>NC_056691.1:47371250-48109375 GCF_018350215.1 Panthera leo | reverse complement strand
CAAAAAAGAAAGAAAATATGAAATATACCTCTCAATACTTCAATGAAAGTAACAATTTTTATGTTTCATTGACTTTTCACAGATCCCCCAAATCCATGTTACTACTTAAAACACTTTGGTATTTAGTTCTAAAATACTAAACGTGGTGTTTCCATTCTGTCATTCCCGCATCCCAAAGCCAAGACACTGCTGCCATCTGAGATAATAAGAATCGAGCTCCCTGCCCCTAAGACAAAGTTGACAAGTGGCTTGTTTTCACCCAGCTGATTAAGTTCAATACTTGACCTTTTTGGCTAGAAATATGATTGACTCCTGGTTTGATATTCCTTGTGTATGTGGACTCTAACTCTGTCTTCAGGCCTGAGGGAGTCCAGCTATATCATTTTACAGACTGAATAAGAGTAAGACAGGGTCTAGGACTCCCCAGTGAGCCTACTGGCCAATAGTCTAGTTACATATCAGTGCCATCTGCAGGCACAGCTGGCACATGCCCTGCTCATTAACAGGGCTGCGTGCAGTCTTTCTATGTTGTAAACATATAGTTTGGGACGTGGTTTTTTCCCTATCTTTCATCTCTCTTCACTTTTATATCTTTCTTTCAAGGGTAAGAACAACCTCCTAAATAAGTTTTATGTAATATGGTAAATATTATGGTTGTCTTATAGAAGTGATTTTTTTTATTTTTATTTTTTACTTTATTCCTTAAGTTTTTACATTTAAAAATGCTCTTTTAGTATGAAAGTTGCGCTCGTATTGCCCGGGTAGTAACCAATTTATAGAGGCAAACATTTTACCTTGCAAATCCTAAGATCATATAAATAGCAAGAGAAATGGCTCCTTCCTGAATACTCCACACGGCACCCTTGCTCTGAGTACTTGTATTTGTGAGGAATCTTCTGTTGATGAAGTAAATATAAATATCCCACCATGTTGTGAAGAACAAGATGACTGTTACGTTTCTTTACGGAAAGTCAGTGCCTTGGTTAGTTGATTAGACAGCTTTCCTTAAGATACAGAGTTTTGTCTCTTCAACTTGATATTCTACATTAAGAAGTGTTTACAATGATGTTTCTTTTTCTTTGCCAAATGCCAAGGTAGAAGATATTTGATTGAGGGGCACCTGGGTAGCTTAGTAAGTTCAGCGTCTGACTCTTGATTTCGGCTCAGGTCATGATCTCACAATTCGTGGGATCAAGCCCTGCTTTGGGCTCTGCACTGGATGTGGAACCCGTTTAAGATTCTCTCTCTCTTTCTCTCTCCCTCAGCCCCTCTCCTCTCCTGGTGTGTTCTCTCTCTCTCTCAAAATAAATAAATGAAAATTTTAAAAGAAGATATTTGATTGAAGCCATCAAAAGTTAACTCAATAGAGCTTGTTTTGAAAGAGTGAGAAAAAATTATGCAAAAATGTGTATATATGTAATGTTTGTTTGGAAGCAGGTAATACTGACAATATTTTCAAGGGCTAAAAGTTGCCCGATTTAATGCAAAATATTTCATCTGCTGAATGTTTCCATCAACCAACTTAGTATCTCTAGCTTGGTCATCTGTCTCCCTGCCTTGAAAGGCATGACAGGCCCTTTCTCAGACGGAGTTAGCCAAGTGACCCCATTTTGGGGAAGCATAAACATTCGAGGTATCCTGATGTTTTCAAATTCCCTTTGCTAAGGCCCTAATATGAAGCTGCATGTTCTCAGCCTCTTGATCTTGCTTCTTCTGGAAGCATGGAAGGAGCTCTGATACCAAAGGGAGCAGTAAGTCAATGGGGTTTGCATCATTTACTAAAAGCACCAGGTGCCCCTCAGGGTTCTCTCGAGTTTTCATTACTTACTGCAGAATGACATTTACACATGAGAAAGGGGGCTCCTTTCAAATAAAGAGAGACAACTTGGATTTTCCACTTCCTCAGGCAATGGCTCTCCTCTGTTATGGTGTTTTGGTCATTGTAAAAAGTCAGCTCTGTTTTGTATAACCACCAAGTCTAGGTTAGCAATGTTCCCAACAGTGCTATGCCTCCACTTTTTTTTTCTCAAGTTAAATACTATAATTTGAAATCTCTTAATTTTTTGCCTATTGTATGCAATAGGAGTGACTATAGCTTGCTCATATATACCAAATGGAAGACGAAATGCTCAAAAATTAAAAAAGATACCAAATAGCTATTCAAATCAGTTTTCTCCATACACAAGTACACTGATATATTAAGGGTAGATTTTAGAAAGCTAATATGTATCCTCTAAATTTCCAATTCTAGAATTTTCTATCATCTATCTCACCATCCCCTTTATTCTAATTATTTCTCCCAGTCACATGCTACCGTAAAAAAACCATTTGCTTTGGAGCATTCCTAACGAATGATAATGATGATATTCCTAAGGGATTATTCCTAAATCACTTCAAATTATTTGATAAACATCCTTTGATAAACTCTTGACATGCCCTAAATTTCAACATAATATTCTTTATTTGTACACATTTTTCATTGAAATTAATCGTTTGTAATTTCAGTAAGTTTTGCTTCCACAAGTCAATTCAGTGTCTCTAGTATGTTTGGATTTTATCATTTATAATGCACTTCAATTTCTTTAACCCATTAGAGAGTGTTCAAAAGAACACTCAGTTCCCAACTCAGGGCACAAACACAAGAGTACTTTGCAGCCAGCCCTTGTTGAACAGAAACACAGGAAAGAGCAGAGATTTGTTAGCTCATGTCATTTTAAGGAAGAAGTCTTTCTGTGGATTTCCGGCCACATGAGGGAGAAGCACAGTTTCAAACAAGCCGACCTAGCAGGGGATAGTTCACCCCCCTTCCCTGCTGGTCCAGTGGATGGATAACAGGTAAATAACCCAGTGTTACATTTTCCACTGGGATGTCTCCTTGCCATCCATTTTAATTCATATTTGTTATAATAAGAGAGATGGTCACCAGCACATGATAGTACTTTGTTCAAAGACATAGTCACCACATTGATATCCCAACAAAATCTCACTAGGAGAAGGGGGAGATACCCAGCTGACTATTAGGCTGAAGAAAGAAAAAGTCAATCAAGGAATTTTGTAATTTTGGCAAGATTCTTTTCCCTATTAAAACACTTGACAAGATTTTCCTTGTGCCTTTGTCCCAGCAAAGAGAAATTCTGCTTTTTATTTATTTTTATTTTCCAGGATTTTTTGGTGCGTGTTTTTGTTTTTTGTTGTTGTTTGTTTGTTTTTAAGGTTTCTTCTTGCACACCAATGAATTCTTTTCTGGGATAGGTAAGACACAATTTTTTTTTTTTTTTACCTACTTTATGGAGTTATTTTTATTCCCACATAAGTGCCAGGTATCTGAAAGAGACTTTGAAATGAATTCCATTTACTAACCTCCCAAGGGTGAACATACAAGTTTACCTTCTGTATTTTCTGTAGTAGTGCAGCTGAAACTAGAATTCTTCTCTCTCTTGCCCTCTAGTGCAGCTTGTCAATATAACATTGCTTATCCCTCCTGACTCCTTCAGCAAGTTTACCTATTTGATGCGACTACTGTGCCTTTTGTTAGGGCTCATTATTATACTCCACATGGCAGACAAGCGCCCAGAAGATAACGAAGTGATATAGGAAAAGAAGAAGGGAGATTGTATGGAGTCAAGGTGCTGAAAGTTCAGGGGGAGAAAAAATTCTGGTTGAAAAAAAAAATTTTTTGTGCTACTCTTTGTCCTATAAACACTGCTGCCTACTTAGGAAATAATAAAACCGACACAAATCAAGAAACGTCTGCCTGAGTCCACTTGTAAGGATGAAGAGATAAAGGAGTATAAACTTGCAGGGAAACAAGACTTTATCCCCTCTTTTTGCTCCATGTCCCGCCACACCTACAACAGGCAAATTTCAATTGCGAAGTGTTATTTTTTCCTCTTTATGAGGATTAAACAGCTAATTTGATACACAACTATTTTAAACAGTGGGGTTTTTTTGAATAAAGGTAGATAAGTATCACATATTCTTCTGCTTTTCTTTGATTTTGCATGTTATCTCTCTTCTGTTTAAAGTCTGCAATCTCCAGCACATTTTTTCAAAATATATGGATATTCAATGACAACATGAAGATAGTTTTTATCTGCCTTAAAACACCCTATTGTCAACTAGCATGGCACCAGGCCTTTGTGTCATCTACGTTCCAACCTAAGTCATTAATCTGTACTAATGACCACATTCCAAATATGAATTAATATGAATAGAATACATGAGCTTATACAATAAATACTATACTCTTAAAACTAACGTTAGTAAAGAAAGTTGTGCTAAAGTAATTATGCTTTTAGCCATCCACTGCATCATTGATTCTCCATAATCCCTCTCGTTTCCTGAAAATAGCTAAGTCGAAAGGTGGTGCAAAACGCAGACCACAGAATAACTAATTCAGGTCAATGAGAGTTTCAATTCTTAACTACTCGGCCAATTTGATCAGGAGACAATTATAATTCAGATGCTTTATGTCTTAAATGACTGGAAATTTTGAGGCATTTCTACTATGTTATATTAAGGGCAGAAGTCATTTCCTTTAGCCTAAGACCCAGGCAAGCATAACAGAAAGGATAGTAAGGCCATTTGGTATAGACACTTCCTAGCTTAAATTCGTGGAATCTGAAGGAGTTCATTTAAATTACAACTTGTCTTTCAAGACAGCAGCTTGACTCAGAGTAATTGAAATCAGGGTTTCTCAATCTAAGCACTATTGAAACTCTGGGCCAAATACTTGTTAGGAAAGACTGTCCTATGCATTGCAAGATATTTGGTAGCACTCTAGGCTCCACATACTAAATTCCAGTAGCACCCTCACTCAACTTGTGACCTCCAAAAATGTCTCCAGATATTAACAAACATCCCTCAGGGCACTGGTGTATTAAAAAAAAAAAAGAAAAGAAAAGAAAAAGAGAACAAACGAGATCAAAAACCTCCCAAACTTCCCCTGGCTGAGAACCACTGATCTAAACCAGTATTTTCCTTTTTGCTAGTATCAGAAAAAAAGAACACTGATAAAAGGAGTGAATCTTGAATGAATAGGATACAGCAATACTACAGTGGGCATTCTGCTTTTATTACCTCTAATCCTCAACATGACCCCATGTGAGGTCTTTATGCTATTTTATAGATAAGCAACCTCGAGTAGGAGAAACTGTTTCAGTATCAAACAAGTAACTGGAAAAGCCAAAATTTCAATCTAAGTCAGATAGATTCCAAAGCCAGTATTTTTCCACTACTGACTTTATAATAGTTAATGCTTATCAATCCTCTACTACCAAACATTATGATGCCCTCCAACTCTCAATAATAAATCAATGCCTAGTATTATCACTGTTATTCTGAACAAGGATCGAATCAATTTCAAATGACATATCCAAAGTCATAAAATAACAGAAAAGTGTAATTATATCCAAGTAGATCAACAATTACCCAAGGATTTGAGGTATAACATTAATCGAGAGGCACAGAGTGCTTCTTCCTTCACTGATCCCATTCACTGCACTAGTACCCAAATCCAGAAGCTAATGTAGGACATACTTACACTGCAAATAAAATGATCAGCCTAAGAAGCTGAAAATAAAACATGATTCCAACATTTTTATGTAAAAATATTCCATCACCTCTGCTTCATGACCCAGAATTTGTGATGTAAATAATTTACAATAATATAGGTGAGATATCACCTGGTTGTGTGGACCAGAGATAAATTTAGGTTCAAAAATGAGTGGCAAAACCTATAATGAGTTGCAGAGGAGAAAGGTTATCATAAACAAAGAACGGTACATTCAATTCCTAACTTTTTTCTTTGACATTGTCTCCTCCCTACCCCCAGTAAATGACAACATTTGACTGATATTAGTGTACAGGAAACAGCCCTCTTTTTAATAATAGGCTTTTTTTATTTTTAGTTGTTGCAATCACATATAATATAAAACAGCATATGCAAATGCACATTTGTTCACTGTATTATGTTATAAACAATTCCTAATAGAAATTTATCTTTATGTAGCAATCACCTTATCTTTTGTATTGGCCCAAGTATTATTATTATTATTATTATTATTATTATTATTATTTCACTTATTTATATGCATCAAAGACTTCCTGAGCATCAACTATGCCTTAAGAAATTTGTTAAGTGATCAGGCTTAGAGAACGAGGCCAAGGTTCCCACCCACAAACAAGCTATTGTATCCATTCCAGGCTTTGTCTTTCTCAGATACTTTCTCTGTGTAATTGCCCCCGTCTTCACAGCAACCACAAGTGAGAAAGTCAGGAATAGGATGAGTTATTGTGCAGAGATATATGGTAATGAGTATATTTCCTATCACATTAGCCTCTCTTTCCACTGTATACAGCAAACATCTTTATTTGACTACTGACCCAGAAATAAGGATCTGCTCCCAGAAAATGTCTGATATGAACAGGGACACAGATGACACAAAGGCCAAGTGTCACTATAATTAATATTATGCTTTCATTCTTTTTTCTAAGTCTGATAAAAACAATCTTTATGTTTCTACTGAGCAACTATCCATCTGCACTGACCTGAGGACTGTGGACTATAAATACCCAGGCATGAAGATGACAAACATGAAATCAAAGGAAAGCACATGACCCATCATTCACGTGGGTTTTAGCGATTCTTCCTGCTATATAAATGACTGCTTCTTCAAAACATAGACACACAGGTGACACACATCTTAAACATGCACATGTATGCGTGCGCACACACACGCACCTTTAATGCAAAGGAGTTTACTGATTTTCATCCCTGTATGGTCTATTATTCAAATCAACTGCAGAAAAAGAAAGAGCAGAGAAATTGTTTCTAAATGCCAGGTTTCATTCACTCAGTACATTTGAATTAGTTCGTATTAAATAGGAGGCATGCTAATACACATATCTTAGGATTTCTCACTAAACGGAAAACCTTAGCAATTATGCAGTCTAATTGTTTTGGATAATTTAAGCTATGTGACATGTAGGCACAATTGCTCAAAGGAAATGTTACATGAAACAAACATGACAACAATACCAAAATTGCTCTGAGCATAAGCGGATCCCCTATCTACCTTCTCCCTTTACCCCCAACCCACCATCTGCAAGAAGGGGTGAGCAGAACTCCTAATCTTCAAGGAAGCACTGTCTGAATACTACTGATTCTAGTCCTGATCTCTCACTGTATAAGGAAAGACAGTGATGCTCAGAAAAGTGTTGAGACTTACCTACCCAAGGTCATTCATTAGCTATCGGCAGACCAGGACCTAAATCAACCTCTCTTTAAGTTAGGAATAAGAATAATGTTGATTTATTTGCTCCTCTGTAAGCCTGCTATTGGGAATTACATGTCTACCAGATAACTTAGCAGAATACCTCACATCTCACCAGAGACCAAATGAAAATGGTCAAAATCATGACAAAGTTCCATTTTCCTTCACATCCAAGTTCGTGTGCCCCGGGTCCAGATATACCCTTTTATGTTGTTGCTTCAAAGTGTAAGCACCCAATAGGGGATCCAGGAGCAGTAATAATATCAGAAGGATCTCAGAATATGGTTGCATTTCCTTATGTCATCTCTTACATCTGCTAAAACTTGTCTTATTATTTTAGAGTTGGTTTAACCAACTGACATAAATATCAAAGTCACTCTAACCAGTGACGATACATTACTGCAGAGGAAAAGACATCCACCTAGTGAAAGAAAGGACACATGCCTGCACACACAGAACACACAAACAGCCAACCAAGACACAATTTAAACATACATTCCACACTTTGGAGGTATTTGTTTTAACCCCCTCATTGCTTTTTGATTGCTTGTAGGCAAACCTCCAAAACTGAAAATAGATGTGCAGGAAATAAATAAGAAATTCACGATACTTGCTACAGCGTTTTCTTAGTGGAAGAGAAAAAAAATGCCTGCTAGGAGGTTACATTACGACACACTAAAAAATTGGTACGTTACCGATTGTTAATAACAAACTAAGTCGTGGAGTGAGTGAGAATAATTCTTTTTACTGCTACAGGATATTGTGAGTCACTGCCATTGTGCAAAAAAGAAAGCCTTGTGCCTGTGTGTCCGTGTGAAGCTTACATGTTTTCCCAATTAATCAAAGTTCTCTTCTGCAGGTTTATTCAATCAGCAGTTAGATATACATTTTCTTTCCCAAAACTAATGTTAAGCAAAGTGTTTTAAAGCCCTCTGAAAGCATAATTTCTCATTAAAGCTAGGAGATCAAACTCTGACCAAATTCCATACAAGCCAAGAAATATAGCTGTTTTAGACCCAGCACTAAACTAGGTAGAGAAACACAAGCCCAATTGTTTCCTTATACCCAAGAGGAACAAAATATATATGAGAGAAAAAGCGAGAGAAAGAGAGAAAGAGGTGGGGAGAGGGAAAGAGAGGGTGGAAGGGGGAGGGAGAGGGAAAAAAGGCAATTAAGCTAATGCAAGTTAGGTGTCACAAGGTTATAGATATTTCAAGAGCTGAGCAATTTACCGTCTGGAAAAGGAGAAGAGCTCTTGCATAAAATGTCCCCCAGTTCAGATTTATTATGCTTTTAGTTGTGTTATATGTGATACAATTAGCAGGAGGTGCCAATAAGGCGTTCTCTCAAGGACGTGGTCATCCCGTGCCATCTGTTATTAATTGCATTGTCCTTTCCACATCCAGCTAGAGGGGAAAAAGTTCTCCGAGAAACACCTGCAAATTCTCACTGCACAATGACTAGAATTTAAAAATACTTAAACAAAGAAGGAAGACTAGGTCACATCTCTAAAAACTGCCCACCCTGAGTTGAAAAAGAAAGAAAAATGTCCAACGGATCCTGACGCAATAGAATTCTGTTCCTGGGATGGTTTTTCTGTCATTGGATTCTACCACCTTAACAGCTTTTCAGGTAACATAATGCACCACATAAATGAAAATGAGTGGTTAGAACAGTCTCCTAGAAATACAGCCATCCTGTACAGGGTTTAGTGAAGATCCAGATCTTTAAACAGGTTTTTTTTATATAAAATCAGAAAACAAAGATAATCAAAACTGGGAGTTTTTGTTTGTGTTTTTAGATATTGGCATTGGGGTGATTCATAGCAGCCTTAAGAATCCAGTTCCGCAAATTAATATCCCTATAAATATGCAAGTACTTTCTCAATTTGGCACCTATTTTCATAGATAGAATGTCAAAAGACGAACCACTGAAGGATGCTATTAAAATATAAATAGCTATTAAAACAATTTAAGCTAATTTCAGAAACACTAACTTACTTTTAACCATCTGTGCTGCCTGTTCTTTTTTTCTGATTTCCACTTGACTTGAATCTTTTGGAGCACGCGACTGCTACAGCCAGTCTTGTTTTCCGTTCTCTTGTTTCAACAGGAATGAATCCTCCCGATGCTACAGGGTGAAGCTCTAAAGCATTTCACTGGAATGTTTGAAAACTATCTTATGACCAGTATTTCAAAATATTTTTCACCAACAGCATTGAAATTCATTAGAGGGGATAAGGTGAGGAAGTATTTTGAAGGGAATGAATGCTTTTTAAATGATACTTTCCCGGAAGAAAAACAAAAAGTGCTATGTAGTCTATCTCCAGTTTGCTTGACAGTTAAATTACCCACCTCGTCTTATATAACTAGTTTTATCAAATTCAACTAAATTCTGCTTACTGAGACTTGAGAAAGAAAAACAAAACCTTCCTCAAAAAAATGTCCTAAGTTATGGCTAATACAAAACATAAAAAGAGGGAAACATTTTTTTTTTACATAAGGTTTCAAATACTAAATTAGAAAAGTCCTCCATGTTGGGAACATATTGTTATATTAAAAATCTGCAGTAAAATTAATTTCATGCATCAAAAAATCAAATATTACTAGATTATTTAGAAATTTAGTTACAATTGATTCATTTCATTGAAAGAGCACCAGCATTCTCTGAAACTGCTCACTTTTGTGTGCTGAGCATACTTGTCTCTGAGCATATTGATTATCTTCTCTTATTTATTGGTTCTTTTAGGATATGCTTCACTTTACTCTCAGTGTAAAAAGTATCCTTTGGGCTGAAAGACTTCTCATCATTTATGTCACTATTTTAACTTTTAAAGCATTGATGTTATATTATTAATTTAAAGATCTGGAATAATCATCTCCCTCCCAATGAATACGACAGGTGTAAAAGCTCCCATTCTCATGACCTACGTTTGAGATAGGTTTAAGCAAGCTTCATGCCCAGACTGCTGTATATTGTCATTTTCTTTCAGAAGAAGAATACGTCCCTTCCTTATTAAAAAATAAAGAATATCAAAATAAAATATGGCATGATGAACACATTGCTTGAGTCACTAACCACAGTAACGCTGTCCAAATAATGACTTTTATTGGCATGAACCCTACAACTATCAATCAAAATATCAAACCACTGAATTTCCTTCCTTTCCTTTTCCTTGCTTTCATACTTGCATCGTTTGCCTTTCAGCCCTAATATTTCGCTGATAGCAGAACCAATCAAGTAACTTTAGGGTCCCAGAAGTGCATTAGTATAGACTGAATGTGAATCTCTAATTGGAGAAGATTCACATGAAAGCAAAGATCTAATAAATTGTTCTCTTAAGAACCTAGCCTTTATGTCCTTAATTGCTGGGGTACCAAATCTTAGAATGCCCATTGAATAGTTCATCAGAAAAAGATGTATGATTTAGTCAGCACAACTCAGTATGAAATAACAATACACTATGACTGTCAAAAATGCTAATGCAATCTTAAAGAGTATTCACAAAGGTGGAGCAGACCCTTGACATATGCATATACAATATCTTTGCATTAGCAATTCATGTGTATGACCAGGGAGGTACATGATATGTATTACTTTAAATAGCAATAACAACAACTACTTCATAACTAAGAGTTAAATGAAATGACAATATTTAAAGCCCCACTCTGGATTGAGATTCTATTTGGTACAGGGAAGCCTTAATCAACCACCCAAATTCTACACCTGAGGGAGATTTTTTTTTTTTAACTTTCGGTGAATTTTTAGCCATATCTTTCAAGAATACCACGGTTTATATCATGGTGTCCAGGAAAAGGCAGAAATTATAGCAGGGAAGTAGAGAGGTGAAAACTCTATTGTTCCTGTCAGGAAAGACAAAGGTTTCAGATGCAACTCTCCCAGCAACGAGATGCAAGTCCTTAGGCTAGTGATAGAAAAAGGCTCTACCTCTGTTTCTAAATAGAAGAAATGACAGTAATGAAATCTGCCGTATGAGGGTTCTGGAAAAAAGCAGAACTAAATCATCTACAGCCTTACTACAGTGCCTAACACGTACCAAGTGATAAATTCTTGTTAGCTGGGGTGATAATAAAGTCAGTCACTATTAATAATCCATCTGGGCACAAGTCAGAGCTTTCTGGAGTCTCTGTTATGGCCTGGTCATGGTATGTGCAAGGAGACATTTAAAAATCAGAATGATTGAGCAATTATTCCAAGAAAATCAAGTCAACTGAGAATAAAAATGAATGTTTTACCCAGATAGAAGTCTAAACAAAACAGTGGTATTTCCTGTACTCCAAGGCATAGTGTTATTAACGGTACAATGTAGAACACCTCTGAGGCTCCAGGGGTTAAAGTTAGCACCAATAGGCAAAAGCTAAGTGTACTCCCATTTCATTTTAACTTAAGGAAAATGTTTTGCAGGACAGTATAAATCCATGCGCACAAATTAGAGGACTGCCTTAGTAGGTAAGAGACTACACTCAGTAACTTCTAATTCAAAATTTGAATACTTTCCTTGAATCGTATTCTTCCAAAAATGCTGTGGACATTTTCTTCGTTCATTCATTCATTTATTGAGTGTATACTAAGAAAAGGCCCAAAGCTAGCTAGGAATTATATAAGATTAATACTTCTAATATTAAACATTATTTATTGTGCACTTACTATCAGGTATGTCTAAATGTAGTACCTCATTAATTATCACAATATCCCTATTTATCAATGTTTAACTTTTTAAAATTTTAGATGGAGACAAAGCAGGGGAGGGGTCGGGGGTGGCGGTAGAGAGAATCTCAAGGAAGTTCCATGCTCAGCACAGAGCCTGATGCAAGGCTCTATCCCATGAGCCTGGGATCACGACCTGAGCTCAAGTACAAATCAAGAGTTGTATACTCAAATGACTGAGCCACCCAGGCATCCCACAATATCCATTTTAAAGGTGTGGAATCTTATGTACAACAAGTTTAAGTAGTACTCTTTGCCCAAGCTACATTTTGGCAGAGATATTTTACTGAAACAAACAAAATATCCTTGTCTAAGAGTTGACAGTAATCTGGACAGATCATAACCAAAAAAAAACCCATTTTTCCTAGCCTCAACCTCCATAGAATGCTCACAGCCTATTTCCATATTCTTCTGATTTAGTTTTGTTTTCCAACTCATCCATAGACAGATGTGTACTACAGAAATATTTTTTGGTGTTAACTGACACTTTTAATATAAAACCATCTTATTTAAAAAACAAGTCGTTTTAGAAAAAAAATCTTCCAAAAAAAAAAAAAAAAAAGAAAAGAAATCTTCCAAGGTGTGATAAAATTCTAGTTTTCTGCCTTATTGCACAGAATGTCTTGATCCTTTTGGTTCATGGCTTCAGGGACTTCATTACAAACATGAAACAAGCAATGTATATTAGACCCTCGGATGTTTCTGAGAAATGTTTCTGAGTTTTCAAGGTTTTGGTGATTTTCAACTTGATTTTTCAGTTGAAGCAAAATGGACGTAAAATGGATTTAATTCAACATGTGTTCATTACACTGTTCTTTGCTTTTCCAGGTGATCTGTTTTCTGAATCTTTGTGGTTATTTCCCTTCACTACTGCCCCTTTTGTTGCAATAAGATTATAAAACTTTCTTACTCCCTTTGTATTAGCTGCATGCAAATTCTACTTTCCTTCATCCGCACCCTCCTTAAAACTTGAACCCATATTAAATCCCCTAGCGAACGAGAATAAAAGCAGTTTCTATGCCTGAAAACTTTCAAAAACTTTATGATACTTATTTTCTTTTTGGCTTACAGTTTTGATTCACAAATATTCCAGACATTTTGGGGGATAAATCTGTATTTTTACTTTTCCCTCCAAAAACTAAAATGCCTTTTGATGTGGTTTCATGATCAAGATTGGTTTTGGTATCTGTAAAAGGGTGACATAAAAATTAACCCTGACTTTACATAGTGCAAGTATCTACATGTGACTTTTTTCAAAAATGGAACATCAACAAATAAAATGCCTCTGTCCCAGATGGAAAGACTGTTTAAGGACAAGGTAAGCACTCACACAGAAGAAAAGGAGATCAATCAGTCCATTAACATAGAAGGAGCAAGTGAAATAATGTGCCACAGTGAACGTGCCACAAGGGGACAGAGGGGAAGACCTCCCTGTTAACACAGAACAGAGCAAGCAGCTTGACACCAGAAATACACTGAGATGAACAGAAATGAAATAGATCATGTCCCTATTCCTAACCTTAACCATACACAAAACCCTAATCATAATTCCTTACACAATAACCCCTCATTCTAACCTCGACAGAAATGTCAGCTTCCTGAATTGGAACACTGATTTCCCAAACAGATGTCAGACATTAGCCACTGGCCTTAGCTGCCATCAATATTAATCAGCTAATCTTAACATTAGCACAACATATGCATCTTAAGGTTGAACTTGTGCTAGTATTATGTGGAGGACAATTATTAGCAAATTCAAATAATCAGGATAATGTCAGTACATATACTGTTAGAGTACCTTAAAAAAAAAAAAAACAGATGTCTCTCCTTGTTTTATTCAAGACATTATTGCGCCTTAGAATTGTTATGCTTGAATTTCCCAAATACATGTTAAAAACATGTGAAATATTTCTCTCCCTCTATCAGTAAGACTGGAAACTTCCTTAAGCTACTATCTTTTAGTTTCAAGAGGCTCTTAATTACTAATTTACTAATAGTTATTCTTTATGTATAGAGATGTAGAAAAACTATGGCAAGAAAGTTTGTATGCATAAAATTCGCTGAGCATCTGGGCATTGGTTGTTTTTTTCTATAATTTTGTTAATAGCTATTCAACTATTACACATAATAACTATTCATAAAAGTTGTTCTCAACACTTTTAAATAAAATGACCTTATTTAGGAAAAATCAAATCATTCTGTAGCATAAAAATAGAAATTTTCATATTTCTGGATTTTGCCATCAAAATGGACCAAATTCTGCCTTCCACCTGGTGTAGCTTGTCCCAGTCTACATCAGATGGGTCTGTCAAAACCTCTGAATTTTGTGCCTTTCCTACTCTTCACACACCACCACATAGATCTCCACAGACAATTAAGCATTTACAACCTCTTTTGTGATGATTGCTGCTAAGGGCAATGATGAACACAGTAAATTATTTCCTCTTCATGATGCAACATGAGTCAGATCCTGGTGCAATTCTCAGACACACCCATTCGTAGCTGGACTAAAGCAACAGTTCTGGTTATTTGGAAGTTCAAAATTAATGGAATCACAGTTACAATCATTCACACAACAAACATGCCTACCATGTGCCATATGCTGCACTAGGCTATGAGGATACATCATTTATTGGGATAAACAAAGCTTCTGCCCTCAAGGTATTACTCTATAGACAGAGCACAACTTAAAATTCATGTATCCCTGATATCTACCATTCAGAATGTCAGCTCTACATACTTCAGGATAGGTCTCTATTAGGAATCATGTAAGGAAAATGTAGGTAGGAGGTGTGTGAACAAAGCTTCCATCGTGGAAAGCAAAAAAGAAAGGGTCTAATAGCTCAGATGGAAAAAAATATATACGAAGAATATGATAAATTAATGTGTATTATGAGAACTTTTCCAGGCACTGAGGAATGTGATCAAATCAGAACAAGGTTCTGAAATAAAAAGAAGGTCAAATTATAAAGAAAGGGCAGAGTGAGGAGGCTTTGAGGTTCTCTGCAATGGTGAAGTTTTGGGCCTCCCATGGTTTTCACTTATGCTAAAAATGCAGCCTCAATTACCAGAGTGATAATTGAGAATTGGTTTTATCCATAAACATTGCAAGAGTCATTAAGAATGGCCATAGTCACAGGATGGTAGCAATACTAATTTTGGTCCTCTGAATACAGCAAAAGCTAATGGGCTATCTATAGAGTGCGTCACCAACATCTGTGTACTAAGCAGAATTTTTAGAAGTAGACACATCATGGCTGTGGCACTGCTTTAATTCTGTTTCCTTCATATAAAGAATTTAATTTCAAATTAGCGTACATAGATAAGAGGGAACCGTGGGATTCTCCAGGAAATAAGAGAGCGCAGGCTTATGTAGCATTATCCTGATTCATTAACTATATTCATTTGTAAACAGATATAGTATTTCAACATATTTTCACCTCCCAAACTAGTAACTTTACCCAGAGGGAATACTCAGGAAGAGTATGATGTCTCTGAAGAATTTTTGCCTGCTCTTATAAATGTTTTGATATATTGAACATATACTAAAAAGCACATATTTATAAAGGTAGATTTTATAAGTCATGCTGGGTTAGATGGACATTAGCCAAAAGGCCTAAATCAAATTAGAATTCCCAAGTTCTTTAAAAGCAATAGAGAATAAAGTAATCTAACTTATTCTGATAAGTGCACATCCATCATGCCAATGTTGTCATAAAAGTGCCAGATTAAAGATGCTAAGAAATTCTCATCTTTTGAGAGGGTCTAGAGAAATATTCAGACCTGTTTCTGCTTTCTACATCCTTGATCAAAGTATTTCAGGATCAACCTGTGTAGGTTTTTCAAGATTGCAAGAATACAGAGTTACCGGACAGATTTGTTCAAATAAAAAATGGCTATCTTCTAAGAATTAGAGCAGACCAGCTTTTACAAAGCCAGGGTGTATGGAAGGTGACTTCTTTAATTCACCATGACACATTTAAAAATCCCAAGTAAGAAAAATACGCTTTTGACTTTCTATTTTTTCAGGATAAAGAGAAAGAATCACTTGATAGTACTTACAAGCGGCACAGGAATGTGATCCCGATACCCTAGGAGTAAACAAAGAAGTACGCTCGGGAAAGAATTAAATGTTCACAGCCTTTCAAATCTGGTAATGTGCACTAAGAGACAAATGGTACTGAAGTTTTAAATAGCAACTGTCCGTCTGTCTATGCCACCCGGCCAGATCAGAAAAAGAGTCTGACGTCCTTTCCACCTTACTTCTGCATTTCCCTTCTTTTTTACTGGACATAAACTCTGTTAAACAGGCATCTAAATATTGCAAAGGTGTTTCTTTTTGAAACAGTCATTCGAGGATTTATTTGACACATATTTACTGAGTACTAGGTACTAGGGCTAGACCATGGGTGTGGAAATGTGAATAACAAAGTCACATGTCCACTCTTCATAGAGGTTATAGTCTACTTAGCACAATGTTTCTATGCCTACATGAATTTACTTCATCTGTCTTCCCAGGCTCCACCAAAGTATGGTAAATTATTATAAACCCAAGGATAGAAAATAAGAGAACAGCAAACAGCAGACAAGTTATTTCTACTGGTTGCAAGGAAGAAAGCATATGGAGAAGTGATAACTGGCTTAAAAGAGCAGAAGAAATAATCATATAAATGCCTAGGGGAAAAGCGAAGCCAAGGGACCCACCTTCTCCCCCTGGAGAATATTGATCTGGAGAGGCTCCAGACCCATGGTCATTAGCCCAGTTGAGGGGAGATCTTAAAAACAGGGCTGAAAACAAAAATGAGCTTAAAAAGCTACTTTTTAAACTGCAGCCTTTTAGTTGGTCTTTTCCTAACCTCCTTTCTGAATCTTGGCAGCCAGGTGTAATTCCTCCTTACCAAAACCTGATCCAACCTCACCACACAACCAACACATATCCAAGAGGTGGACTGGAAGACTACTTGACAATAAAACAAAATGGCACTTGGAAAACAAAAGGGCAAGAACAGCCTCATACTGAAATTTGAGTGCCCCTAATAAAAAGGCTGGCTCAGCAATCTCTCATTCTACCAAATGTGTTTTTTGTTTGTTTGTTTAGGGAAACTAAACTGTTTTTTTATGAATCTTATTCACCTCCCTTTAATGTGCAGTACATGCACTTTGACAATAGAAAACTGAGTTATCAAATTTCAAATGCAAACACTGACTTATCAGGTTAAATACGTTTCTTAATCACTATGTATGTATATATTCTTCCACTCTCCTATTATCTACTTAAAGTTCTGAGATGCTATCTGCCTTCTGGCACGTTTCTTTTAAGCAGGCTCTGCAGCACAGAAGAGCATCTCAAAGGTCATATCTTCTCACTCAAGGTAAATAGTCAAGATTTTATTCATCTTTGAAAATGCTGTGCTGGGTTTCATAGAATGGCTAGTGGATTTTGGAATAACTGGAAGGATAATCAACATCACTTGGAAACTATGGACTCAGAAAATTCATTTCATGTCAGCAACTTTGGATGTAGTTTCTGGAAGTTACCATCACATGCCTCCTTTTGGAAAAGGAGTAAAAGTGTAGGTGTCTGTTTTAGTCACCTTAGGCAGGGGCATCTTTGGAACTGAGGAGTCTGTATGTTTGTTTCAGGTAAAGAATGGAATGAGTAAATTAGCACAATCATTCTGAAAGCCATTTTTCTTAAGTGGGTTTAAAAAGTCAGTTCAGCATCGACTACTTAGGTTGGATAAATGCACACTCTGTGGCCAATCCTACTCTTCCAAATATATCCAAGAAAAAATCCATACTGAGACATTATGAAAACATTCATAGCAGCATTATTTGTGATAGTTCCAAAACAGAAACAACCTAATGCCCATCAATGTTAAAATAAAGACGTGACAGTATCTTCATACAATATAATAATGTAATGAAAATGAATTATAGTGCTTCAAAACAAAAAAATATCATGTAAAATAAATCAGACAAGAGGAAACATTCTAATGATTCCATTTGTATATTCTTTGAAACCAGACAAAACTGTAATAGTATGTGTAGATACAGGCTTTAGTGGTACAATTTTGAGGAAAATCAAGTAACTTCTTTTCACAAAAGTCAGGATAGAGATTACCTTTTAGAGAAGAATGAACAGATAAGGAGAGGCACAATGGAGGCACTAAAGATGTTTTATTTCTTGACTTAGAGTTTCTCCAGCTGTTCACTTAGTGATAATGCATTAATCTATACTTGGGGGGGGGGGCATTTTTCTGTAACTGTGTTATATTTCATACCAAAAAAACATTTGAAAATATAATTCCATATACTTTTTTCTTCTGTTTCATATGAAAATTTTTAAAGTTTAATAAAAATTTATTCATGATTCTTAATGGGAATGCCTGAAGGACTGTATTTCAATCAGAAAAACAAATGAATATCAACTCTGGTTACTTCTCTGTCATTTTGCGAGGCTTAGTCTCATCAATATATTTTATTCCATTGTGTAACTACCACCAGTGATTATTTCAAGATACATGGGTGTACTCATTATGATTCCTCTGAATGGTAAAAATACCTAAATGATTGCTCCCATGTAAGTCTATGCTACTTTTCCCTTGTTCACAGCATATACAATTGTCAAACAGAGATATTTTTGGACTATATGATGCACCAAACAAGGGCGTAATTTTTTTCATAAAAATATTGCCTTAATATTTAATATTATGGACCACCAATACAATGGTGCTCATTTTGCATAGAATGAAAAGAACCAAAATCTATTTCTTAAGGGACAGTTAAGAAAGTATGTCCTATATTAACTTTCTGATATAGTCACACTACTATTTTTATTCACTTCTAATGAAGGCAAAAATGCATATGTGTATACATTCTATTAAATATAAAGATGTAGTTTTTTTTAGTCAGGAATATAGATATCAGGTTGTTGTTTTTTTTTTAATTTCTTACCAGTTTATTTTTTAATGTTTATTTATTTTTGAGAGAGAGAGAGCAAGCAAGAGAGAGCACAAGTGGGAGAAGGACAGAGAGAGAGAGAGAGGGAGACACAGAATCTGAAGCAGGCTCCAGGCTCCAAGCTATCAGCACAGAGCCCAATGTGGGGCTCGAACCCACTAACCACAAGATCATGACCTGAGCCTAAGTCAGACCTTTAACTGACACTTAACTGACTGAGCCACCCAGGTGCCCCATCTTAACTGTTAATTTTAAATTCCAAAGGGAAAATATATTCAAACTGTTTTTCAAATACTGACTATAGAAATATAAGTTATTATGAGAGTTATTTCTAGATTTCTCAAAGTATTTTAAACATGTTTTAAAAGATGTGACAGGTTTGCAATAAATGTTTTCTTATTAAAATATAATAAGCCCCACAAATAACTGCAAACTTGGTAAAAGTATAGTTTGTCATTGGAAAAATATGAACTTAGGCATTTTGAAAGATTACAGACTTAGCATTTAAGTCAACTCATGTAGACATTGACAATAATAACAAACTAAAATGTATTATTCGTATTTAAGTACAGGCTTATAAATGCAGAAAACTGTACCCTTAGGATGAACATGTCTCCAACAACAGGAAATTTCAGGTTAATTTTAAGCCAACCTATAAATAGGCAAATGCTTATATGAAATATGAATTATTGGTGTTTGAAATAATATTTTGCCTCATCAAGGAATGTATTCCTCATCACCACAGGATTTTGTTACAATCTATATCTAGTATAAAAAAAAACCACAATGCATAAAAATGTTTTACTTTGAGCCAGTAATGTAATTATTAAGTACTTAACCAACAGACATTTATGGATGGTAATTATTTCTGTTTAAATACACACAGCCTTTGGTAAATAAACACACACATGTTTAACTGTATATATAAACTGTAAGCTAAAAATGGTAAGAAGTTTGCCTGATTAAAGTTAATATCCCTAACTAGAAATAATTCATTGAAAATTAACTTTTTTTTATTAAGTTAGGAATAAAACCCCCAACAAAGTGATGAATATTTTCTTGACTAGAATTATTTTTCTTGGTAATGAGCAGTGTTCTATGAAAATGAGGATTTAATATGTAACCAATTAGCAAAAAAATTAAGCCAATTACCAAACACAATTTTCCATGTTAAACATTAATTAAATTCTGTAGCATTTTTAATAAATGCAATGTAGAAAAAGTGAATTAAAAGAAAAATTCAATTTAACCTATTAATCAAAATAGTATTTATCATTTCATATCAATATATTTTTATCAGGAAAGTGTTATATGTGACAAATTACTTATGCATTATTTTAAGGACTAATTTACTATTTGGAATTCTAATCATATTTTATGCAGCAGAGAAATGGATGTGGTTTTTTTTTGTAATTAACGTCTAGTTGACACAGACTAAGTATCATATGGAATAATATGGTAGAAAGGAGAGATTCAAGATCATTCATTCAGGTTAGTGAAAACTATGATAGAATTATAGAAATCAGAGTAAGCACCAAAAATTAAGTTTTTGTGACAACATATATGAATGTGGCCATACACATACGTGTTCATAATATGAATATAGAAAATCACATATACACACAGAAAGTAGCCTATGAAAATAGGTATAAGAAAACTAAGATCAAAATCAGTGGTTCTCGATTCTGACCAATAGAAACAATTCAAAAGTTTAAATGGTATGGGCCTCATCCCAATATTTCTGCTTCAGCTGACCTCTAGGAGGGCCTAGTGTATTGGTATGTTTGAGAAGCCCCATCTCGCATTTCCTCATTCACAGAATAGAGCGTTATTCATTGTTCATCAGTTGCTTGTCTCTAGTCCAATACGCTGGAATGTAGGACAGCTTCTCTTTCAGCTGCCCACTCATCAGGGGTTGAGAGAGGAAGGGTATAGGTAATGCAGACATGAGGATACCCGCTACAGTATGGGGAAAAAAAGTCATTTTACCTATGTGTGAAGTAAATATGTACAAGGAAACATAAGGGAAACACAGACTTGGTTGGTAACAGCTCAAGTGAACGAGAAGAATAAACCTATACACCATGCCTGCTTTTAACATAAGTAGACAGGTGCCCTGCAAGCAATCCCTACATAGCCTCAGAGACTTCATGTAGAAAACGGGGCTCAAGTGACTGAGAAGATGATGGCCACCTGAGTATCCCATTGATTCTATAATCCTAGTGCAGAGAAAGATAGAAATGTGACCAAGCTGATGACTTTTGACAAGGAGGAAACTGAAGCTCTGTGGCTACACAAGTGCAAAACAAAGTGACTTCTGTCAGCTTGTTTTTCTACAACTTAATAAATGCGGCATAATAGGAATGAAAGAACAGTATTTTGGAGGAGAGAGGCTTTGATTTGGGGAGCATACACGTTTCATTTCATAGCTCAATGATCTAAATCTTCTGTCGAACCTTAATGTTGTGTATCTGTCAATTTTAATTTAATTCCTAGTACTGAGTTGGCTTTCAGATCTGAGCCACTTTTAAAATTAGTAGCTTCTACAAGGAGATGAATGACAACTGTGTTGTTCTTTCATAAAACTAAATTAATATGGAAAATGACTGGTTTCATTCAAATAAGAAAAAAAAATCAAAAACTGGATTGATTTAATACACAATGGGATTGTCAGTGAAGATATTCTTTTAGAAGCTAATCAGCAGCATTCAAATGCCATGCAATACTTTGCTAATTAAAAACTTTAGGGAAAGGAATCAAAATAAGGTAAGATCTACCCATAGTGGGCAGAGGGAGCATTAGAGGTGGGTAGGAGTAGGTGGAGGAAGGGGCTGACTAGAAACCTTTGGATCTGTTAGGACTAAGTATGTAAATCCTACTAAAGTGCTAGTGTTTTGGAATAGTAAATAAAGATTTGTTTATTGAATAATAGATAATGAATACATGTACAAAAGAATGACAACTTGAGAACTTAATTTTTGGAATTTAAGAACTAAGTAATCGAGGTAAGAGAGGAGTTGGTCAAGTATTGTCAAGATCACATTGGTAATTTCCTTGAGTGTGAGATAAATACAGAATGGAATTTATTGAAAATTTCAATATATAGGCAGAAATGGGAATGAGTCAAGTATAAGCAACAAAAGACCACCTTTTAATGTTTTTTTCTTTGAAACTTTACACTATACTATTTTTCATATCTGTATTTATATGAACCATAAACTAAGGTATTTACATTAAATATGCCTAGATTTTTCTGAGGCTAGTAAAATTTATTTTATCTTTTATTTGTGTTGAACTTTCTGGATTATGTATTTTTAGATGGCTGTACTTGTTTATATTTTAAGGAAACAAAAATTAATTCGAGTTTCATTTATATTTTTAATAGACATATTTGTAAATTAGGTGAATTTTTCTCCTGCAGTTAGAGGTAAAATATAGATTTTGGTATTCAAATGTAATTAAGACTAAGACTAAATCTTGTTGATATGTATCTTACCAAAGGAATTAAAACGTTATGCCAATTTGCACTATAGAAATCCTGAGGCACCTACATATGGCATATGATCAGGGAAACACCTTTTAAATAGAACCTGATTTAATTTTCTTTCCAAAAATTTTAATGGAGTTAATTAATGGAGTCTAATTAGGAGCAAATCACTTGCTGAGCAACATACTCTTATAGCTCTTATTTCAAAAAACTGAGAGAAAAAATGTAATTGACCACTCTCATCTATATACAAACAGACTTTGAAGACTATGGCCAGCCAGTGGCTTATTGGGTAGGTATTATTTGTCTGAAAGTTTATCCTGTCAACAAATTATCACCAGGACAGGAAAGCCAGGTTAATCTAGTGAGGAATTAAGTACAGCAGGCAAATGACTTGCTGGTGTAGAACGATGGCTTTCGCTATTCCAAAGTCATGAGCATATTATCCTCTGATACCTCCTAAAAGATTTAAATTTAAAAACTACCTGGATTTTGTACTTGGTACTGGATTTCACTATTTTTATGTAGAAATGCCAGTGCCCTACATACTTTTATTAAAAAGATTAACCTTCCCCCACTGTTTAGCAGTGCCAACTTTCTAACTAAATATCCTCAAAAATATGGGTTTTTCACTGGACTTTTATTTCTTTTGATCTATTTTCCAGTTCCTGTGACAATATCAGTGTCTTAATTACAGTAATAATACAGTAAGTTAACAGCTGAGAGAACAAGTCCTTCCTACCTATTCTTCTATTATCTATGCTATTCGGGGACCTTTTATTTCTATGTAAATCTTATAATCATCACTACCACCCGCCCCTCACCCCCCCCCCAAAAAAAAAACTATTAGGATTTGGATTGGGATAATTCAGACCTTTTCAATACTGAACCTTCTGATCTATGAATATGCATTTTCTTCTATTTATTTAGGCCTTCTTTCAATTTTTTTAATGTTTATTTTTGAAAGAGCATGCACACGCACAATATGGGAAAGGGCAGAGAGAGAGGGAGACACAGCATCCAAAGCAGGCCCCAGGCTCAGAGCTGTTAGCACAGAGCCCAACGTGGGGTTTGAACCCACTAAGTGAGAGATCATGATCTGAGGTGAAGTCGGACACCCAACCAACTGAGCTACCCAGGAGCCCCTATTTAGGCCTTCCTGATACTATTTTTACAGTTTTCTGTATAGAAGACTTACATAGGTTTCCCTGTATTTATTCCAGTATTTTTCACATTATTTATGCAACTAAAATGATTCCTTTTTCTTTCCTTTTCCAAATTCTTACTGTTACCATCCGGAAATATGCTTGCTAAACTCATTTGTTAATTCTAATTGTTTAGATTCTTTGGGGTTTTTTCTGTACATAATCATATTAACTGCAGATGATTACAATTTCATAGTTTCCTTCCTAATATCTGCATTTTTTTTCTTTTTTGCATCTTAATACACTATGTAGACTTCCAAGTAATGTCAAGTAAGACAGGAAACAGTGGACATGTGCTCAGATCCAAAAAGAAAAGCTTTTAATAATTCTTCATTACCATGTTATTTGCTGAAGATTTTTGGAGATACCCTTTATCAGATTAAGGAAATTTCTTTTTATTTTAGTTTACTAATAGTTTCCTTTTAATGAATGAATATTGACCTTATTGAAAGCTATTCTTCTGTGTCTTTTTAGCAGGTTGTGTGATATTTCTCCTTAATTCTGTTAATGTGTTGAGTTCTAATTTTCTTTAGAAAATTTGTTTCAGGGTTTATGATTGAGCTGTACTTAATTATATTATCTGACTTCACTGTCAAGTTTATGCTGATCTCATAAAACAGGTTGAAAAGTGTTCCATCTTTTAGTAAAATTCATTCACTTGATATAAGTTTGTGTATTTGTGTAAGGGCATAAAGGTAACGGTATATTAAAGTTCATCAGAAATTATTTAGATTTTGCATTTTTATGTTAGTTTTTACAATTTTAGTTCACTAAAAATTTGTTCATTTCTTATCATTTTTCATAAAGTTGCTCATAGTATCTTCTTGCTACCTTTCTCATGTCCTGATCTGTAGTAATGTTCCCTTTTATATTTAGGGCACTTGTGTCTTCTCCCCTTTAATTTATTTTGGGGTTTACCAATTCCACTAATTTTTAAAAATATTCTAATTTGCTAATCATCTCCATTGTTTTACTATTCTATTAGTTTCTACTCTTTTATATCCTTCATTTGACTTTCTTTAGATATAATTATTAATTTTTTCTAATTTCTTAAGGAAACTTCTCAACCTTTTTCCCCCTTTATATGTACATTTAAGTTTATAAATAACCCTCTAAGCATGACTTTTCCTGCATCATACAAGTTTTGATTTGTAGTATTTTTACCATCTTTTAGTACAAAATATTTTCTAATATCCAATGAAATTTGTTATTTGACCCATGAGCCATGAAGCTTTGGGTTTGTAAGATGTAATGGTTTTAAGAATATTAGTAAGTTTTCAAACGTTTCTGCATATCTGACTTTTGCCACATTTCTTCTTTTTCAGACTCCAATTACATACAGCATACATATGAACTTTATACTATATTCTCCATATGTCATATCTATTTTTGTTTTTCATCTTTAACTTTCAGCTTCATTTTAGTAATTCACTTATTCATGTTATCTGTATCTACTGGTTGATAAACTCAACTTCTAAATACTTTAATTACTTTTTTATTATTTCATATTTTTAATATCCTTTTTATAGGTTTTAGTTATTTGCTAAAATTTTGGTCTTGATTTTTTTTTACATATTTTATTTATTTTTATTTTTTATTTATTTTGAGAGAGACAGAGAGTGTGAGCAGGGGAGGGGCAGAGAAAGAGGGAGACGGAGAACCCCAGGCAGCCTCTGCATTGTCAGTGGGGTGCCCGATGTGGAACTGGAACTTACAAACCCAACTGTGAGGTCATGACCTGAGCCAAGTCAAGAGTCAGACCTTTAACCACTTAACCCACTGAACCACCCAGGCCCCCAGTGGTCTTGATTTGTTGTTGTTGTTTTTTTCTTTTTGAATTCTGTATAGTATTTCAGAGTCTGTATCAAACACATCCATTAACTGAAGGTCTTTTTCTTTGTTGCTTCTTCTTGTTATCATTCAGGTTGTTTTGTCTACTCATCTGCCTTTCCTTTTTTGTTTTATCTCAGACACTGTATCCAAAAAAATCATCTGTTGAAATAATGTAAGAACTAGAATAATGTTATCTTCCTCCAGAGAGAATTTACATTTGCACTTGCCAGGTTCCTAGGGACACTATTAATCTAAGATCACCTTAGTCGAATTGGAAGCTCTGAAATTATTTAATGCTAGTCTTTAGATTCTGTGAGGGCTTGTCTGCTTATCACCAAGACTGACTTCTGTGGTGAAGCTCTTAGAACCTCCACCTCAAAGCACACAAGTGTTAGTGGGACCACATCAGGCCCCGAATTCCAACTTTGTCCCCATATACTCAAGAGCCTCTCAAAAGCACTTTCCAGATTTTCAAAGAGCACTACCTCTTGCCCAAATCTCAGTGCATTACCAGGGTAAATTCCAGGTTCCTCTCTCTGGATTTCTGTCTCCTCCCCAATCTTTGCTCTGTAAATCTTCAAAATATTGTTAGAAGTGTGTATGTTGTTCATGTCTTCCAGCTATCTTCTGTGAGAGGAACCTTCTGAATTCTCAAAAACCGCAATCATTAAACCATTTCCGACGAGTCCTGTGTGCCAGGCTCAAGGAACTAAAGTTAATCCTCTAGGCAGTGAGAAGCCACAATACGGCCTGTCATTTTTTTGAAAAATTTATACAGATAAAGTATATATATTTAAAAAAAAATGGTTTCAGAAAAGGACCAAAGGCAGCAACTGTATGTTGTAATCGTCAACAGCGGTCGAGGTGGTGGGTATAAAAGAGATCTTTGCAATAAACACTCCAGAATGAGACACTACAGATTTTGGAAATAGATGGAATGAAATGAAACAAATTTTGATTCTTTGTGACCAAGAGAATGGAAAATCTAGATAAGTAATAAGTGTGTGGAGAATTGGCACTTTAAAATTACAAACAACTATATTTGTAATATTTTATGTTTACAATACTAGTATTAAATTATCTAGCGATATGTCAGCAAGCAATTGAAAAAGAGAATGTGGAGATCTGGAAATTCTTTCTTCCCTTAGAGATAAGAGCTGAAATCATGGGAGTAGACAAGAACCTAGCTTTAGCCCCAGCTCTGCTACTCAACATTCATAGAACAACTTATCTGCAATAATGAAATCCATTTTAAAAGTGGACTACATTTTTTCTAATTCCTACTAATCTTACCTATAAAACAAAATTTACAACTTTGATCCATAAATAATATGTTTTCTTTAGCATACCTGAGAAAATAAAAATCAATATTCCTACTGGGCAGATCATAATAGGAAACATTTCTACTTCAAACCTTACCATCAATTTAGTGTTGTGAGACTATGCAGATTTGGCATCATAGTCTATCATGCCCTATCATGTCTTTTTCATCTGCATTTGGCTTTATACCTGCAACAACATTCATCAAACAAGAAATCTCTCTTTCCTCCAAAGAGCTTCTCTCATAGAATGGCTGCTATTTCGATGAAACTGTGTTTTTAAACAAGGCAACGGCATTTCACAGTGGTTAAGAGACCTGTTCAGTGTCATTAATTGATGCGAATTTCAGTCCCTTGACATATAAGTTTATGTACTTTCTACAATATGATCCTAAGAGTGATGACAGGATAGTAAACATGAATCGAACAATTAAGATTTGCTTGGGACTTGGTGCATCTTATCCATTCTATCTTTTAAAATAATAAAATGAGGTAGCTGTGATTAGCTTCTTTATCTCTAAAGAAAATAAACTTTAAAAACACTAACAAAAGAGATTAAGTAACTTGCTCAAGTTTATTTATTAAGAAATAAGGAGACAAATTAGCATGCAAATCAGGAGCTGAATGATTGAAAGGCTTAAGCTTCTCTAATGATTTATGTTAATAAAAAAGTCAACTGATAAAAGTAATGGAAGAGAGTCTACAAATTTATAAAAACTGTATAATTGAGGGGGGGTTAACATTTTGAGATTGTATATGCTGTTTCTATGCATTAATAGATGCATACTATATATGGTATATATCACATAAATTTTATCTTCAGCAGCACAATTACACCTCTGAGTATACATACATATCCCTGGGCCAGTTGAGTGACACAGTACAAAGATCAAATATAAAAATTTCACCATAACAAAATTCCAGCTGGAAATATTCAGCTGGAACACTGAATTTTGTATTGAAATTTAATCTAATTCAACTAGCAGCTTTGAAAGATTTTCCTTGTGCCAGACGCTGGACTGAGCAAGGAGGAAATAAAGATAAATAAGAACTTACACGTCGGCAGATAAGAGGTATATATACAATGTGATAAGTGCCACTTAAAATGCTCTGGGAGCACAGAAGTCCCAGAAGAACAAAAGCTTTGGGGTGGGGAGGGATGAGATTTGAGCCACATTTTAAAGCTGCCAAGAGGTTTCCCATATAGAGTATATGGAGCAGGCATCTCAACAAAAAAAGACATGAGACAAGTCATGGATGCCGGCACATGCACAGCATCCTATAGGGGGTGATCAAGGGTCTAAGCTCATCCAACATGGAAGAGAGAAGCTTGCAGGACCTTTCTTATTGCCTGGCTTAAACTGTGGCATGAAATATATGATAATAAAAACCTTGAAAACATGCTTAGATTAAAAGAGCAGGAGGAAAACATGGATCTACTTTAACTATCCACTTCTTTCAGCCTTCCTAAATTTCAAATTCAACCTTTCCTAACATGGCCAGTGAAAGGCAAGAAGGAGCCAACCAATTATCTAATTTTCCATTTTCACTTCACAGAATTAGCGGGTTGGTGATTCTGATTCCTAAATTCTCTTCTCTTCCTAACATTTGATATCAACTTAATGTCCTTTCTCAAAAGCTGATAATAAATTCGAGTGCTCATCTGTTTACTTAAGACCCCCAACCCATCTTTGAATTGCAGGATGCTCAGTCAATACACTTTTCCTAGCCCTCCTTCTCACAGTTTCAACCCTCCACTCTTCAGATAGATCTGCAATGGTTTGGAGACCTGTTTCTCTTTCCTTTATCCTCTGAGTTTACTTTGGAGGATAAATCAGTTTCTCATGCCTTATGGCAGTGTGTCATTATAAAATATTTCATACCTGATGACCTTTGAGCATTTCTTATTCAAAGATTCATGAACGCTTAGCATGAGGTACGTCTAATGATCCCTGTGTAAACACACTGAAAGTTCCCTCCTACAAAGGCACAGGCAGGTGGAAGACATATTTTCGACACTCTGTCTTCAATCTAAGCATCACTGGCAGTGCCTGACAGGTCTCATTTGCTAAATAAAGCACAATGTGTCAATTTGAAATAAATGTAAATTATCACCTTTCTTCCTTGTTAATTAAGGTCTGATTAATGCAATACAAGCGGTTGTTGAGAGTACAGTAAGAGAATGGCTTTTGTTGCAAAAACAAAACAAAACCCCTCAGATATAAATAATGGTCTGTCTCAGCCATTGAACTTGGGTTAGAAAGGTTACTTACAATGATTTGTTCAGTTGGAACATGGACAGATGTTCATATCTCAGCCTCTTAATAAATGAATCCCCAAATGTGGATAGCAAATGGCACTTACTTTAGAGGTAAGACCTAGCTGTGGAATGACCCACACTTTTCATAAATCATAAAGGGCAAAATTCTAGGTTCTGTTTTGCAAAGAAATATCCAAGAAATCTACCTCGAGACATAGGCTTGTTATTTAAGGAATGTTTTGGTATTTTAACGAGGTGAATTTTCAAGGTGAAGGTTTAAGAAATGATGTATGTACGAGTGAAGGTAAAACAGTCACAGTACAGAAAATAGGAGGCTAAATATAGAAGGAATATCAGATGAGAAAAGTCAGTTCATTTCAACCTAGAACCCTATTTGATTAGTTGCATAATCCTAAAGTAGCTAACAAGCATACAAAATATGTTGAATCAGGGAATTTTTAGAAGTAAAAGGAATGTGGACATTTTATGGCACAATTATTTGAGATTACAAGAAATAGAAGTTATTTTCATTAAAGGACACAACTAGTTAATGGCACAGTCCAGGTATAGCCTCACAATAGATTAGAATATACTTTCTAATTTATTCCTAATTTGGCTATCTCGCTTTTTTATAAACTTTCTCCATATCCGTTGATTTTTAAAAATAACACAGTTGAACTGTGGAAAATTTTTACCCTTCACTAAAATATATCCATATGTGACTCTATCAGACCATTTTCTTAAACATGAGATTTTTTAAATTTTTTGTTTATGTTTGTTCATTTTTGAGAGAGAGCGATAGGGAAAGAGAACGATTAGGGGAGGGGCAGACAGAGAGGGAGACAGGATCCTAGCAGGCCCCAGGCTCCGAGCCATCAGCACAGATCCAGATGCAGAACCCATGAACTGGGAGATCGTGACCTGAGCCGAAGTCAGATGCCCAACCAACTGAGCCATGCAGGCACCCCTCAACATGAAGTTTTAAAACACAAGTTAAAGTGTTCCTTATTTGTTAATATGGTTTTCCTGGATGAAAATGTGTGAATTTTTTTTTTAAGATTTTATTTATTTTGAGGGAGAGGGTGGGGGGAGAGAGAGGGTGGGGGGAGAGGGAGGGAGGGAGGATGAGAGCCAAATAGAGGGAGACAGAGAATCCCTATCTGCTCGATGCTGTCAGCACACAATCTCAGAAACCATCAGAGTATGACTTGAGCCAAAAACCAAGAGTCAGTTGCTTAACTGACCTAGCCACTCAGGTGCCCCATTTCTGATATTTTTACACCAAAACACTATTATCTTATATCACATTAACTAGGTTTGCTTGCTAATTTTTTTCTCTGTGTTTCATGTAATTCCTGGGAATTATGATTATATAATTATCATCATGGAAGAAGCAGAGCCAGGTTTTAAGATTCAGATCTGTTTGAATTCAAAGCTGGTACAACAAATGGCCTCACTTCAATTAGAATGGATTGTACTTTTGAACAAGGAGAAGAACTTTATTCATTCATTCATTCAACAAAGTGTAAGAAGCACTCATGATGTACTGGCTCAAAATCCACTTCTACTGTTCATAAACTAGGTCCTCAAAAAAAAATTTCCTATATAGGAGGAAACTAATCAGAAGATGCCTGGGACTTTGCATTTATTACAATTTTTAATGCTCTAAAACACCTTGTGAGGCTGGTAGTGTTATTCAGATTTTAATAACACTACTGAAGTTCAAATGGAGTTTAACAAAACCACAGTTGAGGGATTTGGGAAGAAAGATCCTAACAGTTCAGGGCATACATCTTCTGGGAAAATTATTTACTATAACTGCCTTTACAAAAGACAGACAATACTATATAACTCTAAAGATTGTCATAGGACTAAATTTTAAAAATGCAAATGTCAATGATAAATGTTCACATTGTTCTTCTCTTCCTCAGCTTACATTCAAATCCACTTACCTTGAAATTATGTACATTCCAGTGATCATTTTATGTCAAGTGAATAGTTTGTCCCTAAGGACAGAATGTATGAACTGAAGAGTTAAGGAAGAGAGAGTATTATGCTAGGAATTGTCAAGATATTAAGGCAAGAGGTAGGAAAAACAAAGAAATGTTTCATAGTAGTTGATATTTTTAGTATGGTTCAAAAATTCTGTACTGAGGAGATAAAACACAGGGGTCTGCGATAGTCTCTTGGACAAAGAACAAAAAACGAGTCAGATCGTTTTTATGTAATATCCTGGGCTTCTTTTCAAATACACATTTCACATTTTCAATTTATTAATAAAGAACTAACAGTGGCTTAGTATGTACCAACCATGTGGGAAATATTTTTTAAAAGAGTAAAGAGACATGTCTATTTGCCAAAAAGTTTGTATTGCAAGCATGAAACCAAGTCAGTCAATATGAATCTGCAAAGAGACACAGAGTTTGAATTCTGCTACAATGAAATATATTGGATGTTTACTCCCACCAACTATAAAAATGAACACAATATATGAAGCACCTCTTTTTGGGTACTGTAAATCAAACAGAACACAATGATGACCCTTCCCAGAGAAAAAAAACAAACAAAAAACATGTATCCTACATTTCTCACTGGGAGTACCTTCTCTACCATAGAAGAAGGTGAAGCCCAAGAAGAATCCTAGAGTCGTTCAGCTAAGGAAGAAATTATTAAACCTGCTGGAATTTGAGCAAAATAGTAGAGAAGAGAAAGTTGGCAGGAGTATGAAAAACTTCACAGGGGTTAGTTGCATGTCATTTGCCAGTGTCTTGGTTGCAAAAGTCTAGGTCAAAACTCTACCGACATGATCCTAGGAAAACTCTTTCGGAGATGGAAACTGAAATAAGATATAAGTCTCACAGTGCCAGGGGATACTCTGCCTGAGTAAAGAGACCCCTATGAACACCTTGTGCATTCAGTTGAGACCTCAGAATGTCAGAACTTAGAAGCAAGGATTATGTCCTAGAGTATGAAATGAATTAGGACTAAAGACAAAAGCAAAATATACTCACTCTTTTAAAGAGTAAAACCAAGCCTGTCAGGATAATAAAAGCTCTCAGGGTTTTCATTTCTTTTCAGAAAAAAAATCCAAAACTTTTAAAGGAAGATAACATAATTCAGACTACCTATAATATGCCATTAGCAAAGGCCATCATAATAATTTCTGCACATGTGAAGAAGTAGAGGAAAGAAACCCAAAATCAAGAAAAAAAAAAAAAAGCATTTGATAAAAAGAGAGAACAGAAAAGAGCTTTGAAGCAATCAATGTAAATCTGTTCTAGGGCCTCAACTAAAAACAACTCGTTGTGTATAAATGTATAGAATTGGTTCCTTTTATATATTTTTATGCTTATGTGTTTATTAACAAGTGAAACTTGAGAAAGTCATCGCCAACAGAAAAACATTGGATAAAGAGCCATTGCAGGCTGAAAAAAGTAAAATCCAGATAAAAATGTGAATTTACAGAAAAATAAACTAATTAATTAGCAATTATAATTAATTAAAATGTTGCTGCTTAAAACAAAAAATATCAACATATTTTACAATTTATAACATAGAAGATAATACAAAAATAATAACACAAAGTTTAGGTGGTTAATGGAGTTACACTGCTGTAAGTTCTTTAAATTTTACAAAAAGTATGGATACAAATTGTAAGTAGAAAGTTATAAGCTTGCATATTATAATGCCAAGGGTAATTTCTCTCTCTTTCCCCCTCCCTCCCTCTCCCTCTCTCTCTCTCTCTCACACACACACACACCACACACACACACACAGAGTCATGGTTTTAAAACAAAAAGCAGAGTAATCCAAATGGAGTACTGCAAGAGAAAAATAATTAATCCAGAAAGAGAGGAAGAAATAATAGAAATAAAGCAAAAGCAAATAGTCTGATGGTCAATATAAACACAAATACATAAAAAATTATTATAAATTTGAATTATCCACATACTCCAGTTAAAGCTAGATTATAAGATATGTAATAGAGAGACATTGAACTGTACGCTGACTGTAAGAGATTTACTTCAAGTATAAAGACAAAGATGTAAAGGGAGAGAAAAAGTTATGCCATGCACACATAAAACATAAAAAATCTAGAGAGATTATAATAATATCAGGCAAAGTAGACTTTTCAAGAGATAGAGAAAAAATTTCACAATCCTAAAGGGATCAATTATTCAGGAAGACATGAAAATGAAAAATGTATATGTGCTATAAACAAGGTGTCAAAATAAACAAAGCAAAATCTGACAGAACTAAATGGAGAAATAGACAAATCTTTAAACATATGAAGAGGCTTTAGCAATTTTCTCTTAGTTATTAGAAAAACTAGCAAGAAGTGCTGCAAGATTGTAGAAGGTTTGAACAATACTATCAATTAATTTGAACAGCCATTAATAGAACAATACCCTTATAACAGCCAAACACATGTCAGCTTCAAGTGCACAATGGACATTTACCAAAATAGGCCATATCCTGAATTATCAACAACTCTCAGTAAATTTAAAAGAACTGAGTCCTTACACTTGTGTTCTCTGAACCTCTAATTTTATGGAAGTAATTACAAAACAATAAAAAGACAAAGAAAATTCTCAACTATTTGGAAATTAAGCAGAATGTTTCTAAATAAACAATGAGTTAAACAAGAAACCACAAAGAAAATTAGAAAATATTTCAAACTGTGATAGTTAAAACAAGACTTAGAGGAAATTTTATTATAATTAAGATGTTTATGTTAGAAAAAGGACACTTATATAATCTAATTTTCCATGTCCATTGATTTTAAAAACGGAAAGCAAATCAAACTAAGTAGGGAAAAGGAAACAATAAATACAAATCAGTGATCAATAAAACACAAAAAGCACAGAGATAAAGCAACAAAGTGAAATTGTTTCTTTGAAAAGATTAATAGATAAACCGTGATCAAGCAAAACAAAAAGAAAACACACATTTACAAACTGAAGATTGAGACAGATTACTACTACAGAGTCTAAAAACATTAAAAAGATAAAGCAGTATTATGAACAACTTTATACCAATAAATTTGATAATTGAGATGAAATGGATAATTATTTGAAAAATAGAACAGCAAAACTGACATAAGAAGAAATGAAAAATATTAATGTTTTATACCTACTTTTCAAATTTAATTTGTAATCAAATCTTTCCCATAAGGAAAAAACTAAGCCCAGTCGTTTTCACAGGTGAATTCTTCCCAACACTTAAAGAATTAAAAAGCAGCAGATTTTCACTAATTCTTTAAAAATAGTGGACAGACTATATTTTATGTCTGCTTTTATGAGCTAATCATAATTCTGATACTGAAAACTGGAATAGAAAATATCAGAAAAACAATTATAGCTTGACCTCACTCTTGAAAACAGATGTAAAAATCACAAAATTATCAAAAAATTGTACCTACCAATATACACATGGGATCTAGTAATATATGAAGTGAAGATTATTCCAGGTATATAAGGTTGGAGTAACATTCAAAAAACACTTTTTTTTCCTATTTTTTAACAGAATAAATAAGAAGAGATATGATCATTGGAACAGGTGTCTACAGCTAACATTATACTTACTGGTGAAAATGTGAATGCATCTCTCTTTAAAATCAGAACAGGCAAGAATTTCTGCTCTTTGCCATTTCTAATCAATATTGCATTGGAAGTCCTAACCAGGTACATAGAACAAGATAAAGAAGTAAAAGATAAGCAGATTTGAAAGAAAGAATGAAAATAGTCTCTATTTGCAGATAACATGATGACCTACATGAAACATCCTAAGGAATCTATAGAACAAATATCAAAACTAGTAAGTTAAGCGAGAGTGTCGTATTTATTACTTGTAACCTGGTTACATATTATCAGCAAACAACTGGATAATAAAATTTTAAATGGGGGGAGCACCTGGGTGCCTCAGTCGGTTGAGTGTCTGACTTCAGCTCAGGTCATGGTCTCTCAGTTCCTGAGTTCGAGCCCCGCATCAGGCTCTGTGCTAACAAACAGCTCAGAGCCTGGAGCCTGCTTCAGATTCTGTATCTCTCTCTTCCCCTCCCCTGTTCATGCTCTGCCTCTCTTTGTCTCTCAAAAATAAATAAATGTTTAAAAAAATTTTAATAACATTTTAAATGGCATTTCCAATAAAATATTTGAACCATTTAGAGATAATAAGACCTTTATCTAAAAACTACAAAGCTAAATATATGGAGAGATTTGTCCTGTTCATTGATTAGAAGACTCAATATTATTAAAATTTCAATTCTCCCAAAGTTGATTTAAAGATTTAATGCATTCCAAATTAATATTACAAAGGATATTTTGTAGAAATGGGCTAACAGATTCTACAAATTAATATGGAAATGAAAAGATAACGAGAGAGTCAACACACTGAAAAATGAACAAAGTTGGAGAACTCGCATTATCATATTTCAAGACTCCATGTAAAGCAACATTTATCAAAACAGTCTTGTACTGATTTAAAAGTAGACCAACAGATCAATGGAATGTAACAGGAAATCCAGAGATTATTCTCACATACATAAGGCTAAACAATTTCCCTCATTTCCAAGGTAGGTCACTGATAAAGAAATCTTTTAAACAAATGGTGCTGAAACACCAGGATATATAAATCAAAAGTAACCAATTCTCACCCCTAGCAAACATCAAACCCAAAAATATATTTGAGGTGAATCAGAAACTAAACATAAAGCTAACGTTACAGCTTCTTAAAAAAAACCCTAGACTATCTTGATGATCACAAAGTAGGCAAATACCTCTTAAACAGGTTAGGAAAAGCATCTGCAAGTGATGGGTTGGGTTCCATGAATATTAAAAGCTGTCATTAACAAAATACGAGCATTTGGAAAATAGAAAAGGTGGTATACATGGAAAAAGTATTAACAGTGTGTACTTTTGACAAAGGGTTTTTATCCAAATTGTTTTTTTTAAATCTGACAGTTCAATAATAAAAGACAAACAATTCAATATGAAAACATATTAACATGAAGAAAAGAAACATGATTTGTAAAGATGCTGAACAAAAAAAGAGACATATGAAAAAACAGTGAGGACAAAAAGAGGTATTTGGCATCATGAGTTTCAGGGAAATGCAAGCAAAACCACAGTGAGATACCACTTTACACGAGAGTGGCTAAAATTCCAGAGACTGTCCATACCTATACTAGAGTAGTTAAGGATTTGAGGCAAATAGCATGCATCCCTCATGGGATATAAAATTATACCAAAACTTTAGAAAACACTTTGCATTGTTGTCACGAATCTACCCCATGATCCAGCAATTCACTCTTCAAAATATATCCAAGAGTAATAAAAACATGTATCCATAAAAATACATATCCAAAAATATTCCTATCAGCTTCATTTATAATCACCACAAACCGGAAACCATCCAAATGTCCAATAGAATTGATACTCAGTGTGAGGTAGAGTCACACAACTAAACACTACTCAGACATATGCAACAACATCATTGCATAAAAGACATATGCAACAACATCATGTATGAATCTCAAACACTATGTTCAGCAAAAGAAACTAGAGACAAATGAGCACATAATCTGTGTTTTTAAAGTTCGGTAACAGGAAAAACTCACCTATGGTGATAGAAATCACAGTAGTGGCTGCCTTGGTGTGGGAGTGGCGTACTGAATGCAAAGGGAACAAAGGAACTTTCCAAAGAAATGCAAATATTCCATATTTCGACTGAAGTGTAGTTGACATGTACCCGTAAGACATCTGCGTAGACAGGCACACTTAAAAAGTGTACACATAAGATCTGAACCTTTTCAAACTCCATGTCCAGTGAGGTCATTTTGGTAGCTTAAAATTGGCCATAAGAGAGGTATTTACACATGGAAATCTAGAAATTCCACAAATATAGTTTTCTTTTCATCAAACCACTGCCAAGATCCCTCTCTCTCTGGGTGATTGATGTCATAACAACTACAAGTCTGAGACTATTGACATCCAGCTACCATATGGACGGAGCAAAAGAAAAATCCTGTCTAAAGCAAATGAGAAAAAGAGAAATGAGAGAAATATTCAAAGAGAACCACAGGTAAGAGACTGAACAAGATATCCAACAACATTGGAAAAAGGATAGCACCACCTACACAAAGATCAAGAGCAGGGATTCCAGCGCAATGACTGGTCTTTTGTAACTCAGTAAAATACCTCTGAAGACCCAGTAAAAGATGAATTCCACAAGACTGAAAACAATGCTGGCAGAGCAAAGCTATCAAATGCCATTACCTCTAAGACCAAAGATGCTAATTTTATTTTGATCATTGTCTTCATAGCAGCTATCATTATCTGGTGCAATGCCATGTATTTTTGTTGTTGTTGTTAATTTTACTGCTGTTAACCCAGCAATAGAATTGGTTGTATCTTTGTCACACTTTTAACTAAAATAATGCCAGAACCTAAACAGTATCCAGGGCATTGTGCGTGGACAATAAATATTAGTACAGTGAATCAATAAATGACAGGGAAAACAAACAGTATTCTTACATGGAAGATGAGGTTTTAAACGTTCTGTATCCAACAGGTCACTGACTACAGAAGAAGGAAGTTGGGTCTTTGATAATGCATTCAATTTCTTTTCTCGACTTCGAGATACAGATAGGATAAGCCTGGTGGGAGATGCACAGATGACAGTCGACTCTAAGTTAGACTTTTCAGGGATGGACATGTACATCTGCAGAATAGTTGATGGTTGTTCTCTGAAAGGGCATTGTAATTTTACTTGCTCTTGTATCCTTAAAGAGAGCTTTGGTAGACCAATATCCACCCAAGCCTAAGTTTTTTGTCTTGTTTAATTAAAAGAGAAAACATTTTGAGCATACAGTGATGTGAGAAAATAGCTATCGAGTGATTCACGGAAGAATATTTCTAACAACAAAAGAGCAAGCATATAGACTCGTGGAATTACTCATTTTCAGTGAACTCTGGAGAAAACAGATTACAAGAGAGTTAGTTGCTGGTGCTGCAAATTTGACCTGATGCCAAAAGTGGTGAGATCCTGTTTTAAAGTAGCCTAGCATTTTCTTTAGCCCCAAGCGAGATTGTTAACACTCACTTCAGCCATAACTACACTACCTGACAAAGAGAGAGTCAAAACATGAGAAAAAGTTAAGTTCCCCAACTTCCCAACAATGTGGATCAAGCGATAGTTCAGTCTCTCCTGTCCCTCACTTCCTATGCAATAATCTCCATTGTAAACACACCCCCCCCAAAAAAAAAAAAAACTTCTACCAAAACAAAACAAAAAGGTTGACTTTATTAACCACAAGCTATGTTTTTGTTATTTTTAGGAAAGATATTAAAATTTCTCCTTGAAGGAAAAAAAAAACATGCCTCAAAAAATTAGAAAACAAGAATTTAGAATGGGATCTCTTCATCTGGAATAATCCTAAATTGAAAATACTAGAACTTTCCTGGGAAATATGCAGTTTTTATTATTTAAAGGTAGACCTATACTTTTCATTTGTGAACTCAACATAATGGAGTGGGAAGTAAATCTAAGGTCCCCTCCCCACTCCCTGAATTTACAACAGTGACTACAGAAAGGAAAATCAGATCCCGTGTATCGTTTTTCCTTATCCCACTCAGTAGGATAGGGTCATAATGAATGGACATGACCCACCATATTCAATCAACTTCCAAGCAAGTTTCACCTATGAGAGCTCCTTCAATCCTCACGGTAATGATATGAGGTAGTTCTCAGAGATCATGCCAAAGAGGTGGTATACACTGATATATTTTCTACAAAGGGAGACAGCATAAACCCAGGAGCACTGAAACAGTTTGTTCCACAAGCAGCTACCGCTACAGCTGCCACTGGGGAAACAAACATCCAAGGGAGTGAATAGTACAACAGTATGTTATTTCCAGTTGGACTTTGGCTCCACATGGGTTCCAGGATATTCTTTGGGGTAACCTAAACTAGCACCATGTAGAAAGGCATTCTGCCTAGACTAGAGGCAGAGAAAGAACAAGCCAGAAACCCTGGATCTTAACTGCATTCCTCCAGCATTTTGGAGTTGTGTCAGGCCCCCTCATCGATGTATTTAAAAACACACAAAAAAGCAGACAGTCAAAGATGTCTGTGCTTCTATCCAGGAAGAACTGGGCACTTTCCTGGCTCAACCCTCCACCCTCTCAGAAGGAAGAAGAACCACAGAGAGGATAATGACGGTGCCCTTTTTTTTTTTTTTTAAGTTTATTTATTTTGAGAGAGGGAGAGAAAGAGAGAAAAAGTGCATGTGTCAGCCAGGGAGGGTCAGAGAGAGGGAGAGGAAGAATCCCAAGCGGGCTCCATGCTATCAGTGCAGAGCCCCGTCAGGGGCTCAAACTCACAGAGTGAGATCATGACCTGAGCCGAAATCAAGACCTGGACACTTAACCAACTGAGCCACACAGGCGCATCTGCTGTGCCACTTCTAAGCAAGAATTTTTATCTCTAACTTCAAAAATACGAGGATTAGAAGAGTGACACTTCTATATGAGTTAAACTTTAATTCTTTCCATGAACCGATAATGATGAATAAAATGATTTCAAATTTAGTTTAGCTAAATATTTTGGATTGTTCTTACTATAAGCAACAGAATTGCTAGAATGCTGAAATTAAGAGAAGAAGATTTATGAATTCATTGGAAGGATATCCCAGTATCACAAACACACGTAGCCAAGACTCATGGAAAGATGGAACTTAGGTGGTTTCCCAAGAACCTACTACTACACAAGGCCTTTCATGTAAGATTTTCCCATGTTCACACTTTAACATTTTTTTCCCCAAATACATAGAATTTTTTGTACCACTCCAAATGTTAATTATATATTTCCAGACATTGTCCTAACCCTTTTCCTTCCCTCCCCTACATTTTCTGTCTTTCCTAATCCCTATTCATCTTTCAAGCATCAAGACTCAGACTGTGTCGCTTATTCAGAACATCTTCTGTGACACTCCACCTCCCATGTCTTTCCCTTCTTCATGTATCACCATGTGTATGCCTCTATTATATAAGAAACACCAATACGAGCAATTATGCAGGCTAACCTATAATATGCCAGACGTTGTCAGAGTTTATTGAATCGTTTTCTCTCATCTTCACATTATCTTTGTGTTTCAGTTACTAATGGCATCACCATAGGTGTTGAATCACTATCTAAGGCTTGCTAGCCTTAAGTGCCAGAATTTGGACTCCCATATCCAGTTCTATCATCAGATTCCCAAGCTCAGACTGCTAACTACTATGCTATATTCCCATTCATCACTATTTATTTTAACATTATTTTTCTGTCTCTCTCCACTAAATTTTAATCAATTTAAATGCGTTAACTGTATCTTGGGTATTTGGATTCCCCAAACTTTTACTCTTACCTTGTCCAATAGGCAGTCATTAAAATGTGAAATAAAGAAGTACATGAATAAATAATGCTTTATTTCTTGAGATACCTATTGCTTCAACTATTCCATTACTGAGTGCTAGAGGGAAATGGTGAGAATAAAAGTGAAATCATTCAGGCAAAGGCAGAAAGATCCAGCATCAAGACTCATATGGAGAAGATCAGCATTAAAACCTCCTTTGTTCTCATCACTCCGCAATCGTTTGCTGGCACACCGGGACACTCAAGCGTCCTAACACTGGACATAGGCTGACAGTCCTCACCCCTGATTCCTTCCCATCCCCCATTCACAACTGTTTAATAGAACGATTGTTAAAGAAATAAAAACCTTATCAGACCTAATGGCATGCAATGGATCCTACCATACTGGCTTCAAGCTACTACATGACATAAAACAGGACCTTAACCACAACTATTTCTGGAGTAGCGGCAGGAAAATCTCTCTAGTAAAAGAGCATTTTCCAGAATTTACCACTACTTTGTGACCACCTTAAAGATGCAAAACAACCATAAATATATTCCCACCACCATGCGAGATGTTTCAATTGCACCCACAAAATTATATAAGAATCACACAAATGTAAAAATTTGATGATTTTCTATGTAATTTTTCTGTGCAATTCTCAGAATTGCACAAAATGTAGACAGAATTACTCCTGGGCCAGTTGTTGGGTAATTCTTTTAAACTTCCCAAGTTGAATTCAATAGAATCATTGACAAGAGTGTGCACATTTCACCCACTGTGTAATCCCAGATAAGTAACTTCACTCATTTATGCACATAGAGGTCTATGCATATATTCTCTCTCTCACTAGAAAGTAAGTTTCTTGAGGGCTTGGATTGGCGGGGGGGAGGGTATGTTCACTGCCATTACCTAGTATTTAGAACAATGACTAGAACCTCAGTAGGACAAAAGGACAAAAGGCAGCTCACCTGCCAGGAAATGAGCAGGTATGAAACAAATAAATTACCAGCTGAAGGATAGGAGCTACTGAGGGCCAATAGGGGTGACAGCCAGAGTCAGTGTTAACATTGATTCCAAAACCAGGACCTATCAACAGAGAAACTCAAAATTGGGAACTTAAGGAGAAGACAAGAAATTAGAGCAGACATACATTCCTATATAGGGAATTAGGGTAATCTATTTCTGGTGAAGAGCATCTTGACAAAAGCAGATGTTCGAACGTGGCAGATGTGTTTGCCTGGTCTCCCTGCAGGCTATATGAAGCGATCAGCAGATGACCAAGCTGATAATATAAAACCAATATTTGAGTTTTGTCTTTTCAGTATGGACACTTTGATAACTTTGCTTTTTTAAATTGTCAATTCCTAATTGACATTACAATATGTGGCCTGCTCCCTTACAGAATCAATTTGAGGTTTTCTACAGTATCTTCAAAAATCCTCAGGGTTCTTCATTTCCCATCCCTACAAATAACAATTCTATTTTCTCTTCTCCTTTCAGTTAAACTTTTGAAAGCATTCTCTTTTTTTACTTAGTTTTCATTTCAATTCATTACACTCTGACATCTGACCCTATAATGCCACACAACAACCCTTCCCTTGACCTTATATTAGGATCCCCCATGTAATTAAATTCGAGAGCCATCTTTCAGTTTTTTGCCTCCTATGATTTACATCAGACAAGAATAATCATTCTTTCCTTTTTGCACATGCATTTTTTTCTTGATACATTTGATAAAAGGTGGGTTTTTTTGTTTTTCTTCATTGTCTGTTTGGTTAATTTTCTTCAGTCTCTTTAAAAGGCCCATCTTCAGGGCGCCTGGGTGGCTGTGAATTAAGCATCCGACTTCTGTTCAGGTCATCATCTCACAGTTCATGAGTTCGAGCCCCACATCAGGCTCTGTGTGTTGACAGCCTGGAGCCTGCTTCAGATTCTGTGTCTCCTCCTTTCTCAGCCCTCTCCCACAAGCTCCCTTTCTCTGTGTGTGTGTCTCTCTCAAAAATAAACAAACATTTAAAAAATTTAAAAACTATTAAAAAAATATAAGGCCCATCTTCTACATGACCATTAAAGGAGACTATCTCTCCAAGTTAAGACTTAACGTCCTTTTCTGTTTCACTCTGTTTTTTCTCAGGAGCCAATTTCATCCATTCCCATTATTTCAGTCACCACCTACCCAGTACAGACTCCTAAGTCTTTCCTGCAACTCTAGACCCATACATCTAAAAGCTTACTTAACATCTCTATTCGGCTGTTTAAAAGGACCTAAAGTTTAACACATCCAAAATGACTCATACTAATAATAGTAATTTATTAAGCTCTTGCTCTGTGCCACATAATGCACTCAGTAAGTTAGGTAGCATCATGATAATCCTCGTTTCATAGATAAGGAAAATGAGGCATAAAGAATATAATTGCCCAAGTCCATAAAACTAACCAGTTCCAGACCCAAGAATTAAACCCTGGCTTCCTGGGTACAGACATCAATTTCTTAACCACTGTACTATACTGCTTCCAAATCCTCCTGTGCAAACCTGGTCTTTCAGTATTGTCCATCTCTGTGAATGGCCCTTTACTGGTAACCTATCCTCGGGTACAAGAGAAACAACTTCAGAGTTCCTCCACCTCATCTGACTGCCAGGTCAGCTATGTTCTATACAGTTTTCTCTTTGCTCCTTGGGAAAAATCGTCAGTATACTCTGTATTTTATTTGCTCAGTCAAGACTCCCTAAAAATTATCTAATTTTACTAGGTACTGAGGCTCATGTAATAGTTACAAAAACCAAAATCCATTTCATCTACTTTTACGGCTTCCACTTCTACACCCATGGCCCAATTTAAATATTTTCTTTCATCTTGACTATTGTTCAATAGTTTCCTCCTTTCCCTCCATACACTCTGGTCCCTTTGGACTTTTCCTAACTAAAGCTTGAGTGATCTCTCAAACATAAATCTGATCAGATCAGCTTCTACTTAAACTACATCAATGGCTACTCCCTTCTCTGAGGCCAGAACCAAAATCTTTAACCTGCCCAGTAGGCCCTCTGTGTACTCTGGACTTTACTCTTTCTGCATATTCATCACATTACTCTCTGCCTTGATCCAATCAGACTTTTTTCAGTTCCTTGAATTAATTATACTCTTCTTGCTTCTGGGCCTTTGCACAGACTTCCTCTCTAACTGGAACATTCTCTCAAAATTCTTTACCTTAGTTAACTCCCATTCATCTTTCAGATCTCAGCTTAAATTAATTTCTATCAGGAGAAAAACTGCCTTTAGCAGCCATTTTAAGTCAAGTTCCTTTGCTCTTCTAAAACAAGGTTCTTGTCCTTCAGGACCTTTACAATTGTTTTACCCTTCCATTTCCTTGTGTCCTTATGCTGTGACAGGGACTTTGTGTATTTCCCTCCATGATACATCCCAGCACCTAACTCAATGCTCGCTCACTTTATAGAAAGTAGATGAATGTTAGTCCAGTGAGTAATTTAACTATGGTAATATGCTTTTTAAGCTATAAAGCCTATTAGTATAATATCCAATTTATTAAAAAATTATGTCCTTCAAATGATACTCAGCATTGTGTTAATTAGAAAGATTAAAAATCATTACGTATTTCCATAAATACACTTAAGAAAAATTTGAGTGTACAAGTTATATTTTTGCAAGCTCATAATCTTTGGTAAGATGGACTGATTCTTTTAGGTCATAAAATCTTAATAATCCCCACCTGGATCAGTCAGCGTCATTCTTCCATGACCTCAGATCACACCATCTGTCCCACAAACACATGGCCTGGACCATAGGGAAGACAGAGTGATTTACTTTAAATGGATTAGGACAAAATTAATTTCCATAACTTAAAAAAATCACTGGTTAGCGTTAAATTACATCACATTATGTAAAATATAATAATGTTGCTCTAGTCTGCAGAGAGGTAATGAGATGACAGTAGAGGACAGTGAAAAGAACATGGGTGCATGGATCAGACAGATCTGGATTTGAATCATGCTTCTGCCAAGGACCAAGTATACAGCCATGAGAAAGCACCTTAACATTCGTAAATCTAGCAATCCACCTGCAAAACCGGAAAGTATAAATATCTTCTTCGTAGAATTATAAAGATTGAACAGGATATAAGACTTCATGTTAGATAACTGAGTTTTCCAGCAACTTAAAAATTATTGATAGATTAATCCTGAATCAACCAATGTTTACATGTAAGACTGGTTTTATTTCAACCCCTCAGTTTTCCCCATACTGATAATTTTCTTTTTTTTTTTTTAATTTTTTTTTTAACGTTTTTATTTATTTTTGAGACAGAGAGAGACAGAGCATGAACGGGGAGGGGCAGAGAGAGAGGGAGACACAGAATCGGAAGCAGGCTCCAGGCTCTGAGCCATCAGCCCAGAGCCCGATGCGGGGCTCGAACTCACAGACCACAAGATAGTGACCTGAGCTGAAGTTGGACGCTTAACCGACTGAGCCACCCAGGCTCCCCAAATACTGATAATTTTCCAGGTACACCTTCAGCAATCAACCTTTATTCTTCTATCTAACAATTCCAAAGAGTTTTTGGTTATATTCTGACAGTTGCTTCTTTTCTTTAAGTAATTGGACATCTCTCTCTTTTTGCAATACACTACCGATTGCTAACACAAATTACAAGTAGTTTATATACAATATTCTCACCAACAGAGTATAGGAATACCGTATGTTTGTATTTGATCAAGCAATGGTGGAGATCCTCACTCATTTGGAAATCAAAATTTAAATAAATCATTTGGCTTCTGTGGAGCTATTTTGTTGTCCTTTCTGTCTGAGGTGTTTTGCATCCTGAAATGAGGCAACTATTTGAAATGCTTTAATGCTTTAAGTATACAAAGTAAAATATGTACCTGGGGACTAGACAGGTCAGTTATTCGCATGCCAATCTGACTTTTATATATTTCTTATTATGACTTGGTATAAAATCAGCAGTTTCCAATGGTAAATAATTACCTCCCAAGGAAGAGTTATCCTCCAATTTAGAAGAAAACCAATTTTTTAATTCAAACGTAGGCATCAATTTTCACTTGAAGTTCACTTATTTTCTTCGTTCAGAATGACTTCAAATCAGAAGATTATTTGTCAAGTTGAATATTTACAAAGGGACTCTTATTTCTCAGTATAACTCAGATATATGAGAACCCAAACACTAAAGCAAGTGCAAGAGTAAGAATATGACTTAAAATACGTGAACTTAAAGCAAAAAGTAATCCCCTTTACACCCTAGGATTACCTCTTCTTTCCTTCAGAAAACTTACTATTTACACATAATTAATTCTAAATAAATATTTCATGGAGAAGGTGAATGAGGAAGAGGAAGATGCTATAAATTAAATGCCAGAATGGTCCTTGCTATAACTAAATCAGGCTGGATTTACTTAGTTTGTCCTCTCAGGTTACTTATTTCTTTCAAAAGCCTATAGCCAAGAATTGTGACAAATATTCTAACAATGTCTGATACTATAGCTCAGTTACTTCTTTATCAATATCTAGGGGAAAAATTGGGGTTGAATACAGCTTGATAAAGTTTATACAATATATTTTGACAATCACTAACTATTAAGTTATCAAGCCCCTTTGGGAAATTTCATTTTAAGGTCTAGGACTAGGCTATAGATAGGGATTTTAGATGTCAAAGTCACAGGAGTAGCAGAGATTAAGCAGAGCTAGTAGGGTGTTGAGGGAAGCCCTGTGAAACACTTACAATTAAGGGGTCAAGAAAGAAACTATATTCCACAAAGGCAAGTAAAAAGAGCTGGTCAGACAGGAAAAGAGATAAAGAAAATTGAGAAATGTAAATTATGCTATTTAAGCAAAAGGTAGTGACCTTATCTGCCAAGTACTACAGAGGCCAAAAAGATGTCAAACATCATTCCTCAATTGAAATTTTATCAAGTACTTTTATATTCATTGTTCAGTTTAATTCTCAAAACATAGCATGCAAGGTTAGCACAGTAGTTTATTATAACAACTTTCACAAATGAATAACAAGATTTAGACCCAATGATTTGTGCAAGATCTTACAGCTACTAAACAAGAAAGACAGGAAAAACAGTTTTATTTGTAATAACAGTAACAACATTAAATAAATGTTTACGTTTAATAAGTATGAAGTACTGTTATTAGCTCATTATCATCTCATTTATTCCTCTCAATGACCTTATGCAGTATATTTATTATCCCCATGTCACAGATGCAGAACCTTTGACCGTTAAGTATTAACTGACTTGCCCAAGGTCACACAACTCTTATTTTAAAGGATATGTAAAGAAAGTACTAGTTTGTAGGCCAATTGTCCTTTCCCAGATTCATGTCTTTCTCAGTCAGCTGCCAGGCACTGGGAGATGTAAGCAGTTGATGATTTCATTCTCATAAATAAAACCTACCTATTTATCTTATCCCACATGTTTAAACATCATGTGAGTCTGATCACATTTGGTCTTTTTTCTATCCTATCAGTAGTTTCCAAATGGAAATCCAGGTCAGAGAACAAGCTTTCAGATTCATGTTAAGCACTGTTATTAAACGTTTTATAACTTAACTTGGACACGCATGAGAATTAATTCAACAGTCCCAGTGGCTTGCCCTCTGTTTCATATCCTCCATCGTCAACAAAAAATACTTTTCCCCTTTTCCCTGCATCCTTCTTAAATCCATTTAACCTTTTGATTTGGTTAGGATTAAGTACACATAAGGTATTTGGTCAATGTGATCTAATTCAGCTAAGTATGAACATTTGAGTTAGACCCAACGCTTGCCCCTCACAGGACACATAGGCTTTGATAAGTAATTTTTCCTTTGGAGATCCAGTTTCTTTACTTAATAAGTTGAAAATATCAAACCTTTGTCCATGGAGCTGCCATGCAAATAAAATGACATACTACTTCTGAAAGTGTCTGACACATATCAGAACTTCATTAAATACTTAACACCTAACTCCCTTGCTAATATTGTCAATAAATTCACAAGAAAAATTTGTGTACCAAAATTTGCTTTCAAAAGTGGACCAGTGTTTCTCTATTAGTAATTTATTTGTTGCATCATAGCTTAAGTATAGTTTATTTCTTCCTTTGAGTAAATTGCTTACTAAAACTATGATAGAAGTTATTTATTCATTGTTAAGAATCACTAAAATTTTTATTTTAATATTTATTTATTTTTGAGAGAGAGAGAGACAGAGAGAGAGGGAGACCCAGAATCTGAAGCAGGCTCCAGGCTCTGAGCTGTCAGCACAGAGCCCGATGCAGGGCTTGAACTCACAAGCTCTGAGATCATGACCTGAGGCAAAGTCAGAAGCTTAACCAACTGAGCCACCCAGGTGCCCCACTAAAATTTTTATTTTAATCTCAGCACAATTAAGTGACTCCACTGTTTCCTTGTCTTACTAAAAGAGAAAGCTAATTTGATCAGTTACTGTGGGTTTTCTTTCCCTTCAGTTTTAGCTCTTACACTCACTACCTAGATGACTTGTAACTAGTGTAGAACCAAAGATGCGGCTTTGCAAATTTTGCTGGTGTAATACTTAGTAAATACATGTTCCAAGTTTTAGTCAAGTAGATCTGATAATTGGAGTCAGTACCCAGGTCAATACCACATTTTGTTTAATTACCTAACCTTTACCTCTGCCGGCAACACATGTCTTCAACAATTAAACTGTCTTTTCCAAATTATCAAACCCTTTGAGCTTCTGCCCACCAGATATACCTCGCAAAGAAGAGTTATATATTCAAATTTGTCAACCCCCCCCCTTAAGATTCTCAGTACACATACTCCCTTTTTCTGAAGCTTCAACTGGCATCTATCTCATGGACTCCAATTGGTCTACATACCCATACCTGTTGCAATTTCTAGGGAATTTAAAAAAATACTAATTGGCTTAAGCTAGTCCAGGGTTCACTCTTTGATCTGTGTACCATACCACCCAAATGCTCATCTGGATAGAACTGAGTGAAAATCCCATTCAGAAACAAGAGGACTGCTAATTAAACAAACAAACAAGCAAAGAAGCATAAGAAGAAACCAAAAAATTGCCACTAGAGCACATAGAAGAAAAACCATTTAGACTCAATGATCAGCTCGTTTGTGCTACTTGATTGTGAGCTCTACAAAACTAGAAGCATTTCTGTACTCGCCTTCCTGTTGACTGATAGTCCTGACAAACGCTCAATAAATACTTGTTGAATGACAGTGAAGTAACTAGGCACTCAAATATTTTTGACTGGATCAATTTAAAAAGTCCCCATTTTTAAATAACTTACTTCCTAGCTTCTCCTTAAAATTCTCCTTGGATTTTGACACTTGGACCTGTATCAGTAACAATAGTTTTGTAGACAGTCATGTTAGAGTAATTTACACCCTCCAAAATGATCCAAAGCCATTATATTAAATTCTAGTCTGTCAGTTATGCAGAGGTACCTGTATTATTTTTCTGGTTTTTACTGAGAACTGACCCATTTTCATGCACCAAACAATGTTGTTAAAATGAAAGAACCTGTTTTAAGATGGTAATAGGCATTTCACTTACTGCATCATCCAACAAATGGAGCATACAGTACAACTGTACAGTGGTCGGCCGTACATGGTATTGGGGAAAACGAAGATCAAACAGATCAAGAACCATCTGTGTTCATCCATGGGCACTGCTTCCACACCAGCAGGGCATTATTGATTAATTTAAAGGCTTTTATATATTTGGGGGGACATCTGAAGTAAGTTGTAAGTAGCAAACAAACATCTTTTTTATTTCCTCTGCATATAGCATTTTTGCAAATGTTAAAATAGCTACTCAATTGTTTTCTCCCTAGTGTCCTATGTATTCTGTGGACTATGTGGAGATTAATAGCAGCCTGCAATAATCTGTTGTCCTTTGTGGAAAAAACTAGGCTGCTGTTTCTGGAAAGAAATAATTGGTACGTAGCTTATAGAGTCAACGTCTGAATTTAATGGAGCATAAAGGGGTGGTATTTCTCATGAAGGAAGCATATTATCCGTTTAAACAGCTTTCAGTCTTGCACATAAATTAGGCCTTCAACAAGCTTTGGAAAAAGAGAAACCACACAGTAATGAATTAACATGCTTGCATATTCCTAACAAAGAAACCACTTCTTTTGAAAAGAAGAGAAAGCTCCAGTGTCTCTGCTACATTGGGAAATCTGAAATTAATTATTGACTTTTCCATATTGTTTGCAGCCACTTTGTTTGCCCATTTATTGTAAAATGTATATATGGTAATTGTTTTACAGGAGCTCATAAAACTCAGACTGCAAATGAGATAATGTATGAGCAATTTATCGCATATGCCCTTCAGACATAGAGCTAAACCTGGCATAAATGAAAAGTGGTCAATGCACACTTTGTCAAGGTCTTTTCTTATGGCACCAAGGAAAGAAAATAGAAATGGCGAAATTCTCAAATAGCTACAACTCAAAAACATTATATTTTTTCTAAAATATTCCCCATACCTCTTGAAAACCGATTTGGGATGGTTTCTGGAATCTATTTTGGTGAATCTGTTTCTGTTAAAAATGCCAATCATTTACAGAATATAGAACTTTACTAACTCTTTTCCCATCTAGTATATGTAATACCACAATTTCTATTTTTTGTAAAAGAAATTGAACATACATCTGTTGTTAAATTTAAGGAATTAAGGAAATTTAAGGAAAAAATAATATGAAATATAGTTTCCAAGTTATGATTCTCTGTGTAATAGAGCAGCTGGGTCAGCTAGGAGGAACCCCACTCAATAAAGCCCAAACCCCTAGGCAAGACTGCCCAACACTGACAGAGTTGACCAAAAATCTCCTCCAGGAATAGATTTCACACCATGTTAATAGTTCGTTCTAATAATTAATGTCAATAACGCATTCCACTAAAATCTTTCCTCCATTGAATTGAAACCATCCTGTTTTGGAGTTGACTTTTGCAGTTTCCTCTAATGTCACTATGTGGTAAATAGGGAGATAGTACATTTTGTTGAGACCTTTTTACACAACACCCTGAAAGATATAATGAAATTTGCTCAATCTCCAAACGAACTGACAGTAACCAAATATAGCTGTAGTGCTTAAAGGTGATTCTATTTAAGCAAAAAATATTTACCTAGCATAGTAGAGAAAATCAGGAAGAAACTCCGTCATTTCAGGGCAAGATCACAGAGAATTCTCCAAATAGAGAAAGCTCCAACTGTGAAATTTTGTATTAATGAAAGGTAGTATAATGCAAAGAAATTATTACCAACAAGATCATTTATTAAAGGGTAGTGACCATGAAGTTCAAATTCAACTAAGTTTCTCCCATGACTTGATACTTTGAAGAGAAATCTGTTCCTACAAGGACCAGAATTAGAACTGGATGTAATGCCATATAGTATACTCACCCACTAAGTGTAATTTTTTCAGAAACATGGCAATTCATTATGCATAGGAGCAGGGCCTTTTTTTAAATGGATGAAAGACCTAAATGTGAGACAAGAAAAATTCAAAATCCTACAGGAAATCACGGGCAGCTACCTCTTTGACCTTGGCCACAGCAACTTCTTACTAGACATGTCTCCAGAGGCAAGGGAAATAAAAGCAAAAATGAACTATTGGGATTCATCAAGATAAAAAGCTTCTGCACAGCAAAGGACACAATCAACAAAACTAAAAGACAACCGATGGAATGGGAGAAGATATTTACAAATAACATCTCTGATAAAGGGTTAGTACCCAAAATCTAGAAAGAACTTATCAAACCCAACACCCCAAAAATAAGTAATCCAGTTAAGAAATGGACAGAAGACATGAATAGACATTTTTCTAAAAGACATCCAGATGGTTTACTGACACATGAAAAAATGCTCAGTATCACTCATCATCAGGGAAATACAAAATGAAACCATGATGAGATTCCACTTCACACCTGTCAGAATGGCTAAAGCTAACGCAAGAAAAAACAGATGTTGGCGAAGAAGCAGAGAAAGGGGAATCCTCTTACATTGTTGATGGGAATGCAAACTGGTGAAACAGTATGTAGCTTCCTCAAAAAGTTAAAAATACTACCACCGGGGCGCCTGGGTGGCTCAGTCGGTTGAGCGTCCGACTTCAGCTCAGGTCACGATCTCACGGACCGTGAGTTCGAGCCCCACGTCGGGCTCTGGGCTGATGGCTCAGAGCCTGGAGCCTGCTTCGGATTCTGTGTCTCCCTCTCTCTCTGCCCCTCCCCCGTTCATGCTCTGTCTCTCTCTGTCTCAAAAATAAATAAATGTTAAATAAATACTACCACCCTACGACCCAGCAATTGCACTACTAGGTACTTAGCCAAAGGATACAAAAATACAGATTTGAAGAGGCACAGGCACCCAAAGTTTACAGCAACATTATCAACAATACCCGAACTATGGAAAAAGCCCAAATGTCTATCGACTTATGAATGGATAAAAAAAGGTGTAGAGGTACACAATGGAGTATCACTCAGCCATCAAAAATGGTGAAATCTTACCATTTGCAATGATGTGGATGGAGCTAGAGTGTACTATGCTAAGCAAAATACATCAGAGAAAGGCAAATACCCTATCATTTTACTCACATGTGGAATTTAATAAACAAAACAGATGAGCATAGGGGAAAGGCGATAAGGAGAGAGAGAGAGAGAGAGAGAGAGAGAGAAATCAAGAGACTCTTCACTATAGAGAACAAACTAAAGGTTGACGGAGAGAGGTGGGCAGGTGATGGCCTAAATGGCTGATGTTTATTAAGGAGGGCACTGTGGTAAGCACTGAGTATTGTGTGTAAATAACCACTCACTAAATTCCACACCTGAAACCAATTTTACCATTTTTGTAAACTATAGTAAATTAGAACCTGAAATAAAAATAAACACATAAATTTTTTTTTCTCGCCCCTAAAAAGGGGCGAGAGAGAGAGCTTAGTGGTTAAAAGAATGTACATAAGGGATCAGTCAAAATGAGGTTAAGAATGCAAACTGAACCATCTGAGAGCTCTGTGCTCTGCTGAAAGATACTCACCTACTCAGTCCCAGTTCTCTCATCTCTAAATGGCAAGGAGGGTACCAACCTTTTAGCATGAGGATTTTCTAAGATCATGCATGTCATGAATATAAAAGACTATTTAATCACAGACTAAGTACTTAATGATGTTACTTGCTACTGGCTATTGTGTTCTTAGAGGGGTTTTTTTTTTCTTGTTGTATTTTAATCTCCTTTGAAGGAAGGAAAGAATTCTGTATTTGCCTAGTATGTATTTAAGGCAAACTAGATTAACATCTGTGCCTTTTTATACTGTATTAAAGAAAATTAAGTTCTGCAACTGGCAGGCAAACAGGCTGCAGTAGAATATAACTATTCCTTAAATCCTCTATACAAGTAATTAAAGAGGAGGGGTAAAAAAAAGAATTGAGGGTGGGACAACTATAAAAGTTCATTAGGATTATAAATTCCACTTGCTTAAAAAGTAAACTAATGGGAAAAAACAAACCATTTTTCTTTTCTCGCAAAAAGTAATTTCCTTGAGGAAATTCTTCCTAACCTGAGGCAATGATGATTGTACCTTGGATTAACTCTACCGAAGAAACATTTTGGGGAGCACCTGAGTGGTTCAGTCGGTTGAGCACCTGACTGTCGATTTTGGCCCAAGTCATGATCTCACAGTTAGTGAGATCAAGCCCTGTGTTGGGCTCCGCACTGACAGCATGGAGCCTGTTTGGGATTCTGTCTCTCTCTGTCTCTCTCTCTCTTTCTGCTCCTTACCCGCTCCCTCTCCTCCTACGCCCTCTCAAAATAAACAAACATTAAAAAATGAAACATCTTGCTGTTTTGGAAACATACAACTATGAAAGCAGACAAATTTGTGTTACTGCACATCTTTCCCTTAGTAAGTGTGTGAACTTGGACACTTCCCTTAGTACCTCTGAACATCAGGCCCCTGTCTTGTAAAGGGGAAATAGTAATGCAAACTTGTCTTGAGAATCGAGTATTATGGTGTTTATGCTTCAAGGTCACACATTTATTTATACTACTCAGAGATAGACGAAGGAGACTGCTTCTTCATAATCTATAACCGGCCTGAGCTTCCTCTGGACACCTCACTTCTCACCTCACAGGGTGAGCAAGAAAAAAAAAAAGCAGTATCAGCACAATATGATAAATTTAATCCCACCCAATATTTAAACACTCTTTTTTGGAACCAAGTACCTTTTGGAAAAATCATTCTTTCATATTTTCTTCCCATTCCCTGCTTCTTTCCAAAATGGGATATAGGAATGGGAAGGTGCGGGGCCTTTGTTAATTCATAGGTCCTCCCGCGGTTGAAGGGGCCCTTGGATATATAGCACATAGAGGAAAGCTTTCCACTGATAGCAGTGCTTGCCCAGGAGATAGGACAAGGGTTAGGTTACTCCAACTGGCCCTAACCTCCTATAATTGATCAGGAACCATGAACATTGGTAACTCTGGAATACTAGACCTCTCTTGGGCTTAAGAAAACACTGTCCTAATCACTGAAAAAGCAGGCTTGTTTTAACTACCAGTCCATCTTACCTAGCATACTAAAATGGTAGTAAGTACAATCACTTACTGAACTCTCTTTTAGCATTTAAAACCCGTCTTCTCCTCTTCAGTGAATTATGTAGTGCATTTCTTCACTAATGTGTGTTCCCTTGAATGACATACTTTTTTAACTTTGAGGGTATTTGTTTTATTCTTTGCCAATGTGTTGGTATCTTCTAAGGCAAGATTGGTACCACCCCACCTCTGAGTCTTCTTGTGGTATTTTCTGGGAAACTCTGCATGTGGGGCACTTTGGGCTTGTTCTCTATTTCCTCAGGGTTTGGCAGTTTTCCCTCACAATTTGGCCCCATCGAGGTGCTGGAGCTTGCTGCAAATGCCTTTTCCTTTCCTGATCTAGTGGTTTGCTATCCATCTTTCAGACAGGACCCCACTCCCTGAAGCCTTGATGAAACACAGTGTCAAGCTTTCCAGTCAGATCCTGAGTTCACTTGCACATCCTTCCCTGGCAACCAGGGGAAGCGCATTGGTCCTTCCACAGCACAGGGTAACTAGCACGGTCTCAGGAGTGTCTTCTGTTAGCCAATCATGTCATGCTACTATTTTTCCTGAGGTACAGTTGTCACATGCATGTAACTGGTGTAGTCTTTGGAGCTCCTCAAGGATGCAGGGCAAGCTCCTCTTGTCTTTAGTATTCCCTTTAACCCACCAAATGTAATCTCCCCTTCTGGGACCCCAGCCTAGAGACAAGAGGTTATGACACAAATCTTTTGTCATTACTTGTCTCCCCTGTTCTTCCCACAATCCCTACTGATGGGATCAGCTTTTCTTTTAGTTTATTTTCCTTCCAGATGGAGATTCCCTCAAAGTCTTCCAAGCTCCAGGACACCTGGGTGGCTCAGTCGGTTAAACGTCAGACCACGGCTCAGATCATGATCTCACAGCTTGTGGATTCAAGCCCCACATCAGGCTCTGTGCTCACAGCTCAGAGCCTGGAGCCTGCTTCGGATTCTGTGTGTGTGTGTCTGTCCCTCACCCACTTGTGCTCTGTGTCTCTCAAAATAAATGTTTAAAAAAAAGTCTTCCAAGCTCCAACCTTAGGACTTCTTCTAAAGAACGAGTGGAACATGGTGGGGGGCGGGGGGAGGGTGGAATTTGGCTTAATAACAATGGAGTATAAATGGATAAGTGGACAGGCACACCAGAAAATATTAAAATCACTTTACATGTGAAGGATCTGGAATACAGTAATTATTTCAACATTTATAATTATGGTTATTATGCTGCCTAGACAGATGGCTTATAACTTGACCAAATGCCAAGCACTGGCTCCCTAGTCTCAGATCACACAGTCAGGAAGGAATTGAATCTCACTTGACTATGAAAGGTATCTGGATTATTTGCCAAACTTCTAGGGAATCCTGTGAAGTGACAGAGATAGGCAGCAATGCAGGAGGGCTCAGCTGGGACAAATAATCCTCAAGAAAAGAAGCTCTAAGAAGCTTGAGCCACAGTGATTCCCTATTTTTATTTTTTTGTATGGATCTGGAAACAAGATTTACTATGGATTGAAGGAAATTCTTTTAAGAAGCTTCTTGCTCTTCTTTATGAAACTTTTTAGATTTTATTTATTTATTTATTTTAGATTTTAAACCTCATGATTTGTAACAAAGGCCACATGCTACAAAACAACTGACTCTAGCCTTTAAAAGGGACTATTAGGACTAATGGTTTTGGAGGAAAAGAACATATACAATATGTAATATATCTCACCTGTGAATAACCCATGAATCTTATCTAAGATTGGCAAATGAATAAATGTCTATTTGGTAAAATATTACAAATGCATGTGCTACTATGTATCTCTTATTTAAAGCAAATAAAGGGTTTGGTTAGCTATTCTACACATTCACACTGACTACAAATCATATCCCCTCTGTGCCAATCCAAACCAAGTATTAGCATAATCAATGAAGGATTTAGGTATTAGCCTTTTGCCTCCTAGACACAAGTATCATTATTTTAATTAAGTAATGTGATCATTATATCATCAGTCAATGTCCAGACAGCTCTTCCTTTCCCAAGTTCAAATATTTTACATTTACGGAATTTGAAGAACTAGCCCAGGATAATTGTAGTTATTTTCTTCTGTGTCATACACTCCATCATCAGTACCTTCAGGATGCTTCTCCTAAAGCATCTTGAATATCTCTGGGTTCTCACTCACCACCATATATTCATTAATTGTTGTTTCTACTCTCCTAGATCCAGCCTCTCTATAAAAATTCCTCCAGATTTAGTGCTGTTCTGTCTTCTTATAGATCTGTGTGCACCTCTGCCTCTATTATCAGCTAATTCTGTTATTATCTGTTTGCTGTTTGCTCCATGGTAGTGCTAGTCCCTCCATTATTTTTTAACTTTTTTTTTCCTTTGGGACAGAGACAGACAGAGCATGAACGGGGGAGGGGCAGAGAGAGAGGGAGACACAGAATCGGAAGCAGGCTCCAGGCTCTGAGCCATCAGCCCAGAGCCTGACGCGGGGCTCGAACTCAGGGACCGCGAGATCGTGACCTGAGCTGAAGTCGGACGCATAACCGACTGAGTCACCCAGGCGCCCCCCTGCATTATTTTTTATATGTCCCTTTCAATTACAAGTCCCGTCTTTTTAGAAAGTGGCTTGCTTTTTTTCAGTCTTCCCAAGACTATGCAGAAGTTGAATATTTTTTTCTCTCATCCTAAAAATCCTGGATTGCCAATTAAGCTGGGAGAATGAGGATAATAAAACTGGTCAATTGGGCACATGGTCTGGATCAAGGTAATGTGACACTGAACAGTAGACTTAATCACTAAAATGGCAAAGCGTTCTCTTTAAGTGTCCAATCTGAAAGTAGAAGTATGCGTTGTTAACTGGAAAATATCTATAATGTGTGTTTCTCTTCAAGAATGTTTTTTCCTCAAATCTGGCTACCTTCATGCCAAGGGTCTTAGCCCCTTTTAGTCTCCAATTTGGTTTTCAGAGTTCATTTAATCCCATAACCTCAAATGCCTTCAGATCTCAACATGGGGAAATCCTTTGGAAGATCATCTAAAGATGAGATCATCTAGCCAAGGGAAAATAAGATCAGAACAAAGAGGTGTGGATTTGGAGCAAAGGATTTGAATTGCCCCTCTTGCAATCTTCTGATTTATCAAGTTCCAATAAATCATTTTCTGCATTGTCCCAAAAAATGTTGAGAGGCAGTGATTAAAGTATATAGAATTTAGAGTCAGACAGGCATGAGTTAAAACCCTGATCCCATAGCTACCAAATTATTTTGCCGAAAGGATTGTTTCACATTTCCTAACCTCAGAGTCTTATCTGTAAAATTGGGATAATCTTTCAAAGTATTGCTGTGCCATCAGGACTTGCAAATCATCTATCAGAACTGTTTAGTACATACCTAGCAGTGCATGGTAGGCATATAACTAGTGGTAGATTTTTGGATTTCCCTCACAGCTTTTCACTCCATGACTTTACCATACTTTAGCTCTAAATTCTACCACTAATCTTTTACGATTTCAGGGTTTCCTGGTTCCCAGGAGGACACAGCCATACAAGCAATGTAACAGAGAAGAGGTAACTGGTATCCTGAAAAATCTGCAAAGCAATCTTCATTTCTTCAAAAAACGAAGAACATTCTTATTCAAGAGCCCTAAACTGAAATGCTTACTTGGGTTCCTTCCATGGTGGCCTGAGAGGGCAGTCCATGATGACTGTGGTTATTTTCTTACATGCCTCACATTTCAGCATTAGTACTTTTAAGATGTGTCCACTAAAGGACCCTGGGTGTTACTGGATTCTCACCCATCACCATATATTCCTCAACTGATGTCTCCTGTCTCCTTGCTCCAGACTCTTTATTAAAAGAATGATATAAAAAATTATATGTCACGCCTGAAAATCATCCTACCAATTTTTGAGAAATTACCAATTATATAAAAATTACTATCAATGACATCAATTACATCTGGACATCTATTGCTAATTTTCAACAATACTTCTACCATTAGGGACTGAGACCCCAAGCAATTCAATATTCCAGGGCTTTATTACCTCCTCTATAGAAGTAGAATTTTGGTTAAGCAGCTCTAAGGTCCTATGAGATCTCTTTCTTGAGACACCACTCCCATGATCAGGAGGGATGTGGGAATTTACTGAGGACACAAGAATAGGAGAAACCTGAAGAAAAACCTTTTCTGAGATATATCTCTGCACGGAACTCTGCTTGTGTGAGCTCAAGATTTCTCTCTCTGTGTTCTATGCTCAGAACTCAGGTATCTCCTTCCCAACTGGCAGTTCTCCCTCTCTGGCATGAAGGATAAATGTCAGAAAACAACTGAAGATCCTTAAGCAAATGAGATTGCCTAGAAGTGGGATGGAAATGGAGGGGAAGGTGGAGTCAGACTATCCAGGACAAGGCTCTTATTCCTGGATTTTTGAAGAAAAGGGAACTAGGTGAACTAGTTGCCAGGACAACCATCTGTTGGGGGAAGGAAATGGGAGACCTGTGGTTGCTCCTACTCTTGCCCCTGTCCTTGGCAGCCTTCCATGGGGTCAAAGCCTGCTTGGAATGTGACCCCAAATTCAAAGAGGATATTAGGTCCTTGATAACAAAGCTGGTACCCTCAGAAGTCCCTGGCCGAACTCATCTGCTTGAATGGCAGATTAAGGAGATGATCCATTTAAGCTTCAAGGTCTCCCACGGGGACAAGATGCTTCGGGTGTTGGGTGAGGGAAGCTTGAGTCACTCAGAGTTTTGTGGGTTAAAAGGAAAAGGGAGGCACGGAAGAGTGCACGTGGGTCCACATAAGTTTTTCCATGGATGTAATTATTCCTCTGTATGTATCTTTAACCCCCTCTCTAGCTGTTCATAAGGCTGTCAAGTTGAGAATATGGCTGAAGAATGAACTTTATAAACTGGGCAATGAAACATGGAAAGGTGAGGGATTGTTTCAATGTTAAAAGATTGTACTGCCCAAGCAAGTATAGGCAAAGTTCATTGGGAAAAACAAGGCAAAAACAATTGGGATTAAATTCTGAAGGGAAGAACCACCCCTAGTTTCTGATGTCCCTTCCACCTCCTCTTAGGTGCCTTTATCTTTCAAGGCAAGCTTCTCGATGTCCGCCAAAACCTGGAATCGAAACTGAAAGAGATATTAAAGAACTTCTCTGAAGTTGGTAATAAAAGATGTCTATCTAACAACAGTGAACTTATGTGAAAGTAATAGGAAATGAGGGTGAGAGGAGGAAGGTAGTTTCATATTAGAGTTATTTAGAATGGATGGAGGGGTGGCTGGAACCTCATTTTGTAACCAAATAAAGACTATTGGGTATAAATATGGCAAACTCTACGTTGATCATAAGCTCACTAGAACTTTCTAATTCTCTTTTAGCTTGTTCTGAAGATTGTGGTGAGTACAGTACATGGGACACCTTAAGGATTCAACCTCTATTTCCCCATCTCATTTGTTCTATATGGCCATATCTTTCCCACCTGTCACACTCAGAACTCACTTCCTAGAGATTTGATTGTGGGGGTGGGAATGTCAACAGTATCTGACAACAAAATGTGTCTCAAATCTCAAACACACAGATTTTGGAGGTGCTCAGAGGCCTTCCAAAGTATGGTTTATAACCCATAGGGCCAATATAAGCTGAGGCATCATTTTTCCCACTTCTTCCCCAGAGATCTGACTTAAGTTTTGGAAGCTTTTGACTCATCAAGAAACTTGATTACTAGGGAAAGAAAGAATTCACAGCAATGTAAACTTAAGAGTCCTGGAAATGCCTGAGATTTAATCCATCAGACTTGATGTATGAAATAAGAAAACTCCATGCCATGGCCCCCCCTTCTGTTAAATTTCTTCTCTTTATCAGTTGTGACTGAAGGTCCTATCTTGGATTGTTGGACCTGTCTTCGCATCACCACCCAATGCTTCAGAGGAGAGTATTGTGGAGGTAACAAAGATAGTGGTGTGGCATTTTGAGGGACCAGGTATCACAGCTGTTTATTGATTTATTTTACAAATATTTGGTGAGCACCTTCTAGGCACATCATGCTAATGTTACAAATCAGAGCTAAAATATTGGGCAAAATTTGTACCAGTATGAATAAATTACTGGGCACCAGATCAATTGAAGGGCTGAGAAATGAAAAGGTTGGATTAAATGAAGATAGAGAGAAAACAGCAATAGAAGTAGTGGACAAAGCAAATTATTTGAGGTTAGTAAGAGTCATCTATTATGGATCAAGTTCTCAAGTTAGTATTTTTCTTCTCCCCAACCCACTTTCTTTTTTTCCCTTTCTCCCTCCAGAAGAGGATTCAAGGACAGCTGAGAATCGAGAGATTGGACTATTTCTGATATTGCTAACAGAAGTTGTGATATTGGGAAGTGCTTGGTTACTGTGAGTTTTTCTCCCTCGAAGTCAAGCATTCCTTTGGCAAAGAGACTGCCCAATCCTCCCCCTCCTTACAAAGGCAATAAGGAGAAAAAAAGTCATTTCAAATTTGGGATAGAATACCAACAGGGATAAAATGGATAGAAGTCTATGGGATAAAAACTGGAACATAGGAAATGGAGGAGGTACAATAAAGTATGAGGCAAACTTCTAGAGCACTATACGGAAACACACACACACACACACACACACACACACACACATAATTATCTTAAAGAGTTGGCCTGCTAATATTGAAATCAGGATTATGTTTCTCTACTCTAGATTCCATATCTGTGTGTCTCATTGGAGGAAAATGAAGGCAATACGAAGGTCATTAAAGAAATATTTGGAGAAGAAACTTGAAGAATTAATAGGGATGACAGATTAGAAAGAGAAGGATGATTCTGGAATCAGAAAATACATAAACACAGACGGGAGGTCTTTCACAATTCTGTTAAGTGTTGACTCAGAAAAATCAGAATTAAGCTCTTTTGTGGTCATAAAGTCATATTTTTTAAAACTGAAATCGAACTTAAAGTTTCTCTAGTCAAGATCCTTATGGTATCCTGAGGCAATGGAAGCAATGAGAGGGCAAATGATATACCCAGAGTTGTACAGAATGTAATGCTGATATGTTGCAATGTACATAAAGATGATACACTCCATTGATAATAAATAATGATTGGTAACTCTCAATGACTGCCATTAGAATATTTCAATTTCTAAGGCTGCTTCTTATTTCTATCTTTTCATTTTGTTACTATTTCCATATTTATCCTTCAGTTCAATGTGAACAATTTCTTTGATAATACATAACATTACCTCTTAATCATGGCATCGCACACACCCAAAATATTAGTTCTAAGTAGTTGAGGATTACCTTGTTTTCCTCTAAATCTATGTTCCATGACTTAATTACATATTATGTTCCTTTGAGTTGTTTCTATTGAATACTTTTTATATAGATGGCATCCTAGTAAGTGCTTTATGTTTGTTATCTAACTGAATTCTCACAATAATCTTAAGACTTGGATGAAGTGGATACTTTTTTTTTTTTTTTTTTTTTTTTTATTTTTTTGGGACAGAGAGAGACAGAGCATGAACAGGGGAGGGGCAGAGAGAGAGGCAGACACAGAATTGGAAACAGGCTCCAGGCTCCGAGCCATCAGCCCAGAGCCTGACGCGGGGCTCGAACTCACAGACCGCGAGATCGTGACCTGGCTGAAGTCGGACGCTTAACCGACTGCGCCACCCAGGCGCCCCAAGTGGATACTTTTAATACAAGTACAAACACCAATACTGACATAGGAAGAAAAAAATAACCACAAATTGATAATGTTAAAGAAATTTAAATGGTGTAAGCACAACTATTGGGGGAAAAAAGTCATGGTTAAGGAAAAGCCTAGAATGAAATACAACATAGTGACTTTGGTGTTAACCTGGAATGAGAAACTATGATACTTTCCCAAATTAAGTGTCAGGTCCTTGGTTATATCCTTTTCTAAAGTAGGAAATACAGGAGGACAAGTAAATTTGATGGAAAAGGCCCAAGTGCAGTTTTGAAAATACTAAGTATTAATTCTGTTACACTATCAAAAATAGATATCTGTTCTGTGTTTGGATTTACATATATTAATATAGCAAGAAGATCAAAGCTAATGAAATGTATTTCAAAGCACTGGAACAAAGTCAGTAGTGAACCAGAAAATATGACTGAGATCATTCAGGTATAAATTAGAAAAGTAGTGATGAAGACCAATGATAGAATACTATAAATCCCCACATGATGGTAAAATTAAAATATAACTGTATCATCTTATTGCTTTGAAAGTCTTTATTTGAGATTCTGACCTTGGGCTGAATTCCCATCTGCTCTGGACTATGTATTTCAAATGTATGATCCTTCTATCTGCAGAATTTACTATACTTGCTTATTATTTATAATATAAATCCAGATCCTGCTCTTCATCATTTCTAAAATCACAAGTATGAGGAGGGACTGGTTATTTTGTGTTTTATTTGTCTATAACACAATAAAATGAAGATAATCTAACTAAACTATGTGTTCAGCTACTAACAAAGGTCATATGGTACTTGTTTTCAAATGTAAACATGATACAAAATTAATTACTTACAATCCTAATTAAGCTTGAGCTAACAGTTAACATTTAAAAAAGCTATGTAAAACTATTTTCCAACAAGCGAATGCTCAAATAAAAACTCATTTATAGTGGTAGTGAAACAATACAAATCATTTTATTACTGGAACAATTTATTTTAAGAGCTAACACCTACTCCAATGTCCTGCATAAAGTTTATCTTTAATATTTCTGTAGGATATACAAATCATTAGGGGAACATATTTCTCTGATATTCTGAGACACTGGCACAGATAATGTAATTTTTGTGACCTTGTCATTCTTGGGGCTACTTTATTAAGAATCAGTATTTTCTAACGTTCTTTTTTCAGGGAGAAGAAAGGACAGAGGTGTGGTTTCACTTAGCTTTTACTAAATTAAAATTTAATAATTCATTTTATGTAGAGAGAATATTAAAAGGTACTAGCCAATCTAATTAAGGTACTCGAAATCTAAGCTATTAGAACACAAAAAAATAAAAGCTAAATAACAGGATAAAACAACTGTGTTAATTCTGGAAGCTTCCTACTTTCCAATTATTGATTGTCTTTCCAACTTTACTCCACCTTCTGACTCAAAGGGAAGTTATGCCTTTTCCATCTCAGGCAAATGCATTCTTTTGTAACATATTTCCTGAGCTGCAGCCTCTTCTAGAACATTCCTTTATTATTTACCTTCCATCACTTATCTCCCTCTGCTTCCTCAATGCTAGATCTTTGCTCTCAGTGTCTATTAATTAAGCCTTCTTTCTTTTTTTTAATGTTTATTTTATTTTAGAGAGAGAAAATGAGTCAGGGAGGGGCAGAGAGAGAGGGACAGAGGATCCAAAGCGGGATCTGCGCTGACAGCAGAGAGCTCCATGTGGGGCTGGAATTCACGAAGTGTGAGATCATAACCTGAGCCCAAGTTGGATGCTTATCCAACTGAGTCATCCAGGCACCCAAGGCCTCTTTTCTTTATCTTTATCCATTTCTACCTACCACCCCAACTCGCCACGCCAAATTTCTTTTAAAAAAAAAAAAAAAAAAGAGTATTCTGCATCTCCTGACTATTTATTCATTTCTGCTCCTTCCTCAATTAACCGCCATATGCATTCAGCTCCCCACCACCATAAGGAGATTGCTCTAAGGTTGTCAGTGATCTCTTAATTGTTATAGTCAAAGAGTTCTCCCTTTTCCTCAAGTTACTTGTCAGTCCTAAGACCTGTCAGAGTGCTACAGACTTCCTTCTTAAAGTTCACCTCTCATACTAGGCAGGTTTTGTTATGTTTGTTCCCATTTTCAAGGTTTTGTTCTTATTTCTTAAACCATGTTTTAGTTGCTTTTGGGAGGCTCTTCCTTCTCTGTCTACTTATTTACATACCGAGCACCAGAGATTTCACTTTGAATCTTTTCTTTCTTATACCGGGTGGACTCTCATACAGTCAAGTGATTTCAATTATCACCTAATAATTACATCTCCAAATTCTTGGGCTTTTATTTGCACCCCATTCCCAAGTCCTCGAGCTCTGTTTCTGAATACATACAAGATATATCCATCTAGACTACAATATGAACTTCAAACTCAGCATGCTTAAAACTGAACTTACTATCTTAAACCATTTCTGATTCTGTACAATTTACCCTAATCCTGAGTGTTTGGTCCTCAAGAAGAAAATAGAGGCTGAATGTAGACCATAGTCTTGCCCATAGACAAGCAGGATCCATGAGCCCAACGAGGTGCTCAATCTCACAACCATGAGATCATGACCCGAGCTGAAATCAAGAGTTGGTCACTCAACTCACTGAGCCACTCAAGTGCCTCTAACCCCCACAAAATTATTTTAAGCCATTTTTATGTAGAAAAATGAGGCTCAGCTAGCTGAAGTGTTAGAGCCAGGATTCAAACCTCAAATCTTAAGCCTTTCTACTACCTGACAATGGTTCTGTGGATTCCATAAATTACCCAGAAGGTAGAAATCTCCACATATTCTGGAATTCTCTCTCTCCATCTATCCTAGCCAGTCAGTCCTCAATTAGCATTGATTTTTACTCCTAAATAGCTTTTAAATCTTCCTGGCCACTGCCATAGCTAAAGTTCTTCCCTCCTCTCTTAGGGCCTATTGCAATGACCTTCGAATCAGTCTCCCCGAATCCAGCCTTTCCATAAGGCAAATCCATCCTTCCTTTTGCACTCAGAATGATTAGTCTACAAACACCAGTCGATTTCAAACTCCTAATTAAAATACTCTAATGGCTCCTCCACTCCTAAAAGAGAAGTATAAACTCTTTTATACAGTATTTCACATGCCTTAAATTTTACCATCCCACTCCATACACAATCTCACCTTTGGCCAATTGTCTTTCTAGGCCTTCCCTTCTACTTAGGGTTTGCCAAACATACTAGACTTTTTCTTACTCCAACCATTACTTGCTATATGATTTCCTGTCTTGATTGTTTGGTAATACTCCTTAGGCTTCAAAATGATTGTGCTTCAAAAACCCACACTTAAAGCACTTTAATCTCATAAAGCCTTTCCTGAGGTGGTCAGACAGAATTACCCACAACCTTCGGGATCCACTGTAATTCATATGCTTCTATAGAACACTTCTCATAGAGGATTCTTACTGGTTTGCATGTCTCTTTCCTAGACATGAACTCTTCAAGGACAGGGACTATGCTTATCATCATATTTCCAACATCTAGCAATGTATCATTAAACTTTCCATCATTTTAAATATCACTTACTCAAGGAAGACTTTCCTGACTCCCACCTTATGTTAGCATTTCCAACTACACTCAATCACTGCCCCCCCCCCATTTTTTCTTTGTAGGAATTAAGGGATTACATAAATATGAATTATGTAATCCATAGCAAACTATTATTTGCTATGTAAGAATTAAGGGAATTACACAACTATGAATTAAGTCTGATTCCAAGAGGTCAGAAATCATATCTGCTCTTCGTGCATTGTCATACCTGACACAGAAACGATGATTATTTCTTGAATAAAAATATGAATATGTAAATGAAGCATTGATGAATGCTATTATTTGGCATTGAGTATACCCCAGATATTCTTCCTATTACCACATATACTGTGTCTGCCAGATGGTTTCCTATCGCCTCAGTCTTCATCTTTGAAATCCTTTGCAGCTTGATGTTCACCACTGCCATGAAATAAGGGCTACCTTAACATTGTTTGGAGCTAACACATTCCATGGAGTTTTAGATCAGAAGTAGAATCAATACCAAGTTCTCAAATCAAGCACACAGTTTCCTAGTGAGAAACCTAGTTCATGGACAATGGGAAGTTCTCAGCACCTTCACTTGTGCATCAGGGAAGCTTGCCCACCAGCCTGCCTTACCACCAACTGGACCAGAAACTTGAAGAAATACTAAACTAAGAGCTCTCAGGACTTTTGACACTGATCTAAATCCAGAAATGATCTCAGCAATCAAGAGACTGCAACATATTCCCCTCTGAGTTACCCTGATTATGGGTATAAAGTGGAAGGTGAATAAGGGACAGTGGAGATGTTGGCATTTAGGTACCTGATGGTCTTACAAGAAATAAGCATAGGAGGTTCTGGGACATTACACTGAGCCTTTGCTTTTCCTGACTTCAAGATGCAGTTTTTTTTTTTTTTTCAACTCACCTAAAACTAGGTGGAATAGCAAGATTGAGTAAAAGGACAGTAGCTAAAATAAAGCCAGAGGCTGGAAGTAAATAGCTCAAGAATAGCCGAAGGGCATTTGGCACTCTGCTACATCTCAAGGAGCTTGCCTAACTTCAAGTCCTTGGGTTTGAATTTTCAGATCTTACACTGCTAAAATTGCCAAGTGATTTCATACTTGCATGTACATCTTTGTCTTAAAGAGGAAACAAATACAAACTCCTTCCAATCAAAAGGCAGCAATGACAGGTAGGCATGTTTGTCTAGCATCCACTTTGGACTGCTACAGGGCTTTCTGTGATGTATTACTCTCAGAACACTTCTTTACCTAAATGAAGCTTCATCTATCTGCCTGATGAGGTGGCCCTTCATGATTTCTGCTGAAAGTACTAATAAGCACAGGCTCTTCAGGATTCAGAATTCATGTTTTCTCTTTCATCCACACTCTCTTTAACTTACTAATAGTGTCAGAAAATGTTCAATGAGATTTTCTAGTGAATAAAACACTTTCTGGTTGTATCTTGGTCACTTTGGAAATCTATGTGAATAATACTTTCAAGCCAACAAGACATCATTTATTAAGTTGTTGTTTCTCTAATGCATAACCTCAGTCTGGGCTATGAAACAGTCCAAAGAGAGTTCAAAGAAAAGGGTAAACAGTATTAAATACAGACTTTGTGATGCAGTGCTTATTAAGACATACCAAACCCTGCCTAAACCCAACTGTATCCCCTTGAAAGAAAACGCAAGGGAAATTTATAGTCATTATCTCTGGGTGGTGTAGGTTACAAGTGATTATTATTTTCTCCATTTCACTTTTTAGTGTTTCTGATTTTTCTATAGTGAACTTGAAACTGACTTATGTGGGGAGAAAGGCTATTTGACTTCAACGTGAGGGCCATAGGACTTCCACGGCAAATACAACATAATACAATTTGTTCCAAACTGTCCAATGGATTAATTTAATCCAGTAGTTTATGGAATAGATTTTGCATAACAAAGTGATCTATGGTACTGCTTCATAAGATTTCTACCCTTGGAAGTGAAATTTAACATTCTTTTTTCCTACTCTAGAATTCTGGTGTCTTTGTTTGAAAGGTTTATTGTGGGAAAATCCTTTCAATGCCTCTATGTAACACCCTCAATACCATGTGGAAGGCTAAAAGGAGATGGAAATGGACTAACACTTTCTAAAATCAAAACTAGTAATGATTAAAATTATTACTATTAAAGCAGCAACATATTTGTCATTGACTGTAAGGCACAAAAGGCTTACAAGTCATGTTTTCAAACTGAAGCCCTTAAACCAGTCCAGCTTTACACACTAGTCATCTACCAACACAGTAAGGTCAGCGAAGGGTCTGCTTCTCTTCTATTTGCTACTGACTCTTAACTACCTGCCATGTCATCAGTGCCTCACTGATGACTTGTCATATCCCGTTTACAATCTTTGTATCTCATGGTTATTCCTATGTTTTTTCCTCTTTTTTAGACAACACTAATAGAAATACCATGCGAACCACAGATAGGATTCTAAATTTTCTAGTAGCTACATTAAGAAAAAACTTTAAAAACGGGTGAAATCAAATTTAATACATTCATTTCAATCCAAATACCATCCCAATATGTGATCTATGTGAAATTATTAGTGAGATATTTTATTTATTTATTTTGGTACTAAGTCTTCAAAATCTGGCTTGTATTTTATTCTTTCTGCATAGCTCACTTTGACATTTTTAATGAGAAATGCTTGATCTGTATGTATGCATCCTAAAATGTATAGCTGAAAAAGTAAATCCAGAATTTTTTCAAACCTGCCTAAAAGTTTTCCACTCACCTAATCCTGTGTCAGTTTTTAAATTTACTTTAAAGTTAAAAAAAAATTAAAAGTTCAGTTTCTCAGTCATACTAGCTATATATGAGGCACTCCATAGCTACAGGTTGCCAGTGACTACCATATTGGACAGTACAGATTTAGAATCTGCAAGCTTTTTCTGCTTCAGACTCTTTAAAAATTGGTGTGTTGTTTTTTTTCCACATTCTTGGGGATTAACCCTCCAATCTGGCCCACACATCAAAGTCTAGTTGTGGCTCTTACAGACCTTACACAGGAACCATTTTCAGATGACAATCACCCCAACACACACACATGCACACACAAACATTTCAGGGTACATCCCCATCTGATGGTGACTCCTGGTAGATAATGGCCCCGTCTCAGGGAACAATCACTGTACTCTGAATTTACATAATTACATAATTACATAATTCCTGAAAGAGGCACAATATTTTAAAAATATAAACGAAGGACTCATCTCAGAAAAGGAAAGTAAAAGCATAAACGGCTTACTTTGCAATATCTGTGAGCTCTTTCAGGTGCTAACGACTGATGTATTAAGTTATCAATCCAAAGGCAGACTAAAGTAGTACCGCAAAACAATAAATCCTAGAGTCACCTACTGTATTGCTCTTGCTCATGGCTGCACTGGGGGCTTTCCCTGCCTTGTCTAATCCCAATATCGGCAAATATAGACTTGAAAAAATAAAAGGAATAGATGGTTTATATGGCCTTTGGTGGCCAAAACTGTTTTCTTTTGTCTTATGTTTTCAAGGGGGTGGAGGAACTTGGGCCAAGATTCTTCTATTTTTTGATTTGTATTGATTCCATTTAAAATTCTTCTGTGAGAAAATAAATTTTCCATAAACTTTCAGACTATCTGGGGGGAAGAGGGTCCTTTGTAATCTCAATGACTACATTAATATGGCTGCAGAGATCACAGGCAGGATCTACCCTTCAGATAAGAAACGTAACCTGGGGTGGGTGGCTCAGTTGGTTAAGCATCTGACTTGGGCTCAGGTCATGATCTCGTGGTCTGTGCATTTGAGCCCTGCGTTGGGCTCTGTGTTAACAGCTCAGAGGCTGGAGCCTGCTTCAGGTTCTCTGTCTCCCTCTCTCTCTCTCTGCCCCTCCCCATTCACACTCCATTTCTCTCTTTCTCAAAAATAAAGATTAAAAAAACCTTTTTTAGAAATATAACTAAATGGATATTTTGTGTTTTAGATTTTGCAGTGTTCTCTTTCCATACCTATGTAATTGTAGTCTAATTATAATTACACCTATGTAATTGTAGTCTATTTTTCTTGTGCCTTTTTCTAATGCATGATATACTTTGAATTATATGGTTTATATACAATATTTTACACACAACTTAAACGTTTTATGGTCAGAATGTGAGCTATTTTAATGTATTTCTGAAGAGGTCAAGTTTTTTTTGTTGTTGTTGTTGTTCAGAATTTTATTTCCTGTATCATTAGTTTACTTCCTAGATCCCATTGAACATCACTATCCAATAGATATTAATGTAAGACATAAATGCAAATCACATATGCAATTTTAATTTTCTATTCTTTAAAAAAAGTAAATATATATATGTATATATACATACATATATAATAAACATGTAACTGATGCATTTCATTAAACCTTAAATATCCAAATGAGATATTTTACCTTTTTTAAAATTAAGTCATTGAAATTGGTGTGTATTTTATACTGACAGCCCATATCAATTCACACTAGCCACACTTCAAGCACTCTGTAGCTTCCCGTGGCTAGTGGCTGCATGTGGGACGGCTTATGCAAAGACAATATTCACAATGAAACCTGGTCTAAGTTGCTGAATGTTTTATTTTGTCAAACAAGTTGGAAACACAAGACCAGATGAAAATTACATTTAACAACCATTTAAATGTTAAATTTACATATTTACCAAAACAAAATTAAAAGAAACCTATCGTCATTTTCTGTAAAAAGTACTGCCTGGCCTATATAAAGTAGCATTTTTTTAATTCTTTCCTATTTGTGCTATCAGCAAATTTTCAGAGTGGGCTCACTAGATCCATACAGCACAGATAATTAAATATCCTTGATCATGGTTCAAACTGATCTTTGAAATCAGTTCACATAATTACCTGTCAGTGGAATATGTCATTGGTTTTCCTTTTTCCAAAACATTTTTTTTAATCTAACATCCTAAGAGCTCCCTTAGAAAATTCAATGAAATATTAGAACGACACACTGAGTGAAAAATGTTAATTTCTATCTCACTCTTTCTTCTATTCAAATGTATGCTTTCTTTTTCCCAGTGTTGAAAAATCTGCAGCATTAATCTCTGTGACTTAAAGAATAACCTTATTTTACAGCATAATTCAGTAAGACACCGGATATGCTGCAGACATATTTACAAAAAGAATATATCCACAAGCTATTACATTGTCATACACTGGTGCACTTGTCTGCCTATGTGATATTTTCTCCAAGTTCAGTGGTGCATATCAAGTTAACAACCGCAATTTATTATCTAATGTATTGTGTGATTAATGGGATAGCTCCTATTTTAGTCAGCCATAGATTTCTTCTCAATGAGGTCCACTTGCCTTAAGCACAATATAGTCATAGAGTCTTAACTTTTTACAGTTTTTCTTCTCCTTTCCTATTTATTTTTAACAAAAGAGATTTCATGTGAATGCTGTTAATAGGTTTAATAAATCATTTCGTGATTCCCTTATATTTTAAAAGACCTATTTGTTTATCTCTGCAAGAGTGCTTTGGATGTGGAGTTAGCAATAAGTGTAAGCAGATATTATTCTTAAAATGGGATTTTTTGCCTATTTGATTTTGCCTACCATGATTTTATCTTTTACGATAGTATCTTGTGACTAGCCATTGTACCTCCTGCTTGATTATAAGCTACTTAATAAAAGGACTGATGTTCTATTTTCCTGTTTTATAAAAACCAACAGAGTAACTTACAGACACATTTTTTATAGAAATAGGTGGACTCTATATATGATTCTCTGTAAGGCTGTGACCTCACTAACGGTATAACAAATGAGTTAACCAGTCCAAACCAAAAGATAAGAGTCCTAACAGCTTTATTAGCTATTATATATCATACTATAATAGGAATATTCAACAGTTACTGTGTTCTAGGTATTATATACATTAGCTACAATGTTTTAATTATCATATAGGCACTATGAAAAGCCCAACTGCCAAAACAAGGAAACTGAGGTTCTGGAAGAAGAAAGTACTTCAGAGCACAGTGACTGGGTTAGTGTTCAAATATACACGTGCCTGAGTTCAACATTCGAGTTCTAACTGAACATTAACACTGCCTCTTGAGGTCTCTGGTTCTGAGAATCTTAGATGGCAAGATCAGAAAACAACTGAGTTCCTAATTCTGAGGATGCTTCCACTGAATGGTAGGCATTAGATACATCAAGCAAATACAAAATAAATATATCATTCATAAGTGGAAGAATTTTTGAGACCAAATTACTGAAATATTATCTTCACTTGTAACTCAGTCACTGATATTTGGTAACTTTGTTATTATTTTTTTCTCAGTAGGTTTTATGTAGCTACTATGAAACATCCTAATTCTCTTTGAGGTTCTGATTCCTGTCCCCACCCACCCCCCAGATTCTGACATGTTTGCGTTAGACTGAAAGGATTTCTGATCTTTGAGAATGTGTTTAAGTTTGCTGGTTTATAACTATACTCAAATTTGGAGTGGCCACTATTGATTTTTAAACTTGACTGGACAATTGAATTTTCTCACTGACCAGAGGCTATTAAGAGTTTATTTGATTAGAGTTACTTGTTTTATTTTTGTTCTGGGTTGAAATAACATTTACTATCAGCCAACATCACTTGAAACATGTTCCTGAGGAAACAACAAAGAGACCAAACAAGTAAAAATACACATGCATGCACGCGCATGTACACACACACACACACACACAAAGTAATCCTATACTTTCATTCTCATATATTTCTTAAACTTGTTTCCTCAAGAAATTGCAAAGTGTCCTTTTAGTTTTATATTTATGTAACTAGCATGTATTTATGTATCTAATTGTTTTAATTTGTTTATTTTGAGAGAGAGGCAGAGAGGGAGAGACCAAGAATCCCAAGCAGTGTCTACACTACCAGCGAGAAGCCTGGAGCAAGGTTCAAACTCACGAACTGTGAGATCATGACCTGAGCCAAAGTCCAACATTCAACTGACTGAGCAACCCAGGCACCACTGTATTTATATATTTTAAATACTTTTAATACATATTTAAATCAACTTTATGTTATGTAATTATATTAATATATTTTATCTTTAAATATAGATTTAATATGTAACATGAATCTATATATTTACACTACACAAACATATCAGAACATAAATTAAAAGTTAAGGATCATAGCAGAAGCATTCCCTACATATCCCAATAATGTCTGGTCATCATACGGCAAGTTCCAATGATTTGTTCTAGGGATCCCAAAGGCATGATTGTTTTAAATGCCTCCATCTGAGTTAAGGAAAATTAGAACTGTCTTTTTCTACATCCATTTCCTTTGTCCCTCTGCATCCCTTGCCAGTTCCAGATTGAGCAATACACTTGAGTTCTGGAATCAAAGAGGTTTTTAATTCCCAAGTACGTTGGTTTCCTTTCCGTAATATAGAGAGAGAACTGAATATGGAAACACAGTGGCAGCTTTCTGCCTTAATCTGCTTCCACAAACTGAATGGGCAAAGGGTTGTAATCGAGTAAGTATTTTCAAGTGATCAGAAAGTAGTTTGCTTGCGAAAGCTCCAATTTCTGTCAAATAGGAATCTTATATCAATTATTACCCACACTCTTCAATAGGCCTACAAAAAAAAAAAAAAAAAAAAAAGAAAAAAGGAAAGAAGGGAAGGAGGGAGGGGATGTGTGATTTCTGATTAGAAAATTTTGAAATCTCCCCTTAAGTAATCATGTTTTTAGTATGCAAGTGAAATGACAGATGGAGGCATCTTAGGTCCAGGGGACAAGGAGTTTCCTGAGAACAATTATTTTACCAAAAATGCCATCTTCTCATTCTCTGGGAAGACTTTCAGCAGGGCCCATGAATTAGCGCAGCTACACACCCCTATTTCCTATCTAATGCAAAGTGGTCTCAGTTTGACTGAATTGCTCAGCACTTCAGAAGCCCTAATTGTTTCCTGTTCAGAGTTTCATATTTTTAAAACACTGCATTTATTTTTCTTTCCCACTGTTTATCCCTCTTATCAGACACCGTTAGCAACTTCAGTGCTGCGGTATAAAGAATTCCTGGGGGCAACACCCCGTATATATTCATTTCAGTCATCTTCTGGGCAGTTTTCTGCTCCACTGACCCTCTTTTATTGTATAGCCCTCCGGAATAGCCACTCTTATTACATGATCACTGGGAAGAGCTCTTGGCCAGCTATGTTCCATGCATTATTGCACAGCTCTACCAAAAATGTGTACCACAGACTTGGGTGTGGCTCCCATTATCCAAGTGAGAGCTAGGGTGCACACAGTACCTAGTTCAAGATCATGAAGTTCATGATACTGAAAGGGGTTAAACTTCAGTCAAATGTATGCCTCATATTAATGGAGGCATATCCTCTACCCCACTTATAATCAGAGACAGAAAGAGAGCTGACTGTTCTCGTCTCTGGACACTCTTCATTGTTTTAGACTGAGGCCCCTGCACTGGTGTGTTGGAATGTAACACTGTTGGAAACACTTTTCAGCATCACTCTGCAACTGCTGACTTTAGAAAGTATCTCAGAAACATGACCCACCCCCCCACATTCAGTTTATGCTGCCCCATCTTGCACACCAGACAGTACAGTGAACCATAAATGATTTGTCCCATTTCCTCAAGGTGAGATTAATTTGAGCCGAGACAAAAAGGAATCCTCAAGGAGAAAAAATAATAACCACCGCAACAAACCAAGACACTTAATCTGAATTCAGAGGTTCTGGCTAGTTCAAACAACTAATAAAGAAAATGGGGAAAATACAATTTGCAGCAATTTTGCAGAAGAGAAAAAAAAACCTTACTTTACAAATAGCTCCGGCTTCGTATCTAGCCAAGCAAGCAGCAAGGCAGAGGCAGATAATAATGTGATTACTCTGGTAATGATATGCATTAGATACATTATGGGAAACAATAATGCTCCCCACTGAATGCAGTCAGTCCAGTTATTGATTTTTCTTAATGTTAAAAGCGCTACTCTAAAACTGAAAAGAGATATCCTTTATTTATTCTCTTTCCTTTTCGGTTTCCAAGTCCATAGATCCTTTGATGCAGAGTAGTATACCAAGATAATGGAGTAATGTATATCTAATCTGATACCTACTGGGCCAGGCTAATGTTTCAGATAAAAACTGCTAGAATACTGCTGCTCGTGGAAAAAGCAATGTATGATGGGCAGGGGGCAGGGGGTGGTGTACGAACTTTCATTTCATTTTTGTTTGGTTTTCTTTTCTAAAATATCCTTGCAGATGAAGCATGTTTTCCTTTCAAATCATAATGGTAACATATTGATGAGCCCATAGATTAGAGTCCGCTGATGAGTCATTAACATGTTCTTCTCTCCAGAATCTATGTTTCACCTACTTCAGCTTTCAATGTATTATCATTGCATAGAAAACACATACATGTGCACCTCGATATAGTTCCCTTTTTCCATCTTCTACAACCACAGTTTAAATCACTTTCCCCTGCACACACACTCACACCCGTATCTTGCCCTGATTCCACATTTTTTGCCTCCTCTTAAGAAATACTCAGTACCTGAGCAACGTATTTCTAACAAACATCAGAACAAGTGTTTCAAGAAATAAAAGACAATATGGCAAGGTCCTGAATTTCTTTTTCACTTAACAAAATAGAGGATTTAAAAAAAAAAAATCTTTACTAAATGTTATTTCACAGTCATTGTCAAGTGAGTAATTAAGTAAAATAATAAACTCAAGTCAAAAGTTCCTTGTATGACTGATCTATTGCATCAGAAAAATCAAACAATGTATTTGTACCAACACTTTGCCTGATGCCTGATACTTCTTTTCCTCATTCATCTCATGTCTCCACCACCTTTTTTTTTTAAACTCTAGAGGAGAATAAAAAGCATTTCTTCTTGTCATTTTCATTTGGCCAATTTCATTTAAACTGGCCCCAGAGGATCTGAAACAGCATGTCCAAGGCGACAGACCTAAGATCAGTAACACAGAAACTAAAAAGCGTCTCAATACCTCCCTCAATTTAATCAATGGAAATCATATGTGCATTTCTAATGAACCTTTCCATACATTTTAAGAGTGGAGAGTCAAAATTGAAAGGCAACTCAATTTTATCAATGTACCTAAAAGGAGATCTACTCTGGGTCTCTTAAAATTAATTATTAAGATGAGAAAATTGCTTAATTTTTGAAGATCTTTCCACATGACAAACTTTTCATTTAGCATATTGCTTGCTTGGCCTGAAGCCATTTAGGTGAATCAAATAAAATATTTTGGCCTGGTATAGGAAAACAAACAACAACAGGAATTAATTATTCGGTTTTTCTAAATGGCTGTAAGCCCAGTTAAGATTACTTTTTCCAAATTTTAATAAGGAGATACAAAGTGTAAAGCACTGAGAAACAGTTTCTTTTTCCTTAGTTCACTAAGACCACTATTTTCCCCTTGCTACCCAATAAGCTCTTGTGAAACTAATTCAGCCATCTTGTCATTTAAACGGTTTTCTGTAGAAAATCTTTTCTCATGTTTTCTCTCCCACTTTACATTTGAAAATTCTCTGTTAGACTTCTTTGACTTCTTCTGCTCAAAGAATTTCAAGACCTCTTATATGTGTACCTCGATTGGCCAAAAAGGCTTGGCTATAAACAAAGCATTCTCCATCTAGCTTCTTGACCATTCGCCAAAACTTGTGCTACAGACATTAGAAGGCCTTTAAGCTATTACAAGAAGCCTGTACATCAATATGTCTACCAAAGGTCTTGGTACCCTGAACATCGTATATGTCCTATGCATTCATTTAAAAGAATGCTAAAGTGCATAAACTGGAAATTTCAAAGCACTATCAAAATAATAGTGATAATTGCTTCTAGTTTCTCCTTTGCCAAAAAAAGTTAAGTGGGTCTGGAAAAAATTTCTATTACACAAGTCTGAAATGTTCAGGGAATTACCACTCTCAAGTTATAACAGATGTCTATAAAAAAAATGGAAACCATAAACCTTTCAGCAGATAGTACCAGTGGTAATATATCCAAATGAATTATTTTTGTTTTACGTATTCCTTATCCATGCTTAAAGTTATCATAAAAATAGAGAAACTAACCTAACTATATACTATTTTCATCTAGCAAACCATGTCACCAGCCAGACCCCAAGACCTGTCCTTTATTGCCCACCTGCTTATACTCACTCACCTTTGTCTTGCATTTGACCCCAAGATCTTTTTCCTGGCTTTATTCCTAACGAATGAAAAATTTAGGTGATGGTGACTGCCCTGACGAGAACGCCCACTTACCCTGATCGCCCAGACCACCCAGCCCCATTGCGCTAATCCCCGGACTGGCGCCTGCACAGAGGGACCATGGAGTGACCTCTGGAATGATCAACTATGGCACTAAAATCTCCACCCAAGGAGGAGCCTCAGTCTCATTTATATTACAAGGTATGTATAGGCATGTTTCCTGAAGGGGCATGTACTACCTTATGTCTGCCTCTACATACCACGACAGGGCTTCCCTATGTAAATATCCATCCTGACCCTAAACAAAAGGAACCCATTCTCATTCTCTCTCATTCTCTCTCTCTCTGAGTCACAGCTTTGGAAATCATTCCCTGTGACCTCCTTATTTGCTACGAATACAAGTTTTCTTTGTGCCACAACCCAAACTGTTGTAGTTTCTGAGTCACCAAGGTACAAACTCACATTGGTTTGGTTACAAGTATAGGACGGTTTTAATAAAAATAGCTATTCATTCATTTCTTTGCTAGTTTATTATAAACATAGCATCCCTTATTAAAAAGACTTTTATGTCCAGAATACTTATTTCACACATTTTTATTATATTAGATTTTACAAGTCACCAACTGTTTTAGCTCTGGTTTCTTTATCTGTGAAATGGGAATACTAATATCCATTTATCAAGTTGATATGGGGCTTTGATATTTTACTTGCAGCAGTGCATGCCCAATAGTAGGTACACATAAATAAGTCTCCTTTTTTTATTAAAATTCCCAACAACTGAGCAAAAAAAAATAAAAATTGGCATCAGCACTTGCAGGGAGAAAAATGAAATGCAGAAATAATGGACAGGTTTTCCATGTTCATATAGTGAGCAAAGACTGGAATCCAGGTATTCTGCTCCTAGCCTAATATATTCCCTCATTTACATCCATATACTACAGCTTCTGGGGATGAGACAATAAACAAAAGACACAAGGTTCTTGCTCTCATGGAGCTTGTGCTTTAATGGGAAAAAAATAAGCAATCAAGAAGGCACGTGATAGTAAAGCAAAATAAAGCAGGGATGAAAATCGCCATGGTTGAGAATGGTGGGTCATTTATGCCGGGTCATGAGAAAGAGCTTCTGCAATGAAGTCCATTTGAACAGACTTCCAAAGGGAAGTGAAGGAATGAGGCATGTAGGTGTCTGCAAGATCATTCCAATGATGAGCGTTCCAGAGACAGCAAGAAAAGTCTGAGTAGAAAGCAGATACTTTAGTGCAGTGTTCTTACCACTGCTGTCCTGCGCTTCCATGGATCAGTATAGTTTTTACTTTGTGGTAAGGAAGTCTTCTAATACTCCTCTTCTCTGCCAATCTATCAATTGATTATTGATAATAATCAATACTATTATTGATTAGGAGGCTTCCTCAATGCCTCAGTGATGATGACATAAAATTGGAAGTTTACAATGCTTCTCCAAGTATACTACTCGTCAGTCATCACAGGAAAAGTGCTGTCAATCCTATTTCATGGATGAGGAAATAGGGACACTGAATCACTGGCTTGTTTTACCAGAGCCACAGCGCCAGAAAGCAATAAGCGTAACTTTGACACCACAATCCCACAGTACAATGCAGCTTCTAATCCACCATTCTACTTCTTGATATACTCTTAGAAGAAAAGCTCCACATAGAGGCTACTGCGACAGTAGGAAGGATGTCGTTCATCCTTAGTTCAGAAGGATGTCGTATCTCAAAATCACCCAATTCAGTGAAATGTAATCTATGTGAGATATTACACAAGATGCTGAGAAGAATAGGATTCGCTCAGATGAGAAATTAAACTCTACTAGAGCTAGGTTTTCAATAGAAAACCATCAAGGGTTGAGGTCTTAATAGAAAGGTACCTCATTATATGGAACTGGTTCTTTTTTTAGGTTTACTTTAGATTACAAATCCTAATTTTGTACACACAAAGTGACAGAAAAATAAATTCCACTAAAAAATAAGACCTCCATCTAATTTTCATACATCAAGTTTGTGTAAAATCAAACAGCTTTATAAACACACTTTATAAAACCTCTCCAGTAACCCTGACCATACAGTACCATCACACTTTTCTGATTTACCATGACATGAGGCACATAATAACAGCAAGGCAGCAAATCTCATTTGTTCTTCAACTCTAACATCTAAAGTTAGAAAAGTTGGGCGAGTGACATAAATTAACAGGAACTTCCACAAATATTTTATCCTTAGCCAGAAAACATCCACGTTTTGTCTACAGCAGGAATAATCTACATGCTGGCCAGCCATCAAACTTAATTAAATTTGTAAGGGTCACGTCAGAGGTAAAGAATATTATCCACATGGGTAATGCAACAGGAATACTAATTCACTCAAAGGGGCCTCAGTTGCCCTTTCAGCTTCACCCTTTCTTATAGAAATTCTTGTTGTCAGAATAAAAATATCAAGCTAAGCAGATCTACTAACTCATACCCTTGTTTAAGCCCAATTTGAATGTCTCATAAAATCATCCATTACTATGGGCAATAAGTATTTATATTGAGGCTTCATCCATCTGTTCTCATTCAAATAAAGGAGGATATTGTTTGTATACAGGGAAAAAATTGTATCCCGAGGAAACGTGTCTTTGCCATTTGCTCACCACAATACTCGGAGTACAGTAATTTTAGGATGCTTCCTATCTGCAGGGCATGAGCTCCTAATTCAAATATTACAATTAGCAACTCTAAAAGCCTGTATCAAAATTCACCACCATACTCTGTTCATACCTCTGTGCCTTCACCCTGCTACTACAGACAAGCTGATTCTTGATGTTTAAAGCTCAGGTTCTACCATCAACCAACTGATGATGATTTTCTAATGAATAGATGAAGCTCATGTGTATCCTTTAACTGTCAACATTTGCCAATAGATTGTTAACGTGCTAGCATTCTTCTGAAATGCTTGTTTTCTTAAGCAGAAAGTCAATGAGAAAGAGCACAGAACTCTATAAAGGAGTAGACCTCAATTAAAATCCAGAATTTTACTAATTGTGTGAAATCAGGCAGGTTGCTTAATCTCACTGAGCCTCAGTTTCCTCAATGGTAAAATGCTGATAATATTCTCTACATCATAGAGTTGTTTTGGCTCAAACCAGACAATGTACATAGAATATTCAATGAGTGTGATTATAAGTATATAAGTATATATAAGTATATAATACTTATTTAATAAATGTTATTATATATGTGTGTATGTATGTGTTCACCCTTCTATTTCCCTTGAGTATGTGTCTTCTGTAAATGCTACACAAAAATAACCTCAGGCCCAAAAACTCCAAATGATTTGATTTAGTATAATCCTAAATCATTATTCTAAGTCAAATCAGTGGGCTGAAAAACTTCCTCTATCTGTCAGCTACCCTATCATTAAGTACCACATGCATTATAAAATTTAGTTAAGTTTGGTTCCTTATCTTCAACTTGTATCATTCATAATGCTGACTCCCATCCCCTACCATCCACAAAAAATACATTTCCTAAGTTAATTTAACTTAACAAATATAAATTGAGAATTTTATAAATGACAGTGCTAAGTGAAGAATAGAGAAAAATTAAGAAAACATTTCCTGCTAAACGAGAAGTTACTGTACTTTGGAACTGTTGTGTATTCGTTCTACTATTTCTTATCACTAATATCAAAGAATTATGCACACAGACAAATGCTTATCAAAATGCATCAGCCAAGCTCCTCCATATTGATTTCAAAGCAGTGAGTCAAAATGAAACAATCAACAGTATCATCTACCGGGATAGGGGAATGAACAGTACCTTGACACAGAATAATTCTTTGGAAAATGCTAAGTTTGGAGTATAACTTATTTACCTATAATTATTTCCCCCTAATTCAAATATTTCTCTAATTAAAAATATTAGCTCTAGGCTAGCTAAATGTTGGAATATCTCAACCAAATATGTTGACTAGTTGTGATGTTTCCTGGATAATATTTTTTTTTCTGGAAGTAATCATACAGCTACTTTTATTATAAAATTAATGAAAATGCATTAAAACATAAGGAAATCAACTAAAATTAAAAACAAAGGCAATGGAAGATTTTTTCCAGAAAAATATTCAAGTTAAATATGTTGAAGTATTTCCTATCCAAGTACGTTAGGAAACATGCTCACACACTTTTTTTCTACATGTTTATAATCATAATTTCTTTACACAAAAGATTGTTTAAAGTTCACTTTGTGATGATCCTCACATGGAGAGTTAGAATGGAAAACATCTGATGGGAATTTACTTGGTCAGAATATATTCAGGATAAAAAAACACTGAGCACATTTTAAATGTAAATAAATCATTTTACGGGAGTTTGATTTCCATTGCCGTTCAGATAAAAGGTGTGCTAGCATTTCTTTTTCATTTTCAGTTTAGAAAAGACAATACGAAATCCTAGTACAAAATTTAAGGTAAACCTGGCCAACACTGACTTCTATTTAAAACTACATTCTTCCCCAACTGTCAAATGTACCAAACACACACACAGACACATATGCCTCAGAATTGAGAGAGTGACAGAGAGCACGTGTGTGTGTGTGTGTGTGTGTGTGTGTGTGTGTGTGTGTAGTCCATATGTGTGTTTAGCTGGTGGTTGATATAAAGAAAAGATAAAACTGCCAGGAAAAAAGTCCTCACTCATAAGCTTTGGGTAAAGAGAATGACTATTTCATTTTACTTGCAATTGTCATTTCAAAGCCCTGTCTCTAGTTTCTTAAGGCTCTGCTGGCTCTTTGATAGAACTAGATGGAGATCATTCTACTGTGACCAAGTTACATCTCAATACAGAACCCTCATTTTTCATGTCTCCTGCATAAAAACAAACAGCGAGCCCCAGAAAAAGACATGCAGTTAGCTGATATGAACTTACACTAGAACAGTGGCATTTTCAGAAATGAAATGAACAGTGCTCAAAGGATTCGCATCTTAAATGTTTATCTGCAAAGGGCTTTCGAAAATCTTGCTCTTTGAGATATGAACTAGTTTTTTATCTCCCAAGGCAGGTCAGCACTAAGCTGCTTGTGATATTGGTTTCATGGCAATGTAGGGGGCAAGAATTATTTTCTTCTCAATTTCTCACCTATAAGCCAAATTTCTTGTCTCTCACATGAGTATTTGTGCTTAAAATTTTTGTGTTCAAGTAAAACTTCAGAAGCTATAAATTATATAAGCTAATAATTCAGATGTAACTAAAACTCTGACAAAGAATGACATATGAGGTATAATCAAATTTTAATTTTATTTTTTGCCTCCTAACATGCACTTAAAACTTTTTCCAGTGGAAAAAGCAATTCCCTTTATATTTGGTAACAGATGTTTCTACGATAACTTTAAGTTACAAAGCCGTGTCTTCATTCGGTAATTAAATATGTCCAATTTATGATATCAACACTTGAATCTTTTTTTAGTTTATTTTCTTTCTCTATGGGTAAGACCTATAGTTGGTAACCTGCCTGCCTTCAGGTAGAGGATGTAATTGACTCCTGTTTTTTCTCTTTTCAGCTTTCCACCTCTTCCCCAAATCCACTGCTGCCTTTTCCAATCTGCTAGCATCAAAGAGTGTGGGGAAAAAAGAAGTCAGAACATGAAGTCCTCACTTGCTTGTTCTCTGAACCAGGGAGATGTCTGAGCATGCACGTGTCTTCCGGGGACTCCCCAGTGGTCTCTCTCTGACTGCAGCCTCCTGGACAGTCCTCCACTCAGACCTGATTCTACACTTGTCCACAACTTACACTACTGGAGTCCTGTAACCCTCCCAGCAGTGTCCCACTGGGCAACACAAAATTCCAGTTCACATTGTCCTCTATGGTGTTTTGTGTACACGTGGTTCCTTCCAGACAGCAGCCTCCTACTTTCACACTTTGCCCCATCAAATTTGGCTTTAGCTTTCTCCAGTATAGTCAGGCATCATACAGGCTCCTCCAACCACAGGAAATGCCTATCAAGCCTCCAAGAAGTCCAGTTGAAGCTTCATTTCATTCAAGACAGAGATGGTATGTCCCTAACCCCTTACAACGTAGGAAGAAATCTCCCCAGAGCTGTGCAAACAATCCACATATATCTCATTTGATGACTTCTCTAAGGTAGCCTCACACTTACTTGGGGATCGGAAAGGTTTGTTTTTTCAGTGCCTCAGGTGAACTATTATTTTGTTATAGATGTAAAATTCACCTGACATATAGGATATGACATAGTATCTGACACATAACATGTACTTAATGGAAGTTGCACTATTATCACTACTATCAACATAATACTTATCATTAGGGAGAAGTGTATTCTACCTATGTCTTTACTGTTCACTATACACCAATGCTTATAACAGCTTTATTTTTCAAAGTCAAGAACTGGAAATAGTCCAAATGTCCATTAACAGATAACTGGATAAATAAGATCATGGCATATTCCTGGATTGCAATACTACTCAGCAATCAAAAAAAAAAAAAAAAAAAAAAAAAAAAGAATGAACTACTGGTATACACAGATAAATGTCAATATAATTATGATGATGGAAGCCATATTTAAAAAATCCATAGTATATGATTGATGTCATTTATATAAGATTCTAGAAAATAAAAACGAATCTGTAGTGACAGAAAACAGATCAGTAATTGCTTGGGGGAAGTAGGTGATGGCAGAATAGGAAGGGCGGGAAGCATTATAAAAGGCATGGAAACTTTTGGGTTTGATGAATGTGTTTTTAGTATCTTGACTGCGGTGATGGTTTTATTGGTGTATTGGAAAACATAAAACTATACACTTTAAATATGTTCAGCTCACTCCAAGTTAATTATACATCAATAATGTGGTGGGTTGTTTTTTTTTTTTTAAAGAATGTAGACAGAAAAAGAGTGGGACATCCACTAAAAGATATCAAAATACTATTGTATTTTCATTAAAGTCTTCTCAGTCTTTTTATGATAACTTATTCTAATATTTAATATCAGGAACATGGTCTTTCCATTGATCCAGACAGTCAAGATTCATGTCCTGTAAAAGATTTGTTTATTTCTTGGGGCGCCTGGGTGGCTCAGTCGGTTAAGCGTCGGACTTCAGCTCAGGTCACGATCTCGCGGTCCGTGAGGTCGAGCCCTGCGTCGGGCTCTGGGCTGATGGCTCAGAGCCTGTGTGGAGCCCTGCGTCGAGCTCTGGGCTGATGGCTCAGAGCCTGGAGTCGAGCTCTGGGCTGATGGCTCAGAGCCTGGAGCCTGCTTCCGATTCTGTGTCTCCCCCTCTCTCTGCCCTCCCCCCCCCCCCCCCCCCCCCCCCGTTCATGCTCTGTCTCTCTCTGTCTCAAAAATAAATAAACGTTAAAAAAAATTTAAAAAAAAGATTTGTTTATTTCTTATTCAGTTTATTTCAGCCTTTTAAATATATTTTATTGCTAATCTGAATGTAATATTTTTCTAAAGATATTTCTATGTGATTTATGTATAGTATTACTCGTGTATTTTTTTTAATTTGCCACTTTGTTAGAAATTTACATAAATTCTAGTAGCTTTTCAGTTAACCCTTGGTTTTCATGGTAAGCTATTTGGAATTTTTACTTTCTTTTATCAGGATTTTCATTGAAATATGGAAAGAGGTATGCCTGTCATCACTGTACTGCTAAACTTTAGCCAAAAATCCTTTGCTGTGTTTTTAACATCACACTTATATTCTTATAGATAAGCCATTACAAGAAAAGAATTTGTCCCATATGATAAATATATATGCTGCCACCTACTATTTTTAAGACCAAGTGTCTTACTTCTCTATTTGTACCTTACTTCCCTGTTGGATGGAAATTATAAAGATCTTCCTTGCAGAAAAACTGTGAAATTTGCAATGCTGTTTTTAGAAGCTCTGCATTTAAAAAATTTTAAGTAACTTTTCTGTTTTTAATTTAGTTTTCAGATTAGAGCCCATTGTGTCAAACAAAATGTTTGGTTAGACTTTTTAAAGAGACTTTATGTTTTAAAGTCTTAGGGCGCTGTAAAACTGAGAAGATACAAAGATTTCCCATATGCCTCCTGCCCTAACACATGCAGAGCCTCCCCAAATATCAACATCCCCCACCAGAGTGGTACATTTGTTGACAATTGATGAACCTACATTGACATCATTACCCCAAATCCACAGCATCATATAGAGTAGTTGCACTGCCCTAAAAACCTTCTTTAGGATAATTAGGTGGCTAATTATCCCTTGCTCACTCATCCCAACCTGTGGTAACCACTGATCTTTGTACATCTCCATAGTTTTGCCTTGTTAACAATCAAATATTAAGGAACTTTAAGGAAAAAAAACCATTTTTTGGATAGTGTTAAAGTGTCAAAGCACTTTCACATAAATTGAAAATTTTCTCCACAGAATATCCCTCTTTTATGAATCAAAGTTAACAAAATTTAAAACCACAGTTACTAAAATGCTGAACTTAACAATTCTGAGTTTCACCCTTTTTTCCCCACTAATCTCTGGAAGTGCAGGTGGTGCTTTAGTTAAACATATGCCCTGGAGTCGGACTGCCTAAATCTTAAACCCACTCTTGGATCTGTAACCTTGAGCAAGTATTCTTATTTGATCAACCTATGTCTTTATCATCTTTGAAATAAGCATAACAATAGTATCTTCCTCATTGGAGAGTCAAGAGGATGAAATGAGATAATGTACAAAAACTTCCTAGCATAAACTCAGAACACAGCACATGCCCAGCAATTTTTAGATGTTTTACTATTGTATTTTAAATGTATGGACATTACTAATTATTGTGTAAACTCTGGGTCAAAGATGAGAAAAATGCAATGATAAGTGTATTCATTAACTGTCCAAGTATGATTATGGTCTATTTTTCTACTGATCTTGGTTAGAAAGCAAGCAATTTTTTTTTTGCAAGCAAGTGATTTTCAAATGGAATCATTTGATCTCATAATAAATTTACTACAGGATGAAGATTACTAGATAGTATGAAACAGAATTTTTGTCGCACAAAGCTTGTTATTTTCTGTGATAAATTATTCAGCATTCCACTACACCAGAATGCATTATTTGAACAGCAAGATTTCAGCATTTCAATAAAAAACTTTAAAAAGTTGAACAATATTATCATATATTAAGAGAGGTACTATCATTGTGCCCCTAAAAGCCTGTGTAAGCTATGATGTAATTATGACATCCAGACATACAGACGTATTCCCCCACATAGATAATGAAGGCACCGGAAAATCAATTATGCACTTGATGTTTGAAATTTAATAACTCAGATAAAACTTCTAAATGCTACATATGGACCAAGGCTAGCCAACTCAGCCTTGATTACATCATTTGTAAAGTAAGAATAATATTACCTACATTACTTACAGTACATATCCCTACCCACTTCCTTCCTAACCATCCTAAAGGCTCTGGCTCTGTGCCTGCCTGTTCATCAGGTAAAAGCAACTGGTGCAACACATCTAGCATATTCCTGGCCAAAACTCAAAGTCCTACAAAAATTTGTCATCATTTATGCAGAAGATAATGTATTTCTTATATAGACAGATAAAGAAAGCAACCTCACATTTTACTTGTAAGCAAACTAAACAAAAACTCTTGAAAAAATGTTCATAATACTGGTCTGGTAACTCCACACCTTGGCATAAAATTCAAAACCATCAACATCATGACATGCCAGACCTTGCTGGAACAGTGGGTGGGCCAATCAGAAGACTTGAAGAGTGAGACCCTGTGACTGAGTGAGAGAAACCTGTGCCCTGTCTTACTCCCTCATGTATTACTTCCTAACAGGAAGATCATCTTTCAATCAGAAGTTACCTCTCAATCTTGACATCCTATCTAAAAGTTATTCTCTTCTCTCCCTAATGTGTTGTCATCCTTATCATTATCAATTTTACTTATTTAAGTTCTTTGTCCACTCCTACTAAAATAGGAGTTCTATTGAAAGCATGGATCTGATGCTTTGTTCACTACCACCCACAACAACACCTGATAAACGGAAGCTGTTTGATTTTTGTTCAATTAGAAATGAATCAAAATAGGAGGGTGAACGTGAGGTTGCTGAGGAAAGGACCGATGAGGTTATATTCGTGCTCATTCACAGGCTTCTGTGTCTGGCTACTGACTAAAAAAGAAAAATCAAATGTTGACACTTCCAGCAAAGCTGACATTGGATGCTATTTCCAAAACAAACATGCATTTGTTCCTAGATGAAAAACCATGCACTTCACCAAGTCTTAATCCTGATGCCAGCCCCTTTGCTTTGGGCAAATCACAAACTCAAACTCAAACTCAAACTCAGGAACTCCCCAACTGATCTACTTCTGAGTATTGCCTGATAATGGACTGTTCGAAGTTCTGCATTGCACTGGTTTAATACCAAGCCAGTCGTTCATTAATACCATTTTTTTATTCTTTGTAAGAAGATATTTAAGGCTTCTAATACTTAAAGCCACTAAGGTTTGGGACTGGCAGTGTCTAACTGTAAGATTGGAATGTCGTTTTCTCTTATCTCTGAAAATGATATTTTAATGCTGTGGCTTTCAATCAACCTTGGACTTAGATTTCCTCAGTCTTCATCCTAGATCTGGTATTAATTAGTCTTGTAACTTTAGGCTAATTATTTAGTATTTCCAAGCCTTAGTTCTCTAACCTCTGTAATTGGAATGATAACAGTATCCCCCTCATAGAAATGACCATTAGTGTAAAATGAGGTCATGTTTATGAGACTCACTATGATTGACAACTGTGTGTATTCAAAAAGTATTGGATATTGTTGTCATCAAATTTTAAATGCACGAAAGATAATTTATATTTTCTTCAGACTATGTCAACAATAAAAGGAACGCAGTGAAAAATGTATGCATTAACTGCCCAACTCCGATTGCTGGCAGTCTCCTGATAATCTTGGTCAGCAAGCCTATAGTTTAAAAATGGAATAATTTGAACTGATGTTAAATTCACTGTAAGTTAAAGGAGTCTTGAGACAATGTGAAGTTTATTTTTTAATGCCCTTTCTTGAAATTTATGCGTACATGTGAAATCATTTTCTTCTTCCTTTCCTCTAACTCCCAGGTGTGAAGACTAAGGTAGGCAAAGCCAGAGAGTAACCAGGGAATGATGGCATTGATCAGTGGAGACTTCCCTGAGAAGGGCATACCATGCTGAATTCTCTATAAAGAATAACGGCCATCTACTTGAGTGCACATAGAACATTCTCCAGAATAGGTCTCATACAGGGTCACAAATTAGCCCTCAACATGCAGAAAAAGATCAAGATAATACCTTGCAGATTTTCAGAACACAACGCTATGAAATTCTAAATCAACCACAAGAAAAAAATTGGAAAGAGCCTCAATATTTGGATATTTAAGGACATCCTATTAAAGAATGAATGGGTTAACCAGGAAATTAAAGAGAAAATTTAAAAGTACATGGAAACCAATGAAAACACGAGAGCCCAAAACTTCTGGGATACAGCAAAAGCAGTCAGAAGTATATAGCAATCCAGACCTTCCTTAAGAAGGAAGAAAATCTCAAATACACAACCTAATCTTACACCTAAAAGAGCTGGAAAAAGAGCAGCAAATAAAGCCCAAAACCAGCAGAAGAAGGGAAATAATAAAAATTAGAGCAGAAATCAATGATATCAGGGGGAAAAAAAAAAACAAAACAGATCAATGAAACCAGGAGCTGATTCTTCAAAAGAATTAACAAAATTGATAAACCTCTTGCCAGTTTGATCAAAAAGAAAAAGGAAAGGACCCAAACAAATAAAATCATGAATGCAAGAGGAGAGAGCACAACCAACACCACAGAAATACAAATAATAATAAGAGAATATTATGAGCAATTATATGCAACAAATTGGGCAGTCTGGGAGAAATGGAAAACTTCCTAGAAATATATAAAATACCAAAACTGAAACAGGAAGAAATAGAAAATTTGAAGAGACCCATAACCAGTAAAGAAATTTAATCAGTAATCAAAAATCTCCCAATAAACAGCAGTCCAGGGAAGGATGACTTCCCTGGGAAATTCTACCAAACATTTAAGCAAGAGTTAACACCTATTATTTTGGAGCTGTTCCAAAAAAAAAAAAAAAAAAAAGAAATGGAAGGAACACTTCCAAACTCATTTTACGAGGGCAGCATTTCCTTGATTCCAAAACCAGACAAAGATCCCACTAAAAAGGAGAACTACGGACCAATTTCCCTATCAACATGGATGCAAAAATTCTCAACAAGATACTAGCCAACCATATCCAACAATACGTTAAAAAAAATTATTCACCATGATCAAGTGGGATTTATTCCTGGGATGCAAGGCTGGTTCAGTATCCACAGATCAATATGATACATCACATTAATAAAAGAAAGGATAAGAAGCACAGGGTCCTCTCAATAGATGCTGAGAAAGCATTTGACAAAATACAGCATCCTTTCTTGATAAAAACCCTCAAAAAAGTAGGAAAAGAGGGATCATACCTCAAGATCATAAAGGACATATATGAAAGACCCACTGCTAATTTTATCCTCAATGGAGAAAAACTGACAGCTTTCTCCCTAAGGTCAGGAACACAACAAGGATGTCCACTCTCATCAATGTTATTCAACATACTGTTGGAAGTCCTAGCCACAGCATCAGACAACACGAAGAAATAAAAGACATCCAAGTCAGCAAGGAGGAAATCAAACTTTCACTCTTCACAGATGACATGATAGTCTATGTGGAAACCCACCATAACTCCACCAAATAACTGCTAGAACTGATGCATGAATTCAGCAAAGTCATAGGATATAAAATCAATGTAAAGAAAGCTGTTGCATTTCTATACACCAATAATGAAGCAACATAAAGAGAAATCAAGGAATTGATCCCATTCACAATTGCACTAAAACCATAAAATACCTAGGAATAAACCTAACCAAAGACATGAAAAATCTATACAATGAAAACTATAGAAGGTTTATGAAAGAAATTGAAGACACAAAAAAATGGAAAAATATCCCATGCTCAAGGATTCTAAGAACAAATATTGCTAAAATGTCCACACTATCCAAAGCAAGCTATGTATTCAATGCAATCCCTATCAAAATAACACAAACATTCTTCACAGAGCTAGAAGAAACTATCCTAAAATTTGTATGGAACCAGAAAGACCCCAAATATCCAAAACAATCCTGATAAAGAGAGCCAAAGTTGGAGGCATCACAATTCCAGACTTCAAGCTGTATCACAAAGCTATAACCATCAAGACAGTATGGTCTTGGCACAAAAATAGACACATAGATCAATGGAACACAGTAGAGAACCCAGAAATGGATCACAAACGTATGGCCAACTAATCTTTGGCAAAGCAGGAAAGAATATCCAATGGAATAAAGATGGTCTCTCTAGCAAATGGTGCTGGGAAAACTGGAGAGTGACATGAAGAATGAACCTGAGCCAATTTCTTACACCGTACACAAAAAAAACTCAAAATGGATCAAAAACCTAAATGTAAGACAGGAAGCAATCAAAATCCTAGAAGAGAAAACAGGCAACACCCTCTTTCACCTCGGCTGCAGCAACTTCTTGACATGTCTCCAAAGGTAAGGGACATAAAAGCAAAAATGAACTGTTGGGACCTCATCAAGATAAGAAACTTCTGCACAGTGAAGGAAACAAACAATAAAACTAAAAGGCAACAAACAGAATGGGAGAAGATATTTGCAAATGACATATCAGACAAAGGGTTAGTATCCAAAATCTGTAAAGAACATATCAAACTCAATACCTAAAAGACAAATAATCCAGTGAAGAAATGACATGAATAGACACTTTTCCAAAGAAGACATCCAGATTGTCAAGGCACATGAAAAGATGCTCAACATCACTCATCATCAGGGAAATACAAATCAAAACCACTGTGAGATACCACCTCACACCTGTGAGAATGGCTAACATGAACAACTCAGGCAACAACAGATGTTTGTGAGGATGCAGACAAAGAGGAACCCATTTGCACTGCTGGTGGGAATGCAAACTGGTGCAGCCACTCTGGAAAACAGTATAGAGGTTCCTCAAAAAATTAAAAATAAAACTACCCAATGACCCAGCAATTTCACTACTAGGTATTTTTCCTAGGGATACAGGTGTGCTGTTTTGAAGGGGCACATGCACCCCAATGTTTATAGCAGCACTATCGACAATAGCCAAAGTATAGGAAGAGCCCAAATGTCCATCAACAGATGAATGGATAAAGAAGATGTAGTATGCATACACAATAGAATATTACTCAGTGATGAAAAAGAATTTTCAACAACGTGGTTGGAACTAGAGTGTATTATGCTAAGGGAAATAAGTCAGAGAAAGAGAAGTATCATATATTTTCACTCCTATGTGGAATTTAAGATACAAAACAGGTAAACTTAAGGGAAGGGAAGCAAAAAGAATATTAAAACAGAGCAGGAGACAAACCATAAGAGACTGTTACATACAAAGAACAAACTGAAGTTTGCTGGCAGGTGTTGGGTAGGGGGGAAGTCTAAAGGAGTGAGCATTAAGGAGGACACTAGTTGGGATAAACACTGTGTGTTATACGTAAGTGATGAATTACTAAATTCTATGTATCTATATATCCATATCTCTCTCTATATATATATATATATCTATATCTATATACATATATATCTATATACATTGATTTTATAATATAAAATCTATATTGATTTTAAAAAAAGAATGATGGTCACATCCAAATTGGGGAAAAGGAAGCTAGGATAGGGAATGGGCAAAGGAGTAGAGGTTAAAATCTCTCAAGGATCCCCAAAGCAGTATTGTTCCTGAGCTCAGTTGGATAGTAGCAAAATCTTTCCTGCCATTCTTCAATCATGTGAATTATTCTGCAGTCAAATGCTCTACCCCTGAGCTATACCCCCAATCACGTGAATTATTCTGAAACCATTTGTTGCCTTTGTCTGATAGGACAATGAACTGTTGATGGATTTCCATATTCAAGGCTCCATCCCTCAAAGTCATGCTATATTGGTTAGATGAGAGAAAGATGTCACCTCTATCACTTTGTAAAATGGCATTCTATTCTTTGAAAAAGAAAAGAGGTTACCCATTTCCATAATCAATGTCCTCCACATAAGCCAATGGTAAACATTTAGCATCAAGGTCTTTCCCTCTAAAGCCTCTGGAGTTCTCATCATTCCATGTACAACAGTAGCCCCCTTTCCCACAACCCGTATTCCCACTAGCCTGCTTTCTATTCCTTCATGGCACTTAACACCACCAGGCATATTATATGATAATTTGGTTTTATTTATTTTCCACCTTCCCACGCTAAAATGTAAACTTCCTAACAATATGATTTTATCTATTTGTTCACTGTCCCCCTTCCAGTACCTAGAAGTGTACCTGGTACACAATAAGCATTCGATAGACTCATGGATATGAGTGAAGAATTTCATGCAATTGGAGAAAATTTCTTCAATCTTTCTTTTAATAAGGAAATAATCTATATGCTGTCTCAATGTTTTATCTAAAGCTAGTTGTATCAAAGAATTATTCTAGTATAAACTAAAATAAAGCCAAGAGTAATAAAAATGCTTAGGAAATCTGTTTAAATAATCAAAAATTCTAAGCTAGAATATGTGGCTCCTTACCATTCCATTGCATCCAAATTACATGTGGATGGAATTTAAAATTTCAAAAGGATTGAAAAAGATCTCATCTTGTTTGCTTTCTTGTAAGAACCAGAATACCCAGATATTTTGAAACATCTGGAGTTTATCGAATCTCTAATTTTTTAGATTAGATTGTTCAGAGGCAATGACTAGAACAACTCTTATAATCCATTTTATACTTTGAAAAATACATTTTTCTAAAATCAGTTATAGCAGTAAATCAACACCAAGCCAAACACCTATCATTTTCTACATTTTTTTTCTTTCCCAAGAAACACCATGGGGGGAAAAAAAGCCAATTTGCCTTGTGAAAGGCTCTGGGTTTGCAAAAGGATCAGTTATTTTAGCAAGATCAATCCCAACTTGCTTTCCACAAAAGGGTCACACTCAACACTTGAATGTGTCCTTTGTTAGTGTAGTGGGATTTAACATGCACAAGTCCATTAGCATTAATGGTTGTCATGCACACATCAATCCCCTGGCTGGCAGTGACTGAGCAGACCCGAGGAGACACTTGTTGAACAGTGGAGAGGATCATGCGAAAGTTATCCTCTACAGCATGATTGATATCCTTTCATTTTTTTTTTCCTTTTGTGCTCAGAAAGTCAATGGATACAATAGAATGTTATTGCAATGAACATAGAGCAATGGGATCTGAACCCATCCAACCTCTCCCAAGACACATCTTCCAGAACACGAGGAAGAGCTCTGTTAGTACTTTTACAAACAATATGCTCCCAAATTGTTTAACTGTTTGGCTACTTAGAGCTGAATAATGGACTTTTTCAAAGGAGACCCCAAGACCCAGACTCATCTTTGGTATCCTCTTTGTTTCATAAATATTAAATATTACCATCACAGATTTTACCTTAGTCCCTTTATTCAAAGAAACAAACAAAAAATGCCACCTGCCACTCAGGAGAGCTACATCTCATAGAGATCATATATGGAAAAGAACTAAATCCTATTTTCCAAAAGCTACCGACAATAGTAAGAAAACCAAAACAAGGTCTTAAAATTATGTTTCTATTATACATCTTTTCAGGCTAAAATTAAAATATGAATGTGAACCATATAGAAGAGACCCACTCTAAGAGATGTATACTAAAGAAAACAAGCATGTCTGATTTCTACCTTGTCCAAGAAAACCTGACTTTAACATTGCCTACATTAGAAATCTGCCAAACAAAAAAAATTCATTACAGAAATGTTCAGCATGCAAAATTTGAGCATATGCATACATCATATTCATTGTGTAGCACATACTGAAATGTATTCCAAACATTTACCTTGAGATATATATTCAACAAGAGAAGGTATGTGACAGTATTCAAAGACTTATGATGTAGGTTAAAATTCCTGGCTCTGTCATTTACGAGCTTTATAACCTTGGAAAATTACCTAACCTCTCTGAATCAGCTTTCTAACTAATAAAATGGAGATAATAATATTATCAAAACTGCAAGTTCCAGTGGCTGTCAGAGAGGGCATTCCACATGAGAGGCTTTTGCAATATTTGGTCTTCATTAACGTCATTATAAATAAAATATAAGTGTTTTAGAGAGACCAATACATAAACAAATGGTGTGTTTATACATATATATCTATATGTATGCAACATAAAGATGTGTGTGTACATATACAAAGATATACATAAGCATGTAGCATGAGAAACAGTTTTTAAAATGGTAAGGTTGCATTATGTTTATAGGACCTAGATTATGAAATAAAATATGAAATTATAGGTATGTAAGTAAAAACCTCAAAATAGGACTCCTCCAAATACTAATCAAAATACTGAAAACTTTTAAAAATTAAATACCTTTTACAGTAATTTGGAATAGTTTTTCATTCCACAACCCACAACTAGCAAAATCACTTAGAGTCATTAATTATATTTCTTATCCACATTTATTTCTATTCATCCTAAGAGATTTCAAATTTGTTTTCTAGCAGCAAGTTTCAAGGGTGTGGAGAGTTTCTACTAAAACACCATACCAGGTAATTTCTCACTTTGTAAGTCAGCCAATGAGCTCTTCATAATTCTTTGCCCTCAAACTGTTTTCCCCACCTCATCCCCCATCCTGTTCCCAGAACCGATTTCCCAGAAAGCAATCTCATGAAAACCATGAATCCCCAGTGTGGCTTCATGTCTGTGTGCCAAAGTGCAAAATATAGTGGTGCATTTAAGCCCCATGACTGAAGCCTACAATCCTGACTATGATACTAGCCACCCTTCTGTAATTAACTCAGTGTTGGTTGATTTCCTGTGTTTGTCTTTCAACAGAAGGGGATATAATGCAATAGCTTGAAAAATGAAAGACCTTCTCATTTGCACATGAAAAACCATCTTATGTGGTAGCTCCATGGGGCTGTCTGCAGAGCTCTGTGTATACATTGCATTTAAGGGCTTAGATCTCACTGCACCTGCTGTGTCACTACAGACCCCCACTAGTTTGAAGCCTGTTAGAGCAGGAGACTTTTCAGGCTGTGTCTACAGGACGCCAATACAGCTGGTCAACTCAATTTATTTGATGAGGAAAAAAAAAATCAGTCACTCCAGTAGTGGAAAGTTCATCAAGCCATTTCTTTGGTGTTGTGTAGACAAACGGGTTACCTTCAGTTTCCATTTTGCCACCTGTCCTGTGGGGCTGTAGAGACCCAGCTCCAGGCTCATCATTTGTTTTAATCACACTAAATGCAGCACTGAATCAAGTTTCCAATCTGAAAGCCGCCATCTGCTCAACTCCAGAGAAAAGATTTAGAAGATGCTACCCAGTCGCAGCCCCACAAAGGCCTGAGGCAGCTTTTTCCAATGAAAAATGCAATATCGGTTACTGTTTCTGTAAGACTGCCCTTAAGAGACAAAGTATTTTGTGTATTACTATATAAAGAGATTTATGTCACTGACCAGTTGTTTATAATGGGGATGTAGTGTTACTAAGCTGATAAAAGGACAGTAACCATTATCCAGTTAATAGAGTTATTAACTAGAGCCAAATTGGTTCAGTAATCTGAAAGCAACAGGGAGTAGCTCAGAAATTCTTTGACCACCCACACACAGTGAAGGACTTTAAGGGTAGTCACAAAAATGGTGTACAGAAAAGCAGAGAACATTAATAATACAACACACAGCTTATTTACATCTTATGCATTACTGGTCTATGAGCCACTTGAAGAACATATCTCTGATATTTCTTCTCAGCAGCCTCATTACTGGTATCAGCTCCTGGGAGTCGGGAATTTATCCCTGGGTGCCCACACTTTAACAAAAGCGTGATATTATTTTTAATGAAGAATAAATATGTGTTATTACCTATGCTTCATAAATTAGTGGTATTACACAGAGGTACTTAATATTTGTGTGACACAAGTAGGTATTTTTACTTTGTTTCTCAATTTTCTATTAATCTTATTTTCTGTAAGAACTTGTATTCAAGATCTAACCTTTGTTTTCAGTAAACCAGATCTTATAAGCATCCCTTAATATGCTATTGTTTATCATTATGTAAGAGAAGGAATAAATCAATTCTAAATGTCATTTATTTTAAAAAGTCATCTATCATTAAACTTACAATTTGATTGAATGGTTAATAATATAGTCCCATGGTCATGGCAATGAACCAAAACAGGAATTTCCAGGAAAGTATGTAGTCTATTCCCAAGGGTAGAAGGCTAAGCTAATACGACATTCAAGGTCAGTAAAGATCAAATTCTCTTCACATTTACAAGATTCAAAGGGCCGTTATGCTGCACAATTTCCACATCAGAAGACCAGAGTTGGCTAAAGTTGTGACTTTGAAATTATAGTCTCCGTTATTTTGTTTTCAAGATACCTTGCTACGTTAAGACAAAAATTTGTTTTCACCTTTAATTTGGAGCAACCTAGAAAAAAGAGAGGGTGAAAGGGAGAGAAAGAGAGAGAACATCGCCCAGCTGATATAACAAAGCATCAGAAAGAAGAAAATGAACTTAAATAGCAATTTAAGGGACTTAACTGAGACAAGAAGGAATTCATAGTAGTGGGGAATTGTTATGAGTTAAAATGGGTCACTTAGGAAAGAATAAATTTTCTTGTAAAACATAGATTTTAATTTGTCTAGAATATTTAAGTACAATCCTGCCAGAAGGTAAGGGGATGAATTCTCAGGGTCTTGCCTGGTAATTAACAATTTGCTTTAGCAAAAATAGCAGAAACTCTGTACAATAAATACTATTTACCAAACGTGAGGTATCCTGTATTTTATAAATAGCTAATCTAAAAATGGGGTCCCTGCTTTCACTAAGTATGTACCTTTTAAATACAGGGGGGGGAAGGGGGGGAGAGACGAAGGAAATGATGTGACAACATTAGTGTTTTGTGCCAGTTGAAAACAGTGACTACTTAAACAAAACGAATGAATGCTTTATAAGATAAAAGCATTCTAACAGTTTGGTAGGCAGAAAGATCCCAGCTCAACACCAAATAGAGATAAAGTATTCAGGAGGCAAGAACTAAAGAACTAAACCAAATATAGGAACCAAGGTCCTTTGGTGGGCATTGAACTGAGCCATATATGCTGATATCAGTTGGCAGTGCAGGGGTGAATGGAGGAAACAAGTGGGTAAGATTAACGATGGCCAGTTTATTCAGCCGTCCATTTTTCTAGGGACCTATCAATAATCCCTCCCAATCTTTTCAATAAAACCGTGGCAGCTCTCCACAATACTACATTCCAACAACATCAATTCCCTGAGAAATCCATCAATTCTTTTGTTTCCAAGAGATTCTCCTTCCCATTGCCCTCTGGTATCCTGGATGGATCCCTCTCTGTGTGAGCTGCACACTTCTGCTGGAATGAATGTCCTCTTTCATGTATTTACTACAGCTCATCTTTTCTCAATCTAATCTGCTATTCTTGCTTAATCCCCAACTGAGGTAGATCCTATGCACAGAATTTTTCTAAGAAATGATATATAGAAAGTACAGTTTTTTAAATCACGTATGTTTAGAAATGTCTTTATTCTAGCCTCACATTGTTTGAAAGCTTGGCTGCCTATAGAACTATTCATGGAAAATGTTCTCTTCCAAATTTTAAAGAATCATCATGCAGTCTCCAGCGTTGCTACTGAAAAGTCCTATGCCAGTCTGATTGAGATGCATTACATATAAACCACTTTTTTTTCCCATTTAAGTTTTTACTTAAATTCCTGTTAGTTAACCTACAGTGTAGTATCAGTTTCAAGTTTACAATATAGTGATTTAACACTTCCATACAACACCTGGTGCAACCCATTTTTCCAAGAAATCTAGATCCTTCTCTATTTTTGACACTTGGACATGTTAAACTGCCTTGGAGTGAGTCTTTTCTCAACCATGTTGCTGAGAGCATCATGAGTTCTTTCATTCTAGGAGCTTATACCCTCCACCCTACTAAAAAAGTCTTCTCTTATTTCTCTGATATTTACCAACACCCAATTCTTTGTTCCTTTTTCTCTGAATCCCCTACTGAGTATTGAACTTCACCTCTTTGTCTTTTTGTTCTACCATCTAGATTATGCCAATTTTTCTTTTTCTTCTTTATTTTAGAGAGAACATGCAAGCGGGGGAGAGAGGGGAGAGAGAGAGAAAGAGGGAGGGAGAATCTTAAGCAGTTTACACACATAGCACCAAGTCTGATGTGGGGGTCAATCCCATGCCCCTGGGATCATGACCTCTACCTGAGCCAAAATCAAGAGTTGGGTCCTAGACTGATTGAGCCACCTAGGTGCCCCATACCAATTTTTTCTTTTAACACCTCAACTTAACTATTTTATTTTTAATTTCAAAGAACTTTCTTCCTTGTCTTTTTTTAATATCATACTGTTTGAGAAGTACAATGTTTTCTCTTAGCTCTTTGATGTATGATGTATGTACGTATTTTATAAATTGGAATTCTCCAATTCACTGCATAGACTCTGTTTTCACTGAATTTCTCTTTGTTTTTGTCTTTTTGCCTCATGTTGACATTTTTACCCAAATTTCATAGAGTAAGAAATTTAAAAACTAATATAGAACTCTGTGTATGGGCTGGGATCATGATTTCATGGGCTTCCCTTTAAGTTAATAGGGTTTCAAACCAGATTTTTTAAGGAGGTCCTCAAATGTTTGATTCTGGCAATGACACGGATTCCATTATAGGAGTTAGACCAAGTAAAGTGATGGCGATCATTCTCATCATTAGATATACAGATACTTGCGTAAGCCCCCTTTTTCCAGAAAAGAAGCTCATCCTTTCTCTGCTTTGCCTGGGATTCCCCATTCAAAATCCCTTCCAGGTCAGCTTGTCTCAACATAGACTTAATTTCTCCTTGAAAGCTAGGAAAGCAGTAGCTGCCTGGCTGTCAGAGGTGGGAGAAGGCATCTGATATTTCTAATTGCTTCTTTTTACAAAAATAAACCAATGCTTTTGGTATTGTCTCCCCCAGATTTTGCCTTTCACAGAGAACCCAGTACTTCTACTGTCTTAGAACCTGAGGGACTTTTCAAGGTCCAGTGGGTATAAAATTAACTCCTCTTGGGTATCCTTCTCTACAGGTACCTGGGTTTCCACGTCTGCTCTGCCCAATCATTCATTACATATCCATCTGCTTTCCACCTGAAGTTTGATGTCATCTCTCAGCTGCTGTTGTCTTTGCTCTTGTTTGTCCCTGTAGCCTTTTACCCTTCTTATGGCTTTCTGATATTTTACCTGGGTTTCAGGAGGCAGCACATGCTTTCAATGCACCAAATTTAACCAGACTTCAACTCTGTTTGCTCAACTGTAAAATGAAGAGAGATGATGTCTACAGACTTTCAGGTGCCAAAATATAAATCTCAGAGGTAAGAGAACTTTATATGTATGGAAAGCCTGAGTAGTAGTTACAGATGGAAACTGACAGAGGTGGGGGTGGGAAACCTACAGAAACGATCACAGTTGTCCTACTCTAAGAAAGGAGTAGCCAAAGTCAAAGAAGTTTGACCTCCAGGAACGTAAGGTACTCACACAGAGGCAAAGTGCCAGCAGGGAGAAAGCAAGGGGAAAGATTCAAAGAAAGCCAAGAAGACAACACTGAATGCATTAGCATTTACAGTGTTCTGTCTAGCCCAGATTCAAGGACAAGGGGAGATCTAGGAGCAGAGGAAACACATGATCTGACTAAAGAAAATAATATAAATGAAGAGGTCAGGCGCAGAAGTGGTTTGCAGAAATAGTTGCGGCAGGGAACTGGGACTCTGAGAAAAAAAAAACATAAAAACAAACAAAACTAAAGGAAACATCAATAAAGATCAGGAACAATCAATTCTAACCAGGTTAAAGCCCAGAGGTTACAGAGGTGGCCATTCAATTTTTAAGAGAAAGTGAAAGGATATTTTTTATTCCAGAATCTAAACAGCTAGTGAGAAGTAGATTTGACAATACTCCAAGGGTCTGCATTGGAAGAGTTCCATGTACTTATTTTAATTTTATTTTCTTTTATTTTACATTATGAAGCATGCTCAATTTTGAAAACTCTAGCTGGAAGCATAAAATATTTCATGTAGTCCATTTCTTTGGCAATGCAAATAATTAACAAAACTCTGGAGAGGCAGCATTGTGTCATAAAATAGTTATTGCTGCAGATTTGGGATCATTTTATTTCCTGATACCTTCATTTGAGCACACAACTACTATTTCTCACTGCCTACTATGCGCCAGGTACTAGAGATTAAAATATTAACAGAAAAAATTCCAAAGAACTCACCTTAACTTTCATAGTAAGAGGCAAAAAAACAAACAATACACCCCACAACAGTAAGGTATTCCATGAAATGAGTAGTTAATTTCAAGGAAACCTACAACTTGGAATATAACATTTCTTGTACCTAAAAATCAGCTATTGCCATCAAAATCCTTATAGCACAGCTATAGTAGGTTCTTTATAAGGATGCATTTTTCAGGAATCCTTTGCAAACATTTTCAAAATGCATACAATGGACACTCATGCATTTGAAAAGAGCCATGATTTTAGCAGATCCAACACAGACACAAGTTTATACAATAGCAAACTGAAAAAAAGAGAAACAGGTGGAGAAAAACAAACTCAAGAGATAAAACTATGTATCAAATCAAAAAGCTCTGAGCTTCAAAAATGGATGATCTGGCAATTGCAAACAGACAGAATGACTTTTTAATTAGTGCTTTAGCTCTGATACAGAAAGTGACCAGCACCTAGCCTAGTGAATACCCAGATCCAATATTTGTTGGGTGAATAAATTAATTAAATACCTATGCAGTAGAAATCTGTGTGGACCACTATGGGATAAAGAAACACATTAAGTAATACTACAAATCCATAAACATAAAAGATCACAGGGGCTTTCATAGCCAGTTTTCTCTAATTTATTACCATGACCTGGTGGCCAACATTATTTATAGTTGCTTCATCTGTAGTTATGCTTAACTGACTATATAAATAATATATGTGTTCCATAGTGTGAGTTCCCTTCTTTTGATAAATTCTCTTGTCATTTTTATAAATATCCAAGTTAAAAATACTGTTTCAGTTAATGTTAAGAGGGGCCATTTAAATGGGTAGGGTTGCAGGAATTTGCAGTCAGGACTAGAAATTTTGATTCAATTTGATTGTGATGGAGTCTAGAAATGTGCCCTTTACAAGAAAGGAAGCCTGAGGAGCAAATCTTCAGGATAATGCCGTATAACAGAGGCAATCCATTCCAGTGACCCTCCTTTTACAAACTCCCCAAAATTTTTGGTCAACACTGGCTCGGCCAGAATACAAATAAAATGATTTCAAGAATGAATTTACTTTTGAGTTATGTGTATATGAACACAGAGGTACAATTAGTAGACAGGTCAAATACCAGCCAGTAAGATCTGATTGCTGGTTGAATCAGAGCAGCATTTAATCTTAAGGGTGCAAAAGGAATTTAGCATCACTCGTCCATAGGTCATGTGATGTCCTCCCTGCCTCTTTGTAGAGAGAGGGTTGAGGCACTCCTGGTGAGAAGGCACACAAGGAAATAGGAGGTAATAGTTCCAGCATAGGCTTTGACACCCGTGTGTTTCCAGTCTTGCCCTTCTGCCCAATGAAACCTCATTTTTCTTCTCCACCGATAAGGTATAGTGTGAGTTAAATGAGTATGTATGTAAAATATTTAGCAGAGGGCTAATACCAGGGTAGCTGAAAGTATTTCATCTACTATGTACTTTTATTAGTAGTAGCAGCAGTATGGTTTCTTCTCTAAGTCACATGGCAATTAATTTGTGAGAAAGAGGAAAACAAGGCCAGTCTGTAAACTCCTATTAGCCAAGCAGCATCAGCATAGAATGTGAAGGCAAATGGGCCTTCCTGAAATCAAATCATTAAAGAGACAAATGAACAAAGGGCCAAAAAATAGATTAGATTGGGTGATGAAGACTTAGCTTTTTTTTTTTTTTTTTGCTAAGAGATAAATATAATGCTGATATAGCCAAACGGTGTCAAGAACCCTGCTAATCTTACTTTAGAAATCCCACAGAGTGCAGCCCAGTAGGGGGGCAAAAGTACCAGTTTATCAAAATAACCCAAACTACTGCATTCCCATAATATGACACCTCACTGCTGACCCAATCCCTACAAATATTAAATCAGGCTTCATTCATTCACTGATTTTTTCCCCTAAAATCTTGCCTATCTGCAATTCCCAAGCATTCTGCTGTTAACCGGGGATACAGTGAAGAAACACATCTCTGCTTTCCTGGGAGTCTAATTCTAGCAAGCAATTACACATGGTTATCAAAATATTGCAAATTACAACAAGTAGAAACAGAAGTACCTAGGATGGTGAGAAAAGATACTAATGGCTGGAGGTGCAGAGTGAGGATGAACAAAGAAGTCCTCCCCGAGAAAATGTTTTTGGAGTTCAGAACTCAGTAAGGAGAACTTACCAGATACATTAAGAATAAGGAGAAGAGAGCATTCCATGACAAGGTCCATAGGCTGGAAATGTCAAGGACAAAAGAAAGCCCTAGTGGTTGGACTATAATGAGGGAGGAGGAAAGTGATCATGAGTTGTGGTCTAGGTGAGCTAGAGTTTGGAATGGGGCCACACAGTTCATATCACACCATTTGGATTTTATTCCAAAAGCAAAACAAAGCCATTAAGTGATACTGACAGGTGTATGTGTTGTGTGGTGGTGGTGGTTACAATCTTATTAACCTTCTGGAATAAAATCACTAACTGCTGTAGGGTGATGAACAGGAGGAGTGCACTGGAAGAAGCAGCAAGACAACCTGGAAGCTTCCTGAATTAGTTCAGATGAGACATCATTGTTTAAACCTAAGTAGAAGGGTAGAGATCAATATAAATAGATTCAAGATAAATACCAGCGATAGAATGAATAAAATTTTTTGTTGAGCTGTATCAGAAAGGCTAGGAACAAGGAATCATCAAGAATACTTCCTTTAAGTTTGGTTTCATCAGGTAAATTGTGTTGATGTTCACTGACAAGTAAAAGACTGGGAAAAAATTTTTTGTGGGGAGATAGTAATCAAACACTATTTTGGACCCATAAAATTTTAAGTGCCTATAAATGGAAGTATCAAATTAAAAGTGATATATGGGAGTGTGGATCTCAGGGGAAAGCTCTAAGGGTTAGAGTTATACAATTAAGGTTCATGATGTTATAGATAGTATTCAAAGCCATGTGAATGGTTTAAATCTCCTAGTGAGCAAAAGAAGGGAGGACAAAGAAACCAAGAGAGACTGGGGGCAAGACAGTCTTTAGAGGATGTGCAGAGGAGGAATAGCCATGAAAGAAAGGGACCAGAAATGGTCTGTGCAGGCAAAAAAAAAAATTAAAATTAAAAAAAAAAAAAAAATATATATATATATATATACCTGTATATACACATATATATACACACACATATATATACACATACCTGTGTGCACACACACACACACACACACACACACAAAACAAAACAAACAAAACCTCACAAAACACCAGAAGAGAGTAGCATTCATTTTGTGACTATGGATCTTCCCTGAGACTTTCCATAGCTTTTTTTTGCTCTTTCAAGTTCTTTACTTCCATTCTCACTATTTCAAATATAGTCTGTTAGATGGAAAAAGTATGAATTTTAATTGAGTTTTAAGACTGCACTAGAAAAAGGCACTTAACTACTGGGCCTCCTTTTCACTGTGACTGTCTTTTAGCAGTCTACTTAAATTCTCTGCAGTCCAGGTCTTCATCTATAAATGAAGGGGGAAAAAAATGGTTGGCTGTGAGGATCAAAGTGGAAAATGTATGAAAACCACTTAAGGCAGTGCTTGGAATATGACAAGCACTCAGTAAATAATATTGTTATGTGAATTTCTATTATTTCTCGAAGTATCTCTCCTGCATTGCTTACCATAACTAATCTGAATTTGTCACAGAAAAAAAAAACTGATATGATCACAAGATAAAATAATCTGCTGAAATAAAGAAGCAAGAAGTGCACATGAGAGAGGTATACATAAAGGTCATGTCAAAGAATATGGAAGGGCACTTACTTACGGCCTCGTGCATAAACCTATTTAAATGTTTCCAAAACAAAATAAAGGGGAAAAAACGGTAGGAGGAGGAAATATACCAACTTTTCAGGGGAATTGGAACTAGGTCTCAAAAAACTTAAAACAGAAAACTTTTCTCTGATTTGTTCTGCAATAAATAACAAGCTAAGTATGAATTTTCAAAATATATACAAATTCTACTTTTGAAACTCTAGATAGAAAAAGATGTTTAAGGTATAGTATAAATCAGTGGTAATCTAAGTCCAGCAAGACTGAAGATGGTACTCAAGGAATAGGACCCTTAGTGGCACAAAAGAATTTATCACAAAATTTCAAGTCTTTCTTAAAGGAAGATTTTGGCAACAGTTACCAGTGCAATTCTATTTAAAAAAAAAAAATAGCTCAATGACACAGGGCCTATTGATTATTGTGTTTAAGAAAGAGCAGGGAAGGACTTCAGAAATTGAAAGCTCTTAACACTATTGAATTCAGACCATAAAATATTTGTGGTGTTTTATTGCAGTGTAAATGGTTATATCCACCAGAAAAAATATGTGGTATCCAAATCTGTGCAATAAAAAGAAAATGGCTAAATGTCTACTCTCTTCCATAGAATTAGAACTCATTAAAAGGGTAAGATGGTCCATTACCTACAACTCTACATTAGGAAAATGCTTCTAACTAAAGCCAACATCCTGTACATTCAGTGATAATATACATAAATGGATAGCCATTCAAATGTGTCAGAAATATGAGAATAATATACAGCAATGTAATCAGTAATCTAATAGATAGGGATGGAATTAGCAGGAAATAAATATCAGCATGCCTGTGGCATATACAAATGCATGGATGTAGGCTTTAACAGTACACATTGGCAACAAAGATGAACCTAACGTCTGATGCTGCGTCATCTTTACGTGATTACAGAATGCCACGGAAAAAGACATCAAAACATTCAAATCCGTGATAGAAATTTGGTTGCCGCTATCCTCTCTGCATTGTAGAAACTTTCAATACTTTCCGTTGCTTATTCCAAGGTGGATTCATAACCATTAGTCACGTTTTTAAATGCCCATAAGAATACCAAGGATCATCCCTGGCCTACAGCATAAGTTCTAATGTTTTCTTACAGTCAAAAATACCTGGGAAATTATAGTATCCTCTCTACATCTCTGAATGAGACAGACAAGCCTCAGAGGTCTTTTCAAACTTGGAACTTTATCAATTGAGTTAAGGAGCCCCAAACATAGATTCCAGGACAGGACACAAGGGAACACTAGCAGGCCCCAGGTTCCTACAACACACCTGAATCCAGAGAAGAAAATTTAACAATAAAGCCTCTCAGCCCACCTGACTTCTAAGGCAAACAACTAGAATCTATTTGACAAATGGTTATCAGACATTTTATGCACATTATACGTTTTGCTTGAGAAACACAGTGAACAGTTGTTGTCTATAGCTTAGTTCTAGTTTTAGGAAGTAAATGGACACAATGACATAAATGGACACCAAGTAAATGGACACCATTCTCAATGCAATGTGAAATGTTCCATGATCTAGGTGGTCAGGGAGTGCCTTGGGTGCACAGAGGAAAAGTCCTAAACCCAGTTTTGAGGGTAAGAGAAGGATTTTCTTGTGCAAAAAATTACCTAGGTTAGAAACAAAATGTTAAGGAGTGAAGCAGACAATCTTGAAGCAAAGAAAAGAGTATTCCAGGCAGAGACAGTAGCATGTGCAAAGACCCAGAAGTGAGGAAGAGTAAGGTATATAAAGAGAACTGTAATTAGTTCAGTATCGCTTAGGCCTAGCCTCAGAGGGGAGCTCAAGTAACCTGAACACTATGAGGAGTCGTGAAGAATCTCAGAATTCAAGTGAGAAATAATGATTTTATAAATATAAATACACATACACATGTGTACCTATTCTGAAAATATGCCTTCTGCTTCCAAATATCTATCGCTTCCCAATATTTTGAAGTTGTCATATAAACTCGAAATATCATGACCTAGAGGCAAGCATGGTATTAGGCTGAAAGACCAAGTATTTTTAAGTTCAATTTATTAAGCCATGCCTAAGACTGTTCCATCAAGTAAATGATTTTAAAATCTTTTTTGGATACCCATACCAACTATTAAGTATCATATATGTTTTGAGCCTATTTTTAGGGTTTATGACATTCAATTTAGTAGGTTTACTGACCATTTGATATGGCACAGTTGCAGCATAGGAGAGGAAGGATACCTGCAAACATGAGGAAGTTTGAATGGTTTACCCTTGTTCACAACAGTGTAGACAATGGTTAGAATTAGAGTCATAGGTGACAGGTTCAAAAGACAGACACAAAAAGTATACCCTGAAGATTCAAAGGAAGGGTATATCTCATGGAACTTAGCAAAGATTCATGAAAGAAAGAACATTAGAAATGAACCAAAAAGGTGCACCTGGGTGGCTCAGTCGGTTGAGTGTGTGACTTTGGCTCAGGTCATGATCTCACAGTCTGTGAGTTCGAGCCCCGCGTTGGGCTCTGTGCTGACAGAGCGGAGCCTGGAGCCTGTTTCGGATTCTGTGTCTCCCTCTCTTCTGTCCCTCCCCAACTCATGCTCTGTCTCTCGCCCTGTCTCAAAAATAAATAAACATTAAAAAAAAATGAAATGAACCAAAGGAAGAACAGATTTCGGCAGTTTTAAAAGTTATTTAACTTGTAGGGTGACCAACTAACTGTCCGTGTTTCATGTTTTATTTATTTTTGTCTTTACATCAGAAATTCTTAAAGTTGTTAGTATAGTAGTATGTACCATGAAGCTCCTAGATGAAGTCATAGCTTGAATCGGTCATGAAATCATAGATGCTTTCTCTCTTTCCTAATAATTTATGAAGCTACCATTTGGTAAATTTGCTTTAGAGCTTTGTGTCTTAAAGTAAGGTTCATAGTCCAAATGCTTGCATCGTGAGTGCTAGTTAGAAATTCAGAATCATAGGTCTAATCCAACACATACTAAATTATTAAACTTTCAAAAGGTCTAGAGGAGGAGTCAGCAAGCTTTTTTTACAGAGCACCAGTATTTGGTGGCTTTGCAGGCCACACAATCTCTGTTCCAATTACTCAGTTCTGTCATTTTAGCATGAAAGCAGCAAAGACAATATGTAAATAAGTGGAACTGGCTAGGTTACAATAAAATTTTATTAATAGAAACAGGTGTAAGCACAGATTTGGCCCTAGGTAATTTGGCAACCCTGTGTTTAAAGCACAGGATATGTGCAATTGCAAAATAAGGGACAGAAATGACAAATCTATGAGTAATCTATTAAAGAAGTCATAGGAAGCTGGAGCATGACCAATATCTCTCATGTTGAAGCAGTTAGGAGAGAAAGATGCTAGAAATGGGGTGCCAACTTGAAGACCGTTGTAGTCACATGGGTGTCAAGGATCACAGTTCTAAATAAGAGTCATGGCAGTGACAGTGTAAAGATGTAAATAGACAAGAAATACTACAGTCAAATATGATTGGATATAGAGTTAATTCAAAGTTTTTGCATGCAAGAGGTCAAAGTTATTTTTTAGCATGCGAAAATAGGAGTGCCACTCCCAAGGACAAATGATAGTACTATAGGGAGTAAATGATGTTTTATGTATTGACTATAATTTGCTGATATACCATCTAAGGAAAGATGTCTGAGAGGTAGTTTGAAAGCCTAGTCAAGAAACATGTCAAATAGAGCTGGAGGGGTATGTGGGTGGCTCAGTCAGTTAACCCTCCAACTTCAGTTCAGGTCATGATCTCGTGGTTCATGGGTTCCAGCCCCACACTGGGCTCTGTGCTGAGAGCTCAGAGCCTGGAGCCTGCTTTGGATTCTGTGTCTCCCTCTCTCTCTCTGCCTTCTCCCCCACTCATTCTCTCTTTCTCAAAAATAAACAAACATTAAAAAAATTTAAATAGAGCTGGAAGTTATTCACGTAAAAAAAGAAAATGTCTACTGAACAAGACAAGATCTACAAAAGAGCTTGGGGCCAGGGGAAGGGAGGGTAAAGGACACTTAAATAAGGAACCTTAGGAAAGGCCTACATTTAGAAGATGACCAAGAAGGCAGACAAGTAGATGTGGCTCAGGAGGAGTACACAAGCCACCAGAGAAGCTAAATTCAAGAACAGGATAAATAAATATAGAAGATAATGTAAAATCCTAAGGTTCTTACGTACATTTAAAATACTGAAAAATAAGTGTTATCATGGTTTTCCTATATATTGCTATAGGAGTAAACTTTCTAACACGATATCCCAAAGCAAGGGCCAGAAAACAATGCCTTTACTTTTCTGGAAAAACAAAAAGCCATCACTCTCATGGACTCACAATGCACTGACTTTACTAAATCCTTGCCATTCATTGTCTATTTCCTCTTATTTTACCAACACAATTCAGATTGTTGAAAGGGGGAAAAGTAGAGCAAGGACTAGAGATAGTATACTGGGATGGGATACTGGCAGGAACAGCTTAGATCAATTTAGGAACAAGCTATAAACATTGCTGAGTAACTTCTAGGAACCCCTTCCTACCTCTAGGACCAACATGTTTCCCCTCGGCAACAGGATCTGCGAATTCAAAAGAACTGGAATAAAGATGATCTTTGCTGTATTTTCAATTTCAGTTTGTAATGAAAATGTGCATTTTAATCAGTTGAGATAACAAACATCAATTTATAAATGACACAGTAATTTTTTTTCGTTAAATACTTCTACTTCTTTCTTAGACATAACAGATTGTACATATTAACTAGTAAGCTGTGGCTAATCAATACTAAGTTACTCAAGTCTTTGCTTGGGATTTTCAATAGGATATCATTAATAGCTGAATTCACCTTTACTTTTTACATTAAGATATTATATCTAGTTGACGACTGTATCTTTACCATATCAACAGCAAAGGGAGTATAGTAATAACAGCTAACGTTAATTAAGAGCTCATAATGTGGTAGCAGTTCTTAGAAGTGCTCTATGAATATTAACTCATTTAAACCTTATTAGTTTTGCAGACAGCAATTATTATCTGGAAGGAATCTTAAAAATCTCCCAAACTCTCACTCACTCAATTTTTGTTTTCCATGCTGTAACTGGCACTGTTAAGTAGATTCAGCCCAAGTAGTTTGAGATCAGAGGCACGGCATTTGCTCAAGGGGTCTGACCAGCAATCTAAACGTCCTGTTGTATAGATGTTGATCAACTCAAGTCCACGAAGCACATGTGTATTTAGCCAGATCAGCTTAAGAAGTAATCGGTTCGTTCAACTAGTCTAGCTTGATTCAGGGGCAGCACCTGCACTTTTTGCATGTATGGAAAGATACCCAGAAATAGCCAAGTCAATGGTAGTGAATGCATAGAATTGAGGGGTTTGTTTTTCTTACGTGTGCTCAGTTAACTGTATTAATAAGTGAGAATAAGCTTTAGAAATCTGTACAATGGAAAGTTACTCTGAGAAGTAGAGCTGAGATTAACAAAGATGGCTACCACTGCTTGTGGATGGAATTTTAAAAAACTATTAGCGAAGCATGCATCATTACTTTAAAATAATTGAAAAGATTTATTCTGTTTGCACTTTATGTAACTAGTCCCTATCAAACCCTTTTTGGGGTTTTTCTTGCTAAGATCATAGAGTGAGCTTTTCTGCCTCTGTTCCTGCATCAAATAGTGCACACACCACAGACACTGGATTCCTTTGCTTCCTTTTGCACATACATCAGAACCCGTAGTTGACAGAAACAGACTTTTGAAAAACATCACTGGTCCCAAAATAAAACGCAGGTGATTTCTGCCCTATATGATCCATTACATCTGTGATCTATAATTTCCCAGGTGCCAGTAACTGCATAGAGAAAAATAAAAACATTAAATGATGCCTTTCAGACTTAATTAATTCATAGTGGCAAGTAAAAAATATCTGGTTAAAGATCACTTTCAATTTATATAGAACTTTGCTTTTCAACCATATTAAAGACACAAAAACAAAAACAAATGGCCTATGTATAATAAATGCAGTTTTGATCCTCCTAGATACTCAACTGTCAGGCAAATTCAATTTGCTCCATAAATCATGACACAGTATGTAATACATATAATTTCTTGTTTTCTTTAAAGATTAAAAGCCAGGAAGCCAGCATCAAAATGCTGGGTGCTACACTAGGGGTATTTGCATATATTAGTTCACTTAATGCTCACATAAACCTTTGAAGGTTGGCATTATAATCCCTAATTTACAAATGAGGAGAGCGCGTTTCAAAGAAGTGAAATAACGTGCTCAAAAACCATCAGGTTGGAAAACTGCATAGAGAGAATTTGACCCTCCATCTTCTGGTTTCATCTTTCTCTTTTGCCACTCTTCCTGTAGGAAACCACGCTCTCTGTCCTGTCCTTGAGCATGTCAGGAAAAGGTGGAAGAGGGGACAGTGGCAACAGGTTAGACAGAAGTAGAGAGGAGAAAGAGGTGAAAGGGGGAATTGTGCCCTTGAACAAACAATGGCTTCATTTTCCATTTTCTGCACTATTTAAAAACAAACTCATCTCACTGGTTTCATGGGCAAAATTTAGTTTGGATGGTTACAAAAATGTTTCTGTGGGGACTGAGTGGGACAGCTGCTTTAATTCCAGACTCTTTCCTACTGCATCTACTTGGTGGCAGAGATTAGAGAAAAGTTAAGTATACAGCAGTCACTGACTCCAAATTAAGTGGTAATGAATGCAGATTTCCATGAAGATGCCACGAGTTAGTAATTACAGTTTTATTGCAATTTGAAATGGTGAAATAAACTCAGTCTCCACTGTCCCATACATGTAATTGATGAGTTAATTTGTCTCCAGCACTCTCACTGTTCTAATATTTCTCCATCGATGCCATGAAAATTAATAGGATGCAAAATGTATAAAATTACACCCACTAAAAAAAACCATTGTGCAGTACCAGAGCGGCATATTTATTTCATCTGTGGATGGTACAGGGTCACCATCTTTTTCTTCCCCTTTCCTAGTGACATTTTCAGATTTGACATTCTGTGACATTTTCAGTTTAATATTGCTAATACCCTGGCTGCAGAATTAAAAGTACACCCCTAGGAAGGGTTGAATGCAACACATCATCAGAGTATAACTGTTTTCCCCCCTCTAACAAATGTTTATATGTCAACAACATACACATTAAGAAGCACAGAACAATTCTCCTCGATTTTTGTCTATGCAGGGGGGTCAGGGAGACTAGTTTGCCAGTTCTGGGTTCCCAGGGGTTGACGCTTCATTGGAATCTTGATGTGCAATGAACCAACGTGAGATCCTACCTGCATGTTACCCAGGGACTATATGATAAATGTCTGAAGTAGAGATTGAATGAAAGGTGCTCGACATACAGCAGGTGAGACATCCTTACCTAAGAACAGCTGAAGAAAGGTCTCTAGTATTATGATTCAGGAGCCACAGGAGTCCCGACACTATATATCTCTAACTGATGAATAAGTCACAATGTTAATTGAATGTTGATGCTCACTGACATTTATATAGGGTTCTGTTTGATGAATGAAAGGTTAGATTCATTTTTTTTAAGTATAGTTGATAAGCTCCACCTGACTGTCCCTTGGCAATACCTGTGGATTCCCATTACGTTCCAAACATGCTACTCATCTCCTCTCTAGCCCAGTCACTGCTTACTTCCCTTTGTTCATTAGCAGTGCAATTTTTCACTGGGAGGGCAATATCCTTACAAGATTCAGCCATTACTATCGAGTAAAAGAAATATGGGCAATATCTGACTATGGCATTTTGTTCTGTTTATCGTCCTCCAAAGCCAAGTAAGATACTCCTCTTCAACTGACCCAGTCTTCCTTTTCCTCCACTATCACTAGCCCATGATCTGTTTCAAGAGATGAACCCCACCACACCAACCTCTAAATATGAATATTTAATGTTTGAACTTAGATGGAGACGAAGGACCCAGGGTGAACACAGAGGATAACTGAATCTTCCAGATCAAGTGCCAAATGACAGCTTGTTTTGTTTTGTCCTTTTTTCAGCTTTACTGAGGTAGAATTGACAAAATCATAAATATTAAAAGTATACCACATGATGATTTGATATATGCATGCCTTGTGAAATTATCACAATCAAGCTAGATAATACAGGCATTACCTCACATAGTAGTGTGTGTGTGTGTGTGTGTGTGTGTGTGTGTGTGTGTGTGTGGTGAGAATGCTTAAGATCCACAGTCTTAGAAAATTTCAAATATATAATACAGTATTAATAACTGTAGTCACCATGCTATACATTAGAGCCACAGAATTTATTTGCCTTATAACTGAAAGTTTGCATCCTTTAACCAACTTGGGAAATAAGAGCTTGTACCTAATCTACTCTGACTTTCACTCTAGGCATCCCTGGCTTGCCTGAGTGGCTCTGCTTTTGTGTTTTCAAACCACACCTTGGTGCAGACATAGGTCCTCTCAGGTAAAGTCAACCTATGCCAAATGCTAAGCACTATGTCACAGAACTTCTGAGAGGCAAACAGTACCACAGAAAGACTGCAGCCCTGGAGGACTAGAGCCTGTTGTTGAATTCATTCTGCTGAAGTTTCACATTATGAGAGTCATATAAACAAAGTAGTGACCTTTCAGTCTGCTAGAGAACATGCCCTATTGGTCTTGATGTTGTAACCAAGGATTTGTGGAGAAGGGCTGCTCAGGGACAGATGAGAGTATGCGGCTACTTGCCACTGTTGGTCATCTTATGTTTAGCATTACAAATAGAAGTTTTTAATAAGTAGTATCAGAATTAATAGTTTTTAATAAATATAAAAGGTTTGAAAAGTTCTCATTTCCTACACCATTTTTCCCAGCATCCAAAAGTAAATGACAGCTGGATTTTTCCTCCTCACTTTTCCTAGGTGCTCTGATATGCAAGAGTCAACTGGTAGATTTGTATGTAAAAGTTAGAAGAACCATTAGGCTATAATATCCTTCTCCTTTTTGTCCCACATTGTGACACAGAGGTGGCTGCTATGTAGACTTACCTCAATTTACACTACAGTCATATTATTACAATACGCTTGTGGGCTCATATGAAGGAAATGCATATTTATTAAACATAAGCACCATATTGCCATTGATACAGTGGGTATAAGAATTAACAGTTACCTAAGCCAGGGAAGGATGTTCTATCAAGTTAGTAAACTGTGGACATTTTTTCATGACCTGTTTTAAACACAAAAACGTGTTCTTTTTGTTTACATTACAGAGAAAAGCTGTAAGAAAGAAAGTAACTTTTGTTGAAATAGATTAGGTAGACATGACACCTAGAGTATATATTGGGCAAATAAATGAGAGGAATGTTATGGAGTGTCTTCTATACAACAAAGGGCTATGTTTGGCCCTCTTACGTACATTATGCACTGAAATTACATGTTTGTTTTTCTTTAAGCACCTTGATACACTGAAGACAGTGAGATATTTGCAGCAGACAAATATATAGGAGCTTTGTAAACCTAAAAGACATGTATTTGTAGCTTTCAATAATACATACATAAATGCACACATAGGTGTTTTATAAACTTACTATACACACACACACACACACATACATACACACATACATATGATAGGATGTCTTAAATACTAAAATTAAGTTGGCATGGACATGTGGGTTTCCAGGACGTCCGCTTCCAAGCATTTTCCTTACTCTTCTTTTAGGTCATCTGGCTCTAGTTGGGCATTTTGTATATTTCAAAGGGTTTATTATTATGAGGCACTGGGGAATAATAGATGCATAAAATGCATCACCCTGAGAAACTTAATTTAGAGGGAATACCAAAGTAGGACAATTTACAGTGTGTATACAGAGTCATAAACACAAAATTAAGGAAACTAAGGAAGGAATGATTCAGAAGACACATGGTGTGAGGGGATAAGCTTAGGAATCCCCTGGGCTTGCACCAATGGGTTAACAAGGCATAAAGAAATACAAAGTCATAAAAAGCTCACACCTGAGTTTGGATAAACCAGATTGGCACCCCAAGAATAGGAGGATGCAAAGACACCCCGAGAATATGGAGGCACGAAGGTTCCGGGAATAGGGAGGTGCAAAGGCACCCCAAAACAGAAAGGGGGTGCAGAATAGAGAGGGAGAGGCAAAAGCCTAAAATAGGAATGGTGCAAAGGTGCCCAATACATAGGTAAATGTAATAAACAAGATTAGATATTCAGGGTGGAAGCACCCCCAATTTAATACTATAGCAGAAAAGCTGCTTTCACAGGACAAAAGGGCAAGGTTAGGTAAACTGGTGAATTGGACTATGGACTGCTGTGCTGCAGGCAAAGCAGCCCAGAGTGGAGATGGTTAACAAAAGAAAAGGTGTCTTGTTAACCCTCAGGTTATTTCCCCTATCTGCCTTATCCCCTAGGCTAGCTAAGATAAACAGAGGTGCTGCCTCATGTCTGCTGTTAACAACCATCTACCCATCTGCCCGGTGCCAGGATTTTGTTTTATATTGACCCAAACCCCAAACGCTATCTATCTTCAAAACCCCCTTTTTCCCTCATGTCCTCAAGTTAATGTTAATGTGATGTTCACACCCATCACGTTTGTAAGCCTTCTGATCTGAATAAACATGGGGCAAGGACCTTTATTCAGGGCTCTCGTCTTTTCCCTGGACATTAGCCATCTCTCACTTTAATCCTGCATCCGTCCTTTTGCTGGCCAAAAGAGAACTTTAGACTTAGAGTCTATGACAACATGGCATATGATAACAATGATTAATATTTCTGTAGGTAGAAGTGACGTCAAGAAAAAAGAAAAACAATGGATGCCAAATAGTCTCTAATTGATGAGGTAAGTAACTCCTTTGTAAGCTGTCTCCCCATTTTTTGGAAATAAGTATCATATAAATCAAAACAAAGGAATAAAATGTAAAGGATGACCACAAACTAAATTTGGCCATGGATTTGGGAAACAGGAGAATACCAAGGTTTTCCTGGAGGCAAGAACAAAAACTCAATGAAGTAGGTAGCAAACACAAACAGGAAGAAATTGGTGTAAGTAAAAGGTGGTAGACAAGTGGTAAAAGAAAGGAAGAACATACACCTAACACAGCACACATTGCAACAATCTTAGTATCTTTGCATTGTCTCCTCTCCTCTCCTCCTGTGCTTTGGAAATAACATAGTTCTAAAATTTATTCTATCAGCAAAATCTCTAATTAAAAAATATATCCCAAAGAGAGAAATATAGGCCAAGAAATTATAGAAGTAATGGAAATAAGTAAATAACTGTGTCTTAGGATTAAAGAGAAATCATCACAAAAAAAAAAAAAAAAACCTCCCACTAGCATACGTTGGTTCAAAAAATAACAAAAATTAGAAAATATTTTCAAATTAATACATTTTAACATTCTACACATTAAAACTTATGGGATGTAAGTAAAATATTTTTAGAAAGAATCTTACAATTTTAAGTGCATATTTTAGAAAAGCTAACTAAAAATCAGCTATGTAAATATCTGAGTAGAAAAATGAGAAAAGGAACATCAAATTAAACCCAAAGACAGTTAAGAAAAAGAAAGGAAACATGAACTAACTAGATAAAACTACATACAATACAAAGGATCAAATAAGATTATTATTATACTAAAATTGGAAAATGTAGATGAAATGGACAAAGTTCAAGCAAAGTACCACTCAGTAGATCAGACATACAACAAAAAAACATGAATATCCCTCTGCTTTCAAAATATATTTAATCCAAAATTAAGAATCACAGGGTGCCTGAGTGGCTCAGTAGGTTAAGTGTTCGACTCTTAGTTTTGGCTCAGGTCATGATCTCACAGTTTGTGGGTTTAAGCCCCACTATGGATTCTGCACTAACAGTGCAGAGCCTTCTTGGGATTTATTCTCTCTCTCACTCTTGCTCTCAAATAAATAAAAATAAACTAAAAAAAAAAAAAAGTAGGAATCACCCCAGAAAACAAAACAAAGTCTCAGCCCAAAATGGCTTTCCTAGTATATTCTACCAAATACCTATGGGGAAAAAATCATGTCAATCTTTCAGAAACTCTACCAGAGAAAAAGAAGGTTAACTTGCCCAAGTGATTTTATGAAAGCAGCATGATTTTGACATAAAAATACAATTAGAAGGAGAAATCTGTAAGCAAGTCTCTCATATACATAAATGCCAAAATGTTCAACATTAAAAATTCAAGCCAATAACATGAACAGCTCAAATGTCATGAACAATTTGTGTTCCAGAAATGTAAAATGGATTAATTTTTCAAAAAAAATCAATCAGTGTCATTTACCACATCAACAGAACGAAGGGAAAAGTAGCATATGATCATCATAACAGAGGCTGCAAAGACCTTTGCTAAGATTCAACATCAATTTCTGACTGAAGAAAAATGTTTACTGGCAAAGATGTGAAGAAATTAGAACCCCTGTGCTCTATAGACAGGAACGTAAAAATGGTGCCACCACCATGGAAAACACTACGGTGGTTCCTCAAAAAATTAAAAATAAAATTACCACATGATCCAGCAATCCCACTTCTGGGTATTGATGCAAAAGAACTGAAAGCGGGGTCAGAAACAGATGTTTGTATACCCATGTTCATAGCAGCATTATTCTCAATAGCTAAGAGACAGAAGCAGTAATGTTCAGCCTTAGCAAGGAAGAAAATTCTGACATATGTTACAACATGGGTGAACCTGGAGGACAATGTGCTAAGTGGAATAAACCAGTCACAAAAGGACAAATGCTCCACTTTTATGAGGTCCTAGAGTAGTCAAATTCATGGACACCTGTATTAGAAAGATGGTTACCAGAGGTTTGGGGAAAGGGGGCATGGGGAGTTACTGTTTAATCAGTACAGAGTTTTGGTTTTAAAAGATGAAGGGTTCTACAACGATACCGATAAACTTAACGGTACACCTAACGTAGGTATGATAGTCAATTTTACGTTGTATTTTACAAAATTTTAAAAAGTGTATTTACAGTATTTTACAATAAAAAAATCTGATGAACAAAAAATTTTTCAGCCAACAAAATTCAAGGAATTTGCCTCAATTTGATAAAGGGTATACAAAATACGAGAATTTTATATTTAACAGTGAAGTGTTGAATGGTTCACGAAGAAAAACCAATCAAGGTATTGTCTGAATTGGAAAGGGGAAAAAAAAGTAACTCTTGTTCACATGTAACTTAACTCTGTTTAAAGAAAAACATGCAGGAGGAACTGGGTGACTCAGGCATGGCTCAGGTCATGATCTCACGGTTCATGGGCTCAAGCTCCCGGTTGGGCTCTGCAATGACAGCATGGAGCTTGCTTGGGATTCTTTCTCTCTGCCCCTTCCATGTTCACGCTCTCTCTCTCTCTCTTGCTCAAAATAAATAAACTATAAAAAAAAGCATGAAAATTCTACAACTAAATTACTAGCATAAATTACTGTTTATAAAAATGGCATAATACAATGTCAATATATGTAAATGGATTGTATTTCTATGTATCAACATCAAATATTAAAACATAAAAAGGTCATTTATAATAAAATTCAAGTAACTAGGTATTATTCTATAAAAAGATATGTGGTACCTCTACCAGAATTATAAAACATTATTGAAAATTAAGACCTACTAAACAGAACGATGAACCACTGCAAAAATTCAGTACTGCAAAGATATAATATCTCCTGCTAGCCTGTAGATTCGATCCCAAAATCTCTATAGGTTGCATATGTGCATCAAGTTTATATATTGGCAAGTGGATTCTAAAACGTATTTGGAAATACCATTGCCCAGAATACCCAAGATAATCTCTAAAAAGTTACCTACTGCACTAGAAGTTACAACTTCTTTTCGAGCCACAGCATTAAGAAAGTGTAATGGGAAGAGATTTACAAGTGGAAAAAGAAGAGTAGAGAGCAGAAAAACAAATCCATGAAAACACAGCTAACCGCTGGGAATAGTGAAAACTGGTACAACCACTTTGGAAAATGGTTTGATCCCCTCTAATAAAATTGAAGATATACAGACTATCGCCCAGCGGTTTTACACCTGGTTACACATCCCAGAGAAATCTGCACTATTGCGTAAGTACCTCAGGACACGAACAAGAACGTTCGTGGCTGCATTGTTTTTAAGAGTCCAAAACAAGAAATATTACCAACGCTCATCCAACAGTACAAGTGGTTTTCTAAGTGTGGTATAATCCTATTAAAGAACACTGCACCTCAATGACAGTAACAGCTACATACTACATCACAATCTCCCAAAGATAACCTATCACAAAATGGGGTAGACATAAAAGAGTACATACTGTATGAATCCATTTAAATTAAGTTTGAAAAATAGGTGAGGGTAAACTCTAGTGTTCAGCAGTGTGTCCTTAGATTATGAAATCATAAGCCAAAGTAAGAAAGCAGTTATTATTGAGGAGGAGACATGAGCTAATGATGGGAGAAAGTTCTGCTATCTTGGCAGTGTTTTATTACTGAGCAATGTTCACGTAAAAGGTGATGGCTTTGTGTCAAACAGGCAGCTATACATTTGTGTAATTAATTTCTCTCTATGTTACTGTAAAATGGGCAAAAAAATAAATGTAGGAAAATATCGGTTATTCAAGTTAAATGAATGTCAAAAGGATGCTTAAAATGTGTCTAAATAATATAGGGGGATGTTGGCTTCTTTTACTAAAACCTTTTGTTAGGTTTTATTACTGATCCTGCTAGCTATTAGAGAGGCTGGGAGACACTAGCAGAAATTTATTGATACCTGAAAAACACTAAAGTCCTAAAATGCCATCAATTTTGCTCCAGGAATGGAGTTAGATTTCACAGTAAATGACTGGGAAGGAAGATTTAAATGTCCGCTGCTGCTTCCTTTTCAACTTCTTAATTATAGACACACCTTCTTATTTCAAGGTCCAAACAGGTAATTTTGACACCTCCTGACTCCTCTTGAGTATGAAGTGACGTTTATCCCTGGAGCCAAGTGAGGTTGGGCACCCCTTTCTTGGTTTGCAGAGGAGCTGACAGGTATGAGAGGTGCACAGAGTAGGGAACTTAGCTTACACAGAAGCATAAAAGTTCCACACGTTAGTAACAGGGGATGGGACAAAGCTGTAAGTAGCAGAAAAGTAGTCGGAAATATAGAGCATTACACCATGTATCCACTTTATCACACACCTCCCCTGCCAATGTAAAAAAAAAAAAAAATCTATTATAGAGCACATATCCTGCCCCACTATCCCTCCTCTGGCCTCATCCCTTCTGATACAGCACATGTGAGTCATGCTCTGTTTAGCTCAAGACCAAAGACTTAACGGCACTTATCCTTCACATCACAAATCTGCTAAAATACATGTTCAGAGATCATCATGCTTCTCTCCAGATGACAACAGGCCAAACACTATGCACGAACCCACCGGGCGCCTCCAACACAGATGTGCTGATGCTGTCCTCAGCTATGAAGAGAAATAGGGATGGAAACCATAGCTTTGAGATGATTAAAGTTAATAAAAACAAAAGAAATGTGTTCACGTGTGCAGGTGCTCTGCGATCTGATGTGCGGTATGGTGTGGAGAAAGCACGAGAATGGAAGTTAATCGCAGGTAAGCAATCATGTGGAAGCCAGCGGGTTATGATAACAGAAATCATTTGAGACAAAGTAGAATGACGTGTGACTAAAATTTACAAACCCCTAGGTATACACTGTATTCTGAAACAATAAGAGAGTAAAGTCAAGTTAAGAATGCCTTCATTTGTTTAACAACCAGCAGTATGTTCCTTTCTTCGTGGCAACCCTATGGAGGGTTAAGCTGATGGGCCAGGCTGAGCAGACAGAGGGTGGCTCACCAACAGCATCTGCTGGGGACTGGAGAAAGCTGTTCTCCCTTAATAGATAACATTTTCCATTTTTATTTCTTCAGGCATGTAAACTCCTCAAGAAATGATGCATTGCATGGAAATTCATCCACAGCTGAGAGTGCAAATAAGAGAAAAAAACAAAATCATAAAAGACATTAAAAGGTACATTTCAGAAAGCAAGTTTACTCAGTTTCTTAGGCAATGAAGCATTCATGTTTTCAATTTTCAAAGAGAGGCAGAAAAAAAAATTTTTTTAAGTGATTCCCAGGGAAAAGATATGCTTAATATGGCTGAGAAAAGTTGGTTATTTTTAATCTTTTCCCCTGAAAAAGGTCGGGGGGAGGGGTGTAGCTGTGGATTTTGGTTATCTCCTGAGACTCAGCATTCTTGCAGTCTATGTTTAGCAAACCTTTCCTAAACTATTGGGAAAGAAAATGCATATACAATAAAGTAGCAGGAAGCGTGTGTTGTATTTAGTATCCTAGAGGTGTGAACACCTTGTCACACTGCAGTACTTCCACTGTCATGAATTGGCCGACAATGGTAAACTGTATTTGGAGAAACCAGTGGCTATGGTTCAAAATTAATTCTCTGAAACCCAGAACATGCTGCTGAAAATGCACACTTTTTTAACGTTTGTATACATTTAGATGTCTGATATGTAATTACAGCATGGTGGTCTCAAGAACACTCAGCTAAGCAATTCCTTTTTCACCAGAGGACTAAGGTTGATGAAATTTCCAGACATTAAAGCATTTTCTCTGCACATACTAACTGATGGATAATGATTTGGAATTCATTGATCTCAGCAAAGCTTAAACATAAAATGAAGAATGGTAAAATATCTCCTTCAATCTTTGGTGGCAATCTTTCATTTCAAGGTACATTGGTGACTTTTCTCCTGACTAAAAGCACTTCTGAAACACACATTTGTGCCTTAAAGAACTAACCAGAAGTCAGTGATCTTCAAACTGGTTTCACTTATATTAGATCTAAATATACAGAAATAGACACCAAGGCAAATGTTCACTGAATGTAGCTTTTACAAAAATTGTGTTTTCTAAAGAAATAATTTTCTAAGAAATACTAGTTTCCTAGTATAACAAAGTGTATTGTTTTTATTAGGTGATTAGTAATATCTTACTTATCAAACTTTGTTGGATCTGATTTCCTTGATTTGTGTACTTAGGTCAACGGAGTTAATGGGGTCCTATATCACGTATGAAAGCAGCATGTATCTAAGTAATAATAATAGCTATTAATGATAGCTTCTGTTTATTGAAAGCTTATTTTGTAGCAGATACTGTGCTAGTATCTCTCTCTCAAAATAAATAAACGTTAAAAAAGAAAAGCTTGCGGCCCCTGGGTGGCTCAGTCGTTTGAGCTTCCGACTTCGGCTCAGGTCATGATCTTACGCTTGTGAGTTCGAGTCCCGCATCGGGTTCTGTGCTCACAGCTCAGAGCCTGGAGCCTGATTTGGATTCTGTGTCTCCTCCCCTCTCTCTGCCTCTCCCATGCTCATTCTCTATCTCTCAATAATAAATAAATGTTTAAAAAAATTTTTTTAAGTTTAAATTTCCAAAGTCAGCATAGAGATAGAAAATGGGATTTGAGCCTACATTAGATTTATAGAGGTTTTGTTCTTAAATTATACTTGCTATTGATACTAAGTTAAGAGAATAGAGCTCTCATCAGGGCAAAACCTTGCCTACATCATGAAAAGATTGTGTACTAGGGGTGAGTGGACCCAAGTGCTAATGTGACTAAAGCCAGCATCATGTCAGTCAGACCACTTAAGATCATGGAGAGCAATGTCTGCTTCAGGAGAGGCGGCCAGGAACATTTACAGTGAGGGTATACATCTGTCTTCAATGACTATTTATTTGGGAAAAAAAAAAAAAGAATGTTTATTCTTCCAATAACTAGAACAAGTGCCAAAGAGGAGAGATTTTACTCAGGGATTTGGTAAATGGTCCCAACAACGTCTGGTCTTGGCAAAGATTATAAAATACTCGGAGCTTCAGTAATACTCTGATTTCTCACTAGACACTTGAGTAAAATCTCAACAGAACTAATTCCAAATTACCAGGGCGATCTGATATCCCTCCTACTCTCAAAGAAGACCGCGGTAGGGAATCAAATGGATATTAGAGATACATGTTTGACCTAATGCTCCATATACTCTGCATCCTCTCCTTTTATAGTGTTTTTCAAAGAAAGATTTCACATGTCCAAATTAACACTATATTATTTCTGTATTTTGTACTTAAAGGCAAGTAAAATAACCCATCTTAGAAAACAAGCCAATTACAAGAGCTGTACAGATTTTGTGTGTGTGTATCGATTATTATCAGACACCTCTTTATAAACAGTATTTAAGTCAGCCAGAACATCTCCTTTCCAACAAATGATGGTTTTAGGTTAAACTTTTTACCAAAAAAATTACAGAAAAGTGTATGATAATAAATAACAGTTCAATGAATAATCACAAAGGAATATATCCATGTAACTAATGCATAGGTCAAGAAATAGTACACCACTAATATTTTGGAGCCACTTCCAAGCCAATTTGTTATTTTCACTCCTCAGATTATTTTTGGTTACTTGTAAAATTTCATATCAGCAGACTCATATACCATGTATTTATTTACTCTGATTTTCTGGCTTAATATTGTGGGATAATTCAATGTGGTGTTGCATGTTGTTCATTTTTATTGCCTTATGTTATTTCACTCCCATGAATATAGCAAAATCCTTATCCATTCTAGTGTTGACTGAATTTGAGTGCTTTCCAATTTGGGGCTTTTACAAATAATGCTGACATAAATGTTATTGTCCATGTCTGTGGTGAACAAGCATACCATTTAAGGTGTATGTACAAGAAAACAAAACTACGGGCCCATGGGATAATTGTTCTTTCGTCTTTAGTAGATAATGACAAACCATTTTTAAATATTCTTGTACCAGTTAATACTCCCCACCAGAATTTCATGAAAGTTCCAGTTGTTTTCTCATTTCACACTGTTGTCTTTTTAATGGAGTTTAAAATTTAGACTCTTTTTAAATGAGCATAGACAAAAACATAAATTTAGTATTTGCAATTTAATGTATGAATTTATAGAGGCCATCACTATGATAAAAAATAAACCCAAGGGCTTAGAAGTATAGATTTGACAGTCTAATGCTGTTTGACCCCTATCCCTGCTGCTTTCCTCTCTTTGTGATGGTCAACACATTTCTTTGTCTTTCTGATCCTCAGTTTCCTTATCTGAAATAGCGAGAGTAATACCTAAAAGGGTTACTATGGATTAAAATAGTCAAGCTTGCCATAGAACCAGGAAAATAGAAACCATTCCAGAAGCTTTCTGATGTTGCTACCTAAGAGCTTTATGATATTGGCTGCAACCACCAAGAAACCATAATATGGCCTTTAACCACCATATCCTCTGTGATTTAAAAACAAAATTGGAATTCAAAATCTTTTTGTCTTCCTGTACTCATGATTTATAAAATCAGAGTCATGTAGAATCTAAAAAGACCTTAACAGACCTTTCCTATTGTATTTCCTTGTCTTCAAGTAGACAAATGTCACTTAAGACAGGTTTTTATTTCCCTCATAATGCTATGTATAAATGTACCTTTTCCTCCACTAGATTATAACTTTCTTATTCCATCTAGCATGCAGACCTTAAAGAATCTTCCATATAAAAAGCAATCAAGTGTTAATCGAATTCCATTCATTTGTTTATGTCACAAAGCCCCAAAAGTATAAAACAATATGGTTAAGTTTAAAACATGGTTAAGTTTTAAAAGCAGGAGGGGACGACAAACAAGCCCTAAAGTATAACCACTGTATTACATAATTTTGAAGCACAAGGTACAGAATTCTCTGTAAATGCCAGTGAGTATAGAGGTAACAATAACAATCCAAATAGCATTCAAGAACCACAAGATTGCTGAGTCTTTTATAAATCTCTCATAGTTTTCCAAACTCCTTTATTTTCCTAAAAACTTGGAAATTATGTTTTGCCTATGACAAGCCAACATATTCGGGTCTGTTTCAAAATTCTGTACACATGAATTCTAAGCAGCTCAAAACTGGCAGAACACAAGAGTGTCTGATGCATCACTCCTGCTCAATGAATGAAGATCCAAATAATCAAAGGAGAGACTTATGCTTTGCATAGAAGCAGAATGGGGAAGAAATCAACACAAAGAAGTTCCTTTTTCTTCACTTTTATTCCTACCCTTCTCTCTATAATGAATACTTTTTACACAACTACTACATTATTCATGCTTTCAACAAGTAGTAAGCATCTATTCTGTCCAAGGTACTGAGCCAAGTAAGTATTGGAAGGATGGTTCAAATGTCTGTGCAGACAAAAAAAAAAAAAAAAAAAAAAAAAGGAGGGGGGTAGATAAGACATTTAAATCTAAGACAAAAATATAATGTATGGCAGGTAATCATAGGTTACATGCTATGACAAATCAGAGAGATCACCTTTCACTGAGGGGACAAAGAAAGATTACTTGGAGAAGAAAACATTCATTGTAGGTCAAGAAATTGAGAAAAGCTTTTGCTTTCATACTATCCTCCGTAGCAATGTGGAAGACTCTCAGCTTTTCCATCCCAGTAAGTAAGTCAACATTTTGATTTTCCAGCAGCGATCCTAAGTGATGCTATGATTTGTGTGGGATTTTCATTTGACCCTGATGCCCACTTTCCCAAGAAATGTTTATTTCACTGAATAACTAGGCTTGTGTTTGGTGACTCTGGTCACGCACACTAAATGCACAAATGAGTATTTGGAACAAGACTATATTTGTGGAAAAATTACTTACTTAGCAATTAATGAGCCTATATTCATTGATGCCTGAGGCCCTTGAAAAAAATAACAGGAATAAATTAAGGCAATTTATTTAGAAAATGCAAAATTGTTCACATGGATAGTATTGCTATCTTACCTTTTACAATGAGACTCTCTCAACATACTTCAGAATATAGTGGAAAAGACAATATTTACACAATGAAAACATCATAAAAGACTCAGGAAGAATTATTTTTTAAAAAGCCCACCATCTGACCTAATACTGAAAACCCAGAAGCTGTGATTTGGTATGTATTAAAAAAAAAAGTGTCCTGTGTGTGGTATAATGTAATGAAGAAGGGAATGGAAAGATATGAGAGAATTTGTAGAGAAAGGTTTTCTCTACACAAAATGTATAATATACAGCGGAGAAAAAAGAACATAGAACAAAAATATTTTTTAAAACTTTCTTTTAAGTTTATTTTTATTTTGAGAGACAGTGAGAGACAGAGACAGAGACAGAGAGAGAGAGAGAGAGAGAGAGAGAGAGAAACAAGCAGAGAGAGAGGTAGACAAAATCCCAAGCAATCCACGCTGTCAGCACAGAGCCCGATGTGGGTCTAGAACTCACCAGCTGTGAGATCATGGCCTGAGCCAAAATCAAGAGTCAGACACTTAACTGACTGAGCCACCCAGGTGCCCCACCCAGAACAAAAATATTCTTAATAGGGCTGAGTCCATTGCCTCACAAATTCTAGTAATTTTTACATACATTTCAAAAATAAAAATAACAGAATCATTCCTGTTAGCTAATCTAAAATCTAATACATATTTTTTATTCCTTTTAAGGCCAGCGTATTCTTTCCAGAAGTTGTCATGAGGTAGTAAATTATACAATCCAGCTTGTCAGGATTGAGTCATGGCTTTTCATGGTTATGGGGTTGTTTGTTTTGATATGTTAAACAAGAAAAAAAAAAAATCCTTTTTACATCCCAAGTTGAAGTCAAAAGTTGAGGCTGAAGTATCCTCACCAAACTCCAGGTATCGAAATTGATTGCTACAGCAGAGGGGAAAAAGCCCATTCCCAGATATTAGCCAAATATTTTACAGAATACATGTCAAAAAAATATTCATTTCTTTAGAATCACATAATGATTTAATTTCAAGCACTGCATCTATCTGGGCTCTCAGAAACCTGAACACAAATAACTAAAGCTCCAAATATAGAGTAGAAAAAAATCTCTTAAATTTGAAATACTACAAGGAGAGTATTTTAGAGTTCTGGCTCTGATTCAAGAAACCGATTGTTTCAACATGGATTACCAAAAACGCAGATAAGTTTCAAACACAGAAGGGGATCAATACACAAACCCCAAAACTAGAATACTAAAAGCAGAGAATTAAGATAAGAATATTGAACTGACACTAGCTAGACACATTTCTGTTTGTTACTTCCAGATAAGAGTTTTACCAATTTCTAGGACATGCTGGTAAAACATCAGTATCGTACTGTTAACATATTGATATGTGAATTTTAATTCATTTAATATGCATGGATACATGTTTAAAGATACATTCAACAGACAGTGGTTTAGAAAGGTGATATCTTAGGTCCATTTTCAAGACTCTCAAACACTATGTCATTGCAGTAATTATTGGGGGGGGCGCGGAATGTGATTCATGGGTGTCTGGTTTATTTGCAGGAAAAATGTAAGAATAAGCGTTTTCCACCTATATAGGCAAATACCTTTGCAAGTTCTTAGTCCCATTTGGTTGATGTTGACATATTTAAACCTCTATTTTGTTATCAAGTTTCAAATTATTGTGTGTCAACACATGGTTCTCAAAGTCCAAGATTCCTAGAAATTTATCTTCTAGACACAATTACAAGTCTATTGCTCTCATTTATGCAAGAGCTTTAGTGTTTCAGGAGTTACAATGCACAGTGATATTTACAGATCTGTATATTTACAAATGTTTAAAGGATGTATTGTTAAAAACCTTCAAGAACAGTCAGAGTCCTATGAGGTGGTTAAAGGTGTACGAAATGTAAAATTACACTTGTAGTCAAGATTCTAGTGACTAGAGCTGGCTGACTAGGTGGGCAAAAACCTTTACAGGGGTGTGGCTAACCCGGGCTCATTTTTGAAATATTATTCATTATATTTTACTCAGATCTAAAATAGTCTGGAACATCTTGAACCCAACCACTTAGCAGCCAAAACAAGGAATGTGTGTCATTTCTTCCCTTACTATTCTTTGTGTCTAGAAGTCTGGCACAGATAATTTTCCCCATGCTATGACCTCACAACTCCCTGCAAGACGAGCCTACTTCTGGATAACAATCAGGCAACGCAGTGATACCATAGCTGAAAGACAGCCTATATGCATTAATACACATATTTGAATTTTTAGAACCAGAAACAAATGATATAGTGGAAGCACCAAGGCAAGAAACGTAGACTCTCCAACAGCTGTAGAATTTAATGGTCCATTTGAATTTTCCCCACAAGGTTTTCATCCAAGCTTTTCATTGTGAGGAGATTGAACAAAACAGTTTAGTTAAATTCTATTTAATTTAGAAGTATTAGTTCTAAAATGTGGGCAATATTTATTATATTTGGCTGGCACTACTTGCCTTTTCATGTACAGCTCTTCTTTTCTTTTATTCACTTGATCTGTTAGGAAAAAGAGGATGTTCAGGGGCATGTGTGTGTTCCCCTGCATCAAGAACTGATCATGTACTTTTCATTGGTGGCAAAAGAGGGTCCTGGCAGGGCCACTGAGAAAGACAGTGTGTTTGTACCAATCCCCCTCCACTAATGGAGATAGGAAACATGGTTGGCACACGATGGGTTTCCACTCAATTCCAACAATCTGGCTGGTATGGAAATTGTTGACAAGCAATCAATGTACTCTAATTTGGTAATATGCCTGCTGAGACTCCACAGTTATGATCCCTGTTAGGCAATATCTGGTGTCATGAAACACAGGTCTCTAAAAGGTTTCAAAAAAAAAAAAAAAAAAACAACTGCCTATTGATTTCTCATTACAAATGCAGACTCAAACATACTTAAAATATGTTTGCCTTATTTTTCTTCCTTGCTGTAACTACAACATCTGTTTTCAAAAACATCCTTTTTCTTTTCAGTAGCATTTGGTTCTGAAGGTGTTATCAAGGAATTCCCTCCAAGCTTATATCCTAGCTGTCAACATCACCCAGAAGACCTGACATCTAGGTGCATGTGAACAGCTGAAATAGCAAGCATCTGGTTTACTGCTCAGATTCTTTCTCCTAACATCTAAACAAATCAGAACTCCAATAGGTAATTCAAAGGAGCTTTAGGTTGCTCAAAGGAGCAACCATCATAATAGATAGTTTTGACTAATTAGTTTCCATATATCTCCAGTAAGATTCAAGAGGGAAAAAGACACAAAAGTTTAGATCCCCACAATTTTATTTCAATATTTATCCCATCGTTTTTCAAAATTACAAAGGAAATCATATCTGAATTCATTTGTCAAGGCTCAGAAAATTTCTGTGTATCCAGATGTATCTGTGAAAAACTCCAGTCTCTTGTCCGTATGCAGTCTAACTTTCATTTCTATTTGTGAGATAATCAGCCTTACAAAAAGTAGACACATGATGAATTTTTTCCATACTAAACATACAGTCTTATGTTCAGTACAAAGAAAGCTGTTGTCATATTTAAGCAAGAATTAACTAAATCAAAAATCAAAAAAATTTTATTTTAATCCATTACCTAGACTACTTAATTTACAAAATATGATAGAGACTTCTAAGTGTTTATGAACATATTCATGCAAGAAGATATTTGATAGATTCTAGGAAAACCTAGATTTGTCTGATAGTGTTTCCAATTAAACCATCTACAGTATGAAAGAAAACAGCTTGTAAAAAAATGCTTGCTTCAAATGCATAATAATCCAGTTTACCAAGATAAACTGAGTGTCTAAGAACGGTCAGTGCATTTATTCTCTTTCACCTGAAAACACTTACAAATAATTATAGTTTAAGTTTACAATCACTTATATTAATTTACTTTACCAAAAAAAAAAACAAAAATAAAGACACAGCTGAGTTATTTGTCAATCCTTATAGCATTTCTATGTGATAGGTGGTAAGTAACTATTTACTTTCTAACTGACAAAGAACTTTCAGAAATATATGTACAAAGATGTCCTCAGAGTATGGTTGAAGATTAAAATTTCCCTTAGATGAATACAATTACAGGGTGTTGTGAAGAATAAAATCCAGTCATGTTTCAGGCAAGATAGTCAACAAGATATGCAAAGAAACAATCGCCCTGAAACATAACAAATAATTCTGGTTGCACATGGGAAACATTTTTCTACAGTAGGGATACACAAAGGATAAACAAATGGAAAATATAAGGCCCAAAATTATAAATCTTGATTCTATATATAAAGAAGTTGATTCTATATGAATAAGCAATTACCGAAGATAATATTTGCCCTAAAGGCATCTGGCAATTTCCTGTGACCTAAAATTTGACCTTTGGCTGGCCACAGTCATACAGGCTTAAGAGACAAAGTCTGACTGCAGTTAAAAAAAAATATGTTTATGTATTTGAATATCTAATAGCTGAGAATTTTCCAAAATTGTTGAAAGATACCAATCCTCTGATTCAGGAAAACCAAAAATTATAATCAGGTCTCAATTCAAAAACAAAACCTAAACAACTTATATAATGAGCAAAGGTCTATCATCCTCCTTATATAAAGAACTCCTTCAATTCAATAAAACACAAGCAATCCAACAGAGAAGTGGGCACGAGGTATTTCACAGAAGAGGAAACAAACACAAAGAATCTATAAACATATGGAAAATATTTAATCTACTTAGGAACAAAGGATATTCTAAAAGAAACAAATGTAAGTCACTGATATTTTACTTTGGAAGTTAAAAAAACAAAGTCTTCTATCCTCTTTTGAAAAGGTGGAGTTAAAGGAACCCTTACACTTTCTGACAAAGGTACAAACCGGCTCAGTCACAGTTTGGCATTATCTAGACATGCTGGATATAACGTAGATCTAACAATTTAACTCCTAGATATTCTTAGAGAATTATTTTACACATGTGCATTCAAAAATATGTGCGTAATCATTCACAACAGAATTGGTCTTAACAGCAAAATCTAGAAACAACTTAAATATTCTACCACATACAGCATGATATATTCATATAATGGAATACTATATGGGCAGCAAAAATGAATACAACACAACTACAGGAATCAATATGGATAAATAGCAAACAGGTTATATTGAATGAAAGGAGCAAATTACAAAGAAAAAAAGTGTTATGAAACTACCTAAAATTTTTAAAATAGAAAAATTGAACATATCGCTTATGGATATATGCATATGTGATTAATTTACAAAGAAAAACAATTAAATCATTATTATAACATTAAGGAAGTTATTGTTTCTACTAACTAGGGAGGAGGGACTAGGATTACAAAGTTCATACGGGATACCAAATTTCTTATTATTTTTTATCTTAAGGTGCAAGTACACAGATGTTTGTTATATATTAAATTATATGTGTTATATATAATTTATGTTTATTATTATAAATTAATTGTTAAACATTATAATATTTGGTTTTAGTCGCCCATGTCTTTCCATTCCTTTTTATTTGGGAGTTGAAAATTGTGATACAGCATCTAAAAATAGATACATTTTACATTACTTCTCAGTTATCTTGGCATTATGCATTTTTCACTTAAATTCAAAGGTCAATATTTAAAATAGAGAGCACTTGAAATTTTGCTGCACATTGAGCTATACTGCACTGTTAATGATGAACTATGCTCTGATATATGTAATTCTACATTTCCAATTCTAATACTTTGGCAATTACATATACTAATGCACCATATACTTTTCCAGCACAAAAGCTCTACACATTAGAATGTATTTTTTTTTGCTGAAATTAAATATGAAGATTTGTAAAAATTCTTCTAGAATCATACATAGCCCAAAGCATATTTCATAAAACTACCAACCCTGAATTCTTCTCTTACAGTCTGGACTTTTCTGTTTTCCTTGACCATAATCTTAGAAAAATTATCATCATTCCTTTACTTGGTGCTCTTAGCACATAAAATTATTTCAACAAAGAGGATTTTATTTTACTTTTTAACGTTTATTTTATTCACTTTGAGAGAGAGAGAGAGAGAGAATTCTCAGGGATGGGCAGAGAGGGAGGAGAGAGATAATCTCAAATGGGCTCCGCATTGTCAGCACAGTCTGATGTGGGGCTTGAACTCATGGACTGTGAGATCATGACATGACATTTAACCGACTGAGCCACCCAGATGTCCCAACAAAGAGGATTTTAATGATGACGGAGAATCCACTAACCACCCAACAAGATTTTGATATTCAGGTCTAAACACATGGAAATTGTTGAAGCGACATTTTTGTGTTTCTGTGTATATGCACCCATGTGTATGTGCATATGTCCATGTATGCAGGTATACTTTATTTTAAACTATAAGGATCAAGACCAGAGCTTGACTTTTTCTGTAAAAAGACATTTTAGGCTTTGGGGCAATGTATTATCCGTCATGACTACTCAGCTTTGCTGTTGTAGCACAAGATCAACCATAAAGAACAATAATTGAATGAGCATGGCTGTCTTATAACAAAGCTTTATTTACAAAAAGAGCCCAAATTTGACCTGCAGGCCATATTTTGCCCACACCGTGATCATCATAATTGTAGATAATTCTAGATAATTATCTAGATCTAGGTAATTCTAAACTTCTCACTTCGCAGAAAATATAAATTTCTTACATGTGAATTATGCATTGATTGGCTCCTAAAAAATTTCAATTAAACTTTCTTGGGTTAGTTCAGCCCCTCACTAACTCTACTGCAACAAGGCTGGCCTTTTTAAATTTCTCAAACACAACTAGTTCTTGCCTGATTCCTAGTTGTCATTCACAGACTCTAATTGTGCTTTCTAATAGACTATCCTTCTCCTAACTTAGTATCCAATTAATTCTGGATACTAGCTCTCAAGGTTTTGACTGAATACCACTTAGTTGGAGGGCATTATAGCATTCATTCAATCTTCTGTGTGTGTACATCACACAGGTCACATCAAAAATACTAGGAAATTAACTGTAGATGAATCACGAAAGGGAGAGACACACAAGCATGGGGAAAGATGAGGAACAGACCCCATACAAGGCACTTCAGACAAGGGGGACTTGCACTGGTAAGATGAAGCTCCCCAACATTTGACTTTGAAAGTTACAAGGGCCTAATTTGGCAAGTTTTCACAATCAGTGGGGCTTAACACCAATAACTTTAAAAATCAGTGTGCTTAGCTCTGGGAGAGCTGGAGGGTAATAGGAAACTGAGTCCCCCACCCTTAAAGAGACAGCATAACAACCCCTCCAAGTTATAGCTTAGAAGCAGTTTGAAAAGTGCCTGGGGAATATGGAAAGGGGATTTATATACTGATCTCAGAATGTAAACTGGAGGAACAGGGATCTTTAGGAGACTTCTCCAAGAACAAAAGAGCTGGTGGGCATTGTTTCCCAGCCCCAACCCACAGCCAGAGGGGACCAACTCAAACATTTTCCACCTACCTTGCTAACTCCATTTGCCCTGACGCTATGTTCTCTTGTCCCCTCCATCCAACCCATCCACTAGGCAGAAATCCCTCCAAAGTAGCTCCAGGTCCTATCCTACAAGCAGACCAGTGGGTACCTTGCTAATACTGTGGGCTCTGTCCCTGTGTTCTCCTACAGACTCCCCCATCTGAGCCACCCCATTTAGCAGGAGTTGCTTCAAGGCGTGCCTGACGTTATCTCATTCTGCAAGCAGCCCCTAAGTGACCAATACCACTCCACAGTGACCCTTTCCCTTAAGAGAGGAAGATAACTGCACACACGAGTTCAACTGAAATCCCAAATGGGGGCAGACATCTTATCTAACCACTGGCACTGCCCACCAACAAAAACCTCACAGCAAACAGCAAATAGCAAATCGAGCTGGGTAGTCTGGGGTCACTGCATACCCAACAAAGAGATTGAGGACAAACATCTGATTGGACTGTAGGCTACCAATGAAAACCCTGCAGGGAACAATGCAAGGAGAGCTCCCTGCAGCTCAGTGCAAGCACAGTTCTTGAGAATGGACTGAGGGTAGGCATGTAGTCTGACCCAGTTCAACTCCAAGGCAGCCCCTTAACAACACAGAAACCAAACCCTGCCCACAACTGGCAAAAAGAGCCATTGCAGAGGACTGAAGGAAAGCGTACCTCAACCCCAATAGTAGTGTGCATGTACCACACATAAGAGACACCCCTGAAGCACCAGGTCCCAGTAAACAGGGGACAGACATTGCACTGTCCCCTGTGTCCCCTGTGCAGGGCACAATAGGACCTCTTCTTCATAAGGCCACTACTTCCAACATCAGGAGACATAGGTGACTTTCCTAACACATAGAAACAGAGAAAGTTAGACAAAATGAAGAGACAGAGAAATATGTCCCAAATGAAAGAATAGGACAACATAGCAAAAGAATTAAAAGAAATGGAGATAAACAATATGACTGATAGAGAATTCAAAGTAATGGTCATAGAGATATGACCATTTCACTGGATTTGAGAAAAGCATGGAGGATCTCAGTGAGACTTCAAGCAAGGCAACAGAAAATATAAAAAAGAACCAGTTATAGATGAAGGACTTAATAACTGAAATTAAAAATGCACTAGAATGGGGGTGCCTGGGTGGCTCAGTTGGTTAAGCATCTGACTTAGGCTCAGGTCATGATCTCGTGGTTCATGAGTTCGAGCCCCATGTTGGGGTCTGTGCTGACAGCACAGAGCCTTGGAGCCTTCTTTGGATTGTGTTTCTCCCTCTCTCTCTGCCCCTTCCCTGCTTGCACTCTCTCTCTCCCTCAAAATAAACAAACATTAAAAAAAGGTATACAAAAAATGCACAGAATGAATAAATAGTAGACTAGAGAAAGCAGAATAACTGATCAGCAAGCTTGGAGACAAGTGTTGGAAGCAACTGAAAAAACAGTGATAATAATAAATGAAAATAGTTTAAGTTAACTCAGTGACATCATCAAGCATAATAACACTCACATTATAGGGATCCCAGAGGGAAAAGAGAAAAACAAGGGGGAAGAAAATTTCAAGAAATTATAGCTGAAAACATCCCTAATCTGGGGAAGGAAACAGAAATCCAGATCCAAGTGGCACACAGAGCTCCCAGTAAAATCAACCCAAGGAGGTGCACACCAAGACATAATAATTAAAATGGCAAAATTAGTGATTAACAGAGAATTTTAAAAGCAGCAAGAGAAAAGAAGACCATAATAAACAAGAGAAACTCCCTAAGACTATCACTGAATTTTCATCAGAAACTTTGCAGACCAGCAGGCAGTAGCATGATATATTCAAAGTACTGAAGAAAAAAACCTGTAATCAGAATACTTTATGCAGCAAGTCTGTCATTCAGAATAGAAGGAGAGATAAACTCCCAAACAAAATTTGAAGGAATTCAACACCACTATACCAGCTTTACAAGCAATATTAATGGGAATTCTTTGAGTGATAAGGAAAGGCCATAATCAGGAGTAAGAAAATTAAGAAAGCAAAAATTTTCACAGACACCTAAAACATAATGAAAGTGATAGATTAACCCCTTATAACCCAGTATGGAGGTTAAAGCACAAAAGCAGTAAAATCAATTGTATCTATAAATTCAGTCAAGGAATTCACAAAAATACAATGTAAAGTACGATACCAAAATTAAGAAAACAATACTGTTTACAATCGTACCCAAAATAGTAAAATACGTAACAGTAAACTTAACCAAGGAGGTAAAAGACCTGTACTCTGAAAACTAAAAAACACTGATGAAAGAAATCGAAGATAACACAAACAAATGCAAAGATACTCCATGCTCCTGAATTGGGAGAACCAATAATGTTGAAATGTCCATAGTACCCAAAGCAGTCTACATCCCTATCCAAAGTACCAACAGCATTTTCACAGAACTATAGTAATACCAAAATTTGTATGGAACCACAAAAGACCCCAAATAGCCAAGGAAATCTTGAAAAAGAACAAAACTGGAAGTATCCTAATCCCAGATTTCAAGATATATTACAAAGCTGTAGTAATCAAAAGAGTAAGGTACTGGCACAGAAATAGACACATGGATCAACAGAACAGATTAGAGATTCCAGAAATAAACCCTTGATTATATAGCCAATCAATTTATGACAAAGGAGGCGAGAATATATAATGAGCAAAGGTCTTTTCAACAAATGATGTTGGTAAAACTGGACAACTACATGCAAAAGAATAAAACTGGACTACCTTCTTGTACCATGTACAAAAACAATTCAAAATAGATTCAAGACTTAAATGTGAGATCTTAAACCATAGAGTTTCTAGTAGAAAACATAGGCAGTAATCTCCTTGACATCAGCCATAGAAACATTTTTCTAGGTATGTCTCCTTTGGCAAGGAATACAAAAGCAAAATTAAACTATTGGGATGATATCAAAATACAAAATTTCTGCACAGTGAAATAAACAAAAAGACAAGCTACTGAATGGGAGAAGATATCCGTAAATGACATATCTGGTGAAAGGTTAATATCCAAAATATATCAAGAACTTATACAACTCAAAGCCTAAAATACAAATAAGTACTCTAATTTAAAAATAGGCAGAAGGGGTGCCTGGATGTCTCAGTCGGTTAAGTGCCCAACTCTTGATTTCGGCTCAGGTCATGATCTCACGATTCGTGAACTCAAACCCCATGTGGGGCTCCATGCTGACAGTACAGAGCCTCCTTGGGATTGTCTCTCTCCCTCTCTTTCTGCCCTTCCCCCCACCTCAACATTGTCTCTGTCTCCCTCAAAGTAAATAAACTTAAAAAAAAAAAAAAAACGTTAAAAAATAGGCAGAAGACATGAACAGACATTTCTCCAAAGATGACATACAGATAGATGGCCAACAGACACATGAAAAGATGCTCAACATTACTCATCATCAGGAAAGTGCAAATCAAAATCACAAAGAGAGATCATCTCATACCTGTCAGAATGGCTAAAATCAAAAACAAAAGAAACCTCAAGTGTTGGCAAGAATGTGGGGGGAAAAAACCTTCATGCACTGTTGGGAATGGAAACTGGTGCAGCCACTATGGAAAACAGTATAGGTATTCCTCAAAAAAATTAAAAATAGAATTACCATATGATCCAGTATTTAACCAAAGAAAATTTGAAAATATTTATGGACTCTTATGTTTATTGCAGCATTAGTTACAACTGCCAAGATGGAAGCAACCCACGTGTCCACCCACAGAGAAATGGATAAAGAAGTGAGCCTATGTATGTGATGGAATATTACTCAGCCATAAAAAAGAAGGAAACCTTGCTATTTGCAAAATATAGATGAATCTAGAAAATATAAAGCTAGGTGAATTAAGTCCCTCAGAGAATGACAAATACTGTATGATTTCATTCATCTGTGGAATTTAAGAAACAAACAAAGAAAAAGAAGACAAAAAAACCAGACTCTTAAACATAGAGAACTGGTGGTTGGGGGATGGGGTGGGCAGGGAAAGGAGTGAAATAGGTAAAGAAGATTGAGAGTACAGTTGTGTAAGTTCCTTAGTATGGAAAGACAAATCTCTGACAACTGCTCACCTCATGTCTTGAAACAATAGTCTCTTCATTTCCCAGCCTTCAGCCCACACTACTTCAAGTGTGCAAATGCAAATTATAGAACAGAGTTCCAAAAATTTCACAATGCAAAAAACTGAACTTTTTGCCCCTTCTACAAGCTACAGTCATATATCCACTTTCTCCAATTTCCCAAATTTTCTTCCTATACTCCTGACAAAAACTTACAAAAACTCTCCATCACAACTGAATTCCAAGAAGAGTTCTCTTATATAAGTAAGTGATCCACTGCCCAGACCCCACTATACAATTTCCCACTCTCCCCTCCAGAATCGCTTCCGAAATGGTCACGGGTTGTTCTGACCATTGTTACTGCTCTGATCATTGTTGTTCTGTTAATGCGGACCATACTCTATGTTCTTCAGGGGATTCAGACCTTCATTCACTAATTCTGTGTAGCCCCAGCACATGCATGCTACCTATCATACATATAAAAGGAAAATTTGTCCCAAACCTCTCTTAAGGAAGAAGTTAGCATTCCTTAAGCAATTTTTTAATAAACTTAATGGAATTTTAAGACTTGTTCTAGGAAACTAATTATCCACCTGGCCCAGTCAACTATAAGCCAAAAGTTTAATCATCTTTGGCCAAACATACCCTTTTGTATTTATCTGAAATATTACTATGTAATACTCTCTTTTCTCAAAAAATGTTTCTACTGAGAACAAATCTTTGAATTGTCCCACCAGAGGCCTTGATCCCTGCAGCAAGGTTATAATGATGTGATTTTAGTATGTACGCATAACTATAGTTCCTGAAGAGTTCCTTTGTAGGAAATCTTGGTAGGATCTCAGTAAGTATTTGTTGGACAAATGAGTAATATCCTTCTCACAAGTAGTGCTATTCTGAAGTTACACATGTTCTCCCTGACGAAAACCTCAAAGACACATACAGCAATGCAGAAACTCTGCTACCAGAATATTCCTTCAGGATGATGAGAGGCTCTTCCTCATAAGAGATAAAGTAATCATTTCAAACTGACGGATGCTCAACAGACTAAAACACTGCTCAAACACTGACAAAACTGGATGTTCGGCTTAAATTCAAAAAAGCACACCAACTCCTATTACTCTATTAACTTCCTCACCTTGTGAAATTATTCTTATCAATATTTTAATTTCACTACGTGTAAATGAGAGAGAAATATGACTGCTGAAGCAGATGGCTGTCACAGACTGCGTTCCACAATTAAGACTTCGTACACAAGTGGAAGCAGCTCGATACACCATAAACAGTTCTTGAATACCAATACCCCCTAAACTTAGCCTTAAGGAATACACAGACAGGTTGGGGAAATAGTAGGGTCGGCCATTTTTAATTGTCACCTGAAAACCTTGCCTAAGTAAACCAATGTGGAGGATTCCAGATAGGAGGAAACTATTTGCTTTCTTTGATTTCAAGTTTTGCCCATCTGTGCTGCCTATGCTGTCACTGGCTGTGTAACAGTGTAGGGGCCCCCAAGGGTTGCCAAATGTTCCAGCATATGCAGTGATGGGTATATCCAAGGAAGGGCATTCCATTGACACAGCATGGGCTCCAATCAATACAGACAAGGTGCCCATAGGATACCCCTGAGCTAAACTGTAATCTACACGAAGTACATTTTCTACATCACCTGAGTCACTATTCCTCCCTCCTAACCTTCCTTTAAAGGGTAAAACCTCTGCCAATATGTCCCTTCTCCCTTTTAATGTGTTTATAGGAAAAAACCTCAAACCAGGCCTTAAAAATCTCAGCCTTGTTGTCATCTCCATCAGAGGTCTTTGTGTTTGAACCTTTTCTCTAAAGAGTAGAATGAAAGAAAATTCCTCTGTGAACCTATGGTAGGATTATTTAAAGAATAGAAGGATTTTTTGTGATACCCCTGAAATATTATTCTGTCTCATTCACTGAGAACGAATGCTAGATTTTATTCTAGAATTTATTTAAGATTGAAGTTTAAAAGGCTCTGAGACACTCTACTTTTCTTTAGGATGAGTTACACAAATTTCTTACAACAGTTGTGTTACACAGTGAAAAAAAAATTGTTGTTTTTTGGCTTTGCTTTGGGGCTTTTTCTTTCTTTTGGCTGGAAAAGAACTGGAAAGATTTGAATATACAGTTGCCCTTTTCTGGGGTCCCAGTTTACTCACCTATAAAATGGGGGGAAAAAAACTACCTACCCTAATTGTTTTACAGGGTGGTATGGTAATGCTGCAAGACAGAAAATTCATGGGAGTCAATTCTGAAATGGAGAAATTACTAAGTACGTGTGAGCTGTCATTATCACAGTGTCACCTTTTAGGAAGAAGTGAAAAATCAACTTTGAAATGAAGTGGTCATGCCTCTGCTCTCACTCCCATCTTTCTATCAAGTGAAGTTTTCTTAAAAACTGAACTGAAAATCTTTCTTTTTTCTTATTATCTAGTAGGATCTCTGCTGTTGGGGCGGTGGTGGGGGGGGCATGTATTTTCCTTGCTGTGACCTCATGTCATTACACTCACCTCAGAACATAGCAACATGCCATTAGGAACATCTCACGCAAGTGAGAGGTGGTGAAAGTCTTTTGGCCCTTAACAAAATGCTAGTCTCTGTCACAGGGTTGGTGATGAGAGGTTCTTCCTTCTAGCTAGCTGTACCATTTTTAACCCTGTTAAGGATCTGAGCAAGTAAGGTGGGTTTAGGTGACAAATGGAGATAGAGAAAAAGTTGCCAAGGAAGTACACTCTCTAGAAATAGAAAAGAGATTTTGAGATTATAGGTTCAATAAACTGATAACCTTCAGACACGGGCTGGCTGTACAGGCTTGAGCTTCTCCATTGAATATTACAATGGAGCCCAACATGTAAATTTTGAATTCCCGAAAGAAAATTTTAACTTATAGAATTAGAGGACCTAGCACAAAGGACACTGACAGGACATTCTATTTATTTATTCTCCTAGACAGGAGAATTTGGTATTTCATTTCCATGATTTTTCATAGGGGTATAGGATGGGGGGCAGCGAGAGTTTGGGAGGGAGAATCTTACTTTATTACAAAACATGAGTCCCACAGACCAGGTAATCATTTGCTAAAGCCTCTCTCTGCAGGAGATGCTATTCACAAAACTGCCTAGGCTCTCTTATCCAAATATTCGCTCTGATAGACAGCATTATCATTGTTATTTAGCATATATATTGCTCTTCACAATCATATATTGCCTAATCTTAGCAACACATCCCCAGTGAGCATTATCATCTCTATTTGCAGATGAAAAGAATACAGCACACAAAGGTTAAGTGACTTACCCGTCGTGAAACAACCATTCAGTGCTGAACAAGAAACCGAGCCTAGGACCGGACTATAAAACAACAGGCACCCCATCTACTAAATTGTAAACAGAGGGCTCACTTCTTGAACATATGAGGAGGGGCTTAAGTTCGCTGTGTTTAACGCCTTGTCTCAAAGGGAGAATTAAATCATTAAATCTTGGCTTATCCTTTCTGGTTTTTCAAGATCTCTCTTTTTATCTCAGCCTGAGGAGTAGAGCAGTAATACTTTCAAGTCGGCCACAAAGAGTCACCTGCAGGTTTAGATCAGACCTGATTCTAAAGGCAAGGCAAAGTTTTTCTCCATTCCCTGCGAACCCATCACTCATGCCCTCCCTGTAAGGCAAAGTATTCTCCTTTCAGCCTTTACTCTGCTAAGTCGTAACTGAATGACACCAACCACAAAAAATCGCTTCAGAACCCAAACATCCTTCTTTAGAACTTCCGTGAATTTACTTGCATTTTTGTGTATCCTTGGGGAAGGAGGATAAGAGTCTCTTTGCTCTAACTTAACTCAACCCTCTATATAAGACCATACAATTAGAAAAAAATAGAAATTATACTTCCAATTATACTAAATCCTTTTTTCCAAAACAAAACAAAACTACAGGTATGTACGTTAAAGTTTCTATTTTTATTCAAGTTATTCTGAGTACTTAGTTTGGCATTTCTCTTTCAATAGTCTTTAAGTAACATCACTAAGATTCAAACTCAGTAACTAAGGCCACCATATTTGATGGGTTTGAATTGGCCTGATACGTTTGACAAATAACAACTTCTAGCTGTTTCCATCGTTTGGAAAAGAGATTCTCTAGAATTGTGAGGTGAATGGAAATTCAAGGGTCACCTAAGTGTATCTGACTTGATTAAGGCAATATACAGACGAACTGCGTTACTTTTAGTTTATTGCTGGTTTGGCATAAATTTTACTCTCACAGCAAATAGCCTCCAATCTCCCTAATAATCTCCATTAAAGGAAATGGTCATTTAGTATGTCTAGACATATATAGGTCAATACATTTCACAGTATGCATTTGTGGTCTCTATTTGTAACATTCAACCAACAGTTGCTGTGATACATTACATTAGTTTTCTAAATGTTTCCACAAATGTATGGCTTTGTGATTTTCCAACAAACAGCGATAGTGATGCTGGTATCCTTTTGACAGAGAGCCTTACTCTAAATCCCAGACTCCATATACATGCTTTTAAGTGGTCCCATTAGATACTAAGTATAATTTCCCATGAGAAATGGCTGTTTCAATATCTGTCTATCTCTGAGTTTCAGGTAACAGGAACAGAATGCTACATTAGAAAAAAGGTATTGCTTTTCTTTTACTTTTTTTTTTTTTTAATCGAGAGGCTCTTGAGTTTTCAATAGCAATTGCACAGTACTATCCCTCTGATAATATCAAGGAAACAATTTTAGTTTGTACCTATTGATGGAGTCAAGAATCAAGAAAAGTGCAAAATAAACATTTTAGGACCTGCCATTAATATAACAAGGCCACAATGTATACCTCAAGGTAATAAAACCTTCAGCATGAAACACAAGTGATCCTCTTTATGCCTCAGTCTATCATATTTAATAACAGCCGATTTACCTGATTTCAATATTTCAGTTACATCCTGATGAGCCTGAGAGGTGGTTTTGTGAAAAGACCCTTTTTCCTCGGCTAAAGAGCAGACATACACAAATGGAGATTGGCCAGCAGACAGAAATGATCTGTTAAGTCTTACTGGCAATGCTTTCCCTACTCTTTAATTTCATAAAGGTCAGAGCCACTACCTTAAACACAGGCGTATTAAAATTCTGAAGGATGGAGGAGTCTACTCTTCTCAAATACCTAGGTGGTAGGTGAGAGAGGGGAAAGAAAAAAAAAATCCCACCACTCCATCCAAGGTTAGATTAGGCCCTGTGTACATATAACTATCTGAGGGAAGAGCGAGCCCTGAAGATTTTAATTTCAGTGAAGTCATACAGAGCTAATGGAGCCACTGGCGATCAATAGCTCCCACTCTCTATGAGAAGGAGAGATTTATTGAGCTCTTCCCACTGATCCTGCATCAAGTAGAGCCAGCAATGCTGATCACTGCACCCATCCCCCAATTCCTGCAGTGTGCAAATGACAGACTCCATCCCAAGTAACCGCTCAGCTTTCACGGCCAGCATAGAGTTCTCTGATAATCTCTTAATATGCCCATCAGAATCATATCTTTATTACATTTAGGCTGAGAGATAAGAGAACCAATAAATCACTTACTTCTCTCTCTCCAAGTTCAGAACCAATTCAGGAAAAGATACAAGAGTTCGGATAATGGCAATCTACGTAGCAGCTTTATTGCTGCTAACCTAAACCTGCTGGCTCGCTGTCCCTTCTCTAGTCCCTTGGATCCTACTCTACAGTAAGATTTGGTCTGCAGCACAGATACTCCTCTAGTTGCCTCATACTCAAAAAGAAAATGTGCAACAATGGCTGTTGGACCTTCACCTCTCCCATCAGATAAAGCACTGTTCTCCAAGTAAGACTGGCAAGAAAAACTAAAAGCATTTCTCCAACACTACTCTCTTAATAGTCAAAATTCTCACATAAGGTTCTCCCAAATACTGAAATCAAACCTGCAGGTTTCATTTTATTGGGTACTTTGGGGATATTTCTATTTTGAATCACTTATTAAATGATAAATATTACTTAGAAGCACTAGAGAAAATAATAAGACTCACTCCTGGCCAGTTCATTGAATGGTGATTACTTGTGCTGGTAATAAACCCAACTCTTATTTTATCCATTGCTTCCAAAATCAGGAATTCCCTACTGTCATCCACAGAGCTTAGCTTTACATGCCGGCAGATAATTCAAGCGGTGGTTAGCATGTGTTACACACAGTTCACAGGTAACCTGGGCAGTTTGCTGCTCTTCACAAATGAAGTCATCTTGGGTATTCGCCACCCCCAAATAAATCAGATAACCGTTTTCAAGAGTGAAGCTGGAATTTGACAGTCTCTGACTTAAAATACTGCTGCAACTGATGTCCATTGAGCCACCAGAGGAAGGCAATGGAAGTGTCAGTCAGCAACCAGATGGCTTCCAGATCCAAATATATTCACTTTATCTGTTTTTCTTTGCTATCCTCTTTCCCACTGCTTCTGAAGTCCTAGGTTTAATACTATATAATCAACTAAGTCAGACTTTCCAAGAAAACTATTTATTAGCAAATTTCATTTCGGTTTTTGGGCATCTACAATGCTTACTTAACTTGAACTTATTAAAACCAGTATTCCTAATATTCTCAGAATCACGGATCTCTGAAACAAACGAAATAAATAAATTCTTGGATTACATTCAAAATGACTACTTTTGTTTCTTTTTTATTTTTGCATTTATTAAATTCACAAGTTCAAATTGATATTTTAAAAGATCAAAAAAGAAAAAGATCAGTAGTCACCTTGTGCTGTTCCCAGCAATTAAACACATTAGATCAATGTGCCATCTAGTCCTGAAATGAATCCTCAGATCAAGGGCAAGTTCACTGATCACAGGACTCACCACATCCTCACTGTGACAGCCTACAAAGAACATGTATAATCAGGTATATGAACTGTGTCTTTTTTTATTGTTTAATTTACAGATAAATACAGGGAAAAAAAGCCATGAATTTGCTAATAAAGCATAAAACAACAGACTTAATTCCCAATCCACTAAACAAAATAGAGTTTCAATATAAACTCTTATCACTTAAGAGTGACTGTGTTATATATTAGACACTGAGGTAGGTATTATAATCTCTATTTTGTGTATTAGGAAATTTACATCCAAAGACATTATATAACCTGCCATAATAGCAAGTAAGTGAAGAGCCAAGATTTAATGCCACATTCTTTGATTTCTAAGCCTGTGTTATATTGACCATTATATAAGACCGGCCAGTATCCAGCTGCTATATGGCTCACTAAGTCAAATTCCTGTTCTGTTTAATTATTCCAAAAGACAAATAAGTTAAACACTCTCCAAAGTGGTATAGACTTTGACGATTAAGACATATTTTTAAATATACAGCTATGCATATTGAAATATATAGTTAGATGTACTTAAATAATTTACAGAAGCAGCTTTATTTTTTTTAATATGTATTAAGTCATGTAGTGTTAAATCAAGGTCACAGAAAAAAAAACAGTCCACAGATGGAAATTTATTGAACACCGACTATGTCCCAGGAGCTTAACATCCATTATCTTATTTAATTCTCATTCAACTTTATGCTACAATGCCTAATTCTTATTTTGAAAATAGACTCAATGATTTAAATTCCTTGACTAAAAAAGGGTTAAGGGAGAAAAAAAAAACGTATTTAAATCTAGCCATTGACTCCAACTCTTAACCTTTATTCACTCCAACATGCCAACTCTTAATAAGTACCAAATGAAATAAAACACAAGCATATATGTGCTTGTGATGCAATACCACCATTGGTTTAAAGCTAAAGATATTTTTGTGGCAAACAGCCAACTTAAAAATCTCTTACAATAAGTACCTTCTGAAATAGTTAAGATTTTTTTCTAAATCATTTTAATGATATAAATGATAATTAAAACTATAATATAATGTCTCTGCCATTTGTAAGAAAAGAATTAAGAATTACATTTCATTTCCAAAGTGTAATAGCTGCCAAGGAAATAAGAATAGACAATATATGATTAATTATTAATAAGTGGCATAGACCCGCATTACCCAAATTATAGTATCTACACAAGTCAGGGCAATAAAATTTATGCAAGGTGGTATAAATATAAACAATGTTTTTGTATACGTTATGTTTTTATCTTGTTATGTTCTAATTATGATCAGTGATATTAATTTTCCTTTGATTAAAGTATTTAAGTTTCTTTTTAAAAGAAATTTCTCCTTGATTAATCATTTTGGAATACTATTTAATAGTGTTTACCAAATGTGAACGTAAGTATGAAAATCTTTGGACCTAGCAATTATATTCCTACATATATACCCAACAGAAAGGTATACAGATGTACACCAAAATATCAGAATATATTCAGTGTAGCATTATCTGCCATAGTCCAAGGCTAGAAATTAACCAAATGGCTATAAACAGCTGAATAAGTTAATAAATTTTGATATGTTCACACACAGAGATATCCAGTAACAAAAATGACTCTACAAAACATAGATCAATCTCACAAATATTGAGAGAAAGCAGCCAGCCATAATACCAAATGTAATGTAAAGCTCCTAGAAAATAATAGGCATTCGGTGTATGTTAGTTTGGTTTTTGAGTAGTAATAGTGGTAGTATTGCTATTATTTTTATTCATTCTCTCCGTGTTTATGGCCAAATGCTTCTTTTATTTGGAAGTGGCAAAATATTATCCCCTTAGGACACTTCACTATAGTTTTCTACAAGTGGGGTTGCTTCTGTGCTAATGATTAATTGTTTTATGATTACCAGATGTTGTATTCAGTGGATTGACTAAGTTAAATTAGCACATATACCACTAAAGATCCCATTAGACTGGAAAGTTAGGTCTTCTGCAGTCCTTACATTAGGGAAGTATAATTCAAGGTACAAATAAAAATCACAAATGATAAAACAGTTAATCCAAAGTAAACGGGAAAAAAATAGTCATAAAGAGTATAAAAGTGACAAACGAGAAAAAGTTAACAAAGCCAAACATTTGTTCTTCAGAAATTAGCAAGATTAACTAATAGGAAGGCAAGTCAAGAAAACAAACAAAAATGACCAACTCAAAATATTAGAGGAGCTATCATTATAAACCTACAGATATTTTAAAATAAGGCATTATCAGATTTATGCAATAATTCAAAAACACAAAATCAACAAATCATTTAAATCATATCTTACCAAATTCATAAAAGAAATTGAAAATCTGTTTAGCTCTATATCCATTAATGGAATTAAATTCATCATCAACATCTGTACAGAGAAAACACCAGACAGACACAAACTGTTTCACTCAGGAAATCAAACACTTAAAAAATGAAATACAAATTCTACACAAAACCAGGAAGTTAAATAGAAATAAATACTCCCAAACTATTTTTTTTTAAACAGGAAAATGATGACACAAAAACCTGGCAAAGACATTATGAGAAAGAAAATTACAAACTAATACCTTTCATGCACCTAGACTGACTCATACTTAATAGTAAACAAATTCAGCCAAAGTATTAAAAGTGTAATACATCATCTCCAAGTGACATTTATTCCAAGAATGCAAGGTTGGTTTAACATTAAAAAAAAAAAAAAAAAAAAAAACTCAATCTATATGGCTCGCCATAGCAACGAAATCAAGTAGAAAACCCTTATAAGTTCAGTGATAAAAAAAAAAAAAAATCATTTGACAAAATTCAACTCCTATTCATAATAAAACTCTCAGAAAACTAGGAATGGAAGAAAATGTCCATCATTTGAAAAACGATTTCTATGAAAAATAATGAAAGACAGGGTATTTTCTACCTAAGATTAGAAACAAGGCAAAAACACACTCTTATCACTTGTATTTATTATATTGATGTCCCAATTTGTGCAATAGGAGGAGAAAATAAAGGCATGAACCTTGGGAAGGAAGAAATAAACTACTGTACAAAGAAGATATAATAGTTTACATAGAAAATCCTAAAGATTGTACAAAACAATTACAGGAATAAATGAATTCATGAAGATCATGGGATACATGATCAACACACAAAACCCAATTGTACTTCTACATAGCAGTAGCAAACAATTGAAAAATAATGACTTTTTAATCCCTCATTTGTAACAGTGTTAAACATAGAATACTTAAAATTAAGTTAAAAATATACAAATGAAAGATTTTAAAGGTGAAAACTGCACATTACTGAAATCAATTAAAGACCTAAATAAACAAAGGAATATATCATGATTTAGATTGAAATACTTCATATTATAAATATGTCAATATTCTCCAAATTTATCTATAGAGATCTTCCAGTCACAATCCAAATCAATAGGCCTTTCTTCCAAATGGTCAAGAATCTGTACTAGTCCCAATAAACTTGTTCATAAACAGTAATGTTGGAAGATCTACTTTCTTACAAGATTAACTATAAAGTTACAGTAATCAACATGTGTTACTGACCTAAAAAAAATAGACATAGGATCAAGAAATAGAGTTCTGGGGAAAACAGAAAAATATGCAAAGTTCAACAAATGCTCTGAGGCTCCTCAAAGGGAAAAAAAGAAAATCCTTTTTAATGGTAGTAGAATGACCTGATAAATACAAAGAAAAATGAACCTCGACTCCTACCTCAGACCACATGTAAAACTTAATTAAAGATGCATCATAGAGCTAAATACAAAAGATAGAACACTAAGTCTCCTAGAAGAAAACTTGCAGCATGGTGAAGGGCAAAGATTTCTTAAGATAGTTTTTAAAACCCAATAAACATGAAAAATAAAACTGTCAAATCAGACTTTCTGAAAATTAAAATTTTCTGATAACCAAAAGATACAACTAAGAAAATATAAAGAAAGGTGAGTCAGAATGGAAGAAAATACTTGTTACAAAATATATTCGTTTGACAAAAGATTTGAATCCAGGATATAGAAATTTCTATAAATCAAAACACAATCCAATTTATAAAAACTTGGACTGAAGTTTGAATAGCTATATTTCCAAAGGATTAAGAAGAAGCTTATTAAAAAGGCATGTGACATGATTTTGATCAGAGAACAAATCAATTAAAACCACAGTATGGGGGCACCTGGGTGGCTCAATGGGTTAAGCATCTGACTTCAGCTCAGGTCATGATCTCATGGTTCATGAGTTTGAGCCCCGCATCAGGCTCTGCTGACAGCTCAGAACCTGGAGCCTACATTGGATTCTGTGTCTCCCTCTCTCTCGGCCCCTGCCTTGCTCACATGCTGTCTCTCTCTCTCTCTCTCTCAGTCTCTCTCTCTCTCTCTCTCTCTCAAAAATGAACAAATGTTATAAAAATTTTTTAAAACACAATTTGACACTATTTTATACCCATGAGAATGGTTATACTCAAAAACACAAACAAAACCAAATATTGGCAAAGATGTGTAACAACTACAACTTTCTCATATTGACAGTGAGGTTTGAAACTTAACCTTCTTGGAGAATTGTTTAGTAGTTTCTTATAAAGTTAAACATATACCTATTTGATGACCAAGAAATTTCTTCCCTAATTATTTATTCAAGAGTAACAAAAGCAGTTATTCTCAGAAAGACTTGTATGAGAGCTTTCATAGCCATTTTATTTGTATTAGCCCTAAATTTAAAACAACCCAAATTTCCATCAACAGTGGAATGGAAAAGCAAACTATAATGCATTCACACAACAGGTATTACACTGGAAAAAAAAAAAAGTAAAAGAAGAATGCTCTACTGATAAACACACAGATGACTATCAAAAGCATACTGAGCAAAAGAAGCTGAAAAAAAGCATCATTCCATTAAAGGAAGACTCAGGAATGGTCAAAACTAACCTTTGGTGACAGAGATCCCAACAGTTGTTGTCTATACAGGGGGAGAGAGAATGGAAGGGGACACAAGGAAACTTTCTCAGGTGATGGAATAGTATTTTATCTTGATTAAAGTTGTGGTTCTCTAAATGTATACGTTTATCACACTTTTTTGAATTATACGCTTACTATCCGTGCATTTCCCCTTCAATATTTTCATTTAATGAGAAAAATATTAGCCTGATTCAGACACTTTACTCAACAAATTGAAAACTGCCAATTTGCAAAGTCATTTGGCAATCTATACTGAAGCTGAATGTATTCATGTACATAGATCTGGCAATTTCACTGTCAGGTATGTAACCTGTAGAAATGAGTCAAAATGTTCACCAAATGCATGTGCAAATCTTTCATATCATTCATAATATCCCAAACTAGAAACAATTCCTATGCCCACCCAACAATACAATGGATAACTGTGGTGTATTTATATAATGGTATTCTAAATATCAAGAAGAATAAATTATTGTGAATGGATCTCACAATGTTGAGTGAAAGGTGACAAAAAAAATACAAATTGTATGATTCCACTTCAAAACTACACAAGATCAATGTCAAATGCTAAGAAGCAAGATAGCAGTTATGTATGGAGGAAATTAGTGACTAGGAGAGCCATAACGGTGCTTTTTCTTCATTGGATTCTAGTTTCATAGATACACTTTCTTGTGAAAATTCACTGAGCTGTACACGATTGCTTAATGCATTTTATGTATGCTATACTTCAATAAAAAAAGTTTTAAAATCTGTGATAAACCAGAGGAATGTATTTCATGCTTTGGTCATGAGATGTTATTCAAAACTGTCATGAAACAATGTAGCATGAATTCATCTGCCTAATGGTGAGTAAAAGTGATAGAAGAGAGGTGTGATTTTTGAAATCTTGTTTGCCATGGACTCCAAAAATAAGTTTATTTTTATTTGAGCATCTGGGTATTTCAGGTTCCCCTGGGGCAAGACCAAAATTTCTAGTCCTGTGGTTATATAGGCCACTTGCTTATATAGAGAATTTTATAGTTTAGTTCTCCAGGCTTATGTCAGTATTGTTGCTGGAGTTTTCTCTGTTAATTATCCTCCGGGACTTCAGTGTGCACACAGATGTCAATTCAGATGGGCCAGCGTGTATCTTTCTGGAAGCAATGGACTCTGAGTTTTAACCAGATGGTTGAGGCAAGTTCCCTTAAGGCCAAGCTCATTTTAAACTTTGTCTATGGATTTAATTTGTGAAGAGGGTTTCATTTTCAATGTCTAATCTGATTTACCCAGTCATTAGCTCATTAAATTCCTTTAACATTTCTTTTTAATTTCATGATAAATGCCTAGATAGAAGAATGAACTTTTCTTTTTTTTTTTTTTTTATTTAGGAATTTACTATATGCCAAGCACTGTCCTAAATCTTTTATATGTAATTCATCTAATAATTACAAGTAATCTACGCAAAAGATACTATTAAAATTGTCTTCATTTAAAATTTAAAAAAGGAAAGAAAACATGAAGCACAGAGAGCTTAAAAAAAAAAAAAAAGTAAGAAAAGAAAAAGAAATTTGGCCAAGGTGACATGGAAGACAGACTTAATGCCAGGTAGGTGAGTTTCAGTATCTCTGCCCTGAACCAGTAAATAATTCATAAGGCAAGGGCTAAGCTTTTGTAAATGTGCAGAAAATATGGTCAATTCTCAATTCCGATTGTTACACATCTGTATTGCATCTTGACCAACTTATTTATATATGCCTAAGTCTCAGATTCCTTACAGATAGTGTAGACAATAACACTACCTAAATATTAGCATCGGCTTAAAGATCGCATGAGACAATGCACATAAAGCATTTCACACAGACCTGCAACATTTTAAGAACTTAATAAATATTAAACATTATCCTTATTTTTTTTTTAATTTTTTTTTTTTTACCGTTTATTTATTTTTGAGACAGAGAGAGACAGAGCATGAATGGGGGAGGGTCAGAGAGAGAGGGAGACACAGCATGTGAAACAGGCTCCAGGCTCTGAGCAGTCAGCACAGAGCCCGACGCGGGGCTCGAACTCACGGACCGCGAGATCGTGACCTGAGCCGAAGCCGGACGCTCAACCGACTGAGCCACCCAGGCGCCCCAACCATTATCCTTATTTATGGCATTACATTATTGTTACTGGGAATTAAAACTTCTACCTTATTTATAACAGAGGCACCTAGAAATCTGAGTATGGAGACCCAGCAAAATTTCCTGAGGCATTAAAATATCATCAACACTGTGGCTGGGTTACTCATTTTAAAATTCACCCATTGCCAGATCGCTGGCTGCCAACAGAACCTCTGGAGACTTTAGTTCTGTGTCCAAGTCTTCCAGCCACCTTCAATGTGACCATGCACTAAACAAAACAGAAAATCTCAGGGACCTTTTTCTAGAGTTCACATTTTTTTTAATCTTTTGTCCTTTGGATTATTTTCCAACTTTGGCAGAAATTAAAAACAAAGGTTATGGTTTGTCACAGCTTAAATTCCACCTCTGCACAGATAATTCAATATGTAAATTATGTGTAAACATGATATTCTGATTTTTTCCCTATTAACTTTATTTCTTTGAGAAAAAAAAACCCCACATACCTGTTACTTTTTCTTTGGATTAAAAGTAGGTGATGCTGTGGGATCACTTTTACTAGCTACAGATGATGTGCTCTTGGCAAATTCTCAGGCAACTTCACAGAGAATATAAACAGGTCTGTGAGTCACTTCGGTGTGTGGCTAGACAGAACATGGGATTTCCCTTACAGGCTCAAGAGCCCACTATACACCAGCTACAAAAAGCAATAGCAATGGTATAGATAGTTAACATTTTCCTCTTGCTGCATTTTCCCTTTTGTTATTTTAAATTTCACTGAAAAGGGTAATGAAGGCAAGTAAATATACTTTCTTTTAAATACCTTCTTCAAATAGTTTCCATGAATAGTGTCAAAAACAGTATCCCCTACAGGACTGGGATCAAAGAATCACCCTCAGTGTTTTTATTGTTGTGATTGTTATTAATACTAGCTGCTAGGTGTATATATAGTACTCCAGAAACTGTGTTACAAATCTCTTTATACACTCTTCTAATGTGTCTTTACCATAACCTTAATAGGTTATTGCCATTAAACATGTGAAGTAACTAATACTCAGAAAAGATGTGTGGCTTTCTCAGATTGCACAGAGGTAACTAGAAGGAAGCAGGATGTGGACTTAGAACGGTCCTATTTCAGAGAGAATGTTGACTTTCCCCACTGACCATCTCATCTGAGTTCCTTAAAACTGAAGTTTGGGTGAATATCAAGGATGTTCTTTGCATTAGAATAAGCTCCCAACTTTGACCACTCTCTTAAGAAAGATTCCTATTTTTTCTCTCTTGCACCATTTGTCATTGTCTTTTGTTCAAGGTGCCATAAGCAATTCTCTTTCTTCCTACTCATGGCCTGTAGAGAAGGTTACCATCTTGGGGTACCAGAGCAGTACTATCCATGCAGAGCCATGAAGCAGTGAAACCCCTTCACTTTGCCTGTGTCACACATTATTGCCAAATGATTTAATCTATGGTGTTAGTCTACCCTTATTTCATAGTCTGTATCTCACAGAACTCTTCATACAAACCTATCTCCTAGAGGTTATACCTCCTGTCACTCTTTCCAAACAGGCCTAAACCAACAGAAATGTTCCATGAGTGCAGAGATTGATCCTCATCATGTCCCTTCCATTGCTCTCAGATCCTTAACCTTTTCAGGTGCTCTCCCTCAGCACTTTAACAAAATCACCACACAAATCAGCAGTTAGTCCCTGTCTAATCCAACCACACAAACCGGGTTGTCTTCTAGGCTTAGCAAAACCACCTTCATTCAGTTCATGTTCCCAAAATTTAACATGGTGCTTGGTGCAACCCACATAACGACCACCACCCCCAGCCCCAACCCCCCTCCCGAACGCCACCCTGACCATGTCAACTGAGCCGATCTACAACAGTTGCTTTGAATGCAACAGGAAGCCATAAGTAAGAGCTACCCCTGGGGAACATCATGTGGATATGAAGACAAAGGAAAGGTGCTGAAAGAAGCACTGCACGTTTGGATCACCTAAGTTTAACTCGGATGACCCTCAGTAAGATTGGGAATTCAGGAAAATGATTGTGTATGTTGAGAATGGTATGGTAGTGAGTTCACATTTGGATATGCTGATTTTGAGATGCTTATGGGACATTCCGGTGGGTGGGAGTCCAACATACTTTGGATCTTGGATTATTAATAAACCGAAGGTCTGGAAGAAGTCAACTGGTATTCCATCTAATACTATTGAAAGTTGGGGAATAGATAACACAGTCCAGAGGGAAGGAAAAACAGCAAAATTCAGAGCAGCCAAATTTAAAACTAAAATCTGAATATCTCCTATTACAGTGTCCATTCCACCAAGCTTTTCAAAGGGAACCTTATTCCAACACTAAGGTGAAGAACATATTAAATATTGAAGGATTAGTGATGGAATGTTGAACCAGTGAGTAGCCAAACTTCAAAACATATTGCCCCCCCCTTCCACATATTCCATTGAATTATATGCCAGCTAATTCTGCTGGTGTATTTTTCTCTACAATACTCATCACCATTCAGTGTATTTTAGTGTTTTTTGTTGTCTGTATTTCCATTTGAATAAGATTATAAGAGAATTCGTTTGTACCTTGTTCACTGCTTAGAACATCACAGGTGCTCACCAAATATTTGTTACAAAAAAGGGGGGGAAAGGGAAAACAAAAATTGCTCCTTACCTTTGGGTGGTAGGTAGTACTAAAATGCTAAGTGAGATTTAGCAAAACCAGTTTGTCCTGTTTCATTTCAACTAAAGTGTTAGGAAGGAGATAAACTTGTAGAAGCAGTTAAACCACATCTTATTAACATTGAAACATACAGTCAAAAGTCATTCTATTACACAGTTTCTTTATTCTAATAGAGAAGCTATCAGAACATAGATAAAGAGAATTAGTTGGCTTGTAATTAGACTTCTGGGACACTAAAGGATAACTGTTTCAGTTTCAACAGCCTATACTGAATGCATTAAATATACCGTATTACATTGACAAAATGAAAAAAGTGGCATTAGCATTCACTTAAGCAATACATGTTTGTTAAGAATTTCCCTGTTCAGTGGTGGTACAAGCTGGTTTACATAGCACGTCTGCAAAATATCCTATCATGATGCATGGCACGGATAGCAGACATTGCTTGAATGAACTGGCATTCTAGAAGCAATGCTTCTAATTGGTGATTATCCACGATATTGACCCATGTACTGAAATGTTTAGGAGCTGTTTCAGGTAATTCTAACATACTAATTTGTTGCTGATGATGCAGTCTTTCAGTTCAATATGCTTTTCTTTGAAAGGTTCTGGGTATGAGGATGATCAGACCATATCCTCTGACATCTCATCACACCCCAGGATTCATTCATTAATCATCTCTCCATCCTCAGAGCTCCGGGACTCTACTTCCGGAAGCTTGTACGCATGTAGCCAATGGCATTTCCAGATAAAGAACCATTCTGAGGATACCCACAAAGAACTCAGAATCCTAGATTCCTCTCAACTGGCTGAGAAAGTACCAACACTAGCTCAGTAGAGATACACTTCCACCACCTCCACAGTAGCCAGCTCAGTCCTTCAGAGCTATTGTGTTCTCCATGTTTCTTGGGCCACAGTGTTCTCCATGCTTCTCTTTTGTTATTCATCATCTTCACTCACAGAGAAGCCAAACTTGTTGCCATGTTCTGTAAAGTCCTATATGACCACATCTGGATCTATTTCTCCTATCCCAATCTCCTACAACAGATACTTTTAACAGGAACCTCCAGGCTTCTTTCCATTCCTCAAATTTGGAGAAACTCATTCTTGCTTCAGACATGTCTACCTCTGTTGTTCCTCCTAACAATTCTTACTACCTATTGTCCAATGGACCACATTGCATGAATTACCCTTTACCCATCACTATTTTATTTGCCTTTTTATGCCCTACCTCTGAGTCAACCAATCTCAGAGGATGAGGTATTCCATCTACTGCTTCTTAGGAAGGAAGGAAGGAAGGAAGGAAGGAAGGAAGGAAGGAAGGAAGGAAGGAATGGAAGGAAGGGAAGGAAAAGAAAGAAGCAAAGAATCATTCTCTGAGACTAAAAAAAGATTCAATATTGTTTATTAATGCATGCATTAGGATATCGAGGTCCATGTCTGTTACATCTCCCCTTACAGACTTCCCATCTTCCCAATATAGTTACATGGCAATGTTTTTACTTTTAAGTATTTGATATTCACGTTAAAATAAGCAAGTGAATAAAACTTATTTATGAGCCATAAAGATAGGATTATGTTTTTATTTTCTTATAAATTCCTCTATTTCTTATATAAATAATTGTCTGATTTCTTGTTTTCTTAGTTTTGTATGTATTTATCTCCCACTTATCCCCCACCTTTCCAACAGAATATGGAGATTCATTTCCACTTGGTCAACGCCTTGGGAACATTTTCCCCCTTAGAAACACCCACCATAAATGGAGGAGTCTTTCTACATCCAGATGGGATTGCTGTCTTTCTAGACCTTTCACACAGTGGAACTTGAGAGGCCCAACTTTAGCATCATGTTATAAATTCCCTTCCCTCCTTTCCTCTGTTGGACTGTTTATCAAACCAGCTTCCATGGGCTTTACATTAAAATTCTAGTTTTTAAAGATACTGCTTCATTGTCTCTCAGTTTCCAATTTTACCATAAGTCCAAGGCCACTGTGACTTTAGTCCTTTATATTAAACACTATTTTGTTTGTAGGACTGCTCGAACAACTTTTCTCTGTAATCTTTTGGGACCTTCTCTTTATCTGTGGTATTCTAAAAATTCCCAGTGATAGGGGCACCTGGGTGGCTCAGTTGGTTAAGTGTCCAACTCTTGATTTCCGCTCAGGTCATGATCTCAGGTCAGATCTAGCCCTGGAGAGGGCTCTGTGCTGACAGTGCAGAGCCTGCTTGGGATGCTCTCTCTGCCCCTCCCTCACTTGCTCTCTCCCAAAAGTAAATACATACAAAATAAATAAAAAATAAAAAAAAGTAAGAATTCCCAGTGATGAAATTTGTTTGGATCTTCACTGAACTAGGCATTTGGCTGGCCTTTCCTTCTAATTCTAGAAATTCATGCCCTTCAGTTCTAGCAAATGTTCTTGAAGATTTTTTATTTTTGCTCACATGCTTATTTATGATTTAACATAATCCTTATCATTAGTTTTGATTACACTTTATTCTAAGCCAAATCCTGATGTACACAATGCTGGAAAACTTATTCCTATTCTGACCGCAGCTCGCCTTGTTGAGAAGAAACAATGTGCTCTGACACCAAATAACGCCACAGTTTCCGTTTTCATACTAAGAGCTTAAGATGCCTGGTGCTTAGTACCATCAATACAACATGGCTGGCTTTGAGCTAACTGGCAGCTAGTGCTCATGAAGTCCGGTGTTCTGAGTCCTTCCTAACAGCCTCCCTTCAAGGTCTACTGGCCTCTGCCCCATCTGCTAGTAACAGCTCAGAAGGCAGAGGCAGCTTTGCCTGCGACCCACACTGCTAGTTCACTGCCAGGGCCACTCTTCCCAGCACCAGAGGGCGCCGCCACCTGGGGTCCTCTGTATCATTATTTTCTTAGTTTTTCTCTTTGTCTTAAATAGTCTGCTCTTTGTATTTTAAGGGGCGGATACAGCTATGGTTTCTCAGATACTCAGGATTTTGATGACATAAAATTCACATAATGTGAATTTATATTCACATAAAATAGTCTGACTTCTCCTAGATTTGTACTATCCTGTTTTTAGTAAAATTTGTACTTTATATAACAAAGTATAATTTATACTTTACCATCGCACAATTTATCTATTATACTACTCTTTCCCAAAATTCTCAGCTTTCTGAAGTTCTTGTACTTCCAGATAAACTTATGTAGAAAGTCTTTTTCAGGTTCCAAAATCAATTCCATTTGGATTTTCATTTAAATATGTTAACTCCTCATTTAATTTAGGAAGTACTGACATTTTTCGATTCTCAGTCTTTCTATTCAAATTATGAATCATTTTTTTCAAATATTCAAATCTTACTTGAGGTTGCTTAGTAATGATTTTTTAGTTTGTAATTTTCCTCATATAATTAACAAATCTGTTCAAATCTATCTTTATGCTACTATAAATGGGAATTTAATTCTGTTTTATTAGGGTGTTCATTTATAAATTTGTTCATTCTGGTTATAGTGGTTCTTATAGTTCTTCTATTTTTGTTGTCTAGTAAGCAATTCTACTGTATACAGTGAGCAAAAATGAGAGCTATCGTTCCTAATAGTTTACATCTTATTTCCACATGCTAGAGTTCCCAGAGCAACATATAATAAACAGTATGATGGTGAGAATCTAACTTGTTCCTGATGTTATTGGCAAATACTGTAGTGTTTCATAATTGGTAATATTAACTCTTTGGGGGGTTGTTGGTTTATTAGCTGTTTTTTGAGGACATACTGGAAGGCAGGAGCCACGACGGTAGAGACTTTATGTTACAGCAACTAAATACATCATGAATTGGGGTGCCTAGGTGGCTCAAGTCGGTTAAGCATCCGACTTCACCTCAGGTCATGATCTCACAGTCCTTGAGTTTGCGCCCCACGTCGGGCTCGGTGCTTACAGCTTGGAGGCTGTAGCCTGCTTCAGATTCTGTGTCTCCCTCTCTCTTACCCTCCCCCATTCATGCTCTGTCTCTGTCTCAAAAATAAACATTATAAACACATCGTGAGTCTATTACCTTGGTCTTATTTGTTATTGACTTTTATTGTATCTCATTTTTCTGTTTTGTTTTGTTTTAGTGATCTACAGTGATATCGATGTGATACATCATGCTTTTGTCCTACTACTGATAATCTGTAAATTTCCCAGATATATACCTAAATTTACATTTCTCAATGGAAAACATGTAGCTACTATTAATTGAGCACTTACTCTTTGCTACTGGCTTAACAGACATTAACTCATTTTTTTATCGTGTAATCCTGTGAGGTAGGCATTATTGGCACAATTTTACACAGAATAAACTGCAATTTAGAATAAGTTTGAAGTAATTGCTCTCAAATTATCCAAAAACTAAAATTCAGATCCTTATTGGTCTGATTCCAAGACTATGCTCTTAACCAATATGCTATACAGAAAAATTACTGGTTTTTATATACTAATTTTATTGTCAGAAAACTCAAAAACAATTTGTACTAACTGTTCAGCTTTCTTAGATATCCAGGTAATAACCAAATTGTGTTCTAATAATGGTAATTTTACCTTCATTTTCCTAACATGTACTCACGCTTTTCCTGTTTTATTGATTTAAGTAGAACAGTATTAAATAATAATTTTATCAGCTGGAACTTTTGTCATCAACTTGATTTAATGGGGGTTTTAGTGTTTCATTTTTAAGAATCTCTTAGCTGATGGTTTGACAAAAAAATTACCCTATCAAGGAAATATCCTTCTATTCCTACTTTCTTAAGAGGTTTTATTTTTAATGAGATGAATACAGAATTTTACTAAATGTCCTCTTGGAATCATTCAAGAAAATGATAAATATTTCTCCTTGTTTCTTTTAATATTACTAAGTCTAATAGATAGAAGACTATTATTTTATTTCTAACATATTCAAAGGTCAATATGCTGTTAAGTTTGCAAGTCTATCATTTGATAGTTTACCCCTTTTACAACGGGTCGAATGAATCTGTAGTTTTGGCTTCTCATGTCTTTTGTTGGCTTTTGCAGTTATGGTCATAGCACTTACTTAATTTTAAAGGTTTTCTTATTTTTTACTCTTCTGTGAAACAGTTAAGAAAAAGCAAAGCATTGTCTGTTACTTTAAAACTTTAAATCATCTTCAAGTTCCTTAGGTACTAGGTTAAAAAAAATGTATTACCGCGTAGAAAAAGTTAAAACAACGAAGGAATGATATGGACTCAAAAATTGTATGGAGAGATTTCTTTGATAATTTCATCAATTTATATTTACCTTTTTATTCTGATAAGGCTTCCACATTCATTTTGACACAAGTTTGGTTATTTCTGTCTCCCAGAAATTATAATCTGTTACAGTACGAGTTCCAAATTGAGTTGTTGATTTTTAATTTCTTTAATGTTTTATTTATCTTGAGAGAGAGAGAGCACACACAGGTACATGTGAGGGGGAGGGGCAGAGAGGGAAAGAGAATCTCAAGCAGGCTCCACGCTCAGCGTGATATATTTTAATAATATTTTTTAATGATTAGGAAAAGTTTTACCTATTTTTAAGAAGCCATCCTTCAGTTTTCATTATCATTTCTCTTGTTTTTCTGCTTTTCAACTTTTTTGTTCATCTTTTATACTAATGATTTCCTTCACGTTGTTTGAAGTTGTGAATTCTTTTCTTTATAATGGTGATAAGCTATTGAAATTTATAGTGTCTTATATCAATCTTTTACGCTTAAATAATAATCTTTACATAGGATGATTTTATGCTTTGTTACTGATTTCACTATATACTTATTTGCCTTGTATTTGACTCATAATTTGCTTATTCTTTTATAGTTAACCTACTTTGGTCAAATGGTTTTAGTTCTTTTTCGCACACAATGTGAGATTCAGTCCAAACTGAAAGTCTTATTTTTTGTTGTTGTTGTTTTGGGTTTTTTTTTTTTTCAGGGTTTTGTTTTGTTTTGGATTTTGTGGGGAAGAGGGTTGTTTTGTTTTGTTTCAAGCTGAAGCTCTTATTTTCTGTTGGAGAATTTAATATATTCCTGTTCTTTGTCAAAATACTTGAATTTATTTATCATATTTCTAATGCTTTCTTGATTGTCATATCTTATTTTCTATATCTTAGATTCCCCCAAAGTACCATTGAATCAAGTTTAATTAGTAGGTTATCACAGAAAGTACAAGTAAGGAAATGAGAAAGTGAAACTGGGAATAGTTTCTTGTTGTTTTAGGCACTAAGAATCACATGGATGCAGGTAGTAGCCGTGTTAGTAACTGAAGATCAATCTTACTGAAAATCCTCTGAGGAATATTTAGAAAGATTGTTCTACTGAAAGCTAAGGAAGCTGGGAACTTTACCTGCTGATTCCCAGCACTCATTGGATGGTGGTCAATTCTGAGGGTATTAAATTCCTGGCACTCTTGAGCTATCTCAGGAGCAGGCTGAGAAAGTTCCTGTAGTTCCAGAGAAAATCCTCGGGCAAAGGTGGAAAAGGGTGAGATACAAGGGTATTTGTGGTGGAAAGCTGTCAGCATGTGTGTGGGGACTGTCCGTGGCAGATATGGTGAACCCAGCCATAGGCCAAGAAGATATGGGACACAAACAGTATCTATTCAGCAGTGTTAGAGAACGTTCCCCTCAATTTACTCTACTAATATACTACAGACACGAATCATCTATAATTCTACAAATATATACCATTGATATTTTTGTATACTTCACTGAATGCATTTCCAATCCTCACCAACAATAAAACATGCACTTTGGAATTACCAGAATATAACCAAATATAACCAAATACAAACAGGAATGTATTTGAACTCTGCCCCCCTTTCTCTCTACTGCTCCACCTCCCTTTTTTTGCAGGGAACAGAGAATATAACCTGGAATTTTAAAGTACTTACTGTTAGTATTATTTTATAAACTGTCTTCCATAATTACTTGTAAATATGTTAAATAACCCTAATTGTAATAATTCACTCTAATTCATTATTCTTTATTTTCATTTAACATTGCAGTTGTTAACAACGTGCCTACAAACACTAAAAAGAAATGGCTTACGTGTTTTATAAATGTTCTTATACTGTAAACATATAAATGACACCTTAATTATGTATTCTTAATCGCTGTTTACAGCACTACTCCTTCAATTCTTTATATTATTTGTCACCTGTCACATTTCAATTGGTATTAGAACAAATCTGCAAATCTTACTTCTTTTCCTTGGTTGATTTCTTTTTCTGCCTCGATGAGTATTAGGATGAATTTTAAAAAGAAAAAGATAGAAATCTACATATTTCAACAAAGTAGGTTGAAGTGTGAGTACCTTTTTCACAAATCAATACCTCCTACCATATGATAAGCTACTTTCAAATTCAGGGTCAGAGTTTTTTATATGTATTTGCGTATTCATTCTACAATTTTAATTTGACTTATTCTCCAGAATAAAATAATTGCGCATGTTTTGGATCTTTATTATCTATCCCTTTCCCAGTCTCTCCAGTTTATCTCTTTATTCCTTTCCTTATGCAAAGCTCTCTAAAAGCTTCTTACCTTTTTCCACATGTAACTTGTCTGATTTTGTGATCTTTGTTTCTATTTCAGTCATTCATTCTGCTATTGTAGTTTTGTCTGGCTCTGAGTTCCATCAGAGTCCACATTCTTTTGAATTATATAAGAGTACAATATAAGTTTCTTTAAAAAGTATTCACTCCAGTATTTTTTCCTCACAACTATGGCCTTCCTCTACCTCAGACATTATATCTATCTTCTTTTATATATAAAGGATTCCTTTCAGTGTTTTTTTCTAAATTTTGTTTATACATAATTGAAGAGAAGGCACATCATTGACCAACAGTTGCAAACATGTATTTTACTTTGATTTTCTTAGCGTTTTCTTGGAAGCTATTTAAAGCTCTTTTCAGATCTCAGACTAAAACCTGGTTTCATTTTATATTACCCCTTTTGCGATCTAATTGCCTCATGTAAAGCCATGATAATCAGGGTGTCATTGGCGAATCTCCTGTGAGAGGGCATAACTTTTAAATTATTTTTCTTTGGTCTATTCTCCATTTTCCACATGGTGCAACTCTCCTCCTTTCTAAGACTGCTGTTCTCCCACCCCTATTCCTTCCATGTCTGGAGATACCCTGTAACCATTCTGTTTAAAACAGGCTTTCCTGCTCTTCTTTTTCCAGAGTACCTGGATTGTGAATTTGATTAATCTACATTAGTAAAGAATTTCTAACTGATTTCTCTCCTATCCCACAGTCTGCCTTCAACTATAGTCTTAATGTAACAGACTAGAGAAGTATTAGTTTCTTTACTGATCATCTTTAATTCTTCTAATTCCATCCTACTTTCTCTAGAAAAGGTTTGTAAGGAATTCCCCATTAGTTTCATCTAACATTGTCTTATTGAGGTTTCTGACATATGGATGGCATCTTCCCATATTTTCCATCAAAAATGCTGCATTTTCCTTCTGTTTTTATATTCTTTTGTTCATTTGATAGTGATTTGGAAAAGAGTGAAGATTTATATAGTGATGCTCAAGTTGCTTCTCATCCATGATTCTTGTCTACTCCATATTTTAGATGTCACCACGCAGATGTCTCCTTAAGTCTCCATCTGCTTCCCATAGAAAGTCATTTTTGGATATTTGCTTTTTCTATGTCTTCAGGGAAATGTTCTTTTTCTCTTTTGTTGCCATATGGGTTTTTTTTTCCTTTTTTAGGCTCTGTCCCCATCCTTTTGAATGGGCAAAATCTGTGTCAGTCCATAGTTTCACGCCAACAGTGTGGGTGAAGCGTCATTGGTCCACTTTACTCTCCACATGGGAGACCTTCTGATGGCTTCCCCTTCTCACTTCTCATCTGAACATCAAGTTGCCTTGCAGAGCATCTAGTGCAATTTGTGATACCTAACAAACATTCATCAACTTTAGTTTCACAGGACTAAAATTGGATCTTTTCTTGCTCAAAGTTGCCATTTTCTCAATGTTAGCGAGTAAGATGCAGTTGGCTACATCTCTCAGCAGCACATAGCATGAAGACCTTTCCTGGCACACATAATCCCAGCTCTCTTCATCCCATCCTTGTTTCTAGCTTCTCCATATGTGACTAAGCACCCAAGTATGCCACAGGTTTCACCTATCCCCTTCTCTGTTGTTTTTGTTCTGGAAGGTTAGTCTCAGAATGGGTACAGAAACTGATAAGCTGCTGGTGTTAAAAGACTAGAAACCTTCTAGTTAGTTTCCATTGAACTAAAAGTTTGCCTAGTTTATTAGGTTATGATTTCTTGGCATTTTCTTCCTTCCCTTCTTCCTTTTCTTCCTTTCCTTTTTTTTTTTTTTTTTTAGACCTCAGAACATAATGATGAAACACCATGGTTTCCGTATTTTCTTTTTAAATAGGTCGTTAGATTTACTTTAAATAGCCACTACCATTTTTTGTTTACTTATGTACTTTATCAAAAGCCAGAGATAATTTTAATCAATCACATCTAATCTGCTCTATGCAACCCAGAGAGCTCAACTTATTGTTACGTCCATTTCCCCATTTAGCCATTTTCTCAACCACCTGAAAATTAAATAACTATGACATATCCTCAGTATGGTATGTTCCGGACATATCAGGACCAATAATGTATTATTATTTCCTTTAAGAGATTTAGTCTGGTAGGAGAAAAGGACCTGTATATAAGTAAGAGGCAATGTCTTGTATGGATATTAGGATAAAATAATTATATTACATTTTAAGAAAAAAGTGGTTATTTCTTCCAGGTAGGATTCAGAAAATAGAGTTAATACTTGAGCTAAGTTTAAAAACAGAAGTAGGTGCTAAAAAGACACAGTGGGGGTAATTGTGGTCAGATTCAGAAAGGATAATTCATGTACAAGGAACAATGTCTGGCACAAAACTGTTTGATATGCTAGAACTAAGAACAACTTGGCACTCCTGGATTATAAAATGTGAGGCATACCCAGCCATTGTTAAGGCTGAAAAGTGGCCCATTAAAAATTTGAAACTATAAAAGTAGTCCACTACAAAGTTATTACAGTCCATATCTAGTACTGGAGTTTAACACCTCTTCTCTAAAAATTGGCCTTTTATAATAATTTCTACCTCCATTTTTAGAATGGAGGAAATATTCAGGAAATATTTGCTATAAAAATCATATTTAAGCAACATTTTAAATATGCCTAGTTTCTCATTTTAGTTTAATGACTAAAACTCATTTTTTACATTATTCTTCTCTTATCATCCAAAAATTTAGAAATATTAAAATGGCTTTTCTTTAGGTAAAATAGGTCACAAATATTTAACCCAAATATACAGTGATATATTTCCTAGATCTAAAATAGCACAGATCGCAATTTTTCCCTGCATTGAGAGACAAATGTTAGGCATCGGCTGAAGTGGCAAAGCACAAATGTATGGCATATGGCACACAGCTGAGAAAATTAAAAGTGCTTACACTGAGAGGAGGTCATAACCCAGTGGGCATAACCAGAACTTGGAGGGTTCATTCCATTACTGGAATGTCAACCAAGAGAATGGCAAGAGAGTATATTATATATCAAAAGTATTTACAGTGTCAGGGAGATAGAACTTGACAATAAAGAGTGAAATGGTTAAAAAAAATTACCATAAAAATGCAAGGAATAAAACCTAAAGAAAAAAATGACAATGGCTATCTTCAAGCAGTAGTATGAAAGGTGAGACTGACAATGAAAAACTAAGGCAACACTTTGTACACTCTAAATTGTTCTCATGTTCAAAGGGGAGTTCCAACTCTCCTGTATTTTTCTGGGGTGGGGATAAATAGTAGTGACAAACAAGCAACATCAAAGAACTCCTAAATTATGTAGAAGACAATTTTATGACTCATAAAGCAAAATATCCTGAAGGTATGACTATATTATATCTCTTACATGCCAGGAAAGTAATATTCAGGCTAGTATCCATAGGGTGTTGTAATTGAGAATCTTTTAATAAAAATCTCAAGGAATACTTTTGTTGAGTGTCTACTAGATCCAGGCACCATCCTAAGCATTTGGCATACATCAATAACCGAAAAAGATAAAGACTACCCAAATGGAACTTGATGTTTAGTTGGTATAGGCAGAAAATGAACAAGTATAATAATTAAGTAAAATGTATCTTGTATTAACAGTGATAAGTGCTACATAAAAGAAGAGAAATGGAGTAGTTTGATGGGGGTAGGTAGAGTGTCAGGGTAGAGGTAGAGATAGCTTATAGTATTAGATATGTTTGTCAGAGTATGCTTTACTAGTAACATTGGACTTGAGTAAATATTTGAAGGATGTGATGGAGTTAACCAAGTGCATATGGGGAATATGGGACTGAGTATCAGTGGCATCAAAAGCCACAAAGTATCATGATTGAGGGACAGCAAAGAAGCAAATGTTGAAACACAGAAGAGGAGGAGGACATGAGGGCAAGGAGAAAGAGGAGTGAGCCCTAGAATATTTAGTGTCTTGTGAGCTATTTTAAGAATTTTAGCTCTATTTTGAATGAAAATGGAGAGGAAGTATAGAATTTTGAGTAGGAAATGAATGGTACACCTTACGTTTTTGAAGGATCAGGTGGCTTTTGTGTTTATAAGATACAGGTAGACAAATTTTGAAGCAAAAAGAATAGTCAGAAGGCTATTGCAGTAACTATGGGTGAATGGATGGTGGCTCAGTCAGAAAGTAGCTATGGGGTTTATGTTTGGATTCTAGATAGATTCTGAAGGCAGAGTCAACACAATTTCTGGTATTTTGGGATGTGAGGAAAAGTCATTAGTTAGGATGACCACACCTTTTTGGACAGAGTGACAGGAAGGACAGAGCTGCCATCACATCAAAGTTCAAATAGGAGTTTGAAATATGCAGATTTTGAGAGAATTATTAGTTATTCCAGTGGAACTGGATGTTAATTCCAGTGCATGTTAAACATGCAGTTAGATACAATATTTTGGATTTTGAGACATTCTGGGTAGGATATATAAATTTGGGCATATTTGTAAGTAGTTAGTAATGAGACAAGATTAGATCACTAACAGAATACCCATAAAGAAGGGAAGAGGACCAAGGATTGAACTCTGTGATATTCAAATATTAAGGGAGCATAAAGAAGAAACCAGGAGGGCCACCTGGGTGGCTCAGTTCTTTAAGCATCTGACTCTTCATTTCGGCTTAAGTCAGGATTCCTGAATTCAAGTCTCACTTCAAGCTCTGTGCTGATAGTGTGGAACCTGCTTGGGATTCTCTCTCCCTCTCTCTCTCTGCCCCTCCCCTGCTCTCTTTCTCTCTCTCAAAATACATTTTTAAAAAAGAAGAAACCAGGAAAGGAAACTAAGGGTTAGCAACCAGTAAGAGAAAAACCAAAAAAAAAGTGTGGCATCCTAAAAGATAAGTGAAGCAACGTGCCAAGCAGGTAAAAGCTGCTGATAGTTCAAGTAACACAGGACTGAAAATTGGCCATTTGGCTTAAAAATGTAGATATCACTTTTTGCCTTTATTCAGTTATTTCCATGCAGTGACAAAGATTAAAGTTTGGTCAGAGTGAGTTAAGACAGAAAGACAATTTGAAGAAAGCAAGTATAGACAACTCATTCAAGGAATTTTGATCCAAAGAAAAGCAATGAAATATGGTGGCTGTTGACAGAATGGAGTTTTCTCCACCACCTTAGTATCAGAGCAAAATAATTATACATTACATCAGTCAAGATTCCATGAGGGAGGCAAACCCACTAAGAGTGTTATAGGATAAGTGATTTTAACAACATGATCTTTATGATAGCTTATTTTATATGTCAGCTTGATTAGACTAAGGGACATCCAGATAGCTGATAAAACATTATCTCTGGGTATGTCTCTGGGAGTGTTTCCAGAAAATATTAGCATTTGAATGAGTAAACTAAGTAAATAAGACTGCCCTCACTAATGCAGTTAGGCATCACCTGAATAAAACAAAGAGGTGGAGGCAGAGTAAATGTACTCTCTCTGCTTGAGTTATAACATCAGTCTTCTCCTGACCTCAGACATCACTACTCCTGGTTCTAAACTGAGACTGAATTACAGCACTGACTTACCTGGTTCTCCAGCTTGCATACAGCCTCCATAATCATGTGAGGCAATTCCCATAACTTATATATAAGTGTATGTTGTGTGTGTGGTTCTAAACAGAACCAATTGGATACATACACACATACGCACGCACACACACACACACACACACGCACCTATACTCACATCCGTGTCCACCTCCACACACACATCCTCTTATCTAGCACCTATCAGTAAGGATTCTCCAGAGACATATAACAATACAATTGTACATATAGCATATGTTATATGCAGAATATGTATATTTTATATACACACGTATATTCACATATACATATATTCACATATACATATATATATATTCACATATACATATATATATATTCACATATACATATATATATATTCACATATACATATATATATATTCACATATACATATATATATATATATATATATATTTATATTCATTCTATTTTTTTGGATAACTCTGATACAACTGTACACATTTATGGGAGAAGCTGAGAAAGTAAGTGACCAAAAACCCAAAAGAGAGTTGGAGTTAAATACTAACCAGTCTTCCCAAAGTGCAGAGCTGGTTGGATAATCAAAGCTTGAGAAGAAATCTGGAAAGCCAAGGATGGCAAGGTGTCAAAGTGAGAACATAATGAAGGGCTAATGGAGAAGGCTATGAAATTTACCCTTCACATCTGGTATTGGGCCTGGAGTTACTATTGGTTGATAGGGCTGATAGCCAGGAAGAAAAGCCAAGAAGGGCAGAGGGAGGAAAGTTGGAATCTTCCAGAATTTCTGCATCTGTTTCATACCACAAGGGAGAACAAAGAAAATTGAGAACCTACCAGTGCCTATGTGCCTATCTCATACCATAACTATTCCCAAATGACCTCCAGAGAATGGCACCTGCTGCTATAGTTCAACTTTCCAAATCTAATGCAAAATTCTCTAACCTGGAGCCATACAAACGAAAGGTTTCTGGCAAGCTTAGTTATAGCTTAGCCAAACTGATCCAGTGCAAAACCACACATATGCTAGGGAAGGAGAAAAACGAGGACGTAGGCAACAGACAGGAGATTTGTGGCAATGTACTTGAGTAAGACAGAGGTCATCATAGCTAGCATGCAAATGAAGGAATTAGATTTACAACAGAGTAAAGGTGTTTGGGTTTATGAAAACTTATTTCCAAAAAATAGCAATCATCTCTGCTGAATGCACTGATAACGAGTATTAAAATTAAACATTAAAAATCATCATGTTAGAAGAATTTTGGTATATTTTAGTGGATAATTACCACTTAGCTGCATATAAATCTTCATGGAAGGTCAGTCACTAATAACAAGAAATGCATTTATTGGTGTAGCTCAATAATTTTATGGTGTATGAAATGAAGGACTAAAATGAAAAATATATATACTTGTTTATTTCTAAAGATTAAAAAAAAACTTTCATTTAGCCCTGATTTTAACCACCGCCTATAGTCTCATGAATACAATTTGTTTTCTTTTTTTTCCCCCCTTATGGTAGACCACTGTTACAATCAGTATATCCGATTACCTATTTGACAATTCCACCCCTAAATCCTCAAAATCAGCTCTGATTCAATCTGGCCAAGACTTAATCCATAGTTTTCTGTATACCATCCCACCTCTAATTCTGGTTCTTCTCTGATTCTAATAACTACTTTTTCAAGCCAGAAATATAGTAGCACTCTGACCTTTATCTCTCTGCCTCTTATTCAACCCTCCATTTAATTGCCTTACCCTGTTCCTTTTACCTTTCACATATCTCTAGAATCTTTTCACTTATCTCAGTTTATATCACACTGTCATCCTAGTCCATACACTCTCAAACTCTCTCCCCCAAGTTATTAAAATAGCCTTACAGTGGATACCCTTCATCCTATTTTTTCATGCTTATCCCAGTCCATTCTCTGGAATCTCTACATCTAATACATTTGTTTTGTGTTATATCTGTTTTAATATTTAATCATTCCCTGTTGATAAGTTGCATTCTTTAGTGGGTTTTTTTTTTATTGTTCACTAACTAATTACCACACTTTTTTTTTTTTTTCAACGTTTTTTATTTATTTTTTTTGGGACAGAGAGAGACAGAGCATGAACGGGGGAGGGTCAGAGAGAGAGGGAGACACAGAATCGGAAACAGGCTCCAGGCTCCGAGCCATCAGCCCAGACGGGCTCGAACTCACGGACCGTGAGATCGTGACCTGGCCGAAGTCGGACGCTTAACCGACTGCGCCACCCAGGCGCCCCTAATTACCACACTTTTTAACAAGAACTACCAATCTGTATGTGATTCAATTCGTTACCGCTCCAAACAGGAATAGTGGAAGAAAATGCTATGAGGTTGCTATGCTTATAACTGTTTATTAAAGGATAAAACTAAGTTGTGAGGATGTATTTTTTATGTTAATAGAAAGGGAAAAACATTGTTTTAAAATTTAGGTAAATCACGAATTTGGTGAATGCAAAAATGTTTCTTCACAGAACTCCAAAGGAGTAGATTCCAGAGTCTACAGAAGACATTATCAGAAGCTTTGCGGGGGGAGGGGGGGGAGGAATCTAAAGGTTAGAAAAACATTCAACAATGGTTTACAAAGTTCATGGGTCTGTTGCAGGATATCTCCAATCTTATAACATGCTAATATCTCTTGTGTCAAAGAAACATGTAAAGTATGTAGTACTTGATAAACCTTCTTAGCATTGAAACTTTTTGTTACCAGAGTGCATCACAGAACAACTGCTCTATAGAACACTTTTGGGAATGCCACTCTAAGCATTTCAGGAGGAAATGGAGGTGTGAAGCAGTTGAGGTTGAAGTAGTCCCAAGGGGTATCAAATAGAACCTGAATTGCTCTATGAGTACTAAGGGTTTGCAGGGTGAGAGGCAGGGTGGAGGAATCCCACATGAATTATATAAAGAAGGAAAGTTTGTTGAACAGAGTAGGGAAAAGGAGTGGAGTCAAGTTACAAAGACTATCTGAAGATATGCTACATCATTTTCCCAGTCATCAAAGGAGGAAAGAGTTAAGAAGAGAACACCAAGTAACCTGTAGGAACTCAGTACTTATGAAAACAAAGTGAAGAGTTTTGTTTCCTGGCTATTTAAGCTTGACAATTGTTTTATAACTTACTCATCTGTCGAAGTCCCAGACCTTATGTCCATTATTTTATGACCAGGTTGACCAAACCCAGATTAGGCCAAACTAACTTAAACACCATCACACATTTTTAAAAGGGGAGTAGCAATGTTACACATTTTTAAAGAGGAGAAGCATTGCAAATAGTAAAATATAATACAGAGGTAAAAATAGAAAAAAAAGAATGTGGACTTTTAAGACCTCATTTTGACATACTTGAAAGAAAAAAATAAGGGCAAAACCACTGTTTTACTTAAGCACTACAATACAAAACAATGTTGAAAAATAATCTGAGAACTCCTGCTCTCAAATCCATAAATTTAAGACAATAAAAATATATATGGCATTAAGGACTTTTTAAAATTCTAGTGTCCCTCCTAGAGAAAGGAGTTGAATGGCATTATAGAACATTCTCTGATCATTTCCCTAACTTTTACAGTAAGAATGTAATGCCATATTTTGTAAGGGGGGGCGGGGAATGAACTTAAACAGGAAAAAGACAATTCAAAGAAAATCATCTTCACAACAAAGCAGCCAATTCTGTGATTCAGGATCTAAACACATTAAAAAATGTGCCCCATATTTTTGTTTCCCACGTGATTTACACAGAAAATATGTAGGCACTGTTTTCTGCACTGCTTTATCCCATGAATCATAATTTACACCTTCCATCAGCGTTCAATTCCCATTTTCACTCTATATAGAAAGTTTCCACCTTGCTGATCATTTATTTCAGAAGGAAAGAGATACAGCAAGTCCTTATCCCCCCAGTCAGAACATAGAAATGAAGATACTTGTTTTTATATTATTCTTGTATGCACATAAAAAAGTATTCTTAATCAAAATTCACAATATGGTTTATCTGTGTTAATTGCTATAGGACATGAAGATGAGGTTATAATAGGAATTTCCACCTGATCTAAGTTCCTTGAAAGCAAAAGACCTATCTTTGGATGAAAATTCCAAAAAATGGCAACTCTGTTTGGTTTACCATGGCCCCTGACAAACTAGAGTGATCCTACCACAAATACAGTGTTTAACTTATTAAATAGCATGAACTTGGCTGTTCCTGATATGAAAGAAGGTACGTTTATAGGTCTTTAAATTATTTTTATGACAGAAAAATAGATTTTGCTTCCTTGAACAACTTTCTTTGTGAGCAAACTCAAATGTTCCAAGGTAATTGATAATAGAAGGAACAATACGTAGTAAAACTCACATACAGAGAGCACAGTCCAGGCTCTATCCCACTAGTTTTCACTAATCACATCTCCCATGAAATCTTTTATCAGGGCTACTAACAAGTACACAATAGCCAACCCGAGTTTCACCTTCATTGCCTTCTCAAAGTAGTTTTTTTCTTTCCTCCAGACACCCTAATGAGCAGTGAAATGGTGCAAAGGTAGACATCAAGAAGTAAGAATGGGAGAGGTAATGGCCTGTATAACCTGAAAACTATACAATAAGCTCCTGGGTAATTGAATGTTGGTGGGACTTGGCAAAAATAGCACCAGTGGTTATAATTCATTCAGACTTAAAAGAAACTGTCCTTCCAATATCAAAGCATAATGAAGAACTGAGTGCAAAATTTGTTGCCAGTTTATGATTATAGCATTCAGTGATCCATCCAAGGACTAATGTTGTCCCATCGTGAGTACAAGAGAAGGGCAAATAATGGGTACGAAGAACTGTCCTAAAGTCAAGTTCACGGAAGACAAGCAATTACAACCTGATTTTAGAGATCGACACCCAAAACACTTTTGTCTTTTTCTTTATGATGAATCAATTCAATACACTATTTCCTATTAATGAAGGCATTGTACTTTGGGGTAACAAAGATGTACTTCTGCTCTTGCGATTTTTTTTTAAATAATGAGGGATATAATCATGCACTTGAGTAGCTTCAGTCAAGAGAATGTTATAGAAGTTTAGAAGACTGAGCCATTAATACAGAAAAACCCCTCACTATATACTCGCAGTATTGCTTGAAGGTCCAAATAGCATAACAAAGTTTTTGTATAAAGCAGGACAAGGACCATAAAGAGAAAAATTATCAATCTACTCTTTTAAAAATAATTTTAGTTATAAACCTACTATGTGCTAAGCATTCTGGTAGATATGAGGATACAAACGGAACAAAATACCACTCCCGGTATCAATGCAGTCATTGTGTAATAGAAAGTGAGACAGGTGGACACATACACCACTATACAAATGATTAGAAATCCTGAAGCACATCTCTTCCATTTTATTTACGTTTTCTACATAGATAGATAAAGATAGAATTCTCTCTTGTTTAAGTTGAGAGAGGAATAAATTTACAGGAATTCATGTATTTTCCAAGTAACCTGTGCTGCAATGTCTCAGGAATTTCTGTTATTGCTTACACTTAGTCCATAGTACACATGAAAGAGACTATATGGTTGATGGTGCACAAATATGGCTGTAAATCAGAACTATTCAGGGAACTTTAAAAAAAATAGAGATTCTTAAACCCTGCCACAGTCGCTTTGTGAGCCACTTTAGTCTAGGCCATGTGGAATATCTCAATTTTGACAAAAGCTAAGAGCTGCTACTCAAAGAGGGAATCCTTTGTGGATTAGAGAGGATCAGGAATCACAAAGAAAGATGTGTGTATCATCACACATCACCTAAATGCTCTCACTCAACTCTCTCCCACTGTTTCTGGTCCACTTTCTGTGTTTCTTACACTTCCTTCTCTTCTCCTCCTGTGGTACATCTCGGAGCCATACTTCATCTAGAATTAAACAAGATGGTAGTCCAGGTTAACATTCTATCTATACACTAAGAAATCTCCCCCAGGGGAAAATATTGACTACAAGAACTCATGGAGGAAAAAAACTAGAAATTATATCATATTTTCCACTAACTTCATTTGGAGAATCATAGACATATTAAGCATGAACAAGAGAGAAACTGATTGACTGATTGATTGATTGCTAAGGGGGGAAAGAATTCAGCAATGTGACCCGTGAGTTCCAGAATTTAAAAATTCAGTAATTCAACAAACATTTTGAGCATCTATGCTGAATTAAGTATTACTGAACATTAGAAAAATAGGAAGGGCAACATCTCAATGCTAGCATGATATTAATCACTCCATATTTGATTTAATATTTGATTTAATTTTCATTCTTTCATTAAACAAGTAATGAGTAAGTATTGATCTTGTGCCATGTTTTGTACAGGGGATAAAGTATTGAATAATGCATGCCTAGTTCTTATTCTTTTGGATAATATTTGCCAGCAAGGGATAAAGACAAATAGGGCAACTACAACACAGTATGACAAAGTAGAGAATGCTATGGAGGATCATTGCAAGGACACATAAAGGCAACTTCATACAGACTTCAAAATAAACAAACAACAAATGCTCCAGGAAAAGTTCCTGCAAAGTTATGGAGGCAAGGTAATATGATACATTCAGGAAAGTGACAAATAGTTCATAGCAAAAGTACATTGTGGAAGGTGGAGAGAAATGTAAACTACAAGGGCCAGATTTTAAGTTGTGATGTCATACTAAGAAATTGGATTGTACCTTAATAAGGAGCACCAGAAGGTTTTAACCATGAAGAGAATAAATCAGGTTTGTCTTCCAGTATGTTCACTCAGCCTTCCAAGTTAGAACAGATTGGACAGAGTCAAGACTATGAGATACACCAGTTACAAGACTAATTAAGTAATCCAGGGGAGGAATGATGAAGAATATGGCATAGAGTAATAAATAGGAAGATAGAACAAAGTAGCTGAAACTAAACAATGCTAAAGTGATAAAAAAGAAGGTACTTGGTGATATTTTGTGTGCATGTGTGTGTGTGTGTGTGTGTGATGGTTTAGATCTAAGCATAAGAGGAAGAAGAGGTTAAATAAATTATTTTGGAAATGTTGAGGTTTCAGGGACCAGACAGACTTCCAAATCAGGAATTAAATAAGCAGTGGGATGTGTGGGTCTTGACTCAAGTTCAGGAGAGAAAACAAGCTGCTGATATCGGGTTGGGAAATATTGACCCACCAACAATAATTGAAGTCATGGGAGTGAACAACTGCCAAATTTTAGTTTGGTAAAGAATGTAAGCTATAAAGATAGCCAACAAAGGAAGAGGATCCTCAAAAGTATTTATGAGGAGTAGCCAGACAGTAAGATGGATAGAAAATTCAAAAGGATGGTGTAAAGGAAGCCATGGAAAGTTTATCAACAAGGATGAAGTGCTCAATTGTGCCATATTCTATTGAAAGCTCAAATGAAAAGACTGAGGAGTATCCATTTGCTTAACATAACACTCTCTCCCCTTTTCTGATACCTCAGAATGCATACCTGTGTATTCTCTAGTCAGAAATTTGTTTTTTTTTGCTTTTGTGTTTGTTTTATTTCAGGTAGATTTTTTGCACAGTAGTAGAGGCTTTACTTTCTTCCATTTTGAAATTGGGTTTTTAGTAATGCCTATTGTTAAAGGAATGGTCATGCGCATAGGTGCTAATTATTTTTCCCAAAAAAGTTTGTCATCGCCTAAACATGCTACATCCTGCTGAAATCCTGATATGAATTTATAACACTACATTATAGGCATAATGAAGCCATGAAATCAATTTAGTATCTCCACCATTGTATATCCCAGCACTCACCATTATGACTGCCACAAATTAGATGCTCAAAATTTACTTTTGAGTGAATGAATATATGAATGAATGGAAATACTAGAGGCAAGAGCTAGAATTATATGGTATTTCCATTATATAGCCTGCAAAATGGAGATGGATTCTGGGGGAAAAATCAATTGAAATGCAAAAATAAATATTAACTGGTCATCTGAGAAAAACCAAGGAAACTTTTATACTAATTAGCAAAAATAAAAATCCTCTATCCAACCCTTAGATGCATTCATGCATATATTTTCTAACAAAAGTATTTAGCTGACTAAACTCTATTAAGGATTATTAGAAAATACAAGAGAGCCAAATAATAACTGAACAAGTGACTAAGATGACAACAAACAAAATCAGCACCGACAAGGGCAAAATAGTGCAATGTGGAAGCAGCAATTTAAATGATTCATTCATGGTAGTATGTTGTGAATTAATGGTAGGTCCTCAGGTAGTCATGTTTAGTCACTTTAAAGCACTCATTACTAAACCACCACAGTGAATGTCATCTATTCACTAGCCTTTTCTTTGCTACAAAATGTCAGAGGTAAGTCTATTGCTATCATTTTACTCATTTAACTTCCTCTGTTTCTTTGATAGCACATTCAATTAAGTGTTTTGAGTATATGCATATTCTGAGTGGACAGAACTATTGCTCCAAAATATAAGAGGAAACAAAAATTGGAACTAAAAGGCACTCCCACATGTATCAACCACCTAGGTCTCCCAACACCTACAAAAACAATTGCAAGCATGTTGGAAGGGTCTCTAGGATAAAATGATGCCAAGGGGGAGCTAGTTGCTAGAGATGGAGGTGTCACAACTCGTTCTGCTGCAAGCAAAAACCATTCAACCAGAATCCTTTAATGATACATAAAATTATCTCCCTCAACATGAATCCAAAAGCAGGTAGTTCAGGTATTGGTTCAATGGCCTAGGAACATGGACTCTTTATTTTCCTGCTCTGCCATCCCACTGGATTACTGCCTTGATCTTTTGCCTTGTCTACTAATGTTTTAAGATGGTTACCACAATTTCAGAGCTCTCATGTAGTTAAAATACAGCTTGAGAGAATTTTCTCTTCCACTCTCCTTTCTCCTTCTTCCTGTTTCTTTTCAGGAGATAAATTATTTCCTAAACCCCCCTCCAAAAGACTTTTTCTGCAGTGTATTATAGGTCACATATCTATGACTTAGGTGCACTCTCAACTCCAGATCTGCCAACAAGAACAGAAGGAAATGAGAACTGGTGGCAACCAACAGTGTCAGTCTCTTCCTTTGAATAGACTACTCATGGCTAACACACTTGGTATTTTCTTTCTTCATCTTATTTCTCCCACACAACTTTTCTAAGCTGACTTTATTGCCTTTTCTGTAAGCCTAAATAAAGGTAGCATTTTGTTTCTTATCAAGTTCACATATGAATAGCATTACAATTTCCCTGCATAAAGTATTTTGCTCCTTGAATTTTAGAGTTCCTAATTGATTACACTTACAAATAACATATAAGTAAGAAGGTTGAACTGCACAAGTAAGAGAGTGGGAGAAAATCTATTGTTGTGCTTGTAAAACTGATTTCTTCTGTTTGTTAAATGGACCATGAAAATTCAGCTATTTTAATAATATTTTATTTATAAAGTATTAAATTTTTGGTAATAAAGTCAAAGCTTAATGTGTTTGGAATGCAGAAAATGAAAAATCTTATCTGGAGTATTGCTATTTTAAATTAATGACAAGAACTACTCTACATTTTTGGTACATTAGCATTGCTCTATCTACTAAAACTGAAAACTCCTTCCTGTATATTCTTAAAACAGATATAGTCTATAAAGCAGAGAGGTTTTGTAACACAAGGAAGAATAGGTATTGAAAGGGCTCTAAAATCCTGTAGCTTTTAAATCTGGAAGTGACCACTGGTCTAAATCCCTCATTTAATAAATGATACAATGGAGACTCTGAGATATGAAGTGACTTGCCTAGGGTTGCTGAATAACTAAAACAGAAGTGCCAATGTGGTGGTAAACTAGGAGGACCCTAGGCTCACCTTGTCCCCAAAATACAACTATTTAACTATCAAGTCATCCCAAATACCCCACAAATTTATCTGAAGAGTGGCAGAACAAACTACACAAATAAAGGTGGAGAAGAGGCCACAGAAAAGAATATAGGAAGTGCAGAGACTGGGTCTGAGAGACAGAGAGAGACAGAGAGAGACAGAGAGAGACAGAGAGAGACAGAGAGAGACAGAGAGAGACAGAGAGAGACAGAGAGAGACAGAGAGAGACAGAGAGAGACAGAGAGAGACGTCACCACTGAGGTGGGGAGACACAGTCACAGAGATGGGCAAAAGACAGACTAGCAAATGGGGAAACGAATTCCCATAGCAATTGGCTTGGAAAGCAAGAGGGGCTAAGTTTTTTGAGTTCTTACAACCAGTGGGGCTTAAAGTCTGGAATTCTAAAGGTCAGCAGGCTTGGCTCAGAGAGCTCAGAGGACATTTGGGGCTGCTCTTGAGAAAAAGACAGGGCAAAGAGCTTGCAGACATACAACATAGAAATAGTTTTCTGAAGAGCATCTGGGACACATAGTGGGGATTTTATTTGTTCACGTGTGAGTGTGGACCTGAGAGACAGCTTTCAGGGAGAAAACCTTCTGGAATGAAAGGAACTGACTGCACCATTTCCCTCCCCTGCTCCTCAGCACAAACACAGAATCACCTGTGGAACCAGCATAGTTCCAACACTTACTACCTAACTTTCTTATACTACAATCCCCCCACCCACCCCACCCACCCCCACACTCTGGTGCAACTGCCCTTTCTGGGCATGCTTGCCCCACTCCCAGCAACACAGACCCTCTTCCCCAGAAAACCAGCCCAAACTCCTGAAGATTGCATCTTTCCACTAGGGAGTTTTGCAGAGACTTGGTTCCAGTGGCGAGAGGTATCATTTCACAAACAGAAGGCAGCACACCTAGTTAAAACATGTCACATCAGGCCAGGGACTAAACATTGCTCACAACAGGCAAAGAGAGCCTCTACAGACAACTGGCCTGAAGGATCAAGTGGCCAGGACAAAACAGCAGAGCACACTCAGCATACACTGGAAACATTCACAGAAGAGCCAGGCCCCGGGAAACAGGGAATACTATACTGCAGGACACTAAAGGACCTCTTCCTTATAAAGCCATTACCCTCAAGAACAGGAGACATAGCTGACTTACCCAACACAGGGAATCAGGCACAGAGACTTAGACAAAATGAGAAGACAGAGGAATTTATCTAAAATCAAAGAACAGAAAAAGGTCATCAAAATTAACAAAAGCAGACCTACACCAAATAATGGGGGAAAAATCAAGTAGCAAGACAAAAGATCACAGTAACTAACAAGGGAAACCCCATTAGGCTATCAGGAGATTTTTTAGCAGAAACTTTCCCAGCCAAAAGAGAGTGGCATAATATATATTCAATATGCTGAATGGGAAAAATCTGCAGCCAAGAATATTCTATCCAGCAAGGCTGTCATTCAGAATAGCAGCAGACAGTTTCCCAAATAAAAACTAAATGTGTTCATGACCACTAAATCATCCCTGCAAGAAATATTAAGGGGATTCTTTGAATGGAAAGCAGAGATCAAAAATGAGAGTATGAAGGTAGGAAACAAAAGCAGTAAAAATGAGTATTTCTGAAAAAAAAAAAAAATCAGTCAAGGAACTCACAAAGTAAAACTATGTAAAACATGACAACATATACATAAAACATGGGGAGAAGAGGAGTAAAGAAAGGGTTAAACGCAAGTAACCATCAAGTTAATGTAGACTGCTATGTGCTAAAGAGTTTATATACAAACCTAATCATAACCATATATCAAAAAACACTTGTAAATATGCAAAGAATAAAGTGAAACAAATCCCAGTATACCACTAAAGAAAACCAGCAAACCATGAGAAAAAGACAAAAAAGGATCAAAGAATAATTTCAGAAACACAGAACAAGTAATAAAATGACAATATACATCAATAATTACTTTGAATCTAAATGGACTAAATGCTCCAATCAAAAGAAATAGGGTGACAGAATGGATTAAAAAACGTAAGACCCATCTATATGTTGCCTACAAGAGACTCATTTTAGACCTAAAGACACCTGCAGATTGAAAGTGAGGGGATGAGGGGCGCCTGGGTGGCGCAGTCGGTTAAGCGTCCGACTTCAGCCAGGTCACGATCTCACGGTCCGTGAGTTCGAGCCCCGCGTCAGGCTCTGGGCTGATGGCTCGGAGCCTGGAGCCTGTTTCCAATTCTGTGTCTCCCTCTCTCTCTGTCCCTCCCCCGTTCATGCTCTGTCTCTCTCTGTCCCAAAAATAAATAAAAAACGTTGGAAAAAAAAAAAAAAAAAGAAAGTGAGGGGATGAAAAAATATGTATCTTGCAAATGGATGTCAAAAGAAAGCTGGAGTAGTGATACTTGTATAGATAACTAGACGTTAAAATAAAAACTGTAATAAGAGACAAAGTGACAAAGAGACAAATTTTATATATATAATATATAATGTTATATGTTATTATTAACTATGTAATAATTAAGGGGATAATCCAACAAGAAGATATTAACAATTATAAATATTTATGCACCCAACATAGATGTACCCAAATATATAAAAGAGTTAATAACAAACATAAAGGAACTCATCAATAATACAAAAATAGTAGGGGATTTTAACACCCCATCTACATCAACTGACAGATCACCTAAACAGAATGTCAATGAGGAAATAAGGACTTTGAACAACACACTGTAATTTAACAGATACATTCAAAAATTCCATCCTAAAACAGCAGAAACATTGTTTTCAAGTACACATTCCCCAAAATAGGTCACATTTTAGTTCAAAAAATGAGCCTCAACAAATTCAAGAATATTAAAGTCATACCATGCATCTTTTCTGACCACAACACTATGAAACTTGAAATCTACCACAAGAAAAAAAATCTGGAAAGACCACACCTGGAGGTTAAACAACACACTACTTAAGAATGGACAGGTCAACCAGGAAATGAAAGAAGAAAATATACATGGAAACAAATGAAAATGAGAACACAATGGTCCAAAACCTTTGGGATGCAGCAAAAGCAGTTCTATGAGGCAAGTTTATAGCAATAAAACGCTACCTCAAGAAGCAAGAAAAATCTCAAACAACCTACCCTACACCTAAAGGAGCTAGCAAAACAAAACCTCAAACCAGCAGAAGGAAGGAAATAATAAAAATTAGAGCAGAAATCGGTGATATATAAAAGAAAAAATATAACAGATCAATGAAACCAGGAACTGATTAATTTCAAAAAAGAAAAAAAGTCAGTAAAACTGATAAACCTCTAGCCAGTCTGATCAAGAAAAAAAGGATAAGGACCAAAATAAATAAAAATCACAAATGAGAAAAAAGAAAGAACAACAAACACCACAGAAATACAAAGATTTATAAGATATTATGAAAATCTATATACCAACCAATTGGACAAAGAAGAAATAGATAAATTCTTAGAAACATATAAACTACCAAAACTGAAATAGGAAGAAATAGAAAATGTGAAAAGACTGATAACCGACACAAAAAAAAAAAAAAAAAAAAAAAAATCAAAAATGCCCAACAAACAGAAGTCAAGGACCAGATAGCATTACAGGAGAATTCTACCAAACATTTAAAGAGTCAATAACTATTTTTCTCAAACTATTCCAAAAATTAGAAAAGGAAGGAAAATTCCAAATTTATTCTATGAGGCTAGCACTATCCTGATACCAAAACCAGATAAAGACACCACTAAAGAAGAGACTTATAGGCCAATACCCCTGATGAACACAGATGCAAAAATTTTTTAAAAAAATACTAGCAAACTAAATTCAGTAATATATTTTTAAAAATATTTCACTATTTCTGGGTGGCAAAGGTGGTTTATTATTAAAAAATCAGTGTGATACCTAAATAAGAGAAAATATAAGAGCTATATGATCATTTCAATAGACTTAGTAAAAGCAATTGAAGTAAAATATCCATTCATAATAAAAACCCTCAACAAAGTAGGGTTAGAGGGAACATACTGCAACATTAAAAAGGCCATATATGAAAAACCCACAGCTGACATAATCCTTAATGGGGAAAAACAGAGCTTTTCCCCTAAGGTGAGGAACAAGACAAAGATGTCCACTCTTACCATCTTTACTGAATACAGTACAAGAAGTCCTAAGTCACAGAAATCAGAAAACACAAAGGAATAAAAGTCATCCAGATAGGTAAGGAAGAAGTAAAAGTTCATTTGCTGGTAACATGATACTACTGTATAGAAAAACCAAAAGGCTCAATTAAAAAAAAAGAACTGATAAACAAATTAGGTAAAGTCACAGAATACAAAATCAATGGACAGAAATCTGTCGTATTTCTATATATCAATAATGAAGCAGCAAAAAGGAGAAATTTTTAAAAATCCCATTGAGAATTGCACTAAAAATAGTAATAGCAACAAACCTAACCAAAGAGGTGAGAGACCTGTACTCTAAAAACTATAAAGCACAGATTAAAGAAAGTGAAGATGACACAAAGAAATTAAAACACATTTCATGCTTATAGATTAGAAGAACAAATTGTTAAAATGTCTATATTACCCAAAGCAATCTACAGATTTAATGTAATCCCTATCAAAATACCAACGACATTTTTCACAGAACTAGAACAAACAATCCTAAAATTTGTCTAGAACCACAAAAGACCCTGAATGGCCAAAGAAATCTTGAAAAAGAAAAGCAAACCTGAAGTCCACAATTCCAGACTTTATATTACAAAGCTATAGTGATCCAACAGTTATGGTACTGGCACAAAAACAGACACACAGATCAATAGGACAGAGTAGAAAACCCAGAAATGAACTCCCAACTGTATGGTCAATTAAACTTCAACAAAGCAGGACAAAATATCCAACAGGAAAAGATAGTCTCTTCAACAAATGCTGCTGGGAAACTGGACAGCAATATGCAAAAGAATGAAACTGGACCACTTTGTTACCCCCCACACACAAGTAAATTCAAAATGGATTAAAGGCCTAAATGTGAGACCTGAAACCATAAAAATCCTAGAAGAGAACACAAGCAGTAACCTGTTTGACACCTATTGTAGCAACTTTTTTCTAGATAGGTCTCTTGTGGCAAGGAAACAAAAAGCAAAAATAAACTATTTGGACTCCATCAAGAAAAAAATCTCCTGGACAGTGAAGGAAACGATCAACAAAACTAAAGGGCAACCTTCAGAAAGGGAGAATATATTCACAAATGACATATTTGATAAAGGGTTAGTATCCAGAACATATATAGAACTTCTACAACTCAACACCTAACAAATAATCCAATTAAAAAATGAACAGATGACCAGACTGTTGTATTTATGTATTTCTCCAAAGACATACATATGGCAAAAAGACACATGAAAATGTTATCACCTACAATCAGAAAAATGAAAATCAAAACTGCAAAGAGATATCATCCCAAACCAGTCAGAATGACTAAAATCAACAACATAGTAAACAATAGGTGTTGGTGAGGATGCATAAAAAAAAAGGGAAGCCTCTTGCATTGTTTGTGGGAATACAAACTGTTGCAGCCACTGTGGAAAACAGCATGGAGTTTCTTTAAAAAGTTAAAAATAGGACTACCCTATGATCCAGTAATTACACTACTGGATATTTACCCAAAAAATCAAAAATACTAATTCAAAGGGATACATTCATCCCTATCTATTGCAGCATTATTTACAATACCAAGATATGGCAGCAGCCCAAGTGTCCAATGATTGATGAATGGATAAAGAAGTGGTGTGTGTGTGTGTATCTATACACATATGCATATATATGTATATATATACATATATGTATATATATCTATATATATGCTTATAGATTGAAAGAAGAAATTGTTAAAATATATATATATGCATGTGTACACACACACACACAGGAATATTATTCAGTCATAAAAAAGAATGAAATCTTCCCATTTGCAACAACATGGATGGAGCTAGAAAGTATAATGCCAAGTGAAATAAGCCAGTCAGAGAAAGATAAATACTCTGATTTCACTCGTATGTAGAATTTAAGAAACAAATAATCCAAGGGGAAAAGAAGAGAGAAAAATCAATAGACTCTTAATTATAGAGAACTGATGGTTACCAGAGGGGATGGATGTGGGGGGATGGGTTTAATAGGTGATGGGATTAAGGAGTACACTTGTCTTGATGAACAGAGTGATGTATGGAATTGCTGAATCACTATATAAAGACAAATAATAACTAAAACAGAGCCAAGATTTAAGAAGTTGTCTGTCTGGAATTTCTACTTTTCCTACTTCAGAACTGCCCTTACTCTCATACTTTCAATCAAAAAACTAAAAAGCTCATGGATTGAGGTAATCTGGTTCACTGGAAGTTAAAATTTTTGTTTCAATTTTGACTACCAAATCTTTCTAAAATGTATTTGTTTCCTTGTCTTATTACAAAGTTTAGACCGAATATTATTTCATGCATTCTAGATTATTTATAATATGGAACCATCTTGTTATCTTCATAATGAGCACCATATTTTTAGGGTTTTGTGACCAGATTTTGAATTTATAAAATTAAGCTGAAGTTTTGTATTACTGACCTTAGGTCATTTCTTGGACAATGTTGATTTGATCATTTTTATGTTCATGTTGTTATTTTGGTGTTTTTTTAATGTTTCTTTTTGAGAGAGAGAGAAATAAAGAGTGCAGGTGGGGGAGGGACAGAGAGAGACAGGGAAACACAGAATCTGAAGCAGGTCCAGGCTTCAACACAGGGCTTGAACCCACGAAACATGAGATCATGACCTGAGCTGAAGTCGGACACTTAACCAACTGAGCCACTCAGGCACCCCGGTTAATTTCTTAAAAAAAGATACAAGCTTTTCTTTAGATCTCCATCTTTATGTTTAAACAAACCATCAAGCAATAAAAAAAATTCTGATTGGGATTATTATGCATTTTATTTTGGCCTTCCCATAGTTCTTATATTGTCCAGTTTTTAAGGGAAATGGCAGATCAATGATAAATGATTTGAGGATGTAGAAGATTTAATCACTATTCTAATTCTCTGATGATCCAAAACCAGCATTAATAAAGGGCATCAGGAAGTCTTCCACAGGTTTGTTGAGGGTAGGAAGAGAGCTTTTCTCTCTTTTTAACACAGGGAAAACTCAGAGCACATGCAGCTCTCAGCTCTGCCTTCCTTAAATTTAAGCCAGTTAGGTGAACTTTTGAGCATTCTTCTAAAAATGAAACAAGTATTCTTGCACACATGCTCAATCATTTTCTGTGCTTATTAGCAAACCAGTTGTGGGAATATCTAAGGCTAGCAGCTTCAAGGGTTGCAGATTCAGAATTATAACTTCTCTTTCATACCTCATTTCAGGGTTGTGTAGAGTCAGGTTGGGTGGGACAGAATAAGATAGGGCAGGAAAGAATATGGTAAGCCTTTCTAAATGGAAAGTATTCCAATACTATGTTCTCAAAATGTCTAATTTAGTGAATAAATAGTATTTAGAGTAAGCATGAATATACTTATTTTAATTATTGATTCCTTGTTAAAATTTTGTCATTTCATGCTTTTGCAGTGGAATTTAACATAGACAAGATTGACTTAAAATGAGGGCATCTTGTTATTTGGGTTTCAAAATATAAATAGGGTATGAGACACATATGTTTTAGATTAATTACAGCAGAAGATGAGTAATGTTTTAGTAACAATTTAGCATACCCCAGCAAAGTGAAAATGAAAGGTAAGGGTATCGTGATTTCCAAACTATAGGTGATATAATACCCATGTGGCTGAATCATCGTCATCAACTTAGATGATTGAATACCTACTGAGCCCTTGATATTATTCAAGACATCATGAGTTCTACAAACTATGACTTTCCTAAGATACTGCCTTAAATGAACTCAATAGGATTCATTGATGTAGAACTTCTATTAGCTCTAACTATTTTGGAAGTTTTGTTCTACCTCATAGAAGTTCAAATCTCCCATTTCCAAAAGCAAGTGTTAAACTCAGTAGCTTGCTCCGTGCATATTGGTGCATTGCATATATTTTATAGCTTTATCTTTATCTCAGCATATATATATTTATGTCCCATATTTGCTGAATATTTCCTAACATCATTGTTTACTAGATGTACATCAATAAGGTAAAATACATACATACATACATACATACATGAATAAATGAATCCTAGCCCCAGTTTTTAAATATTTTCCATTTAAAATTCTTTGAAAGGGCATCTTAGAAAAAGGACATATGGTACATGGTTACGTTTTTCCACCCCATCTCCATCCCTCGAACAATGTATTGCTGAAACGATGGTGGAACAAAGTAATAATCTGTAAATGGGCCTCAGTTTAAAAAGATTAAGTAACAACTTGATCCTATAGGGCAATTTTTTCTCTCATCACAGATATTAACTGTCAAACTTAAGACTTATCATAGGTTTTTATCAATAATTTGAAAAATGACATCAGCAAGATGGTGGAATAAGAGGACGCAGCCCTCATCACCACACAGAAACACATTTTAGCAACCTCCTACAAACAAGAATAGCTTCTTCAATAGAGTTGAGAAAACTGGATATCCACAGGCAAAAGCATAAAATTGGACCCTTCTATCGTATTCAAAATCAACTCAAAACCTCAAAAAGGTTTAAATATAGGAACTGAAATTGTAAAACTCCTAAAGAAGACAAAAAAAGCACTTTGATTGGTCTTAGTGATATTATTTTTGGATTGGAGACCAAAAATATAGCCAACGACAGCATCAACTGCAAACAAGTATGATTATGTCAAACTAAAAAGCTTCTGCACATCAAAGAAATCCATGAACCAAATGGATAGACAATCTCCACAATGGTAGACATTTTTTATATATTCAGTGGATTTACTTGTACGGCAAACCATTTATTGGATAAGGGATGAATATCCAAAAAATATAAGGAACTCAAACCAATAGCAAGGTTCACAATAGCCAATATATGCAAACAATCTAAATGTCCATCATTGGATGAATAAAGAATATACATCTACCATGGTATACATCTACAATGGAATATTATTCAACCTTTAAAAAACACGAAAATCCTGTCATTTGTAGCAACATGGGTGGGCTTGGAGATCATTAAGCTAAATGAAATAAACCAGACACACAAATACTCTATGATCTCACTTACATATATAATCTAAAATGGTTAAACTCACATAAGTAGAAAGTAGATTAGTGGTTGCCAAGGGCTGTGAGAGAGGAAAATGAAGAGGTAATAGTTAAAGGGTACATAGACTCAGTAATCTAAGGTAAAGTTCTGGAGATGGACAAGATAGCATCATGTCTACAGTTAACAATATTGTATTGTATACTTAAAATTTGTTAAGAAGATAGATGTTATGTAAAGTATTCTTATGACATACAAAAAATAATAGTAATAAAGGATGCAGGAGGAAACTTTGGGAGGTGATGGATACGTTTGCAGTCTTGATTATGGTGATGGTTTCACAGGTATATACTTCTCCCCAAACTCATTGGATGTGTATACTAAACATGTAAAACTTTTGTATGGTAATCTACCTCAATAAAATGGTTTAAAATAAAAAATGAAATAAAATAGGTTAGCATGGTTAAATAAAAAAAAAAAACAACAATTTTGCCAAATTCTAAGATTTGGGTGGTAATATCATGCGCAACTCAAAGTTGTTTGCCCAACTTTGCACTTGCTCTGAATTGACAACTAATCAGTAGTTGTCCTCACTATTTTACAGCTTAAGTCAGAAGCTAGAGAGAAAAATATCTCAGGAGTGATGAATTTTTATTTGCTACTACCAAAAATATTTCTTTTCCCTTCTTTTCCCTTCAAGAGGGAAAAGTTATTCATATTCTCCATTTAATCTGATGTAGCCATGCTCTCACTATGTTTCAAGCCATTTCCTCAAACATATTTCCTCTGTGTTGTCTTGTTCTAACAAGATAGCACAAGAGGGTGTTTTAATCATTGATATGGATCTGGTAGGGTTCCTCCTTTATGTAGGTACTCTTAGCTTGTTCAGAGGGCCTCCCGCTTTAATACTTTATTTTATCCCAGCAACGTTTTTGTGGTATTAGAGCTAGAATCAAATTCCAAAACCAAGAAGGCCAGACATTCCCTTTTTAGAAGAAACAGCCATGACCAGCTCAGTGACTTTCACAGGGCAAAATTCAACAAATTCCTGGAACCACAGCTTTCTCACCAACCCACAGTCTATTTTTGCAACACTGTACCATTAGGGAATTTAACTGCAAGCAGCAAAAAACAATTCTGGCTAACTTAAACAAACAAAAGGAATTTATTGGAAGAATATGGCATAGCTGACAGAAACCAAGGAAGAACCAAAGAACTAGGTCAATAAAGGGAAGAATGAGAAGTAGTGCAATTGATTGGGTAACAGGAACAAATAACATTATCTCTCACATGCATTCCTGGCGATGAAAGAACCAGGATCAGTTTCGGTCTTTAGGTCTCTGTTAAAGTTTATAATTCCAGAGATCCATTTCCTGAAATTTGCTAAAAAGAGGGGAGGGGATGGAAAAGGGTAGAACACCTTTTATTGACTACTGGCATCAAAACTCTATCTCACAGTAAAGATGTTAGGCCTAAAGAAAAAAACCAGGTGCTGATAGAAGGAAACATGTATGCTGATTAAGTTAAAATAACATTTGCCAGAAGCAAGTTTAACAGTTAATCTTACACCACCCCCATAGAGTATTCAAAATAGTTATTAACAAAGTTAAGAGGGAAAAGAGGAGATTAGAAAAATCATCAGGAATAAAACAGTTATGACAACTATCATTATGATGTACTTTCCAGCATACAATTGGTGCTTCAATATATAATAATAATGCTCAGCACAAGCTATGAGTGCAATTCAGATTCTTAGCATGACACTTAGAATAATGGGGGGAAATTTCATTAATCCAGGGAAGTCTACATTAGTGAATTGTCTATTTTAGAATATTTATGTTACTGTTAAATGTACACATTTGGTCCAAAATCCTAATTTATAGAGGTCTAGACTAAATTTCTCCAATGATATTTTAAAAAGGCCCAGAGACACATGCCCCCCATGTTTATAGCAGCACTATCAACAACAGCCAAAGTATGGAAAGAGCCCAAATGTCCATCAATGGATGAATGGATAAAGAAAATGTGATATATATATATATATGTGTGTGTGTGTGTATATATATCTATATATATATATACACACACACACACACACACATATATATGTGTGTGTGTGTATATATATATATATAGATATATATACACACACACACATACACACACACACACACACACACACACACACACACACACACACACAATGGAGTATTACTCAGCAATCAAAAAGAATGAAATCTTGCCATTTGCAACTACGTGGATGGAACTGGAGGGTATTATGCTAAGTGAAATTAGACAGAGAAAGACAAAAATCATATGACTTCACTCATATGAGGACTTTAAGAGACAAAACAGATGAACATAAGGGAAGGGAAACAAAGATAATATAAAAACAGGAAGCGGAACAAAACAAAAGAGACGCATAAATATGGAGAACTGAGGGTTGCTGGAAGGTTGTGGGAGGGGGGATGGGCTAAATGGGTAAGGGGCATTAAGGACTCTACTGAAATTATTGCTTCACTATATACTAATTTGGATGTACATTTTAAAAAATAGAAAATAATGTTAAATCAAAAAAAAGGCCCAGAAATAATGTTTTTTATTACTAACAAATAGGTAATCACACGGCTGATAATTTTCAAAATCAACTAAAACACTGAAAGAATTGTACATTCCAAGTACTGCTTAAGTACTTTATGTGTATTAACCCATTACCACTCACAATGCCATGATGTAGGTTCCATTAGTACCACCATTTAATGGATAAAAGAGATGAATACCAACAAGTAGTTATTAATGTCATCACTGTTTTACAGACAAAATGGAGATCACACAACCAATAACTGGAAAAGTACAGATAATGATCTGATAATAAATATTTTTAATCTAACAAATGTTTAAAACGTCTGTACAAATCAAAACCACACTCAGATATCACCTCACACCAGTCAGAGTGGCCAAAATGAACAAATCAGGAGACTATAGATGCTGGAGAGGATGTGGAGAAACAGGAACCTTCCTGCACTGTTGGTGGGAATGCAAACTGGTGCAGCCGCTCTGGAAAACAGTGTGGAGGTTCCTCAAAAAATTAAAAATAGATCTACCCTATGACCCAACAATAGCACTGCTAGGAATTTACCCAAGGGATATAGGAGTGATGGTGCCTAGGGGCACTTGTACCCCAATGTTTATAGCAGCACTTTCAACAATAGCCAAATTATGGAAAGAGCCTAAATGTCCCTCAACTGACGAATGGATAAAGAAATTGTGGTTTATATACACAATGGAATACTATGCGGCAGCGAGAAAGAATGAAATATGGCCTTTTGTAGCAACGTGGATGGAACTGGAGAGTGTTATGTTAAGTGAAATAAGTCATATAGAGGACAAATACCATATGTTTTCACTCTTAAGTGGATCCTGAGAAACTTAACAGAAGACCATGGGGGGGAGGGGAAGAAAAAAAAAAAAAAGAAGTTAGGGAGGGAGCCAAAACATAAGAGACTCCTAAAAACTGAGAACAAACTGAGGGTTGATGGGGGGTGGGAGGGAGGAGAGGGTGGGTGATAGGTATTGAGGAGGGCACCTGTTGGGATGAGCACTGGGGGTTGTATGGAAACCAATCTGACAATAAATTTCATTTTTAAAAAAATAAATAATAAAAATAAATAAAATGTCTGTACATTTTCTTTCTCAATCAAAATACTCCAGCAATCTTATTCAGACTACTATTCTGCTCATCAATCTATTTCTCTGGGTGACTAGAGAAAGTAAACTTTAGCCAATCCCTTTGGAAATCATCCCAAATCAAGAATCGGCAAGGTCTGAGGTAACATATTACTGCATTTGCAACCACTACCTCATGCACCACCAACACCAGAATGATATAAAAACGGGTCACAGATAGCAATATTGTCAAGTAATGTAATAAAACAGTTCAAAGAAGGAATATTCTCATCAAAAGGCTATTTTTTCCAGTTAACATAACAGCATTTTTTTTTAAATACCACTGAGTCATCTCTTTAGAAGGGGGTTTCATCTGAGTCATCCTAGCTAACAAATCACAAATCCTTAAAATTTAGAACCAAGTCTAAGGGCAATTGTGTGCCCTCCTGAAAACTTGGGTGCAAGCAAGGCTAAGAAAACAGCTGTGAACTGTCATTTATTGGAGCTGATAGTGTTTGAATTAGGAGAAAATCCTATTCATTGGCAAAAGTTCAGGAAATAAATTGTACAGAATGCCTTTGCATAATATCTGGTTTTTGAAAGAACAGTGAAAGTTGTAGAACTTAATGACCCTCAAGCTCTGCTTCTTAGAATAGTGCCCTCTTTGTACTATCTTCATGGCCAATAGTTTTGGGCACCAACCCATTAGCCAGTGAATAAAGTACTGAATACCAATTATGTATTTACCATGATACTCGTGCTACTAGCAAGGCAAAGGACAGGATTGCTTTCTACAAATGGTTCATGTCTCCCATCAGAAGTTTTCAAGTCTGTAACTGGATGGGCTGGATTTCATTTAATATAACTCTTAAATGTCCAGCCTATCCTTGAGAAATACCCAGGCCCCATCTCACGCACAGTTTTAAGGATTGAGGACACCAATAAGTAATACAGAATATTTGTTTGGACAAGTTATTTTCTTACCCCCAACAATCAGTCCCTAAAAATTTCAAAGTAGAAACTATCACATTAAAAAGTAATTTATCACTAAAGCAATGAGGATCATTAATTCGATGACATTGTAACATGGCATTTTTTTTCTGGCAATTCTAGCCAACTTGAAAATAGAGAATGATTTTAACTGCCAATGGGTACTTTTCCTTTATAATTGTAAATATTTCAGTATAAAGTAAGTTATGTAGTTTGAGTGCCAAAAGCTTATAGACCTGGTCTTTTTTTCTTTTCTTCTTTTTTCTTCAAACCCTCACTGGTGTATGGCGGTTTTTTAAAAGTGTTGATAAATGAATAAAGAGGAATACAAGGACACTATTATGCATAAACACTGTAAACTCGTTATGCCCAGGCAAGCATACAGTATGACAGGATGGCTGTTTCTCAACTCTCACTCCCATTTCAGATAAATCTACTCCTCAGTAACAGACTATTGAATGGTTTGAAGCTGCCCACGTTACTGGAACACTTTATTATAATGGCTGAATAATCTTGTCTTATTCTTCTACAATTGAAATGTGTAATAGGAGGTATCAACTTAATCTGGGCAAGGTAAGTCCATATTATGAAGAAAGAATCAATGGAGACCACATCTATCTTTTTTTTCTTTACCTGCACATAAGAATTAAAGAATTCAAAAATCTAAATTAGGGGTTTCCAAATGGTGTTCCTCCAATCCCCAAGAGGCTACCTGAGCAAGTCAGGAGAAAACTGAATAGATGGCATCTGGGCTTCTCACAATTACCATCCTTCTCCACCAAATTGCAGCCAGAAAAAGTAACTCTTTTTCCTATTTTGTATATAACAATCTAAATAACATTATGTTTGGAACAAAAAATGGGATACTACAAATTTGAGATCACGCAGCTAAATGAGCTCTATTTCTTATATAGTTGTCAAGTTGAACTATCATACATTTTATTGCAGTGTTGTGGCCATTCAAAACATTTTGGACACTTCTCTGGAAAATGCCTTTAGATAAGATGGTCTAAACTTTTTAGTTTATTCTGATGGAAAATATTCAACTCTTAAAAGTGGGCAGTTTTACAAAACAGCCAATTTCTTTACACCAGTTCCAAGGTTCAAGGTAAGAGATTAAGCTAAATAATTAGTATCATCTGATCACATGTGACAATAAAACAATGAGATGTTCAACCCTCATATGGATGATGGCCAGGGAGATGTTGGAAGATGGAAAAGATGTCATTTGATGTTGCTTGTATATCTATGCAGATGACAGTCTTCAACAGGAGTGTTTAATGATGTTTATATGATGAAATTATTCTAAGTTTTCGGCTGGCTTAACATGAGAGAGAGAGGGAGGTGAGAGGTAGAATAGAGAGAGAGGTGGAGGAGGGATAGCCCTATTTCCTTCTCAAGAACTAGAAAGAATTTACCAAGTATTTGTTAGCTATCCTCATTATAGATTTCACTAATTCATACTTTTCCTTGAATGGCCCTCAAAATCCACTATTTTCTGCCAGTGGAATCTTAACTCCACTGTCCATGGTCAAGACCATGACTAATGACCCTCAGATATAAAAAAGTGAGTGAGATTTGCTATGTGTTTGCTGCCAATCTCACAGGAATTTAACAAGTGAAAAGCAATGTTTAATAACAGGAAAGTTAGATATGCTAACTAAATTATTAATTTGGACTTTTTAATGATGTGTATGGGTAGCTCCCCTTTTTTGAGTCCCTAGTCAATGCCATGCAATGGACCTTCATATACATCGTTACTCCATCCTCACCATCAACCTTGCCTACACTTACATGAACTCTAAGTGGTAGAGACTCTAAGGCAACCTATTTGCATTCTTCCTTCATTCAGGTCTTTGCTCAAATCTGGTCTTCCCAGCCTCTGACACTCTCTCTCCTGTAAATGTTTTGTTTTCATTCACAGCACTTCTCCTCCCCTAACAGATTATACATAGGTTTACTGGTCTCCTCCATCCACAGACTCTAAGTGTGGTATTTTTTTGTTTGTTTGTTTACTACTCAACTCCTAGTGCACTTATGTAACAGTGTAACAATTGGGGGCCCATAATAAGTCTTTGATAAATATTTGTTGAATGCATAAATATATGAATGAATGTTTGATGAATGAATAAAAGGGCAAATGGACATAGATTCCTCTCTCCCTCAAAATCTTAGAGGTTTACACTCCATCCTATTTCTTCACAATTTCAAAAGATATTTTATGGTTTCTGCAGACAGCAAACCTATTTCCACTTATTACCCTGAAATTCTTATTCCCCTATCATTGACCACCCTGTTAATACTACAGGGCAGGAATGCTAATCTCCAGCTGGAGGGTGTAGGATAACCACCAGGTAACAACAGTGTTCTGTGTGGAGAGCCAAAACAAGGGTTGCAGCAGCCAGCTGCTCCCAGAGTCCTCCTCACACTACACAGAACTGGGAAATTACCCAGGAAAGCTGCCACATGGGACAAGAGCAGTGCCTGAATACAAAGTTTGGAAAGTACTTTCCAGTAGGTAGAGAAAAGGACTATGAAGCATAAGCCCCAAACTCACCAGTATTGTCATTCGAACCCACCCAACAGATGGTAGACCAGGCCATCTGTTGTTTCCTTTCATTTTAGGAAATAATTCTTCTCTGTAAGCAAATGTTTAAGACACATTAAGGAACACGAAAACTATTTTAGAGGAAAACGGAGAGAAAAACTTTGAACAGAGGAAAATGAACTCCAAGGAAGGGACAGTATAGAAACTTAAAACAAGTTGAAAAAACAAGTAAAATATACTTAAAACAGAAAAAGGAACACATTTGCATCATGTGACAAGATGATCAGGCATTTCTAAGATGGGCATATTGGACATAGAAGATAAGATTTTTGAAATAAATAATCCAATGGAGTAGCAGAATGATTTGATTCAAAATCAAATTACTTCACTCAGTTCTCTGGGTCAGAGAACTCTCCCAGAAGACACAAAGAAAAGAGAGGAGGAAGAGAAAAAAAAAAAAAAAATAGGACAAGAATGTTGGACAACAGAAATAGCAGTGCCAAACCCACTGAGTTGGAAAACCTAAAGAAAAAACAGAGTACAAGCAGGGGATAAAAGAGTGATAAAATTATAACCAAAACTCTTAAACTAAAAAAACAAAATCTTTATATTAGGCTTCAATTTGATAGTGTCCTGTGGCAGAGATGATTCTGGTTGTATCAAATTGTTTTGCTGACCTCTTGGGCACAAAGGAAGACTACCCTTTCCCACCCTTCCCCTTATATAATTAATGATAAAAACAAAATTTCAGTATAAAAATTCTCAGAAGTTTTATCATACATGTATCATCTTTGAAAGACTCTTTAAAAGATAAATTCCTGCAATAAGAAAAATGGAAAATATTATATTGAAAATAAGAACATACATTGTAACAGCACACTTGTATCCCTTGGATAAATACTTAGTAGTGCAATTGCTGGGTCGTAGAAAGACAAATATCATATGACTTCACTCACATGAGGACTTTATGAGACAAAACAGCTGAACATAAGGGAAGGGAAGCAAAAACAATATAAAAACAGGGAGGGGGACCAAACAGAAGAGACTCATAAATATGGAGAATAAACAGAGGGCTACTGGAGGGGGTGTGGGAGGGAGGATGGGCCAAATGGGTAAGGGGCACTAAGGAATCTACTCCTGAAATCATTGTTGCACTATATTTGCTAACTAATTTGGATGTAAGTAAAAAAAATTAAATTAAAAATTAAATTAAATTAATTTTTTAAAAAACACCATACATTATAAATAAATAAGGAATGACATTACAGTCCTAAAGCTCTTAGAATATCAACACAAGGCCAAAGAGTTCCTTTGGTTAGGACAATACTGATAGAGAAAAATACCTAACATGGGTCTTGAATATAATACATAATTTTCAGGTTAAGATAAATGTTTTATAGGTAATGGTAGGAAAATTAAAAAACAGGAAACATGGTAAATCAAAATCATTAAAAAATTACAGAAACAGGTCCTAACATAAGTGAGATTACAGTAAATAAAACAGGCTAAACACATTTAATAGAAGAGGAAGATTCACAGTGTCCATTTTTAAAAAATATACACAAGTCAAGCCATGAAAAAGCATGGAGGAACCTTAAATGAAAATTAATAAGTGAAAGAAGTCAATCTGAAAAGGCTACATACTGTATGATTCCAATTGTATGAAATTTGCCAGAAGGCAAAACTATGGAGAGAGTAAAAAGATCAGTGATTTACAGGGACTAGATTGGGGAGAGGAATGCACAGCCAGAGCACAGAAGATTTTTAAGGCAGCAAAAATACTTTGTATGATACCATAATGGTGGACATATGTCATTATATATTTGTCCAAACCCATAGAATACACAAAACCAAGAGTGAACCCTAAGGTAAACTATGAGTTATCATGATGTGTCAATGTAGGTTCATCCTTGGTGAAAATATACAGAGATTTCCTATATACCTCTTTGCCTCTCTACATTCATAGACTCTCCCATTATCAATGTCACACAAGAGAAGGGTATATTTTTCCCTTGATGATGAACCTACATCAACAATTTTCCACTGTTGATGAAACTACATCAATGAAGATGTGAAGGGTATGAATGTGAAGGGACAAGGAGGTATGTGTGAAATCTCTATATCTTCCTCTCACAATTGCTGTGAACCTAAAACTAATCATAAAATACACACACACATACACTATCCTGTCCCAAAGTGGCACATTTCCAAAAGGGAAAAGAGCATGGAAATATTGGGGAGAAAGGTTTAAAAGAATATACACATATATTGTGTACTGGAATTCATATATGAGAGAGAGGGATACACATTCTTCTACACATAAGAATATGAGCCAAATATGAAGCAAAATAAAGCTGGATATTAATTTTACCATTAGTCAAATATAAACTTTAGCTAAAAGCAAAGTCATTTTTTATTCTACCAGTATTTATTTAATGCTAAACACTGTTTTTGATTTAAATTCCAGTAGAGTTAACATACAATGTTGTATTAGTTTCAAATGTACACTACAGTGATTCAGCAATCCTGTACATTACTCAAGGCTCTTCATAAGGGAAGAAGCTGTTTTAAATAGTGGGGATAGAGCAAGGATCAAAATTGACCTTCACCCTCCTGCAGTTATATTCTCAAAGGATACAAATTAAAGAAAAATATACACTATAAAAGAAAACATGTAAGATATCATGTGGTAATGAGTCTTTTTAAGAAAAGTCCATCAGGATACCAGGGATTGAAAAGCAAGGTGGCATTTGAGCAAGACCCAGAAGAGGAGAGGCAAATAAACATGCAGCTATCCAAGAGAACAGGGTCCCCAACAGGATATAGAAATTCAAAGATTCTGAGATGGAATCATTATTGGCAGGAGTGCCTGGGTATTTCAGTAGGTTAAGCATCCTGCTCTTGGTTTTGGCTCAGGTCATGATCTCATTTCTCCTGAGTTGGAGCCCCATGTTGGGCTCTGCCCTGGCAGCTCAGAGCCTGCTTGGGATATTCTCTCTCTCTCTCTCTCTCTCTCTCTCTCTCTCTCTCTCTCTCTCTCTCTCTGTACCCCCCGACCCCGCTCTCTTAAGATAAATAAACTTTATTTAAAAAAAAAAAAAGGAAAGAAAGATTACTGGCATATTTAATAACATGAAATAGGCCAGTGTGGCTGAAATGCAACTGGCAAGTACAGATGGGTAGGTGAGGTTCAAACAATCGTATAGCACTCTTGTTATTGCAAGGATTTGGGTTTTAACTATGAATGAGATGAAAAGACATAGGAGAATTTTAAGCCAAATATTTTGAAAGGTATGGTGTCCATCAAAGCAGATGGCTGTTAAGAGCCTATTGCAATGACCCAACCAAAGGTGATGGTGGCTTGGAACAAAGGAATAGTGGTTGAATATGAAGAAGGCATCTGGATTCTGGATAGACAGTGATAATAAAGCCAAGAAGATTGACTGATGGGTAAGTGATAAGGTATGAGAGAATGCTGTTGAGTCAAGCAACATTGCAAGATTTTTTAGCATGTTTCATGATATACAGGAAAACTGGTACAAGAATAGGGCTTTTTTGGGAGGAGAGCATGGTGATCAAAAGTTCACTTCTGGACACATAAGTCGTAAGATATTCATTGAACTTCCAAGGGGACACACGGAAACAGCTGGATATAAAAGAGTTCTGCTTTAAGATTTAAAAATTTGGAAGTCATCAGAACATAGATAGTAATCTCATCCAAACTGAGAATTTTAAAAATCAACAGAGTGATTGTAGATTAAGAAGATGTTCAAATATCGAGCCTTTGGACACACCAGTATTTACAATGGAAGGAGATGCTAAGAAGGCAGTCAAACCAACACAAGTACTGGCTGGTGAAGAGGTGATTTGTGGTGAATGATAATTATGTAAAGCAACATTCAATCTCACTAAACAAAGGTAAATTATGATAATGTGCTATCATTTTACATATTTAAATAGGTAGAAATAGCGTATCAAACAGTATGTTAGTGAAAATTTGTGAAATCTTGTCCGTGGGATGCAAATGTATGCAGGTATTTTGAAGTATGATCTATTTGTACTTCATAAAACAGAGCATGCATATAACCTATTACATATAACCTATTACATACAATCCATGCTTTGTGTTATATACCAGAGAAACAGAGATGCACGAGGAGGAAGGAAACAATATGAGGATATTAGCAAGTCATATGTGCTATCTTCATAAAAGAGGAAAATGAATGAACTAGATCTACATACGGTAAGTAAAATTTTAGGACCATCTTTTTGAGAGAATGAAGTTCAGAGTACATCACTATTATGAAGATACACACACACACACCAGTTTTATCCATGTTTTATAGACAGACATATGGAAAAGAAAACTAAAAGAACATACATTAGATAAATGAGGGATAAGATATATAGAATGAAGACAAGGGGAATAGGCTTGGTGATAAAATATGAAAGGAAATGATAAAATTGTATAAAGTGTTCTTTCCTAAACCAATTATGATTCTGTCCCTTGAAAATCAAATAAAATATCTTGATCCATTTCCTGAATAAAAAAATAAAATATTCAGAGGGGGTTCCGGAAGATGGCGGCGTAGGAGGACGCGGGGCTCACAGCGCGTCCTGCCGATCACTTAGATTCCACCTACACCTGCCTAAAGAACCCAGAAAACCGCCAGAGGATTAGCAGAACGGAGTCTCCAGAGCCAAGTGCAGACTAGAGGCCCACGGAAGAGGGTAGGAAGGGCGGCGAGGCGGTGCGAGCTCCACGGACTGGCGGGAGGGAGCTGGGGCGGAGGGGCGGCTCGCCAGCCCAGCAGAGCCCCCGAGTCTGGCTGGCAAAAGCGGAGGGGCCGGACAGACTGTGTTCCGACAGCAAGCGCGACTTAGCGTCTGGGAGGTCAGAAGTTAACAGCTCTGCTCGGAAAGCGGGAAGGCTGGAGGACAAAGGGAGGGAGAGCTGCTGAGCCCCCGGACGGCAGAGCTCAGCTTGGCGGGGAACAAAGGCGCCAGCGCCATCTCCCTCGCCCATCCCCCAGCCAAAATCCCAAAGGGAACCAGTTCCTGCCAGAGAACTTGCTCGCTCCGCGCAAACACCCAACTCTGTGCTTCTGCGGAGCCAAACCTCCGGCAGCGGATCTGACTCCCTCCCGCTGCCACAGGGCTCCTCCTGAAGTGGATCACCTAAGGAGAAGCGAGCTAAGCCTGCCCCTCCAGCCCCCGTGCACCTTGCCTACCCACCCCAGCTAATACGCCAGATCCCCAGCAACACAAGCCTGGCAGTATGCAAGTAGCCCAGACGGGACACGCCACCCCACAGTGAATCCCGCCCCTAGGAGAGGGGAAGAGAAGGCACACACCAGTCTGACTGTGGCCCCAGCAGTGGGCTGGGGGCAGACATCGGGTCGGACTGCGTCCCCGCCCACTAACTCCAGTTATACACCACAGCACAGGGGAAGTGCACTGCAGGTCCTCACCACGCCAGGGACTCTCCAAAATGACCAAACGGAAGAATTCCCCGCAGAAGAATCTCCAGGAAATAACAACAGCTAATGAACTGATCAAAAAGGATTTAAATAATATAACAGAAAGTGAATTTAGAATAATAGTCATAAAATTAATCGCTGGGCTTGAAAACAGTATACAGGACAGCAGAGAATCTCTTGCCACAAAGATCGAGGGACTAAGGAACAGTCACGAGGAGTTGAAAAACGCTTTAAACGAATTGCAAAACAAAATGGAATCCACGATGGCTCGGCTTGAAGAGGCAGAGGAGAGAATAGGTGAACTAGAAGATAAAGTTATGGAGAAAGAGGAAGCTGAAAGAAAGAGAGATAAAAAAATCCAGGAGTATGAGGGGAAAATTAGAGAACTAAGTGATACACTAAAAAAAAATAATATACGCATAATTGGTATCCCAGAGGAGGAAGAGAGAGGGAAGGGTGCTGAAGGGGTACTTGAACAAATTATAGCTGAGAACTTCCCTGAACTGGGGAAGGAAAAAGGCATTGAAATCCAAGAGGCACAGAGAACTCCCTTCAGACGTAACTTGAATCGATCTTCTGCACGACATATCATAGTGAAACTGGCAAAATACAAGGATAAAGAGAAAATTCTGAAAGCAGCAAGGGATAAACATGCCCTCACATATAAAGGGAGACCTATAAGACTCGTGACTGATCTCTCCTTTGAAACTTGGCAGGCCAGAAAGGCTTGGCACGATATCTACAGTGTGCTAAACAGCAAAAATATGCAGCCGAGAATCCTTTATCCAGCAAGTCTGTCATTTAGAATAGAAGGAGAGATAAAGGTCTTCCCAAACAAACAAAAACTGAAGGAATTTGTCACCATGAAACCAGCCCTACAAGAGATCCTAAGGGGGATCCTGTGAGACAAAGTACCAGAGACATCACTACAAGCATAAAACATACAGACATCACAATGACTCTAAACCCATATCTTTCTATAATAACACTGAATGTAAATGGATTAAATGCGCCAACTAAAAGACATAGGGTATCAGAATGGATAAAAAAACAAGACCCATCTATTTGCTGTCTACAAGAGACTCATTTTAGATCTGAGGACACCTTTAGATTGAGAGTGAGGGGATGGAGAACTATTTATCATGCTCCTGGAAGCCAAAAGAAAGCTGGAGTAGCCATACTTATATCAGACAAACTAGACTTTAAATTAAAGGCTGTAACAAGGGATGAAGAAGGGCATTATATAATAATCACAGGGTCTATCCACCAGGAAGAGCTAACTATTATAAATGTCTATGCGCCAAATACCCGAGCCCCCAGATATATAAAACAATTACTCAGAAACATAAGCAACCTTATTGATAAGAATGTGGTCATTGCAGGGGACTTTAACACCCCACTTACAGAAATGGATAGATCATCTAGACACACAGTCAATAAAGAAACAAGGGCCCTGAATGATACATTGGATCAGATGGACTTGACAGATATATTTAGAACTCTGCATCCCAAAGCAACAGAATATACTTTCTTCTCGAGTGCACATGGAACATTCTCCAAGATAGATCATATACTGGGTCACAAAACAGCCCTTCATAAGTTTACAAGAATTGAAATTATACCATGCATACTTTCAGACCACAATGCTATGAAGCTTGAAATCAACCACAGGAAAAAGTCTGGAAAACCTCCAAAAGCATGGAGGTTAAAGAACACCCTACTAACGAATGAGTGGGTCAACCAGGCAATTAGAGAAGAAATTAAAACATATATGGAAACAAACGAAAATGAAAATACAACAATCCAAACGCTTTGGGATGCAGCGAAGGCAGTCCTGAGAGGAAAATACATTGCAATCCAGGCCTATCTCAAGAAACAAGAAAAATCCCAAATACAAAATCTAACAGCACACCTAAAGGAAATAGAAGCAGAACAGCAAAGGCAGCCTAAACCCAGCAGAAGAAGAGAAATAATAAAGATCAGAGCAGAAATAAACAATATAGAATCTAAAAAAACTGTAGAGCAGATCAACGAAACCAAGAGTTGGTTTTTTGAAAAAATAAACAAAATTGACAAACCTCTAGCCAGGCTTCTCAAAAAGAAAAGGGAGATGACCCAAATAGATAAAATCATGAATGAAAATGGAATGATTACAACCAATCCCTCAGAGATACAAACAATTATCAGGGAATACTATGAAAAATTATATGCCAGCAAATTGGACAACCTGGAAGAAATGGACAAATTTCTAAATACCCACACTCTTCCAAAACTCAATCAGGAGGAAATAGAAAGCTTGAACAGACCCATAACCAGCGAAGAAATTGAATCGGTTATCAAAAATCTCCCAACAAATAAGAGTCCAGGACCAGATGGCTTCCCAGGGGAGTTCTACCAGACATTTAAAGCAGAGATAATACCTATCCTTCTCAAGCTATTCCAAGAAATAGAAAGGGAAGGAAAACTTCCAGACTCATTCTATGAAGCCAGTATTACTTTGATTCCTAAACCAGACAGAGACCCAGTAAAAAAAGAGAACTACAGGCCAATATCCCTGATGAATATGGATGCAAAAATTCTTAATAAGATACTAGCAAATCGAATTCAACAGCATATAAAAAGAATTATTCACCATGATCAAGTGGGATTCATTCCTGGGATGCAGGGCTGGTTCAACATTCGCAAATCGATCAACGTGATACATCACATTAACAAAAAAAAAGAGAAGAACCATATGATCCTGTCAATCGATGCAGAAAAGGCCTTTGACAAAATCCAGCACCCTTTCTTAATAAAAACCCTTGAGAAAGTCGGGATAGAAGGAACATACTTAAAGATCATAAAAGCCATTTATGAAAAGCCCACAGCTAACATCATCCTCAACGGGGAAAAACTGAGAGCTTTTTCCCTGAGATCAGGAACACGACAGGGATGCCCACTGTCACCACTGCTGTTTAATATAGTGCTGGAAGTTCTAGCATCAGCAATCAGACAACAAAAGGAAATCAAAGGCATCAAAATTGGCAAAGATGAAGTCAAGCTTTCGCTTTTTGCAGATGACATGATATTATACATGGAAAATCCGATAGACTCCACCAAAAGTCTGCTAGAACTGATACATGAATTCAGCAAAGTTGCAGGATACAAAATCAATGTGCAGAAATCAGTTGCATTCTTATACACTAACAATGAAGCAACAGAAAGACAAATGAAGAAACTGATCCCATTCACAATTGCACCAAGAAGCATAAAATACCTAGGAATAAATCTAACCAAAGATGTAAAAGATCTGTATGCTGAAAACTATAGAAAGCTTATGCAGGTAATTGAAGAAGATATAAAGAAATGGAAAGACATTCCCTGCTCATGGATTGGAAGAATAAATATTGTCAAAATGTCAATACTACCCAAAGCTATCTACACATTCAATGCAATCCCAATCAAAATTGCACCAGCATTCTTCTCGAAACTAGAACAAGCAATCCTAAAATTCATATGGAACCACAAAAGGCCCCGAATAGCCAAAGTAATTTTGAAGAAGAAGACCAAAGCAGGAGGCATCACAATCCCAGACTTTAGCCTCTACTACAAAGCTGTCATCATCAAGACAGCATGGTATTGGCATAAAAACAGACACATAGACCAATGGAATAGAATAGAAACCCCAGAACTAGACCCACAAACGTATGGCCAACTCATCTTTGACAAAGCAGGAAAGAACATCCAATGGAAAAAAGACAGTCTCTTTAACAAATGGTGCTGGGAGAACTGGACAGCAACATGCAGAAGGTTGAAACTAGACCACTTTCTCACACCATTCACAAAAATAAACTCAAAATGGATAAAGGACCTGAATGTGAGACAGGAAACCATCAAAACCTTAGAGGAGAAAGCAGGAAAAGACCTCTCTGACCTCAGCCATAGCAATCTCTTACTCGGCACATCCCCAAAGGCAAGGGAATTAAAAGCAAAAGTGAATTACTGGGACCTTATGAAGATAAAAAGCTTCTGCAGAGCAAAGGAAACAACCAACAAAACTAAAAGGCAACCAACGGAATGGGAAAAGATATTTGCAAATGACACATCGGACAAAGGGCTAGTATCCAAAATCTATAAAGAGCTCATCAAACTCCACACCCGAAAAACAAATAACCCAGTGAAGAAATAGGCAGAAAACATGAATAGACACTTCTCTAAAGAAGACATCCGGATGGCCAACAGGCACATGAAAAGATGTTCAACGTCGCTCCTCATCAGGGAAATACAAATCAAAACCACACTCAGATACCACCTCACGCCAGTCAGAGTGGCCAAAATGAAGAAATCAGGAGACTATAGATGCTGGAGAGGATGTGGAGAAACAGGAACCCTCTTGCACTGTTGGTGGGAATGCAAATTGGTGCAGCCGCTCTGGAAAGCAGTGTGGAGGTTCCTCAGAAAATTAAAAATAGACCTACCCTATGACCCAGCAATAGCACTGCTAGGAATTTATCCAAGGGATACAGGAGTACTGATGCATAGGGGCACCTGTACCCCAATGTTTATAGCGGCACTCTCAACAATAGCCAAATTATGGAAAGAGCCTAAATGTCCATCAACTGATGAATGGATAAAGAAACTGTGGTTTATATACACAATGGAATACTACGTGGCAATGAGAAAAAATGAAATATGGCCTTTTGTAGCAACATGGATGGAACTGGAGAGTGTGATGCTAAGTGAAATAAGCCATACAGAGAAAGACAGATACCATATGGTTTCACTCTTATGTGGATCCTGAGAAACATAACAGAAACCCATGGGGGAGGGGAAGGAAAAAAAAAAAAAAAAAAGAGGTTAGAGTGGAAGAGAGCCAAAGCATTAGAGACTGTTAAAAAACTGAGAACAAACTGAGGGTTGATGGGGGGTGGGAGGGAGGGCAGGGTGGGAGGGAGGACAGGGTGGGTGATGGGTATTGAGGAGGGCACCTTTTGGGATGAGCACTGGGTGTTGTATGGAAACCAATTTGACAGTAAATTTCATATATTAAAAAATAAAAAAATAAAAAAAAAAAAAAAGTAAATAAACACTAAAAAAAATAAATAAATAAAATAAAATAAAATAAAATATTCAGTAGTAGGCAACATTTACTGTGGTTTAAAGTTTCCCACTGAAAGAATTTTTTAAAAATAGAAGGTGAAATTACTTCTATGAGTCCTATTTATTTCAGAACTAAATGGTAATAAATTGGAAATATACAATGTCTTGAAACATGATACTTAAAGTTTTCCTGATCTCTTCTATGTCAAGAACCTTAAATAATCATGGCATCCAAAGAGCAGAATCACTGGGGGAAAGTGCTGTTTTTTGTGATACAGGTTTCCAGATGCCTGATAAGTTTTTACATAAAAGTTTTCTATTTTAATGATAACAACCATTGAAATATGCCTAATCCATACTACATTATTCTCTGCTTTCTTAAACAGAGGGCAGTGTATGGAACTTAAAATTCGTTACCAACTTGTACCCAAATAACCTCTAAATAAGTTAATAGGTGCATTTGCTACTGCTGAGTAGAACTACTCCTCTGTTGTAGATTTGATTATCATCTTCTGATCACTATTGTCATAGTCACTCTTATCACTTAAGTCATGGACCAGATACTTCTCCTTTTCTTCTTTCTGCAGTTCTCACTCTTTGAATTCTAGTAAATCTGATATCACAGCCAGCAATAGCCTATTTGGTCAGCAAGTCAAATGATCAGATTTTCCTGGGAGTGACTGTCATATTTGGATCTTCCCAGGGGAAGCAACCACTGAGAGCACCAGAACTGAGAGAGGAAAAGAAATGGAGTCCTGAAACTTAATAGTTGGGTAAGTTCAAATGATTAACTGCTTTCAAGTTTCTGTTCTTTCACCTTTTAAAAAATACTAATAGTAACACTGATCTCATAGGACTATTTTGAAGATTCAATGAGACAAATATAAGTAAAGCACTGATCTGTGTCTAGTTCATAAAGCAGTTTACGTCCCCAATAATTTTCATACTTATTTTCAAATGTAAACTATCAGCTTTGCTATTTTTCCTGGATTCTGTATCATCCTAAGTTTTAAAAACAGCCAGAAATCTGTCCAACCAATAAACTGAGATGTTCTAGATAATTGAAATGTTGGGTTTTAGCCCTAAAATTCTCAATTTTTAATATCTTTTTAATAAAATTAGAAAGCACACAGTTATCTTAAACTACCTTTCAAGTCCTCTAAAATTATTCACCAACATGAATAGGATATTGCAAATGTGAGTAAGTAAATAAAATGTGATACTACTCAGATTTTACAAGAGTGACTGTTTTCATGAGACTAAAGAATTTGGAAATATTTAAGCCTAGGATCCTAAGCTTTATTGCAGTGAACTATACATACATTTCTTCCAGTTATATACTCAAAACTATTTTTAATCTTAGAAGATGCCTTCTTTGTAACCACTTGCAAAAAACTGAAATTACAAGACACCAATCTAATCTCAACAAATACAAGTTGGGTCTGAGAAGGATTTGTGATGATTTCCAAGGTGGCATTTGGGCCACCTCCAACTTAAACTCTGGCTCAATTAAAGTTGATTTCCCACCACTAAACCAGCCCTACAAGAGATCCTAAGGGGGATCCTGTGAGACAAAGTACCAGAGACATCGCTACAAGCACAAAACCTACGGACATCACAATGACTCTAAACCCATATCTTTCTATAATAACACTGAATGTAAATGGACTAAATGCACCAACCAAAAGACATAGGGTTTCAGAATGGATAAAAAAACAAGACCCATCTATTTGCTGTCTACAAGAGACTCATTTTAGACCTGAGGACACCTTCAGATTGAGAGTGAGGGGATGGAGAACTATTTATCATGCCACTGGAAGTCTAAAGAAAGCTGGAGTAGCCATACTTACATCATACAAACTAGACTTTAAATTAAAGGCTGTAACAAGAGATGAAGAAGGGCATTATATAATAATCACAGGGTCTATCGATCAGGAAGAGCCAATAATTATAAATGTCTATGCACCGAATACGGGAGCCCCCAAATATATAAAACAATTATTCACATACATAAGCAACCTTATTGATAAGAATGTGGTAATTGCAGGGGACTTTAACACTCCACTTACAGGAATGGATAGATCATCTAGACACACGGTCGATAAAGAAACAAGGGCCCTGAATGATATATTGGATCAGATGGACTTGACAGATATATTTAGAACTCTGCATCCCAAAGCAACAGAATATACTTTCTTCTCAAGTGTACATGGAACATTCTCCAAGATAGATCACATACTGGGTCACAAAACAGCCCTTCATAAGTATACAAGAATTGAAATCATACCATGCATACTTTCAGACCACAATGCTATGAAGCTTGAAATCAACCACAGGAAAAAGTCTGGAAAACCTCCAAAAGCATGGAGGTTAAAGAACACCCTCCTAAAGAATGAATGGGTCAACCAGGGAATTAGAGAAGAAGTTTAAAAATATATGGAAACAAATGAAAATGCAAATACAACAATCCAAATGCTTTGGGATGCAGCGAAGGCAGTCCTGAGAGGAAAATACATTGCAATCCAGGCCTATCTCAAGAAACAAGAAAAATCCCAAATACAAAACCTAACAGCACACCTAAAGGAAATAGAAGAACAGCAAAGACAGCCTAAATCCAGCAGAAGAGAAATACTAAAGATCAGAGCAGAAATAAACAATATAGAATCTAAAAAAATGGTAGAGCAGATCAACGAAACCAAGAGTTGGTTTTTTGAAAAAATAAACAAAATTGACAAACCTCTAGCCAGGCTTCTCAAAAAGAAAAGGGAGATGACCCAAATAGATAAAATCATGAATGAAAATGGAATGATTACAACCAATCCCTCAGAGATACAAGCAATTATCAGGGAATACTATGAAAAATTATATGCCAACAAACTGGACAACCTGGAAGAAATGGACAAATTCCTAAACACTCACACTCTTCCAAAACTCAATCAGGAGGAAACAGAAAGCTTGAACAGACCCATAACCAGCAAAGAAATTGAATCGGTTATCAAAAATCTCCCAACAAATAAGAGTCCAGGACCAGATGGCTTCCCAGGGGAGTTCTACCAGACGTTTAAAGCAGAGATAATACCTATCCTTCTCAAGCTATTCCAAAAAATAGAAAGGGAAGGAAAACGTCCAGACTCATTCTATGAAGCCAGTATTACTTTGATTCCTAAACCAGAGTCCCAGTAAAAAAAAGAGAACTACAGGCCAATATCCCTGATGAATATGGATGCAAAAATTCTCAATAAGATACTAGCAAATCGAACTCAACAGCATATAAAAAGAATTATTCACCATGATCAAGTGGGATTCATTCCTGGGATGCAGGGCTGGTTCAACATTCGCAAATCAATGTGATACATCACATTAATAAAAGAAAAGATAAGAACCGTATGATCCTGTCAATCGATGCAGAAAAGGCCTTTGACAAAATTCAGCAACGTTTCTTAATAAAAACTCTCAAGAAAGTCAGGATAGAAGGAACATACTTAAAGATCATAAAAGCCATTTATGAAAAGCCCACAGCTAACATCATCCTCAATGGGGAAAAACTGAGAGCTTTTTCCCTGAGATCAGGAACACGACAGGGATGCCCACTCTCACCGCTGTTGTTTAACATAGTGTTGGAAGTTCTAGCATCAGCAATCAGACAACAAAAGGAAATCAAAGGCATCAAAATTGGCAAAGATGAAGTTAAGCTTTCACTTTTTGCACATGACATGATATTATACATGGAAAATCCGATAGACTCCACCAGAAGTCTGCTAGAACTGATACATGAATTTAGCACAGTTGCAGGATACAAAATCAATGTACAGAAATCAGTTGCATTCTTATTCACTAATAATGAAGCAACAGAAAGATAAAGAAACTGATCCCATTCACAACTGCACCAAGAAGCATAAAATACCTAGGAATAAATCTAACCAAAGATGTAAAAGATCGGTAGGCTGAAAACTATAGATAGCTTATGCAGGTAATTGAAGAAGATATAAAGACATGGAAAAACATTCTGTGCTCATGGATTGGAAGAATAAATATTGTCAAAATGTCAATACTACCCAAAGCTTTCTACACATTGAATGTAATCCCAATCAAAATTGCACCAGCATTCTTCTCAAAACTAGAACAAGCAATCCTAAAATTCGTATGGAACCACAAAAGGCCCCGAATAGCCAAAGTAATTTTGAAGAAGAAGACTAAAGCAGGAGGCATCACAATCCCAGACTTTAGCCTCTACTACAAAGCTGTAATCATCACGACAGCATGGTATTGGCACAAAAACAGACACATAGACCAATGGAATAGAATAGAAACCCCAGAACTACACCCACAAAATTATGGCCAACTAATCTTTGACAAAGCAGGAAAGAACATCCAATGGAAAAAAGACAGTCTCTTTAACAAATGGTGCTAGGAGAACTGGACAGCAACATGCAGAAGATTGAAACTAGACCACTTTCTCACACCATTCACAAAAATAAACTCAAAATGGATAAAGGACCTGAATGTGAGACAGGAAACCATCAAAACACTAGAGGAGAAAGCAGGAAAAGACCTCTCTGACCTCAGCCATAGCAATTTCTTACTTGACACATCCCCAAAGGCAAGGGAATTAAAAGCAAAAATGAACTACTGGGACCTTATGAAGATAAAAAGCTTCTGCACAGCAAAGGAAACAACCAACAAAACTAAAAGGCAACCAACGGAATGGGAAAAGATATTTGCAAATGACATATTGTACAAAGGGCTAGTATCCAAAATCTATAAAGAGCTCACCAAACTCCACACCCGAAAAACAAATAATCCAGTGAAGAAATGGGCAGAAAATATGAATAGACACTTCTCAATAGAAGACATCCAGATGGCCAACAGGCACATGAAAAGATGCTCAACGTCGCTCCTCATCAGGGAAATACAAATCAAAACCACACTCCAATATCACCTCACACCAGTCAGAGTGGCCAAAATGAACAAATCAGGAGACTACAGATGCTGGCAAGGATGTGGAGAAACGGGAACCCTCTTGCACTGTTGGTGGGAATGCAAATTGGTGCAGCCACTCTGGAAAACAGTGTGGAGGTTCCTCAGAAAATTAAAAATAGACCTACCCTATGACCCAGCAATAGCACTGCTAGGAATTTACCCAAGGGATACAGGAGTACTGATGCATAGGGGCACTTGTACCCCAATGTTTATAGCAGCACTCTCAACAATAGCCAAATTATGGAAAGAGCCTAAATGTCCATCAACTGATGAGTGGATAAAGAAATTGTGGTTTATATACACAATGGAGTACTACGTGGCAATGAGAAAGAATGAAATATGGCACTTTGTAGCAACATGGGTAGAACTGGAGAGTGTTATGCTAAATGAAATAAGCCATACAGAGAAAGACAGATACCATATGGTTTCACTCTTATGTGGATCCTGAGAAACTTAACAGAAACCCATGGGGGAGGGGAAGGAAAAAAAAAAAAAAAGAGGTTAGAGTGGAAGAGAGCCAAAGCATAAGAGACTCTTAAAAACTGAGAACAAACTGAGGGTTGATGGGGGGTGGGAGGGAGGGGAGGGTGGGTGATGGGTATTGAGGAGGGCACCTTTTGGGATGAGCACTGGGTGTTGTATGGAAACCAATTTGACAATAAACTTCATATATTGAAAAAAATAAGTAAAATAAAATAAATTAGAAAATATAAATAAATAAATAAATAAATAAATAAATAAAGTTTATTTCCCCTCTATTTAATACTTAGGATTTCACAGAGGAGAAAATATAGTATGATTTTTATCAGACTTGATGCCATTCTATTGTTTGGGGTGAAATTAAAATTTTCACAAAAATTCCCAGACATCTGAAATTCGAAATATCTTTCTCCAACATTTAACTTCATAAGCAGACAGTGTTCGTCCAAAAGTTCTAGTCTATGTGCCAATGGAACTAAGGTCATAGATGTACCAACACAGAGAAAACCGAAAGAAGGTAAAAATGGATTTTACAGTGCGCTGAGTTATTCCTGGTTATTCTTGGGTTATTCCTGGTTTCAATTTTGAGGAAACATTCCCTAATTAAATTCCAACACATTATTGATAATTCAAAAGGAAGAGACAAGTTTTAAAGGGCCTGCTTTAGTTCTGGCTCCCCGCACTCCCCACCCCCCACCACCAAAAAAATAAAAATAAAAAAAACCCGATCTAAGACACCAAAGTTTATGTGTGAAAAATTTATTTGGGACTATGATAGTAGGTAATAAAAGTGACCCAGGGAAGTAAAGAGTGCCAATACCAGGGTATAGTTGTTTGCTACTATGGGAAACTGGTTACTCCCTCCCTCAGGAATCTCAGAAGCTTAAGCAAGGTGTCCATGAACCATCTGCCCACTGAAAGAGAGAGGGAGGCATTTATCCACCTGCTTCATTCCCCTGCACTTCCAGGTTGTGTGTGCATGAGCACCAAGGAATTGCCACAGGTCCCCTTATGGGAGATATCATATGACAGAATGTCAGGACCAGGAAGTTAGGAGGCATTCAGTTTAGGCCTGAGGCTCTGGGATGAAGTGGTGCAACCAGGTTCACCTGCCCAAGGATGCCAGAAAAGAACTGGTTACTGCAGGAATGGTTGGAATATCAAGTATGGTCAGACAATATAAATTGATGAGTGAAATGTGTTCATATTAATTATTTTCCATAGAGGAAATACACAACTTTCCCCGAAGAGATCATTACTTTTCCAGTCTGTCAAGTCACCAACAGAATAGTGGCCAGGTAAAATGTTCTAGAGAGTTTCTTACCTGAGGAGGTTCATAAGGGTGCAATCAGAACATAACCCTTTGCTCTTGGAATTTTTCTATTATGGTCTTTGGAGTGTATCAATAGAATGAATTTAATCCCCTTGTCTTTGCTCAACAAGATTTTAAGCACCTTTGTCAAAACCAACTTTAGCATTAGTTTGTCCCCCATGTTCATTTATTAAATGACACTGCATTTTCACTCAAAGTCTTTTGTGCCATTGATTTAAGTCAACATATCTGATATTGAGTAGTTTATGTCAATTTCATTTCTGAGTCACTCAGCAGCTTAGAGCAAAGTAATAACCAGCCCCTACCAAGAGGAAAAATTAAAAACAAAAACAAAAACAAATGGTAATCCCATGTGCCTCAGTTTCATAATTAATATAAACAAAAACATGTTTAATCTGCTCTCGAGTGTAAATAACATCAACGGCATAGTCACAGCTCACAAATGCAATTTGTGAAATAGTTTAACAATAGAGGAGGAAAGCAAGTTTATCACAGCATGCTTCCTATTTCAAAAATAAGTTGCTCTAACTTTAAGAAAGGCACTTTGGGAAACTTAAGTTATTTAAGAAGAAACGAAGTAAGTCTAGGTTTCCAAGAAAAATTCTAAGTGACCCTATTTATCATGTTTTATGATATTTTAAGATCTCAAGCAATTCTAATTGAACATTTCTCCTTTCTTTCCTTTTCACTTAAAAGACAAAAAATGTTTCAATAGAGAGAATGCATCTATTCATATGAACCTGAAAGAATGACAAATTGAATTCATTAATGTAATCGTTACTATCACTATTACTGGTGATTGGTAACATTTACCAGCATGCTTTTGGTGAGTAGGCAAATACTACTTACTTCTAATCCAAAAGTTACCTACAGACTCAAATTCTTCTCTATCCTATTCCAGTAGACTATGATCATGAACGGTCTCAAAACTCTGCTTAGGGTAAAATTATCTTGAATGCATCGCTCCCTTTTTGCATGTTCTTCTTCATTACATAGTTCTTTCTCTAATAGAGGACAAGCCAGATATCCCTTTTCCTAGCCATGCCCTGCCTGATCTGTCCTCTCTTGCAGTTCCCAGACATTAGAATTGTCCTTCTCAAATGCCATCTCTTCAGGATTTAAAGAGATAGTTTACAATAAATTAAGGTCTTTGTGACAGATTAAAGATGGGCACAAATTCTTAACTGCTCTCTTTGGGAGATGGGGTTTAATTTCCCACCCTTGAAGCTGGGCTGGCTTGTGACTGCTTTAACCAATAGAGAACAGTAGAAACAGTATATGCCGGATCCAGACCTACTATTTAAGAAGACTGCCAGCTTTTGGCCTGCATAAGAGCCCCAAGCCACTAAGTAATATTGAGCCATTACATAAGACTTTCAACTGCCTTGCTGGGAAAACTAAGCAAGAAGTCCTAAGACTATATGGAGAGACAAAAAAAGTGTCCGCTATCCCTACTGAGACCCTAGGCATATCAATGAAGCCATTTTATATACTTCAGATGAATCTAGTTTCCAGTTAATATCACCAAGTGGTCCTCATCAATATGATGGTGCAGAATTGCCCAGTAGAAACTACTTGAATTGCTGACCCACAAAGTCATGAGATATAATAAAAATGGAGAGACACCAAGAGTTGGCGTAGTTTATTATTCAACAACAGATATCCCTAACAACTTGCTTCTTTTTTTGTGTATCTGACTGATATACAGACCAGATACTTCAGCATAACATGGAGGAGTTTTTCTTGTTATTGCTATTTTTAGTGTATATAACCTGACTCCATTTTTAGAATATTCTTATTCAATGGATCTAGAACAGAACCCAGTAATATATGCACATCTTGTATTCTAGCGTGAAAAGCCTTCATGGACGTCTCTAAAACAAACTTGACAGGTTTCCATTCTCTGCTTGAACATTCAAATAATAGAGATATATCCATCTCACAAAGTAAACCCAGTCTTAATTATGGAAATGTTTTTGCTGAGGGTAAAAGAGAGTGATTCATAGGTCAAATGTCTCTGGAAAAAATCCGTGGCAGGAATTCATGAGCCACTAATGTTGTGCTATTAATCGATTCAACTGCATCACATGCTTCTTTTGGTCCAGCTTTTGAACTGAGACTCTTGGTTCAAAATCATAAAAGAAAAAATCCATTTGGCCCAGTTCATCTATCTTTGAGAAGAGCACTTTATGCCAAACCTTGTCATAGGCAAATTGATTAGCCTAGAATCTGTTGTCTAAGTAAAGTGCCCACCCTGGCCCAAAAGCTATGGTCATGGAACTAGGTCATGTGCCCTATCTAGAACCTGACTATTCACAATGGCAGGGCATAGGGAGGACAGATAATCTCCCACAAGGAAATATAAAGAAACCAACTATGTGTGATACATTAGATATATTTTCTTTCACATGTAACCCTTTAATATTTCAAAAGATCTATTCATTACCCATATTCCATAATATACTTATCCCTGGCTGTAACCATCCGGGCACAGTAAGAAGGTGGAAACTGCACGTTATTTTAATAAAATTTAATTAAAAGAAATGTCACCCAGCTATTAGAAAACTAAAAAGGCAAAAGGTAACACTAAGGTATCACAGAAGAAGTAACTAGGCTACGACCCTATGACTGGTGGAACAAAGGAAGAGGACAGAATTATTAGAATTTAGAAGCTTTTGGGAGGTCCTACAAAGCTAAGACTCAGGCCTCTGAAGAAAAGATGACAGCTTTGTTGATGTTAACATCTCAGGAGCTTAAGAAGGGGAACTTCTGGGACTAGGACACACAGCTCTGACAAGAGGTGCTCTGAGTATTGCTCAATTCATGCAGCAACAGAATTAAAACACATGTAAATCCCAATAAAACTGAAACAATGGAACTACTACTCCATTTGTTCAGGCTACTATATTCCTATCATAGACCAGGAAACAACCATGCCACACTGTAAATTTTTATTAACCTTTCAGTGAACTGTAGGATCTGTTTTTTTGTTTGTTTGTTTGTTTTTAATACAAATTCCTCCCATACTAGGTTTTACCCAGTCTTTGCTTAGGGAATTGACTCTAAACTCTGGTGCTAGATTATAATTTACCCACACAAATGTTCATGTTTCATTCAGGGCCTTCTAATTACATTTTTTCCTTTTTTTTTTTTTTCATCTCTGTCATCCAAAATACATAGTCTCCCCCATTTATTTAGAAGCTTGGTGTTTCTTTACTGGGTCCTCACCTACCCTAAATTTTCATTTTTCTTCTCCTGTTTGATGAAGATGTTAGATCATTCAAGTTTTTTCTGAAACTTTTCCCATGATATGGACCTATCTGTTTATATTCTTCCTCACTTCTCAGCAAAGCTTAAAAGTGTATTTGTCCTTACCCTTTTTCCCAAAGGCCACACCCATTTTGTTTATGGCATTCAGTGGTTTGTGCTCCTCTTTAGCCTTCATCTTTGACTTAGACATCCTTATATCCTCGTATCATATTATTAAACTCCAAATTTTTAAGTTTTATTTACCTATTTAAGAGACAGAGCACACATATGAGAGAGAGAGAGAGAAGAGGGGAGGGGCAGAGGGAGAGAGAGAATCTTAAGTAGGCTCCATGCTCAGTACAGAGCTCAACATAGGGCTCAATCCCACAACTCTAAGATCATGACCTGAGCCAAAATCAAGTCGGACACTCAACCAACTGAGCCAAACAGCCAGACGCTCCTGAATTGTTTTCTTAATGTCATTCTCAAAAGTGAATGGGGAGAATTACAACCAGGAGGTTAAGAGCACATTAAACTAAGTCAAGCTAGACAGTAAGTTACATTCAAGGGTTTGAATTCATAGGAGAGAGATTTAAGCAGAGGTATTTAACATGAATGGCATAAAGGATTTCTATTTCATAGATTTGTGTACCAAACAGACCTGAGAATACCAGTGAAGATCCTAATATAACTGGTTTGTGCTAAGGCCCTGCAATATGTATTTGGGCATTTAAAAAAAAAAAAAAAACTCTCCTAGATGACAGGCACTACATAAGCACTGCAGAAACAGAAATAGCTACCATGTGACTTTTTGTCCCCAAAGAGAGCAGTCTCATGTGCAATGAATGATAATGGAAGACTAGTCCCTTCTCTGAGTCATGTTTGCATGAACTCCTTAGAATTCCTCAATTTGGGCATTTTAATTAACATTATCTACAAAATAGTACTAATGACCCTCCATCACTGGGACAACCATAACTCATTTTTCAGTCATTTTTGGGGTTGGAGTGACCACAACTGCTGCCTGATGCATACATCTATGAAATAATTTGCATGTTCCTGAGAGTTCACAGCCCAAGGTTAGGACAGTAATTCAGGTGTACAACACAGGACTTAGATAACTATTTTGAAATGATCACCACTATACACACTGCCAACAATATGCCCAGGAAGAAGGACGACCCATACCTGAAGCCAATCTAAAGAACAGTCCCTACAACAGCTGTTATATGGAGCCCATACAGAACTTGCCTCGCAAGAACATCACACAAAGAGGTGGAACTGCCCAAGAACAAGCAAAGCATGCCCTTCCCTGCCCATGACGTGTCCCTGAACGAAGATGCCATCCAGGTCATCCCCAAGGCCAGGCGCTGCCTCTTACACCCACGTGCTGATGCCCCAGCCCTGGTTCATGGAGCCCATCGGCCTTGTGGAGATCCCGTGTCTAGAACAAGTGTTGGTGGCATATACTGTGTTAAACACAGAACATGCTCCGAATGGGGCCATGCCTTGGACAAGTTCCAAGTGGCCAGCACCCCCATCTTTGTGCTGAAGGCCTACCTGCCCATCAACCAGTCCTTTGGCTTCACTACCAACCTGAGGTCCCACACAAGCAGCTAGGCCTTCCCCAGTGGATGGTCAGCCGCCAGCCAACTCTGCCCAGAGACCCCTACCACAGCACCAGCTGCCCAGCCAGATGGTGCAAAGACCCACAAGCACTAAGGCCTGAAGTAAATATTGCAGACCCTGGCAACTTCCTGAACAAATTGTAGGCGGCCTTCCTGGCAGCTCCTGCTACCTGGGTGGGACCAGATGTCACATCTGTGCCCGTGTACCCCAGTATCCAGCAGAGCAACAAGTCCTGCATTCTCCTCCTGACACCGTGGGACTGTCCACACACAGAGTGCTCCACCTGCCAGGGCTGGGGCCCAGTCTGTGTCATTGCTCAACATTTAACATTTGATGCAGTTTCTTTCTCTATTTACTTCAAAATTTTACAGGCAGCAGAAATGCCTTCCCAGCAGGGACTTACTGGGCTGGTGGGAATAGGGGAGAGGAGGGGAGGGGACACCCAATACCTTTTCCCCCATTTCTTTAGAGAGAAATTCAAATGTACCACCCAAAATTGAAAATAAACACAGTATAAGGCTTATAAACATAGAGTTGCATAAAAATGATGTTCATTTATAACAAAATTTAACCTATAAAACACAATATATTTTTCTTCATTCTATTGTTTGTTTTAATGTATTCTTTATCATGTTTATAACTTTTACTTTTCAGGTCTTAAGGCTTCTTTTGCTCACTTCAGTAATTTAAGAGATAAGTAAGGTGTCATCTTCCTAAAAGCTATTTTGGTATCCACTTTAAAAACAAAACAAAAACAAAAAACGCTCTCCCAACTTTGTGGTTTCTAATAATTCAAATAACTTTTGAGAGCTATGCCACTTGTCTTCTAAAACCTTTAGATAAAATGTAATAATGGGGGGAAAATGACCAAATAGCTAACTACTTAACTTGAATATACTAGACTCACATCCATTCTTGGCCTCACTAGAGCCTTACAAGGAACATGTGAGGTCAAAGCCCAACACTCAGTCTAGGAAATACCTAAAGAAACCCACAGGGTGATCTGGAGATTTTTTTTTTAATGCATACTAAATATTTCTTTACTCTTTGCTCTCTGGGAAGAGTTAGACAAAACAAAGCAATAAAAGAATCCATGGGTAGTACTTTACCATTTACTTATTCCTCTGACTATTCCTCTGACTCAATCTTTTAGTCATCATCAAAACCTTGTTGGTGGCAATTTAAAATAGTACAGCCACTTTGGAAAAACAGTCTGGCAGTTCCTCAAAATGCTAAGCAGTGTTACCATATGAATGCAAAAAAAAATTTAAGAAGCAATTCTACCCCTAGGATTCTACTCAAGAGAAATGAAAACATATGTCCACATAAAAACTTGTACACAAATGTTCATAGCAGAATTATTCATAATAGGAAGTGGAAACAATCCAAATGTCCATCAACTGAAAAATGGATAAACAAAATGTAGTGTGGCCATACAATGGAATATTCAGCTATAAAAATGAAGTATTGATACATGTTACAACATAGATGAAACTCAAGAACATTAGGCTAAGTTTAAAAAAAGAAACAGTCTCACAAGACCACATGTTATGATTCCGTTTATATGAAGTTTATACAATAGGCAAATCTGTATTGAAAGACAGCAGATTAGGGTTTACCTAGCACCAGGGGTGGGAAGAGAGAAGATGGGGGTAATGAGTCGTGACTTCCAGTGCCTATGGTGTTTCTTTGGGTAATTAAAATATTCTCAAATTAGATTATGGGGATTCTTGCACAACCCCCCAAATATACTAAAAACCATTGAATTGTGTATTCTAAATGGGTAAACTTTATAGTATGTAAACTATTAATGAAACTGTTTAAAAAGAAAAAATTTTATTGCTAAGGTGCCATTCTCAGGTGCCCATGAATAAAGATTCAGCTGTGGCTTTTTTTTCCCAAATTAGAATTTTCTAAAACAGAACCCATCCTCTGTGTTCAAGTCTAATGCGATTTCCATCTTATGAGCATTTTCCTCATAAATTGTGAAACAAAGCTTATTCACAGAGACTACTTGGACGTTGAAAAGATGTGCAAAACATTACCTATGATGAAAATTTTAGGGACTTGAAAATGATGATTACAGTAAAGTTCAATTACTTGCAGTGATGTTCTTGTGGAAGAAAAGAGAGAATTGTTTTGTTTCACTCCAGAAGACAGACCTAGAGTCAAATAGCATAAAGCTTGAGACTGGACAGGGGCATTAGGTTAATACCATAGGATTAAAAACTTGAACTTGGTAGTAATCAAGAGCAAACTTGAAACACATGCCCAGCTAACAACAGGAAATGATGTACTTAACATCTTCTCAGTTTATTTGTCTGGTATCATCTTTTTTTAACCCAATTCTTAAGTAAAGATGTTCCTCAAATGTTCCTTTAGCAAGCAATGGGTATGAGGAGTGCTCAGTTCCAAGTACAAGACGTGTCCTCCCAGGATTTTCAAAGAAGAATCCATATTGGAGATACTGCTGACCCCAAATATTGAAGGTCACCTTTCCTCTCTGCTAATACGTTCCTAGGTGATCTCCACGGGTGACCCTCACCAAATTAATGACATGGTGGTTGGCCCTCACAGAGATCCATGCTGCCCCTCAATAAAATGAAGAGGTAGAGGAGGCACAGGCCTACAACAGTGCAAACTACCTTACTGTTAATATTTATTTACTTTTGAGACAGAGAGAGAGACAGAGCACAAGTAGGAGAGGGGCAGAGAGAGAGAGGGAGATACAGAATCCAAAGCAGACTCCAGGCTCCAGGCTGTCAGCACAGAGCCCAACGCGGGTCTCAAACCCACCAACTGTGAGATCATGACCTGAGCGGAAGTCGGACGCTCAACCGACTGAGCCACTCCGGTGCCCCAGAAACTATCTTACTGTTAACACACTAGTTGATAAGTCTTCATTAGAAAAGACACACACAGAGAAGTATAGGAAATGCCAATAAACTCACAAAACCTGAAGATTCTTTAAGATACATATTTCTGGGGCGCCTGGGTCGCTCAGTCGGTTAAGTGTCTGACTTCGGCTCAGGTCATGATCTCATGGTCAGTGAGTTCAAGCCCCGCGTGGGGCTCTGTGCTGACAGCTCGGAGCCTGCTTCAGATTCTGTGTCTCTCTCTCTGCTCCTCCCCCACTTGTGCACATGCTCTCTCTCTCCAAATAAAACATTTTAAAAATAAATAAAATAAAATAAAATGAAGTACTTATTTCTTTTACTACTTGGTTTCTGGGATTGATTAGACAAAACAAAATCTTAAAGAGGGAAAAGAGAACAAACTTTGACTACTCACAAAGATGACCTCACCTTCTACTTTACAAATAGAAACCATCAGATATGATCCTTCCAAATTCGTATTCCAGATACATATAATCTATCTTCATGTACCTCATCCTTGCCCTCTCCCATAAATACTAACAGGATCCCATCCTCAAATTGGAACTTCATTTATGTTCTGGTTCCAAACCCATTTTTATCTCAAAGGAATTATTTATTACCTCTGTTACTATTATCTCTCCCCTCTCTAGTGACTCTTTTCCCATAGACTAAAAAATTTCTCAAGCCTATTTTCCTACAAAGGGGGAAAAAAAAACATTTCTATGTCCCATAGCCAATCTATTTGACAATGACTTAATTGTCTTCACTTCCTTACCTTCATTTCATTCTTCATACCTTTAGAATATACTAAGATCACCAATAACTTCCGACCAATTTTGTTGACATATTTTTCTTGACATTTATTTCTCCCTTAGATTATCTAACACTTGGTTCTTCTCCTATTTCTTGTACATTTCTTATAGGTCTTCTTTCCTTGGTCTTTCTCTACCAGTCCATGAGTAGGTGATAATCTCCCAGAGTTTCATCTTTACCCACCATACTGCCCTTGTTCTGCCCTTCAAATCTTTTCCTGATCTCTACTGATAGCAATGTCATCCACTCAATTGCCCAAAACATCAACTTGAACTACATCATTCTGGATCCTTCTCTTCCCTTTCCAGCCAAATGATCCTGTAGCATTGTCAGTAAAGTGTCTTAAATGTATCTCAAATGTGTTTGCTTTTTCCATTTCCATAGCCACAGCCTTAAGGACCTGACCGGCTCTCCTATGACCAATTTGAAAAGACTTTTAGCCCCATGTCTCAGCTTCCTCCAGCTAGCTGGCATTCTAATCTATCCTCTATAAGGACGCTAAGGTAATATCTCTAAAATATAAATCTGACCACGTTAGCTCCCTTTTTAAAAATCCTTTCATGGCTTCCAATGCGAATATGATTAAGTCTTAAATTCTTAATGTATCATGCAGGGCTCTTTGTGACCCCACTCTGTACCTCACACTTACTCCCCATTATATACATGGCCCTATCCACAGTTTGCTGAGTGGGGACATACTTTCTCAAGACTTCCTACCTTCTTAAAGCCACTTCTAGCTTTAAGTGTTAGACTTAGAGTGTTAGGACCTTCCTTATACATGTAGTGAAATATTTTAACTTCAAGATTTTCAAGTCTTATCTCTCCTAGTAAAGCTTCCTTGATAGCTCATGAAGGAGTTTTGTACTCTTCTCTTGAATACTTTATACTTATTGTAGAGTATTATAATAATTATTTGTGGCTCATGTGATAGTAACAGCAAACGTGGTAACAATAGCAATGTGATACTAACAGCTCATGTGATAATAACAGCAATGTCAGTGATACTCGGAATTTTTTGAGATGGATGCCTGGCACCACTTTAAATGACTTTAAATGCATTAATGCAATTATCACATAAATCTTGAGATAACATTTATCATTTTTCCCATCTTACAGCTGGTGTCCTATTATTATGTTGAGTTAAAGGCCAAGCCCATGAGAAGTTATATTAAATTCCAAATATATTTTTCTAGTGAAATTGACTTATGGATATCTCCAATGAAGTAAAGGAAGATATGTTTTATATAAATAAATCTAAGCACCTATAGAAATATTTTAAAAATAATTTACAGCTGCAGGAGACAAAAAATATATACACGTAGGTATTAGTCGTTGCACATCAACACAGTAAAAATGTATCACAAGATATACGGCAAGTCCAAAAAGTCATAGAATTATTGATCAGATAGTCACTGAAACAGAAACTATGTTACTCCATCGGCCTTCAAGGACAGGAAATAGGAGTCTGTGCCCTGAAGCGTTTCTACAAATACGCTATGAAATATGGTGTTCCTCTAAGTAGCAAGATGCTTCTATCCAGAATTATCTTAAATCACCACAGGGTCTTTCCTTCCCTCTTTTTTCCATCTTTTAAGGCATTAAAATTTCAGAAATGAGAAACTGCTTCAATGGACACAATAGGAAAGGGGTGTTCCTCCTTACAGCAAAATGCAAATAATGTTAAGGAAAATAGTGTTGGTGTCATCAAAGACCAGCCAGTGAGAATTAAAGCAATTGCTAGCCCTGGAATTTTTTTTTTTTTTTTTTTTTTAGTAAGATGATAGGAGTTTTGTTTCATTTGCAAAAACCGTATCAGAGAAGAAAACATCAGTTGTATAAATTGCAACTTGCAAAATTTCAAGTCACTGGAGGGTAGGGGTACATGTTTGGAGTGAAAGATCTGGCAACATTGCTATGCAAACACTGCAAAAAGATGTGGAAGTCAGCCATGGTTTCAAAAAAATACATGTAGACACATAAAGATTGATAAGCATGATCTCGCTCTTTGCCTTTCACACACGCATGCACGCGTGCACACACTTATAAACATACTTAGTGTACAAACAAAGGCATCATATGAGAGTGGAGAGGGCATAGGCAATACAGACATATGGATACTCATCTGGCTCCACCATTTGCTACATTATGTGCTAAGTTACTTTCCGTGTTTCGATTTTTTTTTTCATTTTTAACATGAAACTTTTCCTTATAGAATTATTGTGAAAATTAGAGATGCTTAGGATTTTCTTCCTTATACTTAATGCATTTTAGACCACCATTGGTGTCACTATCTTTAATAAGGAATATTCAATATTAACGTGTATGGGCAGAAAGAGCCGAAAACAAGTTCCCTAAAAGAAAGGTAATGGAAAACCCCAAGCCCACCAGACAGAGTAAAAGTACCAACGTGCAAAAAGGGGACAGGAGTGGAGTGAGAATGTTTAATGGTGGTCAATAGCACTTGGCAAAGGTGTGAAGTAGGAAAGCTGGCCTTATACCTCATCCAAGCAGTTTTGAGACACGCCTGATTCTTCTTTACCTGCTTAGAGCCCTTTAGCCTTTTTCTCTAGCCCTTATCACACTTGATTCACACAGAGATGTAAATAACCGATAAAGGGATCTTACTTCTCTGTGCTCTTTGCATTTTATTGTGGATCAGAGCCTTGGGTTCTTGTACTCACAGTCTCAAGATCCTCTGTGTTGGCAGTATAAAAACAGGTAAGTGTCAGGCAGCAAAGAGCGATTATTGTAACATTAAAAACACTGCTGTGCTCATTCTAACCTGCAAAACTGTTGCATACAACTCCAGGAACACAAAACTTTACCAGGTATTCCTAAGCAGATAATGCCCTAAGTATCAAGACCCACTGGAGACATAACATACAGTGATTTTGAATTTTAGACACTGCCCTACGACATTTTTTGAAAAAATAATAAAATACCCCTTAAATAGCCTGGGCAAAGAACAGATAAAGTTACCTGCAAAGATTATGTAGAAAAAAAAAAAAACAAAAACAAGGTAATCAAGGTAAGTAAAAGATGAAAGGAATGATAAAGAATAAAAGAAAAGTAAAGAAGTACAGTGAGGTTAAATGTTATACTGCAAATAAGTTAATAATCATGTATAATAAAAAATGCCTTTCATAATGCCTTAGAAAGATACCATTTTATAGAGAAACTTGCCAGGTCTCAGTAAGTCTAACAACGTCAGTTTTGTTTTGTTTTGTTTTGTTTTTTTCCTCCAGCATTGGGACAAATCAAAGCTTACTTGAGTTAGCTTGAACGTGGGGCAATATAGTATAAAAAACATAGGTCTTTAAAACAATAGAAGCAAATTCAGTGTGGGGAGATGGTCCCAAGAAGAATCAGGGTAGTAGTACTCCTTGAGTGGAAAGGCATGTGTAATCAGCCATGCTATCCAAACTCCTTAAACTCATATTCATTCTCTCTCTCTTCCCATTGTGTACTTGTAGTTCAATTTACCTAAGTTTAAAACTTCCGTGATGTAAACTATTACATCTAAGATAAAAACTGAAAAAAGGAAAATCAGAAGGTCTACAATTTACACATCCTCCAAGAAATCCCAGAACCCTGTACCTGCCTTAATAGAACTTATTTTAGCCTAACTTTCATTATTATTAAAATTTTTACTCATTTGCATATATAATAGATTGTAGAGCCTAGGAACTAAGGCATTGAGCACGAGCACTTATTTGGGGAGTCCTAAGTGTTGAATCTCTGCTAATTCATTTAACAACACTCTAAGACAAGTATTTTCCATATAAGGAAGCTCTGAGGACGAGTGATTTCCTCCAGGTTAGGGCTTGCAAATATCAGAGCAAGAATCAGAATCCATAGCTGTTTGACTCCCAGGTGTACACTCTTCCCATTCCCTGAGTCAGTAAGGCAACGAGCCCCCCAAGCTATGCTCATAGCAGATACACATAATTGAGCAGATCGTTCTTTCCCCTTATCACAGATGTGGCTCAAGAAATCTCCAAGCCTCCTTTAACGGTGCATCTATAAAGCCGGAAAAACATGAATCCTGGGGGTCATGCTTACCACCATGCTGGAATGGTGTTCATTTTGGTGCCTTGCCATGGCTAGGGATGCTACAAATATTTGTTGAAAGAATGCAGTACTAATACCGAAAGAGAGAAAAACAAGTTTGGGAATAAAAATGGAATAGAAAACTAACAATGCATACAAATAGAAAGGAAGTCTTTTGTTCATTTCATGCACATTGGGATTTGCATGAAATGAATAAGCTGAATAGACCGGCAAGCTGAATCTTAGCACTGGGTTGGCCTCCTCACAACAGAAACACGATAAATATTGCAAACTAAGGCTCACCACGTTTACTTGGAAGATGGCTCTTCTTAGATCACCTCACTTTCATGCTAAAAAATGGCAAGGTCGGAGTATTTCTGGAAACATTTTCCTCTAGGGAGACAACATTTCTTAAAATGACAGCCCAGAAAGACTGCATAGCATCCCAAAGATTTGGCAGCACCTTAAGTCCCCTTTCAGCAATAGGTTATTATAATTTCCTTCCAAAGATCTCTGTAAATGTGCTTATTGAGTCAGGATAAATATCTCTGAAAAGTATGAAGTTCTTTGATTTTTTCTTTCCATTTGGACCTGATGCTAGATATGCTGGAGGCTTGGGGGGAAATGGAGATAAAGGATTGAAATAGGTTGGACAGTTTTTTGTACATAACTAAAATGAAATAGCAATAATTATCAGTGCAACCAGTAATTATCTACCTTGTAGCTGGTATCGTATATATTACTATCACTGGTTTCAGGATCAATATAAGAATACATGTGTCTTTCCAAAAATGGAGTCTATAGTAAAATTTCTTCTTCCTTTCATAAAAGGATCTCTGAAATAATTCCAGAAAAAAAAATGCATACTTCAGTCTTTTGCCTTAGATAGGTCTCAATCAATTATAGCCTTTAGCTGTTATAATGATCAGGAAAGCTTAATACATGATCTAAAGGACTTCCTTTACTCCAGGTCACAGGCAAGTATGGAAGAGATACAAAATGCATGCATGATATATGAAATTTTATCGTTTTTGAGCTCTAGTAAATATACTGCTGACTGCAATGAAATATTCTTCTCTGTGCTTACCATTCCAAGGTATGGAACAGAGAAACGGCAAACAGTAACTTGTGGTTTGCTGGCCCCTCCCCACTGTTGGTACCCCTCTTCTCCCCTACCCCACTCGCCCTGCGCAATTAGCCACAATAGCACCTGTATCATCATTGTGCTTACTCGCTAATGTCTCTTTCTTTCTCTACTGTAAATACCACAAAGGCAAGACTTTGCCTTAGTCATCATTTTATTCCCAGTCACTGGTCCATAGTTTATTCTCAAAAAATGTCAGTGGAATGTTGTTTGTTAAATGGCTGCTATACTACTGAGGTCCCTCATGCCACCTGTCAATGGAAAGTAGTGAATAAAAAGTCTCAGATATTCTCTGTCCCTGGGTGTGAATATAGAACCAAGGTCCCTAAGTTCTACCCTATTCCAACCTACCATAATGTCCCCAAAACTCCTTTCTGCTTTAGATTCTCATGAGAGGAAGGTCATAACCACAGTAACGAGTGGGTTCTTCTGGTGTCCAGGGTGGAGAAGAAAAGGGTGGATGCATGATCAATCTTAGGGCTGCCCTGGGAGTTGTCCCTTCTCCAAGACTCACTATCAGAAATCAATTCTGCTACATTCCAGTGTCAGCTATGACACTCCAGTGTCACCTATGTTCACGCATTGAACAGCGCCTTCTATTCTTTCCTTCTATATGCCCATCCCACATACAGAGAGCACAAGATCCAAAAATCTCATAGATTACTGACCATCCCAGCACAGTAGAGTATTTTAACAAAGGAAACAAAATCTGACTCTTAACCTATTTACTGAAAATAATACTCTTTCATTAAATTTCTTTAAAACCCAAAGCATACTATTTCCAGAAACCTTTTCCCACTCATGAATATTCTATATTCATTATATCACAAATATTATACTTATATTTCAGTAAACAGGGGAATATTTCTTTTTAGGGTGGAAGAGAAATAGTTTTATCTTTACGGCTTTATTGTTTTCCTACCAGATGATTAGAAAACCCAAGTATGAGCTTTATAGATGTCGGAGGCAATCCTGTTCTGTCATTTTTTTATGCACATGCTGACTCAATGTCATAGAATAACTGTGTTGCTTTCTGCCTTCCCTGACAGTCCAAAGAAAGAGTAATGCATACAAATCATTTTACTGTTTAAAAGTTTTGAATAAAACATGCTAACCTTGTCATACTAAGTGACAGACAGAAATGTCACCATTGTTTGCCAGGGACAAATAATCCATATACTTCATGTATAATTCATCTGATCTTTAAGAATGTTTAACAATATTGAATTTAGATAAATTCCAATGTTATGATGCATCAAACTTCCTTTATCAATTTACACATGTGCCTCATCAATTTAAGTCTTCATTTGTATTACTCTGTTTTTGTATTAACTGTGACAGACTAGAGAATATACTTATTTCCAGGAAAAATTTATAGGTGCATTGTCCGTATTTCAGCTGCCTCTCCATGTCCCTCTTTCCATAAGGTCTTAACTTGGAAACCTCAAATAACTCAAGGGTTGTAAATCTGCCATAGAACTCCCCGTTGCAAGTACAGGTATCTACAAGTCTTTTGACATAGAGCCTTTGGTCTCCAAACAGAGATTGAAGAACTCAAAGAGATAAGATTTCAATCCTTTCTAAAATAAGATTGCAATGGCTTCTAAAGCCTTTCTGTCAGTCAAAGCTAACCAAGGGCAGGTCTGAAAATAAGATGGACAAGAGTATTCTTAACAGGCTTCAAAGTAAGCTGGAATTCCCCGTGCTGTGAATCAGGAGAAATGATGTGGCGCTCTACTACAAAGTAGGATCTCCTTGGCAGCTGTCTATGCAGATGATCCTTTGGTTCCCCTAAGTCCAAAAGGGCTTCGCTTATCCTCACCATGTGAAACCAATGCCTTGAAACCCATTCGGTTGATAGAGCCCTCAATATGGTTAGAAAACAAAGTACTACAGCATCGTTTAAGAAAAGATTCACAGAACTGAGGGACAAAGTGAGCAACCAAATGTAAACAAGATTAGTTTCTAGAAGCATCTACTGAAAACCTATTTCCTGTCTTAGGAAGAGTAATTTCTGTACAACTTAATTTTGCCCAGTATCCTACCACTGTCCCCTTTTTCCACTGTTTCACAATGTTTCCTCCCCTATGAGGATTATAAAGTTCTTTCTGCCCTTGGATATCATTTTACTTCAATTAAGAATGTTTGCTAAAATAAAAAATTTCATGAATCAGAGGTTAAGAGGCTTTTTTGGGGGGGTGGGGGGGACTGATTGACTCAGTCAGTCGAGCTCCAACTTTGGCTCAGCTCATGATCTCATGGTTTGTGGGTTTGAGCCCCGTGTCGGGCTCTGTGCTGACAGCTCAGAGCCTGGAGCCTGCTTCGAATCCTGTGTCTCCCTCTCTCTCTGCCCCTCCCCCACTCACACTCTGTCTCTCTTCAAAAATAAGTAAACATAAAAACTAAGAATAAACTGAGGGTTGATGGGGAGTGGAGGGCAGGGTGGGTGATGGGCATTGAGGAGGGCCCCTGTTGGGAGGAGCACTGGGTGTCGTATGGAAACCAATTTGACAATAAATTTCATATTAAGATAAATATATAAACGAAATAAAATAAAAATAAAATAAGAAAATAAAAAATTTTTGAAAAAGAGGCTTTTTTTTTCCCAGAACGAGATAGGGGAAGGGAGCTAGCATACCCACACGGATTACATTTCATAAATTAATAATGCACATGTTCTGTCAGGTTCCTACCTTGTCTACTTATGCATGTGCCAGTTCACCTTCTCTGCATTACACATAAGTATGCACATGGGCACATACATAGAATTATTTTTTCCTTTCTTCGTGCATTGGAAAAAGCAAACCATTTTTCACTAGTTAGGCTGTCTCCTTTGTGGCCCATTCATAGAGTAGTAGAAAATTATGAGAAATTCATTTAAATCTTCAAAGAGGAAAAAAGCCAATAATATAAATAGAGTTGGTAGATAAACCTAGGGGAAATTATTTAAATTTATATGTTGGACTCAAGAAACATCTTCCTCCTCAGAAATGCTAAATGCATTAAGACACTCTGTAGAACCCCTCTTTCAAAAAACTATTTGGAATATATTTTTTTTAAACCACCCAAGTTGCTTCTAATTTTTTTACATAGCATCTCTTTCCTGGGATGAATGTGTATATTTTTCATTTGATGTTCCAAAGGGTCATGATACTCACCACAAATACTGAAGAACCACTTTTGCCAACGTGGGAGCTCTTATTTCTTTTGAAATGTTAGAATTACTTCTACCTGGAGGTAGGAAATTACATCAGCTATAATATAGCAACCCAAGTTTTATTGGTCTAGAGGAGTTAACACTGGTCTTTAAGTCAGTAATTCACACCAGACACCATTGACACATTTCCCCATTTCAGCCACAGTATACATATGTCCATAGGTTTCCATTATTTTCCAATGGTTCTAATTTCATTGTGGAACATTTACCAGATGGAAAGGGGCCATTTAATGGGCTTTTGACAGGTAAAGTTCTCTCTGCTAAATGAAAGTCCCATGTTTGAAAAGTCCATGAAATTGGCAATAATTGACTTTTGAACACAGAGAATTTTAAACTTGGTTTTATTTTCAACAAGACAAGAGAATCCTTTGAAGAGATATTTGTTAGCCCTTTAAACTTTTTGTTTTTATTGTTAAATCTTGACCTCAAACTGGCAACAATGTGGATAGAAGATTTCATCAGTGAGTTCCAGCACAAATTCTCATTAACAGGAACATTGCAATCATTGTTTTGCTTAGACTATTAAATGAATATTTAAAGGATGGAAACTGCAATTCATTACATGATACTTTAGAAAGTCCACATTTTCCAGAGTACTTTAGAGAAGTGGCAGGATGAGTGAACTAATTTTACATTGTATATCATATACATGCAATGAGTACTTACAAAAGTTATTTAATCCTACTTAATAGAGATATTATTTCTTCTCATTTACCATAATTTATTTTCCTTTCTGCGGGTTTATGGGTCTTTTAAAAAATCCTGTTATTTTAAAGCTACCTCTTCCTCTACTGTCATTTTATTTGGGGGATCCCATAAAATATGTAGCATTTCTTCAGGATAGTTGGATTTAGGATTTAGATTGGTATACTGGCCTTATGGGATCTTCCCCCATTATTTTCTACTTAACACACTTCCACTTAGCATTATTTTTTTCTGCTTGGAACTCGCCAGCTGGTGAAAAAAAAAAGGAGTGAAAAAAAACATATTAACCCTTAAGTTGGGGACAGGTGGGAGGGCAGATATACCAGACCAATGCCAACCATCCAGCAGAAAGTTGGATGGCTTTGACTCTGGGTTTTTAGCATGTACTGTATGCAGTCAACACGGCGATGGGGAGAAAAGTGTATTACAGTTATGATTCTGATAAGTATAAACAACATTAATACTTTTTAGGGCATCAAAGAGCCAGGAGGATAAAAGGTGGTAATGAATGCTTCATAGCATTCTGTTTGTCATTTTAATGGTACAATAAAGAAAAAGCGAAACTTCTCCTTGCATTTGAAGGAATACTTCCTATTGATCAAATTCTAAAATAAATATTTACAGGCGTGGTTACATCAAGAGTATGAGTTTATCTACTGTTATTAAAATAAAATTTTTTGAAACCTCATGCACCTCAAAATTTACAGTATTCCTTAGTTAAAGCCCATCATTGTTCATGCTGTCTCAACAACGTCATGAGACCAATTCACTCAGTGAATTTCATAAAATGAAGAATATTGGTCAAGAAACACGGAGCATGAAGCAGGCAACCCTCCTGTCTTGCTCAACTCCATCTTGGAAACCCAAATGTTGAAGCTACATTCCCTATGCTCACATTCCTTTTGGTTTGGTTTAGCAAATGGTCTTCAGAATACCCTAATGAGATGAGACTACTTGAACAGAGTAGGAAAGTACTAAAATAGTCAATCATCAAAATCAGAATCAGGAAGACAAGAGAGGAGGAGGCTTATAACCAATGTAACAGTAAGTGGGCTACAGAAGACTGCAACGTTCAATGTAAGTTTGCAGTGCAGTGTTGCATGATCCTGCAGCACAGAGGGGCAAAACTATTATTTATAGAAAATAACTACACAATGAAACAAAAGTTGACAACTTATTTTTGATGTACAAAACACATCGATGGGTAATTCGGAGGTGAAAAGATCAGCTCATGGAAAGGACTGGATGGTAAGGAAGAAATGAAAGAAATCTGAATGACTTTAGATATAGAAATGAGCTAAACTTGGAACTTGAGGCTTGGGGAGAGTCGTAGGAATTCTTAGCCAATTATCAGGGAAGATTTCTCCTTGACAATGCCCTCTAAAGTTAGTTGGTTCCTTTTCAAGGGATTGAGTAAGAGATTTAAAACTCTAAGGTACAAATACCAGTCAAATTTTTTTTTTCAATAAAGTCTTTTAAATTTTCTACTCAGAGGAATATTAAAGAATAATCAGATACTGCTTGGACAGTTGTTCTAGTAATATGCTGTTAAGATTTGTTCACTCTCTCCTTGGTTGCAATTTATGTAAACTCATTTTTTTTTTTAAAGTAGAACCATCTCTGTTCTAGGAGCATTAATGATAGCAGATCAAATCTGTCTGTATATGAAGGAAGATTTGTCAAGCCATAAACCCTAACAGCCTTCTTTTCCAAGAACCCACAAATAGACGATTAAAAAATAGGAGAAATGAGAATTTGGGTAGCTGTGACACAATCTAAAAAGAACAGAAGCTGCTTGTTCAGGAAGAAGGTTGAAACCCCTGAGAAAGATGATGATCATTGAGAAACACCTATGGTGGTAATGCCTGGGGACTTGAATAATAGTAATGTCTAAAATGTAAACATACTTCATTTGCAGTGCTGGGAAACGACATAACAAACTTCTGATACCCTCAAACTCTCAGAATCTTGACGTGCAAAAATGCCTTTGCTAATGTTACTTCGGCAAAAGCGCCTGGATAGACTTGATACAGATAAGAAAAGTTACAGAAAATGAGATGCATAAGAAAGATATAAAAAATTAGAGGGAAATAAGAAATCAGGGCAAGGTTGTGAAAAGAAATTTACACTGTCCAGGAATTCTCAGGGGGTAGAAGCAAAGGATGGGATTTCCGTCAAATGGGCATGTCGCCACTTGCTGATGGCCGTGGCAGGATTTTGTTGATTTGGTTTCCTTGTTTGTTTGTTTATAACATTAAAGGGCATAGGGTAACTAGCAGCTGAAGCTGGGGTAAAGAATGTAAAACGGGTCTCTTAGTCTGGTGATCATAGCAAGCTCACAACAACATAAGACAGATGACCAAATTGGAGATATTAAATATGAATATATTATGTGCTAGAAAGGAATGCATAAAGATGGATACCTTCTGTTACATTGTTTTGGCTAGATGTCACACAGGGTGCTTGGTTGGTTTTTGTTTGAACTTTTTGTATTTTTGCCTGAGGTGCAAAGTAGAAAAATAGCACATGGAAAGAAGAAATTGAACAAGAAAGCCAGATGTCAAAAAGGAGATGTAAGCAGAGACTAAGAATGAGGGCTACAGGAGAATATATCAGGCCACTAATAAACTTAAAGCACTGACATCACAAGTATTGTTTTTGCAATTCTATAATAACTGTTGCATTTGCCCATGCCTTTCCTTTAAGAAAGGAGCATCCTTGAGAGGCACATTAAAGAGGCATGTGATCAATGTCCAGCGATCCTTGTATTCCTCAGAAAGCAGTTCAGTCTTTCATCCATCTATACACAAATTCTGAAGGACACTCTAAATGGTCACCCAAGTCCATTATTTAAGAAAGTAGTTGAAAGCAGGGACGCAAGGAGAGTGCATTTTAAGAGGTATCTAAACTCAGCCATTATTTAGTTCTGTGATGCTAGAACAAGTCACATAACCTGTCTGGGTCTCAGTTGGTTCAGCTCTAAATGTGGAACTTCATAGTCTCGACCTTGCAAGGTTTTTACAAGGACTAAAATAGTTAATACATATAGGATACTTAGAAACAGTGCCTGACATATTAGAAAACACCATAAAAGTGTTAGCTATTACTATGATTTTTTAATGTTTTATTTATTTTTGAGAGAGAGAGAGAGAGAGAATGAGTGGGGAAGGGATAGAAAGAGAGGGAGACACAGAATCCAAAGCAGGATCCAGGCTTCGAGCTGTCAGCACAGAGCCCAATGTGGGGCTTGAACTCATGAGCTGTGAAATCATGGCCTGAGCCAAAGTCGGATGTTTAACGAACTGAGCCCCCCAGGCATCGCTATTAATAGTATAGTAAAATAATTGTCACACAGTAGCAACTCTAAGTAAAAAGGATCATCCCATCTTTCCCACCACCTCTCTCACCTAATTGTGAACAAATACGGGGATCCCATGGTCTTCTCTTCCATTTACACAGTGCTTGGCACATTCCCCATCTCTGACAACCACACTAATATAGTTATGCCAGAATTCCAACGTACATCCTAGTTTGATGGAGACAGGTGGTCAATGAAATGGTGCAGAGTTATTGATGTCAGTGCTACTTAGAGACTTGGAGTTTTAAAGATCACAGATTTCAAATCTATTGCCTTTCTCATCCGGTCTTCAGGTTGTCTGTATTTAGTTTAGTCCAATGATCCCTACTAGTCTATACTTTGCCCCATCTAACTTCCCAACTGCTATCAAGTAGTTCTCATTCCAGGCTGAACAGTAGAATCGTGAAAGTTTAAAAATACCAAACTCATGCTTATAATGGTTTTCAAATGCAGCTGATCACTAAAAATCATCAGGTAAGCTCTTCAACATTACTTGTTCCAGCCTGACCAACAGCATTCATGTACTTGGTGTGGGGCCTAGAGCTCTCTCCCTCCCCCTCTCTCTCCTGGAAGCACCTAAAATACTTCTTGGAAGCATCTAAAATACCGCTGTTCTGTGGATCCACACGATGGTGCCGTCCATCTAACATCAAGTCATTCCTAACCCATGAGTCTGGACTTAGGGAAATGAGCAAAAAAACATTATATTCAGGGGGGAAAAAGACAATTTTCACGTAATTTTGGAGTCTTAGATAAGAAGACATATTTAAATATAGCTACTATCTGCTTGGAAAAGGTTTCCATCCCTTCTGGGGTAGTGTTCGAGTGATTCTGACTTGTCTAAACTTCTCCTGGAATATCATCAAGTGATCAGACTGTTGCCAATTCACAGAAACCCATTAAACAAGTAGAATTCCCCTCGCTCAGACAAGAACACCTATAGACAGAAAAAAATGGAAAACACTGAGCATGAAAATTTCAAATCAATACGCCTAGAGCCATGATACATATGCAAACGTGTGGTATGAAAAAGGAAAGCAGGTATGACAATCATCGAGGGATGTAGCTATACTAAACAAGACCTTTTTTCTTTAGACTCTCCCATCTCTTACCTCCTTCAACGTTTATTTGTGTACATATCACATTCTGAAAGGAAATCAACTATCTTGCCAAACAGGTACGTGGTAGCTGGCTGGTTGCCAGAAAATAATACGCACACACAAACTATGTAAGATTTTACCTTCAATTAGACTGGATAAGTGCCATTAGAACAGATTTCTTCTTTTTGTGGATATTCACTTACTATTTTAGGGCAGTTAGTAGGGAAAGAGTAGTGAAAAACATCTTAATATGAACCATGAAAGACGTTAACTTCTGTCATACAGAGTCTCATAGCTATATGGCTATTTCTCTCACTTTGTCTAAAGATATTCAACTCAGAATACAATGAGTCAGATTTGCCCACCTGCATTTTGCCTCGGGCATACCGGACCTTCCTCACCTGGGTCTGAATGGGAGAGTATCAAAGCTCTCCTCCCTAAGGTTTCATTTGATCTACAGATCATAGTCCATGAAGCAGCCCCTCTGATTTGAACAATTCAAAGAACCAAGTAACAGAAAAAAAGATATAAATATGAGACTTTGGAAATCATAGGCTATTTAGGGCCTAGTTCCTGAACCTGTAACAGGACTTCTTTTCAATTATTTAATTTCTATGGCATCAAAAAACAGAAGAAATTCCCCCTTGCCAAGAACACTCTTAAAAGAAAACCTGCGTGCACAGGAAATAAGTTTGTTCTCCCACAGCAACTGTGACTGCTGGAACGCCAAGGCTTGTCATGCCACTCGCCTGCTGCCTACCTCCCCCACGAGACTGAGAGCTCCCTCAGGGCAGAGACCACATCTTGCCTGGCACACTGACATCACCTACAAGCATTTGCTGAACCCGTGAATATAATCATCCCCCTTTCAGTTTAGAAAAAAAAAAAAATCCTCCACTTACACAGGGGGAAAATAAATGAAGAAGGCAGTGCTTAAACACATCTGCCTGGATTCAGGTCCCAGTTCCTCCACTTACCAGCCATGTGAACTTAGGCAAGAATAATACAGACTGAATACCTCCTGTGCCTCAGTTTGTCCATTCTAAAAATGTTATAATAATACTTATCCCACAGGGCAGTTCTAAGAATGAAATGCAAAATATGTATGTAGCACTGAGAACAAGAGCCAACACATATCACATACCAGAGTAGCAGCTATCAGTATATGCTGCTTGTATAGATCTTCCCCACAGTCGTCTGAGATAGACACTATCAGCCCACTTTACAGATATGAGGTCTAATTCACCTCGTAATTGGCAGGTATCTTATTTAAATTGATTATACCTTTTCCCAAAGTTTTCGCTCTTTGCTCTCCTCCAGAGTGTCTCTCTATGGACCATCTATGTAACTAAAATTCATTTTGTCACGATTCTACTAGATATAAGGTATTATAGGTCTATGTGGTGCTACTTAGAACATAAAAAGATGAGCAAGACATCATGTCTGTCTTTAAGGGGGACAGAGTTAACAATGGAAGAAAATGTGGACACAACTAATAGAGTGCCAGGAAAACATTACCAGTCATCTAAGTTTTTGAGGTTTTAGTAATGAAAGAAGATTCTAGCTAAAGGCAGGAGAGACTTCATGCAAGAGGTAGTTTTCCACTGGCCATTTAAGACTTGCACATGAAAATGATGGACAACAGCGGCAGTACGAAAGGAAGACCTGGCAGATGGAAAGCATAATGTGAGCAACACTAGAGATGCAAAACATAGATATACACACACTTTGCTCAGGGAGTGAGACTAGTTAAGTTTGCTGCCCTGAAGTGTAACTAAGTTTGGAGAGGTAGTACATGGCCACTTTGGGGAGAGTCCTAAAAGTTATGCTAAGAACTAAAAGTGCTTTGTAAGTCATGGAAGGTTAGTTTCAGTTCCTGGAAAAACTTATGAGAAAGAGTATGGAGGTGGTCATATGACCAAAGCTATATTATAGGATATGTAGGACATGCAGGTAAGGGAACAGACATGAAATGCTAAGAGGCAGAGCCAGGGAAAATGATTCAAAGAAAAATAATGTCCTAAATCAGGGCATTAACACCGCGAAATCTAAGAAGTAAAGAAGGCTAAAAGAAATATAAAAAGCAGGAATTAAAGAATGACTAGAAGTAAAGAGTGAAGAACAGGATGGCCAAATAGGATGCCAAATAGAGCATTTATATAGTGGCTGGAAATATACTGCATTATCTCATTAAATTCTTATAACACCTTGCAAGAGAATTTAATACCATTTCTCACAAAGAAAGAGGTCTCACTTTGGATATTGACTCTTGGCACTCTATGAAATTGGAATTACTTAGCCTCTCCAAGACTCAATTTATTTATATGTAATACATATATGACAATATCTATCTCACCGTGGTATTATGAAAATTAAGCTAATGTTCATAACTTGCCTTAAATGATCATATACTGTCTGCTCATTAAATTAAAGCAATATTGTGAGTAAAATTTAACTGTACAAGAAGGTTACGTTGTCGACAACCACATTTCTAGTAAGAATCAAATATAAAATTCAACCTCATATCCTTTTAATCCCAGTCACTTGATTTCTAACATTCCATGTTTTACCTCATAGGAAAATGAGATCACCTGAGTCCTCAAATGAGTCCCGAATTAACATTCAATTAGAAGATAGTGTGTTTCGTTCTAAATCTGGGCCTGACCCTTATTTATCAAATAGAGTCTTTATAAATTACATACCATTCCCTATGTAAAAATTATAATTCACATAGTGTATTAGAAAATTGAGATTCACTGTGTTATAGATCTCACCAGTGATAGTTTCATGAAGCACAGAACATTTTGGGGAACTCTTTTATGGGAAATACCCACTCATCAGAGGTTGCCTTGTTCTTCAACCCCATTAGCTATATAATATTTAGAAATATTTGGCACGTTTTTAACTTTCTATCCCAAGAGGTCATCAAAATATTAAAGCTGGTATTCACTATGTATGTCAGGTTTTGGAAAGGGAACACCTGTCTTTTAATGACATCTGGAATTTTCTTTTTTGTAGACGCACAATATTCAATCAGATTAATTTTTAATTTTCTAATTTCTTAAAGGGCAAGCCTTAAAACTGGATTTTCTCTTCACAATACTGAAAATGTAAAAATGTCAAGACCATTGATCAAATAGCCATAATTACAGAAGGGTACGACTTTCGCTTTAAATCTAAATCATTTCGGGCTGAGTAATTGATGTTTGTAGGATAGAACACCAGCTAACCACTCGAACACCAGAAGGTAAGGGCAACCATAGTTTTAGGCAATTCTGATTAAAAAGCGTAATTTTTCTGCTTCAGTTTATTTGGTCTCATTCCCATTCCAATGTTCAAATAAAAAAAAGGGGGGGGGGGGAGGATAGCCTGTTGGAGCCACAAAATGGATATACTCAACAACAAAAGGAACTCAACAGTACACTGATGGTTATCAGACGTCAGAATAGCCAAATAGTTCGCGCTATATTGAACACTGCCATGTTGTGCTTTCTTTCTCCATATGAGCACTGGAAACGAGGAAGATGCACATACAAATCCAAGAGGAAAATCATTATCACCAGATAAAGCCAAACACCAAGTAAGAACAGAAGAAAGCCACTCCCCCCACAAACAGGTCATCCAATTGATAAATCTGCCACCTGTGGATGACAAACAACCAAAAATAAAGGAGAAATGAACCAGGAAAATGGATTCATTAGGAATAATTAAAATGTCCTTTCAGAGAAGTGATATGACGGAACTTCCATAAGAAGCACTATTCACAGGTGAATTCCATACAAATCCAGTCCCGCTTTCTAACCTGGTTCCCACTGTAATACACTAAGCACAAAGTAACTGGCCAGGGTCAAGATGGGAGTCTCCAATTCCAGAAAAGAAAGCAAACTGCCATAATCAACATCAGTCAACGGCTAACCGGGTGTTGAGGATGAAAAGCGGCAACTTCTCTTAGAAGGGAGAGAAAGCAAGGCTGAGGTGCTGCAATCACGAGTAGCAATACAGAGAGAAAAAGTTACTGAAGGAGCATTCTTAGAATTCAAGCTAATATAGAAAATAGTTTTGAAAATAAAGTTCCATATTTAAATCTGGAAACTTTTCCTCCAATAACCATATTTTGGTAAATACCACACCTTCCACTCCATAAAGAAAAAAGAAAAAAAAAAAAGTAAAAGAATTCATTTTCATTCTGACTCCATTTGCCTGAAACCAAAGATTTCTATACAGAACATAAAGTAAAAAGCTGAGGTGACAATTGTCTGAAACAACAACAACAAAAACCACTAGGTTTCAATGTGGGTTAAAGTAACATAAAATAAAACATTTTGTTTTACTTAAATGTTATATACTCACTGCTTTCTGCTTCTCACGTATTTAAACTGCATGGTGTTCTCTTTTGCTTCAGGACCAGGGATTTTGTCAGTACCACAAATGGCCAATCTGGAGGAGACCGGGCACAAACGTTAGACCGTCCCACTGGAGCCAGAATGGAGAGATGGAGAGGCTGTTAGGAAAAGCCTCGAAGTGAACTAAAGGAAGACTGGACTGATACTGAAGGAAGTTCAGGCAGGCAGGCAGGTGTTAAGCATTAAATAGGTCTAAAAGTAGAAACAGGTGGATAGCCCTACAGGTGAACAGAATTTCTCATCCTGTGACTGTTGGCCGGCAACAAGCAGAGGTTCAATCAATCAGATAGATAACATCTGGGGATCCAGGCATTCCTGGTGGAAATACAACCACACCAACCAAAGATCAGTAGCAAAACCCAGCTCAAACATCCGGGTCCAAACCCAGAAGCAAAACTGACTCAAGGCTGATTTCATGAGCTCTGGTTCCAGAAAGTCTAAAGTTTCCACCCCTAGGGCAAATATTTCCCAGAACTAAAGCTAAGACTAACATGCAACAGCATTAAGAGTCTCCATGAGAGTACATGAAGCATCTGAACAGTATCTAAAAGATAATCCCTAAGCAGAAAATAATTTCAGGAAATTTATATGTGTGCACATATTTGACCAAATAAGAGTTAAGAAAAAAAAAAGAGAGAGAGAAAAGAAAAAAAATACTAGTCTAGAACAGGACTTAACTAGAGGAAGAAAAGCCCATACTTTTTTAAGGCTCACCAATTGTTGACCCCCAATACCCAACAGTAAGAAAGACTAACAAGTGTCTATTGATTACACCTGCCGTTCTGGAATCTGGCCTTCAACAGCCAGAGGAATCAGTATGGGACTAATGAGCTGTCTTTTATTTGAACCAAATAGCAGTGGCCTGCAGTGTTATGACTTCAGCAACCCTAGGAACTCTTAACATTGAAGACTCCCCCCGCATAATTGTAAACATAATAAAGTATAACCACATATCACCATAAATAAAATTTATAACATTTTAAGAGGTCAGTGGAATTTCATTTGACTACATAGCATTGTTACATTTTCTAGATCTATTTATTAAACATTTATCAATTTCGATTCTATAGGTTTTAAATTATTTTCAGCTGTTCTCCTTTTCTCGAATTGCAATTACTTATGTAGGCTCTAGGCCTAACGATGTTTTGTTTGCTTTATTTTTTTTCCAAGTGGCAGAATTATGTCATCCTCCAATGAGGTATTTTAATGTTATAGGATTCTTATTATAGGAGAGGGATTTAATAGATAAAAAAGGACTCTGAGTAACTTACAAGTAAGCTTAGTCAAGGCTCAGTGAATAGTTCCGATGCTATAGGTAGCAAATTGCTATGAAAGAATTGGTTAGCATTTGGAGATGGGCATCCAACACGCAGTGAATGTCCTCTGTGAATACTATCGCACAAGGTTAGAAATGTAGCTGTGAACACAAAGGCATGAATTTTTGGTCATGAAGTTTTCAATCTAGCCGTGCAGAAACCCAGAAATATATGATCCATTACTTAATTGTATCCAGTATTTCTCCTTAAGTGATTACTGTTTCTGCCGAGTTCTTATTCACCTGATGAAATAGCATGTATTCACTTCAATAAACAATGAGAGTGGTATTTAAAATGTGCACAGCATGAAGTTTTGGTTCTTCTGAGGAACACGGTGAAAAACTGTCCATAATTTCAGAGAGTCCATACAATTAAGCTGTAAAGTGCATCATAAGAGTAGGGCTTAACATCCAGTTCTACCATTTTCCTAGTGTGACTAGGCAAGTTACCCAACCATCTTGAACCTTCCTTTCTTCATCTGCAAAGTAGGTGCAATGGTAATGTCTACTTTGTGGGATTATTATAAGAATCAACTAACATAATATAAATGAAGGGCTTGGCATATTAACATAGATACTAAGTACAGAGTTGTGGCTACTGGTAGTGATGTTTTTACAGATGAAGTTGATTTACCTAGTTCCAAAAAAGGGAAAATAAGAAACACAACTGAAAGGGTATTTGAAACTATTCAATGAATAAAGCTCTTATAGAATTATCATGTGACCTCACAGTTTCTCCTTCTGAGACTCCATGGCAATTCAAGAAGAAGAAGAATGTTATTAATATCAACCCTTCAAAAGTCAAGCAATGATAATACCACTTTGTGAATTTCTTTTAAGAAAATAAATCAAAATATCTATGCACAAAGCTATTCATTACAATGTTATTTAAAATATTGAGGAGTTATAGGAAGCCCAAATGTCTAATAACAGGACATGTTTAGGCAAATTATGCCATATCTATTAGCTAGATAATATCGTATTGATACTTGAAGACCTCTACCTTATAATGTAGGAATATTTCTGAAATGGTATCAAAGAAAAATCAGTATACAAAATTGTGAATACAGCTACTTAAAAACACATGTACAAATAATTTAGAAGAGTCCACATCAAAATGATACCAGATGTGTTAAAGCAGCAGTACAATAGTAATTTTCTTTTTCTTATTTTTTTCCCATTCCATAAGGTCTCCCTGGTACTGCTACACTTAAGACAACAAAAATGATATTTAAAAAGTAGCACCTGTACATCATGGCCCTTACATTAAAGTTTGGCAACCTATTACAGGGTTAAGGAATCTTTTGAATATTTGAGAGGCTAAGGAGGGTGGTAATTACCTCCAACATCACCTCATCCAGTTACTGCATATTCCTTCTTAGCATCAATGGGGGTGTAAGACCAACATACTACCCAGATTTAGCTCTGTGGGTTATACTGATTCCAGAGAGTAGAGTGAGCTGGAAACAATCAGATTAACTACACGATGGAAAGATGTATTCCGTCTCCAATAACATTCTCATGCACACTGAATCCTAATTAGCAGAAGTGTAACTGATTTGCCAGTACTCTGAAGATTAATTTTATTCCGGTCTGCGTTTTATGAAGTATTAACTGACTGATAGCACTCATGCCAAATTTGTCAAAGGAAATTCTGCCCCCAAAAGAGAAAAGGAGAGATCTCTGAGCAGCCTCTTTACTAGTCTACTGAGGACTTATTCATCCTCTGAGTTAACTGGGGTAGCAAGGAGAGAATGAGGGAAGCAAGCACTGAACGCTTTGGAGCTGAAGGTGCAGAGCTGAGCAGATTTGGAAAACAAATGCACTTGTTAATTCCCAAAGTGATTTTAAGAGCAGAATCCTGGAAGAACTGCCAAATAAAATTAATCCTTTAAAATGATAATGCAAATTTTTAAATCACAATGGAGAGCTGGAAGTTTAAAGAGAATATTTCAATATTGCATGTGTCTTAACTTCGAGCTAACCAGGCCACCAATGGATAGATGCTTCCATCGTTTCCTACAGTTGTGAGTTCAGATAAGGAAGTGTATATATGGAGGGGTGGGGAGGGGGAGAAAGGGAGGAGGAGAGAGGGAGAGGAAGGAAGCAGGATAGAGAAGGAAAAGAGGAGAAAGAAGATTTGGAAAGCCCATAGTTAATATCATTCTAAAAAAACAAAAAGGAAGTATTTACCTCTGTGTATATGTGCCCTTGTGAATTGATATATAACCTTAAAATGTTTTATAAAAAGATTAATTCTAAATATCAGTAGTTTGCAATAAACGGTGCAGACAACAGAAAGCAGTAATGACTAATTCCTATGCTTGGTCAATGAAGGCAACTGGAAAATCCAAACATGAAAATTGTTCTTCAGCTATAATGTAATTAAGAATAGATTATTGCATGTTTGCTGTCCTTTGCAGATCAGATTTAAAAAACTTTAAAAAATAAATGTTAAAAGATAGTAGGGTACTACAGACCATATAAATTCTCAGTGTTTATGAAAAAAATTACTTATTCAGTCAGTCAACACCTTACAGATATAGTTTCTATCCACCTGGAGCCTTCAGTCTGATATGAGATAGTTACCATATGCACATTAGAAAGATCATTATAAACTATGACAGGTCATGAGTGGGGGAACACACAGAAATATAAAATATGTTGTCAACAGGGGGAATTGTCCCCACTCGGTGCATCAGAGAAAGCTTCTCTGAGAAAGTTTAATCTGAGATACAAAGAACCAGTAGAAATTCACCAGGCAAAGAAAGACAGGAAGTGCGTTGGAATACCATAGGCATAGGCTCTGTGCCTGGGTGGATCTTGGCACCCGTAAAGGATGTGAAATCAAGGTAGGTGATATAGTAAGAGTTGACTTTAGGATAATGAGAAGTTATTAAGGACAAAAAATAAATAAAACTTTGCTTCTCCTGTCCCATCTGACATAAGGAAAGAGAGGCCAGGATTATTTATCCAAAGGGCTGAGTAGCCATTTTATCTCTACCTCCCTGCCCTTTCCCCACTCCCTGACTCCATCATCAGGTCCATTACGTGGTATTGACTGAGAGAAGGGATGAAGTTAGAGGTAGAGGTGTGGGGGGTTGCATTAGAGCAGAATCCCAGGTCTCAATTTTGGAATATAGGATGCCTACCAAAGGTGGACAATATAAATCATGACCAGGAAGACCACAGCAAGAGTTCCTGTGGATTCGGCCAAGCACTGATGCTATGGAGTTTGGGGACAGGCAGCGAGGACTGCCCACGGCAGCCTTGAGGATGATCTGCATGACCTCACATCCAACATATCTTTACTGGGATTGTCTCATTGGATACTGACAACCACCTGTGAGTTAAAGACTACTGCTGTCCCTATTTTACACATGAGGAAAGAGCAAGAGGCTTTAAGAGATAAGTGATCTGCTCAATATCACGTGGCTTACAAATTCAGCACTTGAGCTAGAAGAGTCTGAATCTGGCCTCCCTCATCTAAATCTACTGTACTATCTGAGACTCAATTTTCCAGGACCCAAGGTCTGTGAGCAGATTCAATTTGTTTCTAGAAATAAAAATGCCTTTACCCTCTAGTGTTGTGGAGAAGGATGTATAGCAGCTTCATTTAAAAAGCTCATCTGGATAATGAATAGGAGAGGGGCAAGAGTAGGAAAATCAGTGTAGGAAGATCAGTTATGACATCATTAAAAGTCCAGGGAGAGATTGCTAGCTTGGTTTAAGGTTAAGCCTAACGTTTCTAACAATGGACCCAGAGTGATATGGTCAGATTTTAGAGATGATTTAGGGAGTAAATTATCTCTACTGGGATAGGTTGTTATAGCAGAGTCAAAAATTAGCAAATATCAATAATGACACCCACCTTTCTTCCTTATTCCACTCCAAATCTCCTTTTGTGTCAATAAATATGCTCCAGAACTCTAAGGAGGTGCCTGGCGGAAGATACAGACTTGGAAGCCAATCACACAGTGATGAATTCCAATTCATATTTTAAAATGGTCCCTCCCAACTATAAAAATGTATTAGAGAAATTTTATAAAAATTTCATTGCAAAAACCTCTGGTAAAAGAAACAAAATAGCAGGTCATAGAGTTCCAAATCTAATTTTAAGGTAAGAATATGGAAATTTCTTTTTTCACACTAGAGTTATCTATGTCTGTTTCAATGCCAAGATTCAAAGTGGAACTGAATGACTCATCACCAAAGTGGGCCAGTTGTCTGCAAACTGATGGGAAAATATCAGTACAGTTATGCACCTATGGATAGTCAGCTTCAAAAATAATTTTAACTGCATGAGTCTTATATCATTTTCTTAAAAGCCAAAAGACATGTCTTCTGATGTGTCTTTTAAGATAGGATACTTCCTGTGGTTGATAGGCCTAAATTATTTACCATAATATTAATGCTCTCCTAAAATAACTTACTTCAGCAATCAATGCTCTCCTTACAATACTGAGGACAGACTGTCACCTACCTGATATAATGTCAGGAAACTAAGATTCCCTGCCATATTACTTCTATTTCAGATCATCTCCCCTTATTTCTCCTTCATTTTACCAACCAATATTTAGAAGAAGTTTGTTACCCAGTGCCTTTACCTTCTCATTTTCATGCATCAGTTTTTCTAAATAGATTTCACCTAACCCAAACTCTGCAAGTTTCTAAAGGATAAGTAGGGGGATTGGTGATAATAAATAAACACACAGACTGAGAGAAAGTTCAAGGAAATATATACCTGTATCATAATCATCTGCCACCTTTCAAAATCAGAAATCTAGGTAAGGAGTAGTTCAATTAAATTCTTGCTGATCAAGCAGCTGTTTGTATACGGTGGCTGATAACACACCCAGTCCACACCCCTGGTACAAATTGTTTAGCAATACCAATTGTAAATGAGAACTAGAGGGACAAAAGACATTTAAAAACAACGTACTGTCATGGTCAATTCAGGCTGCTATAACAAATTACCATAGATAGGTGACTTATAAACAACATCAGTTTATTTCACACAGTTCTGGGGCTGAGTGTCCAAGAGCAGGGTGCTAGTATGGTCAGGTCCTGGTGCGTGACCACGTCTCCTTTATAAAGAGCCGTCTTCTTGTGTTTTCCTCACAAGGTGGAAAGAGCGTGCTCTGGCCTCTTCTTCTAAAAGCACTAATCCCACTCATGAGGGTTCTACTCTCATGACCTAATTTCCTCCCCAAGGCCCCACCTTCAAATACCATGGCATGAAGAATTTGATATCAACAGACAAACAGGGGAGGGAAGCACACACAAACTTTCAGTCCATAGCACCCACATTATAGTACATTCTGGGTTGGCAGATACGCATCACTCGTGACCCAGTGCTTTGCCCACATACAGAACAGACATCACTAATCAATTACTGCCCTCTTTCCCTCCGATACTCGCCACTGAGCACAGCACTGTAGACAGCCACTACTTATTAATCAGAGATGGAATGTCTGCTGAAACTCACTTGCCATCCCAGAAAATGTGGAAAAGCACCGAAGACGTTTGTTCTAAATTACACACTGCCACTTAACAGCGGGGTAGTTTTTGACACGTTACATAACCTTCCCAAGCACACAGGTTCTTCCCACCTCACAGGGCTGTTGTGAGGAGCAAATTAAAGAATGCCCTCGAAAATGTTTTGTAAACACTTTAAAGTGTTGTATAAAATTATTTCTTGTTATCACTTTTATCTAGAGCCGCACAGGACATGGAAATAGAATGAAGTCGAATTTAAATTAACTCCAAAAAATATTTTATTCAATGTTTTGGGGACACAGTGGCTTTACTTGAAAATACATATTCTAAAATTTTGTTCCACCTGAGATGGCAAAGGTTCTGAGAGCGATCTGGGGGCTGGATGTGATGTGAACATCGCTTTCATGCTGTTCCTTTTTCCTATCTGCGTTTACGTGATTGACCATGTGTGCACTAAGTAAACAAATCTTTTTGCCAAGTGTGTTCCTTGATTGGTGGATGCATGCTCAAAAGGAAATGGTACTGAGTAAATAGGAATCTTAGCTTCCACAACGAAGATATAGGAAGGAATCAAGGAGAAAAATCTCTGTTTTGAAGAGATAAAGAAAGCCTATAATCAGAGTTACCCAGGCAAAGGCATTACCTGTGGGAGGCTGCTCTACTTTGTCCTCACGTAGCACCTTTCATCCAGAAAGCTCAAATCACATACTCTTTATTAAGCCCCTTCATGTACACGGACCTCATTGATCCTCTCAGCAGGGTTATAAACGCATATTATGGACCCCACTATGTGAATATGAAAACTAAGGCACCAGGAAGTAAAGTGCCTCATCAAAATGCACACATGTAAACAAGTGGAAAAATTAAGAATATAAGGATAATTATGGGTGTGATTCACTTTCTTTAGTGTGAGCTCTGATTTTGAGCTATTTATTTCCATTAAAAGGCAAATATTTCCAGCAGCAGCCATGCATACAACAGAGAATCTCTGTGGGTGAGGGACACTTTTTATTAAAACAATCTGTTACCTAAAACACTGCTTCCTCTTCATTTTCATCCGACTGAGAGACGCCTACCATTCTCAACCAGGGGGAAAAAGTCGACCAGACCCTTCACAAAAATCTCAAAATTACGTTTGTTTGTTTGTTTGTTTGTTTGTTTAAACGTGGAGGTAAAATAAGGACAAACGTCCACAAAACACACTCTAGCCAGGTTGGCAAATAAGCAATTCACTCTTCTAGCATAATATGCTTAAAAACCCAGTGGGTGTATTAAATCAAAACACAAACAAAGCAGACGCTGCCGTTGCTATATGTCAAACCTTTCCCACCTTAGAACTCTGCTTCTGCTGTTTCCCAAAACATTTCTGACACCTTCAATCAAATTGATATAGTTATTCTTCTTTCGCAGCCAACAAGATCTATAACGTTATGCCAGCCTTTTTCTTAAGCAAGAAAAGAGACAAAAACATGTCTTCCTTTCTTAAGGAAACTGATAAAAGGGGATAAAGAGAGCCCCCTTCAGAAATTCTTCTTTCTCTCTCGGTCAAAGGCTAAAGATCTCAGCGCTGCAAACTGAGTGATAATAAACTTTTGAGAAGGAAAGGGAATTCAAAATTAGGGTTACTTCATCTGTACCGTGACTGTTGGCTTGAGGAGAAATTCACATTTTCCCTCCATTTAGACCCCCGTTGTGATCAATAACCTGAATGACAAATCCCTGAGCTAATTGTCTGTTCCTTGCACTTTAAAAACAGGGTGTACTAGAGTTTCTCATAAACATTTAATAAATCACTCTTTTTCTTCCTTCTACATACATGATTTATAAAGTAAACAACAAAAAGGCACATTTATAAAACAGGCCACAAAGCCTGTGGATCCACACCAGGCAATTTTTCTTGTGATGCCATTTCCAATTCAGCAGCAATGTGTTTTGGCAGGATTTATAAAGTTTTCATAAATAATATATATGCAAAATTAAGTATCAACAACAACAACAACAACAACAAGTAACTCTGAGGTGCTACTGTCACAGACTTCCTGGGTGGTAATTATACGTCTCTTTTTTATATAAATGAATCATGAAAACAGACACAATGTTGTATGAAAAAGAGCTCATATTCCAGGGAAGGCTCCACCAAGCAAAAATAACACGCTACAATTGTTAAACACACACACACACACACACACACACACACACCCCTGAAAAAAAAAACAACACAAGTTGAAAAAAAAAATCAATGAATACATCATTGGAACAAAATCTACTTATGGGAAAGTACTTTTCAAATTAAGCTAATGTCTTTTGACAATAAGACAGCATGCTTGGCTTTAAGAATGATGGGGTTGTGGCAGGCGGGATGGGCTAAATAAATGGGTAAGGGGCATTAAGGAATCTACTCCTGAAATCATTGTTGCACTATATGCTAACTAACTTGGATGTAAATTTTTTAAAAAATTTAATTAAATAAAAATTTAAAAAAAGAAATTCATAAAAGCCAGAAAGTTTATTTTGGATTAGATTTCCCTGAATGAGCAAAACACACAGTAAAACTGTAGCAAAGAGCTCTTTGTGCTCACATTTCCAATCTTAATCTTATAGACAAAGCTGGAAAAAAAAAAGCAGAAGTGGAAGGAAGGAAAAAGTTCCCCAAACTATTTCTGGTAATCCCCATGGGAGGTTTGACTTCTCCACCGAGATTTGTCCAATCCTACTTATTTTTACTTGGTTACAACTTAGCACCTGCTTCTCCCCATACCTTAGCAGTATGGAAGTTAAAATTTTAGTTTGTCATAAATGTTAAAACACAAGGTTCTGTGTTTTAATATTAACACTTATTATATGCTGGTCTACACTTTTGTCAGGGAGACAGGCACCTTGGTCAAAGTTGGAGATCAATAAAAATATAAGTTATTACCAATCTGGAAAGGGCAAGGCCTCTTAGAAATTTTGGGATACACAAGGTAAAGCTGCCCATGGGCAAAGGAAAGTGATGTGGTGGGTAAACCAAGGTCTCCATAACCCTCTGGGATTACAAGAGTAATGTTTGCACATGGATAAATGTTAAAACATTCCCTCACTTTAGAGAAAAATTGAAAGCACAGGCAAAATGCTTGAGCTTCTTAAAAAAAAAAACAGAACATATATCAAGTCTCATAGTCCAATTTCAGAGTACAAAGTCAATCTCTGTCTAAAATGAAAGTACTCAGGAGAGAGGGATCTCTTTGTGGATTACTCAAGGTCTTTGTTATTTTTTCACTTGTCTCCACTAACCTTTTTGACACTTAATGCTTATTATCCATACTACACATAGGATAAAGTGCAATTTTCTCAGTTACTATAAGATTTTTAATATCAATGCGGAGGTTGAAATGAAGACACAAAAATCAGACTTTAGAGTTGTACAGAAATTCATTTTATGTAAGAAATTATTTGTTAGTATATTCTTTCCTTTAAAATTGTTTACTTATCGAATTTTCAACACCTATACCCCTTCTTACACTCAGCTATGGAACTTGCTTCTTGTTCTATTGAGAAAATGGAGGAAATCAAAAAGAACCTCCACAAGCATGCACCACCACATCCACAAACATATACATACCTGTTCCTGAACCTGTTCTTCCTTACATCCCATTTTTTTTTTATGAACTATCGGTATATAATCTCTCCATTTGTTCACTCGAGACCACTCCCTCTCTGTTAAACAAGAATATTATACCAGCAATTGTCCCTTTCCAGAATCATCACTTTCCCCTCTTTACTGGAAAATTCCAATTTGTTCATATAAAGAGATTTATTGTAAGGGATCGGCTCACATGATTATGGAGACTGGGGAGTCCCAAGACCTGTACTTGAGAGCCAATGATAGAAGTTCCCATCTAATTCTGGGTCCAAACACAGAGGGAGAATGATGTCCAGGCTTAAACATACCAAGGTAGGAAAGAGAATGAATTCTCCCTCACACAGCCTTTTCTTTTTCTAGTCAGGTCTTCAGTGGATTGAATGAGGCCCTCCCACATTGGAGAGAAGAATCTGCTTTACTCAGTCTGCAGATTCAAATGTTAATCTCCTCTCAGAAACATCTTCACAGACATACCCAAAATAATGTTTAATCAAACATCTGGGCACCCCATGGCCCAATCAAGTTGATACATGAATTAACCATCACAATCTCCCACCTGAAAAAAATAACACAAGCTCTCCCTTGACTTCTACATTCTTTCCGACTACAAATCCCTTTCACTCTCATTTATAGCAAAATTTCTTTAAAGATTTGCAGATACCCACCATGTCTAATCTTTCTCCTCCCATTGTCCTCTGAAGCTTGTTCATTCAGCAGTCCAATATAGGATCGTAATCTCTCCATCAACCCCCTTATTCTGCTTAATTTATCTCCGTAGAAATTATCACCATCTGACATAATTACCTGGGATTTTCTGCCCCACCCCAAATTATAGAGGTGCTCATAAATATATTACAACACACTGTTATTTTAAAGCACATGGTAGGTGCTCAATGTTTCAAATGAATAAATGACTGAAAATTACAATCCTCAAACAAGCACTCATTACCTGTAGTTTTACTCTTAAAATAAGCCAAATAAGAATACAATGATGCTATATAAGTTCAAAAAAGACAGGTATCTGATCTCCCTAATAGTGCCTGGGGCAGACAGACCTTTTTAAGTTTATTTATTTTGAGAGAGATAATGTGAGCAGGGAAAGGTCAGAGAGAGAGGGAGAGAGAGAGAGAAAGAGAGAGAGAATTCCAAGCAGGCTCCACACTGTCAGTGTGGAGTCCAGCATGGGGCTCAGACCCACAAACCGTGAGACCATGATCTGAGCCAGAACCAAGAGACGGACACTTAACTAACTGAGCCACCCAGGCACTCCTGGAGCAGGTAGACCTTTGAAACAATTCCAACTCATCCAGAAATTCCAGGGATCATTAAGATCCATAAAAAGAAGCAAATTTTCACCTCTCTGAAGTCAAAGCATGGGAGAAAACATACCAGACCTGAGACAGAAGACCTGTGTAAGAACCCGAGACTTGTTACTACCTAGCTATGGGGCTTCATCGAGTTTATTTCATCTTTCTGAGCATTGTTTCTCTTCTACAGGAGAGTGTTAATATCTTGACAATTGTTTTACCCATTTTCCAATTCTTTGGGAATTTTTTTTACACCTCCTCTTCTTCCTCAATTCTCCAACAATCTGTCTCCATGCAGTGTCCCCATACAATGACTTGACTTCAAACACCATAGAAAGCATAGATGCAGAGGAACCATCTCACCCTCTTGCCACCTCATTCACAACTTGCAGAGGTATCCACCTACCTGCCTCCCATCTGTCTGTTCCTGAGTCCAACTGGCACATGTGAGCTTTTAATCTCATTTCCTCTTGCCTTCTTATGGGCTTTATGTCTAGTCTTATTTTCCCTCTCTATATCACCAGTTCAGCACTTTCTTTTCAATTATCTGCATCAGCATGCCAGTCTTTTCTTACCCTTCTCATCTTAAACAACAAAGCAAAACAAAACAATAATAATGCAACAATAGCCACAACAGTGACAATGAGAAACCTTCCATTGTATAAATATATCACAATTCATTTCATTATCCCGTATCAATGAATATTTTAGCTATTTCCAGATTTTATTTCTTCGTTTGAATATTTTTTTTTTATTTTTAAATCCACTGTAGATGTTTTAGCCATGTCTTCTGATACACAGGCATAAGAGTTTCTCTAGATCACATATTTACTAGTGATATAAACTGGGACCTAGATGGTACACATCTTCAGTTCTACTAGATAACACCAAATTGTCTTCCTATGTAATTGCACCAGTTTGCATTCCACGAACAGCATAAATTGTTCCATGTCCCAACCAAAGCTTGTTATTACCAGATGTTTTTATGTTTGCCCATCTTCTGGGTATCAAATGGTTACCTAAGTAACCAAATGATTGTAATCGGTATTTCCATAATTATCAAGGAGATTGAGTAACTTCTAGGTGATAGATGGTTTACATTTTCTCTCTGTGAAATACGCCTGTTCAAGTCTTTGGCCCTTTTTTCCTGTGAAATTCTTTGTCTTTTTCTTATTGATCATCTTAAGAGCTCTCTAAATATTCAGGAGACTCATCATCTGTTGGTTATATGTGTTACAGATATACACTCCCAGTCTGTGGTTTGTCTCTTTCTTTTCTCTACGATAACTTTTGATGAAAAATGTTTAATGAAACGTACTGAAGTCCATTAATATTTTGCATTATGGAATGTGTACTTGTATCCTATCTTAGACTTAATAAGGAATGGTGTTTAAAGTGTATGGTTTTCAGAGTTATCGTGCTGGCCTGGGTCCTGGCTCCACGTCTCATCAGCTGTACAACCCTGGGTACTTAGCCTTATATGCTTCAGTGGCTCCATCTGTAAAGTAGGGATAATCTTACAGGATTGTTGTGAGGATTCAATGTATTAATATCTTTAACTTATTGTAACTGCATTTAACATTTTAAGTACTTAATAAGCATTGGCTATTTTCATAAAAGAAATTCTTTCTTACTCCCAGCTCATAATATATTCTCTTATGTTTTCTTCTAAAAGATTTAAAGTTTAAATTTCAGAATTAAATCTTTAACCCACATAAATTTTATATTTTTTGTAGAGCATGAGATGTGGGCCCACAAAAATACATGAACCACTTCACAGATTTGCATAACACCTTTGCTCAAGGATAAGAGCTCATTTTCTTTGCTTTGTTCCAATTTTAACACATCTAGTGGTGATCTTGTAACATTTGGTGCATCAGCCTCTTACTCATTAACTTACTTATCTGGGCATCCACAACTCACCAGCAATTAGACTTCCTCCCTCTTCATTGACCACCTCTCCTCAGTTGTCTCACAGACCACAGCTCCTCTAAGTTGATCTCAAAAGGTTAAATTGCTTTAGGGGGTTTCTGGGTAGCTCAGCTGGTTAAGCATCTGATTTCTGCTCAGGTCATGATGTCGCAGTTCACAAGTTCAAATCCCATGTCAGGCTCTGTGCTGACAGCTCAGAGCTGGAGTCTGCTTCAGATTCAGATTCTGTCTCCCTCTCTCTCTCTCCCTCCCCCACTTGTGCTCTGTCTCTGTCTCTCTCACATATAAATTAGCATTAAAAAAAATTTTTAATGTTAAATTGCTTTAGAATTGAATCCTATTCCCTCTTTTCTCTCTATACTCTGGTGCCTGGAAACTGAGGCCAGATTACTTACAATCAAATTCTGACTTTTTCATCTGACTATGTATATAACTGAGCAAATATTTAACTTCTCTTTGTCTCTGTTCCCCATCAGTAAAATTGATATAAGAACATCTCTTACCTTGTCAGATTGCTGTGAGTATTAAATAAAGATGTTAATGCATACATCACTTACAACAGTATCTGGTATTTAGTAGGTGCTGAATAAATACTAGCTATTATTTTCTACAGGATTTCAGTTGATTCTATGATTTTAAAAGTCACCTAATTGCTGATAATTTCAAAATGCTTGCATTTAGCCCTGAAATCTCCCTAAACTCAAGACTTACATAGCCAACTGCTTATTTGGCTGTTTCATTTTTTAGATGTGCAAGAGGAATTTTAACTTCACTTTAACTTAGCATGACCCAAGCATAACTATCAACTCAATCCAAGTCTTCCTGCTCAGAGAAAATGACACCACCACTCATCCATTTGTGCTAGTCAAAACCCACCACCCCTTCCCACATCCAACCCCATAAGTCCAGTTTTAATACCCTCAAAAAGGTATCCCACATCTGATCATCACTCCCTAACTCCAGTTAGCAACTTCTTCTCTCACCTGGACCACCATCACAAAGGCTCCCTCTTACCACATTCTTGACCCTATTATGCGTTTTTTTTCCACTCTGAAGTGAAATTAAGTCAACCCAATTCAATATTACTCCAATCACTACCACTTAGTTTCCTTAAAAGCATCCTGTGGCTCCCCACAGCAAACACAATAAAATTCTAAATCCTTCCCACAGAGTGGAGGGTCCTAGATGATCTGGCCCCTGCTTACTTCTCCAAGTTCCTCTTCCGCCATTCGCTCATGGTTACTGTGCTCCAACCACATGCCTTCTTTCTGGATCTTAAATATGTAAACTCATTCTCATCTCAGGGCATTTGCACTTTAAGCTTGGAATGACTTAATCCCAGGTCTTCACCTGGCAGCCTCCTCATCATTCAGGTCCCAACTCAAAAGGTCACCTCATCAGAGATGCCTTCCTTGATGACCCCAGTGAAAATTTTCTTATCTCCAATGGATTATCATTTTATTTGGTTCATTGTACTTATTGGTAATTAAATTTTTATAATTTCTGCGCTGTGTCTGTCTCCTTCTATTTGAAGTAAGTTCTTTGAGGACAGCAACATTATGCCATTTTCATACTCCCTAGAACAGTGCCTGACACACACACAATCAGTTCTCAATACCTAATTATTAGCTGACTCCCAGATATTGTTCTAAGACCTTAATATGCAGCACTTCATTTCATTCCCCATAGGAAACATATAACTCTCATTTTATAGGTAACAAAACCCAGGCTCAAAGTGGCAAAAATGAAATTCACGGGCCACCTAGGTGGCTCTGTCAGTTAAGCATCCAACTTCGGCTCAGGTCATGATCTTGCAGTTTGTGAGTGTGAGCCCCACGTCGGGCTCTGCACTGGTGGTGCAGAGCCTGCTTGGGATTCTCTCTCTCCTTCTCTCTCTGCCCCTCCCCCACTTGCACACACGCTCTCTCTCTCTCTCTCTCGCTCTCTCTCAAAATAAATAAATAAACTTCAAAATTTTTTAAATGAAATTCAAAATTATCTCTTGTTTGCCATGTTATGCCCTATTGCTTAGTACATTGCTGAATGTTAAATAAATATTTGTTTAAAGGAGAGGTGTATAAAAACATCAAAGGAAACAATTCAAAGGAAAGTTAAATTTAAAAAGAGAAGAAAGAAAGAAAAAAGCTAAAGAGTGCCTTTTTTAGTCTCCCACTCCATCAAATGAACTTTAGAAGGCCAGAACTGGGTTTCAGAATTCACACCCAAATAAGACCTATAGGAAAAGTCGGTGTTGCTACTTCCTGTGAAGTGCCTCGGGATACAACGGTTGTGAAAAACGCTATAAAAATGTAAAGTTGTTCTTCACACTTTTACTTAGTGCTATTGTCTATGTTCATCAAGTTGCAGTATACACAAGACCACAAAGCCTTAATAATTCAAGTTTAGAGAAGTATAAATAAGATTTGTCAGAGAAAAAGAAAGGAGACTTTCAGAAAAGCAAAATTCAAAGATCCCATCTGTTGTGTCCTGTGCATTCATACATCAGAAATCCACAAGGTATCTGGTCCCTACGGCAGGAGGGGACTTATTTTTGTCCAGGACCTGCTCCCACCAGGAACACAAACAACCCAGGTAGGAGCTGCTGTCTTGTGAGGTCCAGGAAAAGGAGGTCCCCCAAAGTACACAGAGAGGACATTGCTGCCCTGAAGGACAGAGGTCTGGCCATCTTACAGGAGGCTTCATTTTATTTTTATAAGTTTTAAATGCTTTTTTAATAAAGTTACAAAAATGTTTTAAAATTTCATAAATTGTAACATGGGAAATCAATTTCCTAAACCACTAGTTCTGGAGTTCTAAGCCTAGAAGGCTACTAAACCCTTTAGGAAATGGAATTGAGTTTGTTGATTCTCTCAACTGCCTTCAGTGTGATTGGTTTCCACGATACAGGGTAATTCAGTCCTTGGGTCTGTGGCTGTTAATTGAGCCAGGAATAAGGAAAGACAGGCTCGGGTAGGGGAATCAAGAAGAGGCAAAACGGGGTATTCCCTCAGATCCCTTTACTGTTTCTGTGCACTCTCCCCAAATTTGATGGTGGTTTTATCTCCAACTTGACCACACATGTGACTTTTCTTCCCTGGGCCGCCCTCAGGCTACTGGAGCTTCATAAATGCCTGGGAGTTTATATGCCACCCTTTCCCAAATACCAGAACAACACTCACCAAGGGTAGAAAATGAGCAGCTGAGGAAAGCACTGTTCCATGCCTCAGGCTGGGATAAACCCTGAGGCGTGCCTTCCTTTCCAGTGGCCCTTATGGGATCAGGCTGAAGTCACTTTCTGTGAGTGAATTCTTGCCTTAATTTGTATCCTTGCTTTCCTTCTTCCCTGCTCTGCCTGCTTTCCTCAATCCCTTATTGGTTTCTCCATAATATATCATTTGCATTTGAATCTTTATATTAGAGTCTGCTCCTGGGAAACCCAGCCTATGAAAATAAACTACCTCAATGGTTTCTGTTGGGAACTAAATGAAAGATTATTATACCCAGGAATGGTACTGACCACATAACAGGCCTTTGATAAATGGCAACTACTATCTGTTCTTTAAGAAGGGAGCTGAAAGTCTTTTTACCTTTGCAGCCTTTTATAGATCTAATTTGGAGCCCACCTGATGAAATACACCTGATAAATACAGCTCTTGTCCAGGCAAAGTAATGGTTTCTGTTCCTTTCTGAGCAGGCCCCCTGTTGTAGATAACATTCTCCTTCCCTCTCCTGCCTACAAAAAAAAAAAAAAAAAAAAAAAAAAAATATATATATATATATATATATATATATATAAATTAAAAATAAATAAATAGCTGCGTGAAAGGAGTGCAATAAATTTAGAAGATAAATACCACTGGCTTTGGAGCCGTGTTTATCTGAATTTTTAATTTATATCTGCCACTTACTAGCTTAGCTATTTGATCACAGGTACATTGCTTAACCTCTCTAAGTCTTGTGTTCCTCATCTGTAAAAGAGAGGGAAAAAAATCCCACCAATTTTGCTGAGTTGTGAAGATTACACAATGTTTATTGAATCAGAGACAACTCAGTGTGTTAGTTAAGAGCAAGGATGCTGAAGTAAGACTGCCTGGGCTCCAAGCTCTGCTTCTTGCTTATTGTATTAGTCAAGGTTCTCCAGAGAAACCAAACCCACAGGAGCTAGCCAGATAGTTGATAGATGGATAGATAGATGATAGATAGATAGATAGATAGATAGATAGATAGATAGATAGATAATTATGAGCAGTTGGCTCACACAACTATGGAGGCTGAGAAGGTCTGGTCTGGACTGGTCTTATACACAATAGTATAAGCTCTGATCTGATTCTGAGTCTGAAAGCAGAAGACTATCGTCACAGCTTGAAGACAGGCAGAGAAAGAATTCTTTCTTACTCAGCTTTCTATTCAGGCTTTCAACAAATTAGTAAGGTCCACCCTTGGCATATAGTAAGTACTCAGTAAATGTTAGTAAAATGCCTCTCTGGCAAAGAGTAAAAATCCAGAAAATATTCCATCCTTACTCCTTGGAAGTAGAGAATGAACACGGCAACTATAAATTTGAAAACTACTCCCTTACAGACATCTTGAAGAGAATGATAACCAGAATTTTTATTTTTTTGACTATGGAACAAGAATGGCAGGTTTCATCTTAAAGCAGCACATGATACTTGGTTTAGAGACATAGAATTCCAGGCTGTAAGTATCAGTAGATGTTGAAATGGACTGAGAAGGTGGTGGAGTCTCCTGTTTTTGGAGGTCTTGAAGAAATAACATCATGTGTCTGGAATAGCTTGGGTCTGGTTTTTCCTAAAGGTAAGAAAAAGAGGGAAATTACAACCTCCCCCCATGTTTCCTCTGTTAATTTCATCTCTTCAGTTTTCAGAGATTATAAGCAAAAATATTAGAATTCCCTTTTCCTAACCATGATTTTCTTTCTCTGTGGGATTAATATTTTTTGAAATAAGTCAGGAAATGTCTTTTTTATTTTTTAATCAGAGGGTTACCCTGCCTACCACCACGAATAGAGCAAACAACACTTCAGGTTATTGTCCCAGTGCTTGCCATCACAGACACCTCCTACAGGTACTGCATTCTCTGTAACACGGGTGGTTCTTCAGGGACTTTGTATTTGTTTTGTGTTGTTGCAAACCACTGTCCGGATCTCTATTCTGAGATGTCTGCAAATGCCCTTATGTCATGTGTACTTTGATGTGCTATACTGGTGCAATTTAAAGATTTTTTTTAATCATAAAATAGGATTGTTGCAAGGATGTTAAAACAGGCTTTCAAATTAGAAGGGGCTCCCACTAGCAAATATGGAATAATTTGAACATCAAAGTAAATAATGACTCTAACAAATTATAAACCACTGAATAAAATAGGAAATCATAAATCTATAATTAACTTACAGTCCTAATCCTTAAAACAACTTTTTAAGATATTAGTATGCCCAGGGGCACCTGGGTGGCTCAGTTGGTTAATGTTCCAACTTTGGCTCAGGTTATGATCTTGTGGTTCATGAGATCTAGCCCCACATCGGGCTCCTCAATAAAAGTGTGGAGCCTGCTTGGATTCTCTCTCTTGCCCTCTCTGTCTGCCCCTACCCCACTTGCCCATGTGTGCTCTCTAACTCTCAAAATAAGTAAATAAAAACTTTTTAAAAAAGATATTAGTATGTGTGGTAACTAAGCTCAGAACATTGAAGTTATTTTTCCAAGCTCAAACAGTTGCCAAGTGATAGTCTTTTTTTTCCCTTCTGTTTTTTAGAAACATTTCAAACTTACAGGAAAATTATAAGTATGGTGCATAATTATAAGTACAAAAAAACTCTTTTCTTCCTGAACTATTGAGAACTGTTGACCTATGTCCCATCACAGTCAAATGCTTTAAAACAGGGACATTTTCACACAAAACCACAATAAAACCATCAGTATCAGTGGCCCCATTAGGCAAGTAGAAAGAAGCACCTGCGCATAATAGACATTCCATTAATATTTACAAATTTCACCTGAACAAAAGATAGGTAAAATGTAAACATATCCATTCCCAAGCTTAGGTATAATGAGTGAATATCTTAAGAACAATGACTTTTACAAAACATCTTGCAAAGACTTGTTCACTCATTTATGGGAATATATATAAATAGGAAACATATGCAGTAAATCTGCATATAGATATTTCTTTTTTTCTTTTTCTTTTTTTTTATGTTGAGACAGCACAGGCACACACACAAGCAGAGGAGGTACAGCAAAAGAGGGAGAGAGAGAATCCCAAGCAGGTTCCATGTGCAGCACAGAGCCCGACTTGGGGCTTGATCTCATCACTGTGAGATCATGACCTGAGCTGAAATCAAGAATCCTACACTTAACTGACTGAGCCACCCAGGAACTTCTGCATATAAATATTTCATTCATTAAACCTCCAAATTAATGTCTAATTTCACACATATAAAGATGCAGAAGTAAAGATATGACAATAATGAAAGATACTGCCATTTATCTTATGGACTATTATACACATATAGATACACATATAATATCATCTAAATATAAGCAATTATAAATTGTGACTATATTTTTGTCTAAATTAAATAGAGGATAAAATACCTTAACATTCCTGGACATTTAACAGATCTGTCCACATTTATAAATTGACCAACATCTTACATTTCTTAAGGTACCAACACTTTCATTTTTTCTGTCTGGGTTTTATTGTTGTCAAATGTATGAAGACATTTTGTAATAATAAGTGAAGATTTCAATCTATAGAAAACAGTAAACCATTAAAAAATTTCCACCCAATTGTACAACTGCCAATTAAACTTTGGTAATATTTCAGAGAGGCAGAAACAGTTACATAATTCCATGCTCATGAAAATTCCTACTGGGCATGAGCAAAAGCAATTTTTCAGGCACTTATAACCTCATTATTCTTTAATATTTAAATTTATATTCAGTGAATTTTCTGCATCCAAGTGTCAGCTTCATTCATGTCAATATGCTGGATGCTACTTCATTTCAAACAGAACGGGGTTCCTGACCGATATTCAACAAAATCCTATACAGCATTTGTCTGATTACTTGTTTCTTACACAAGCTAAAAAAAAAAAAAAAAAAAAAAACCTACCTTAGTTTCCATTCTTAGACATCACACATTCTGAACTCCCACAAAATCCAAAGTACACATGCACATACCACACAGAGTGAAGGGAAGGAGGGAGAGGAGGTGGGAGCGAGAAAGTCAGAATTGTGATGCCCAAAGGGTGGCTGAGAATGGAAAGCCATAAACACCTTTACAGTGAGAAACATAGATCCCACCCTAGATCGTTTCTCAGAGGATCCTCAAAATCCACCATGTGGAAAGTCATATATGGAGTCAATTTCAAACCCTTGGAACAGGTCGGAGAATAGATGACAAACATGAAAGGAAGGAGAAATGTACCAGAAAACAAAGAAAAATCCTGTAAGCGCAATTAATTTACTAGGAGAGATGAACAAAAAAGTCAGCACAATCCGCAAAACAAATCTTCAGAAATAAATTCTAAGTCAAAATCAGAAGAAATCTATATAAATTCCTCTGATCTAAGAAGTGTGGATTGCACCTTAAAAGTCGCAAACCTCTCTCAAATACCTATTTATGTATGTGTGTTTTAATTCCTCCTTTATTTCCAACAATTTTCATTATTTGGGGGCAGACTGGTCTAGAGCAGTATTGTCCTTAAATATAATTTAAGCTGCACTTATAATTTTTTAAAGTTTTTTTTTAATGTTTATTTCGGGAGAGAAAGCACAAATAGGGGAGGGGCTGAGAGAGGGGGACTCAGGATCCAAAGTGTGCTCTGTGCCAACAGCAGCGAGCCCAATGAGGGGCTCAAACCCATGAACCGCAAGACCATGTCCTGAGCTAAAAGTTGGTTGCTCCACTGACTAAGCTACCCAGGTGCCCTTGCATGTATAATTTTAAATTTCTATTAAATACATTTGAAAGAAAGCAAAAGAAACTAGTGACATTAATTTTAATAATGTATTTTATTTAACCCAATATATCCAAAATAATACCATTTCAGCATATAACATAAAATTGAGACATCTTATATTTTTTATCATTATTATTATCACTTCAAAATCCAGTATGTGTTATACACTTAAAGTCAGCACATTTCAATTTCACAGTAGTCCTATTGGCCAAAAAGATCATATGGATTTTTGATGTCAAGGGCCTGCTTTTTCTTAAAGACTATTTTTTCAAGCAGTTTTAGGTTTACAACAAAACTGAGAGGAAGGTACAGCGATTTCTCATTAACTCTGCCCCCACACATGCATAGCCTCCCCATTATCAACATCACTCAACAAAATAGTACAATTTTTTACCAAAGATAGCCCTATATCAGTACATCATAGTCACTCAAAGTCCATGGCTAACCTTAGGGTTCATTCTTGGCATTGTACATTCCACGAGTATAAACAAAAGTATAATGACACATATCCACCATTATAATATACAGAGTATTTTCACTACCCTAAAAATCCTCTGTGCTCTGCAAATTCATCTCCCTCCACCCCGAAACTCCTGCCAACACTAATGTTTTTACTGTCTTCATAGCTTTGCCTTTCCTAAAATGTCCTAGTTGGAATTATTGTGTATAGTCTCTTCAGATTGACTTCTTTCACTTAATAATTTGTATTTAAGTTTCCTTCATGTCTTTTCATGGCTTAATAACTCATTTCTTTTCAGCACTGAATACTATCCCATTGTCTGGATATATCAGTTTATTTCCGCATTCAATTACTGGAGGACATCTTGGTTGCTTCTAAGATTTGTCAATTATGAATAAAGCTGCCATAAACGCTTGCACGCAGATTTTTGTGTAGACGCAAGTTTTCAACTCCTTTGGGCAAACACCAAGGAAAACAATTGCTGGATCATATAGTAAGAATATGTCTTCTTTTTCTAAGAAACGGTCCAACTGTCTTCCCAAGAGGCTGTTCCCTTTTGTATTTCTACCAGCAATAAATGAGAGTTCCTGTTGCTGTACATCCTCATCAGCATTTCGTGTCAGTGTTCTTAATTTTGGCCATCTTAATAGGTGTCTAGTGGTATCTCATTGTTGTCTTAATTCCCATTTCTCTTAAGTATATGATGTTGAGCACCTTTTCATGTACTTATTTGCCATCTGTGTCTCTTTTTTTTTTTTTAATTTTTTTTAACGTTTATTTATTTTTGAGACAGAGAGAGACAGAGCATGAACAGGGGAGGGTCAGAGAGATGGAGACACAGAATCTGAAGCAGGCTCCAGGCTCTGAGCTGTCAGCACAGAGCCCGACGTGGGGCTCGAACTCATGGACCGCGAGATCATGACCTGAGCCGAAGTCGGCCGCTTAACTGACTGAGCCACCCAGGCGCCCCATGTGTCTCTTTTTTGATGAGGTGTCTGTTAAGGTGTCTTGGGCCAATTTTTAAATCAGGTTGTTTATTTTCTTACCACTGAGTTTTAAAAGCTCTTTGTATATTTTGGGTAACAGTCTTTTATCAGATGTGTCTTTTGCAAATATTTTTCCCAAAAACTATTTTGCAAATAATTTGTCTTCTGCGTCTCTTAATATTGTCTTTTGCAGAGCAGAAGTTTGTGATGTTAGTAAAGCCCAGCTTGTTAACTGTTTCTTTCATGGATCACATCTTCAGTGTTACATCTAAAAAGGCATCACCATACCCACATCACCTAGATTTTCTTCTATGTTATCTACTAGGAGTTTTATAGTTTTGCAGGTTTAATCCTTTATAAAGTGGTAGAATTAATTATGATTACCAATCAAGTATCCACATGTCTCTACAAAGAAAGACATATAAGCAAATAGGAGTTTATTTCATTACCTTTTTTCAGAATTTAGACATCAATTTTTTTCTTCACTGTTCTCATCTAAACATGATGCAAGGATTGATGTATAAATGATTAAGTGAGTGAGTGAAGGAATATCAGAAACATTAATTTTTTTCACAACAGGCCAAGATTTTCTGTTTCATAGTTCTTCATGCAGTAGCCTGGAGTTTGGTGCATTATTTGCAATTATCTTGTTTCCAGTCATTGAGACATCGTCCTTTTTTTTTTCCTTTTTCTATGATTATAGTTGCTAACCTACATGGTCATACTCTAAGGTTTTATTTTCTTGCTGTAATCTATTGTAAATCTCTTTCTCTCTCTTTTCCTCTCATTTTTTCTCTGACCCTACTGTAACCACCCCACCAGTGTAAACACTTAAGTAAATTGGATTCCCAATATGGCAAACAATCTATTTTTTAATAAAGTGGTATAATAAAATTTTACTATTATAATTTATTATTTTTAATATATCCTAGAAGTTAAATTAAGCCATTTTAAATAAATAGATCCATAAATAGATCCATGGGAAAGTTTCAAGACAAATCCATCTTATAGCAAATGCCGATTTTTAATAAACTGGGGTAATAAGCCCATGAAGAAGAACCAATCAAGTAGCAGAAATGCAGTATATAATGCAAATTTAGGCACTTGTACTAATAGTAATGTACATTATAATAATTTAATTTTGTATTTTGAAAGAAACAATGATTATTATAGGTAAAAGAATCTACATTTTCTAGGTATCTACCTATGATGTAGGTACCATAATACTATAGCATTAACTTATATAGAACTTAAAATCTATAAGATAGGGCCCCTATTATTTTGTAGGTATGTTCAAGCCACATTAAACATGTGATCTTTAAAATTCATTTAGCAAGGTCCTTAGACCACAACTCAACCCTAAATGTTTTGGAAACCTCAGAAAATTACTATTTAAAAGTTAGTTGTGGTGGGGGGGGGGGCACGTGAGTGGCTCAGTCAGTTAAGCATCTGACTCTTGATTTTGACCCAGGTCATGATCTCATGGGCTCATGGGCTCATGAGTTTGAGCCCCACACTGAGCTCTGCACTGAAAGCTCAGAGCATACTTGGGATTCATTCTCTCTCTCTCTCTCTCTCTCTCTCTCTCTCAATAAATAAATAAATAAATAAATAAATAAATAAACAAGCAAACAAACAAACAAACAAAGTCAAGTCACTGGGGTTATCTATACATCAACATAGAAGAGACCTCAACTCTTCTTTGTGGAAGGAAACAGAAACCCTTTGTTGTAGTTATGGCATGGGGGAGAACCTCTTGAATGAGCCATAATTCTGCAAATGTAAAACCATCACACACATATTTTCTTTAGGGAAAAATATAAAATATTCACTGCCATGAATTCTATTTGGCAATGTAAATTGCCCTGCATAAACTGTGTTTCTGCAAGCTGTATTCCTGGATGGTGTGTAGATTAAAAAAATACTATTGCTCATTGGAATTGTATATGTTCTTAAGTAGCTCAAATAGGAAGTATGAAGCTGAAATAGAGAGAACTATGGAAAAAGAATACAGATATGGATTTGCCCTCAAGCTACTATTCATTGACTTAAAAAAAGTATTTGATCAGATTCAACCTGATGTTGATGATGATGATGTTGATAGAACTGATGTTCTATACATGATGTCATTTAGAGGGAATAATCCAAATGCACTAATATTGCTATTTTATTCAGGCCATTAAGTAAGACTACATCCATTTTGGTTAAGACAGACTTTCTTCAATGTGATTTGATATTGGGGTGCCTGGGTGGTTCAGTCGGTTAAGCAACTGACTCTTGATTTCAGCTCAGGTCATGATCTCACGGTTCATGGGGATCAAGCCCCATGTCACGCTCTGCACAGTGCAGAGCCTCCTTGGGATTCTCTCTCATTCTCTCTCTCTCTCTGCCCCTACCCTGCTCATGTGCGCTCTCTCTCTCTCTCTCTCTCCTTCTCAAAATAAATAAGCTTTAAAAATGTGATTTTATATTACTATTGTCAGTCAACCTGGAAAGAGGAAAATTCTAGGGACAAAAAATGGAGATTGGGAAACACCTCAGGCTGGGATGAGAATGAAGTATTTTCATCTCTCTGGGCCTTGGCATACCTGGTTCTTGGACACAGAACAGCCACTCTCAAGGGCATTCTCTTTGGAGAAGGTAAACTGACCCTTACTACCTACCTGGGAGCCAGTCGACTTATAAGCATCAAAATGCTCATCAGACCGTCCTTGAAAATTCTCCTGTGAACTGCAAGAGTAGCTATGTTCAAGAATACTTTTAAATTCATACCATCATGGCTTCCTTCCACCAGATCCAAAACTTTGTTAAAAATTGTAGCATGACCTTGCTCTGTGGATGTTCATTTTATGCTTGGAACGTGGTCCCAAAGGGACTAGTCCCTCACGGAGCACCTCTCAGAGCAGCCGCCAGCAGTGTTTTGTGTGTTGAGTAGCACTTTCGAGAGTGTGTGCAGGAGCAGAGGCACTCCACCACGCTAATAGGTCTTATTTAAATTTGTTTCCTTCTCTGAGGGTACTCAAGCCTTCCCAGCAAGACCAGAACACTTCCTTAAAGACTGGCACTGCCTCTCCCCTCAGAGACTATTTCACATCTTTTCTCTCCGCAAACCCTCCAAAACCCCTCTTCCTCCCTGCTCACTCTTAAATAATAACCTTCCCTTGTACTCCACTGAGATAATAGAATAATCAGATGGAATTGTCTTCAGTTTCCCCCAAAATGAACGTGCAGTCACTGCTTTCTCTTCCCCTACCATGAAAGACCAATCCTTACCTATCAAATGCCAGCAGAGCACCTGTGTTCTATAGACATCCTCTCTTGGCTTCTCAAAGATTTCACTGTGGCAAAGATTCCCCCTCTCTCCAAGACCATCAATTATTCTTCTCCAAGGATTATTAACATTGAAAAGTATACAGGTTCTGGATCTGCCATTTGGAAAAAATAAACAAACAAACAAAAAAAGTTTTTTTCTGGGCCTTTCATGTTCTGCCAAAGAGTGTCTCCTTTCTTTACTTCATTCAATAGCCAAATGTCTGGAAATACGTATCTATATCCATTTTTTCAGGTCCTATCTTATCTTCACCTCACTTCAACTGGGTTTTCACTCTTTATGTCAATGACTCAGTGAACTAGCTCCTCAGGATCTTGTCAGTGATCTCCATGCTGCCAAATTTTGTAATCCCTTCTCTGTCTCCTCTCGCTGCACTTCTTAGCCGTACATTCCAAAACACTCTTACCTTTTTAAAAGCCTTTTTTTGTCTTGAGTCCAGAACATCATACATTATTCCATTTTCCCCCAGCTTCGTTAATTCTCTTTCTCAATATTCTTTACTTTCTTCTCTTCTTTAGCTGACTTCTAAATGTTAGCGTACTCTAGGGATTGATCCTATGTCCCATTCATATTCCCCAATAATTCATCCACATCCATTGCTTTAAATACTATATATATTTTCATGCCTCTCAAATTTAAATCTCCCATCCTCTCTAAACCCTAGATTTCAGGCTGTATATCTAACTACTTGACATCTTCAATAGTAAGACTAGTACCAGCTTATGAAAAACAGAACTCATGCTCTGCATCATACCCGCAAGCCACTGCCAGAAAAAAATCTTTTAATGTTTAATTTTGAGAGAGAGAGAGAAAATCTGAACCAGGCTCCAGGCTGTCAGCACAGAGCCCAACGTGGGGCTCAGGCCCACAAACTATGAGATCATCACCTGAGCCAAAGTCAGACGCTTAACCCACTGAGCCACCCAGCCGACCCCTCCTATCTGAACTACAATCATAGCCAAAATATTTTCCCTATTTCCACACTTGTACTCATATTCTTACACATCCAGCAGCCAGAAGTTTTTTGGTTTTTTTTTTAACGTAATTTTTTTAAGTAAATTAGATCATGTGGTTTATCTGCTTAAAACATATCAATCAGTATCTTCCAGTCATTCTAATTGCCCTTTGATGTCCTGCAGGGACATACATAATCAGGCCCCTGCGCAATTATCAGACTCACCTTGTACTACCTTACCCTTTCTCACTGTTTCAGTTATACTCCCTGTGATTTATAATAAGAAACATATATTTAGTCTTCATCCCTCATTTCTGGCACAAAGCTCCTAGAACCCTTATAAACAATGAGAATGACAAAGAGTGTCTTTTGTTATGTTAATGAGGTGCCCTTTGGAAAGTCCCTAGGTCATCTAAGGATTGGGGCTGGCCCTAGAGGAACCAACCACATGATTAGAGGGTTGGACCCTTTAGTCCCACCCACCTGACTTCCCTGGAAAGGGGGAAGGGGCTGGAGACTGAATAAATCACCAACGACCAATGATTTAATCAACACTGCCTAAAAAATGAAGTCTCCATAAAAAAAAACAAAAGGGCAGAGTTCAGAGAACTTCCTCACTGGTGAACACATGGAGATCGGGAAGAGTTGTGTGCAAGGAGAGGGCGTGGAAGCTCCGTGCCCTTTCCCTATACCTTGCCCTATATATCTCTTCACATGTAGGTTGACTCATGTCCTTTGATATCCTTCATTATAAACTAGTAATCTAGTGAGTAAACTGGTTTCCTGAGTTCTGTAACCTGTTCTAGCAATTAATGAAACCAAAGGAAGGGGTCATGGGAAGCTCTGATTTATAGCCAGTCAGTCAGAAGCACAGGTAGCAACCTGGCATCTGAAGTGCAAGTTCAGGGTGAGATAGTATCAAGTGTTATGGGACTAAACCCTTACCCTGTGGAATATGATGCTCTCTCCTGGGTAGATAGTGTCAGAATTGAGTTGAATTGCAAGACACCCACCTGGTGTTGATGAAGCGCTTGGTGGTGTGGGAAGAAACCCACATGTCAGAATTGATGACCAGAATCATACTCCTCTTCCCTCAGTTGCTCTAACTCCGTGGCTCTTTCTCAAAACTGCCTTTGTAGATTCTTCAATCTGGAATGTCCTTCCTCTACTTCTGATCTTCACTTAGTAGGCTCCATCTCACCATCTAGGTTTTAGCTCAAATGTCAACTACCTATCATCTCTAATGTTGTTCCTTTATAACAGCTTGCTAGTCAATTTCTAGAGGATTTCTCTGCTTTATTTCTTTCAGAGTATCCTTATCTATAATTATTTATCTATTTGATCTGACTCCCTCACTCCTCACCTGCGACAATCTGTAAGTTTCTTTTTTTTTTAAGTTTATTTACTTTGAGAGAGAGAGAGAGAGAGAGAGAGAGAGAGGGAGCATGTGTGCATGGGGAAGGCACAGAGGAGAGAGAATCCCAAGAGACAGCTTGGGCTCTGTGCTGACAGCCGAGTCCAAAGCAGGTCTCAAACTCTCAAACCTGGGGAGATCATGACCTGAGCCAAAATCAAGAGTCAGACACTTAACAAACTGAGCCACCCAGATGCTCCACATAATCTATAAGTTTCACGAAAACAAGGACCTTGTCTGTCCTATTCAGCAATAACCCATGTGCTAGAAAAGCTCCTCGCACAAAATAGGTATCAATAAAAATAGTTGTTATATAAATGAATATCTTGGGAGCTTGTCAAAAAAGGACAGAATGAAAAACGTGAATAAATCTGTTCTTAGCCCATGTAAAAGAGAACCTGGTGTCATTTCCAGAAATAATTAGAGCATGCTTTAAGGGGATCTATCATGTCAGCGTTAACTCCACCATCATAACATGGATATGAAAGGAAATGGACCTCATTTTATATTCACAGACAGCGAAAGCCTGGCTATACCAGTTATATTTGCAACAATTCAGGCAGGTAGATGTTATTATCTCTACTTTAAAATAGCAATATGAGGCCCAGAGAGATATAATAATTTGCCCAAATCCACATAGCAATTAAATGGTAAAGCTGGGATTCCGACCTCTGTGTGTTTGATTTGAAGGTCTATGTCCTTCCTTGTATTCTAGAAATAATAGACTGCTGAGCATAATGGTGAAGCATTTTCTTTTCTGAAAACACTTATTGCTATTCATGAGCCCAAAGGGAGTTAAAAATGTGAATATAGGAGTTGGTCCAGAGGGTTAAGAGGAGGAGGAAAAGAAGAAACTGTGTATATAAAAAATGCAGCTGATGGGTGTCTTTTCAAATACTATGGTGTCTCAATAGGGCCTGTTGAATCACATATACACATAATCAGTGTAATTCCAGGAGCAAGCCCGCTTGGCTCAGCAGTTTTAATATACAGATCAATTTTGCATTACCTCCTTCTGGCTGTGAGTGCTCATAGAGGGAGGTCATAAAACATTTATTGGGCCAAGGATGCAAATTGAGCAAAGAGTGAATCTTCAATCTGTGGACAGGCTCTTGAAAGAGACTTGTCAGATAAGTCTGTGATGAGCATTTGCTCTGCCCTACACCCTATGAAATTTTTATTTTCATTTCCTCTAAAGAATTCACCTCTTAGGGGGTAGGAAATTATATACATACACACATATACATATATATATGACTATAGCATAATAAATCTTGTGCCACTTGTATCTTAAAAATAACAATGCATGTGACAAAGACTGTTTGAAAACTAAATCTGGAATATTATGGCAGAATTATGACAGTCTCCAACTATATCCTATGGGTAAAACAGCAATTGGAGAATTCAAGAAAAAGCATAGAATAAGTATTTACTTCTACCATGAACTAGGACTCTGGGCCAAAATCTATACTGTGGCACAATATACAGATAACCAGTTAGTTAATCACTGCTATAGGGGATTTCAAGGTCTGCATTGGAACCCAGAGAAGTGAAGAGACCAGGATAATTTCCACACTTGCTGTGTTAACTCCCAAGGTGGCATGGCTTGTTGCTGCCAATCTTAATCTATATTAACCATTTCTTCTAACTCAGCTAATGAGAAATGAATGATGTTCACCATAATTGGTCATCGTGGCACAAAAAGGCGAGAAAATGAGCAATACCAAAGAAAACAGGGGGGTGTTTAATAAATTGGGCTGGTCTAGTTCAACCCTCGAAAACCCTGTGAATATATAAGGTTTTACTTCTGGTGCATAATCTGAGGCTTTCTTCCATGAGGTTTCACCTCTGGTTCCAGTTGGAAGCGATTGCATCCTTTTCTAATCTCCCTGAGAATTTAAATCTGTAACATTCTTCAGAACGAACTGGGGCTAACTTGTACCATTGTTTTTCTTTATAGGATAATACACTGGGTAAAAAAGGGATAGAGTATGTCTTACATTGGTTTTATTTGCCTAATGGCTGGTAAAAGTGCTACAGAGAGCAAAAACTTAATCAACATTTGTTAATGAAGGTGATAATTTGTATTTATATTTGTCATAAGGACAAACTTATGACAATGGTCATATTGCCATAGCTAGACATCTCCTGCCATGCCAGATAAAATGTAGTATAAATTGGAGGAAGAGAAATAGTTGAAAAGAAAAACTGCTAGGTTATACATATGTAAGGTCACCATCAGCCAGGTCATAAGCTTCTTGAGGGCGAGAACAGTCTTCTTTATTCAGTATCCTCAGTAATTACTACAGTGTCTAGTCCACAGCTAGCTAGCTGTTCAATATTTATTTGCCTAATAAGTGTCACCCTGCCAGCTCAAATATACACATACACACACACACACACACACACACACACACACACACACACAAACATACAGTATCTTCAGAACATTTACGAGACAGATTTTACATTTAAAGAAGGTACAGTAATCATACAAGATTTTCTATGACCACTAACCCAAATCCCCTTGGGCACTTTAATAGTTTTCTGTTTTTAAGTTCATCCTGGTTTCACTTCATTCTGCTTTCTCCAAAAATCCAAATGATTTTTATTTTTATCCTATTTGTAAACCTTCCTTAGCCCCTACTGCTCTCCCAGGCACTGTAGTTTTGCCTGAAGTCAGCATTATTCCCATGAAGCCCCAGGGCAGGGGGAGCCACATGAACAGAGGCCTTTGGTGCTCCCTCCAGCAGCACATATACTAAAATTGGAGCAGAGGCCTTTGCCTGCTCTTTCTCAGCAAAAGGTTTCACTAAAAGAAGACTCAGGTTACCCTAATCTGTCCTCTTACTTTGGAGTTCTAAAAACGCAAAGAAACAAAACAATGTTTGTCCCTAATGGCACCCATTTCAAGTCGTTTAATCAGGACACACCTAGAAAATAATGTAATTAATTGTCAACCAAGCAACTCACCACCCCAAATTACCTAGAAAGGATCAGAGCTTAATCCAAAATATAACAGGCAACACTCTCCTATATATCCCCTGTGCTTTTGGCAAAAAAAATACCTCCTTAAGAATCACGGAACTAGTGAAATCCAAATAAAGACTGAGTTTAGTTAATAGGAATATACCAATGGTGGTTCCTCAGTTGTGACAGATGTACTATTATAAGATGTTAACAACAGGGAAAACTGGGCAAAGAGTATGAGAAGTCTATACTGTCTTTTGCAGTTTTTAGGATATCAAAGTATTAAAAAAAAAAAACCTTTAAACACTTTTTTTAACGAAGTCATAGAATACAGAGAGGAAGTTTATCAGACAACTAGATCCCTCCCAAAGTTTTCCTAAGAAACAAAGTTCCTATGGGAAAGGTCCAAGCCCTGTTCACAGTTTTAGACCAAACAAAGCTATAACTGAAGGCTTGGCTGAGAAAGGATAGCCATGGTGGTGGACAGATTCAGGAAGACAACACAGCATTCTAAGGGACAGACACTGAGACATGAGGAATGAGATTCATCAGGCCTTGTAGGATCTTGAGTGGAAGCCACGTAAAATTGTACTTGAACTTAAACCAACCCATCTTCCTTTCCTCTCTGCAGACTATTTATCCCTTTAATAGGACAGAGACATAACACAGAGACAATCCTATTCAAGAGAGCTGAGTAATAAAATTAAATCAACTGCATTGTATCCTATAAAAGAAACATCTCCAAGAAGAAAAGCTTTTTTTAACAGGTTAAAAGATGAATAATGGTAATCCTAGGGACAGTGGAGAGCAATGGTGAAAATGGATGACCCACACCTCAGAAAGATAAGAGTGTGAGGGTGAATCAAAATTACAGATGTGAGAGGGACGCCTGGATGGCTCAATTTGTCCAGCGTCCAACTCTTGATTTCAGCTCAAGTCGTAATCCTAGGGTTATGGGATCCAGCCCCACACTGAGCTCCAGGCTGAGTGCGGAGCCTGCTTAAGAGTATCCCTATCTCTCTATCTATCTATCTATCTATCTACTATCTATCCATTATCTCCCCCCACTGCCCTCTCCCCTGCTCATGCTCTTTCTCTCTTTCTCTCTCTCTCTCTCTCTCTCAAAAATAAACATTAATATTTTTTAATTAAAAAAAAAAGAATTATAGGTGTGAGAGAAATCCGAGGCAGGCAAACTGGTCCTGGAAGAGTGGGAGTTACAGGGAATGATACGCAGGGCCTGTGCACTGTGCAAAGAACAAAAGAGCATGGCAGCTCCAGAGGATGAGAGTAACCATCAGTCTTGGTGAGAAGCTGCTCAAGTGACCTTACCTGGGATCTTACAGTTTTGTGGGGTCTTGAGGATGTTTGGGTATATTGAAAGTGTTGGAATTTCACCAAAGCATCATTAGTTAGAAGTCATAGCACTTAGGAATGAAACTAATGGGCATGTTTCCTCAACTTCAGATGAAATTTACACTTCAATTTACATTATATAAATATAATGCTCTTTCAATTTACATTATATATCTGGACAAAGCCAGACCATGGCAAACAGCATTGCCTAACAGTCTAAGAGAATCTGAAATCTTTATAGACCTGATGGAGCCCCAGTTGGGCTATAATGGAAGGAGAATGTCGCTAATTATGTCTTTTATTTCTCATTAATTACAGAAATACTTTCAGTCATAGTAAGTCTATAATAACAGAAGTATTGGATCCACTGAGGTTAGGCTGAGCTTTCCATGAATTTGACTTCAGGGATAAAAGAAAGTCCAGACGGACACATAAGCGGTGGAATTTTCCCCCAAGTGAGATGCAGGGAGGATGGCATCCTATTTGAGGATGCCCCATCCAACCATATGAAGGCTAAAACTTGAAATGAAATATTGAATCTAATTTTCCTTTCAGAAGTCAAGACATTACAAATCGTTAAACAATAAAGTACATTTTAAAAGACACTTACATGTTTGTTCTCCTAAATAATCTGAGGTCTGCTATCCTAGGCTAAGACTTAAGCCTTTTCCAAAATGCTGTTCAAATCCACAAATTAGAATCTGCCATCAGGAGAATCTTTTATTCTTCTTTAAGGAAAAAGGAAGGATCAACACTCACCCTATCCCTATGATAAGCCAAAAGTTTTTACATTATTTTTATTCTGTAATTAACAAAGAAGTACCTTTTAAAAATTTAATACAGAACCATATAAAATAGAGTAAACTTTTTTTTTATTCTCACTCTCCGGCATTTGCCACTGTTAACACAACTCAGTGGCTATGTTGCCAGGCATTTTTCATGTGAATAAAATCGTAAAAATAAACATGTTTTTACAAAGATGAGATTATACTCTACATTCTACTTTGCAATCTGCTTTGACACTTAAAACTTTCTTCACATACAGAATCTTTCTGACTACGCTATGACACAGATAACATTATACCTATTTCAAGAATGGGTAAGCATGCCTCAAGAACATTGTGTATTCTACCCAAGTTCACACAAGCAGTAAATAGGATTCAAGCACAAATCTATTGTTTCTCTAAGGCAAGCTGCATGGAATAGAATTGGTATATGTTTAGATATCTTAACCATCATTGTATAGGTCAGGCATAGACAAACTCTTCCTCCAAATGGGCAGATAGTAAATATTTTGCACTTTGTGGAGCACATAAGGTCTCTTTCATATTCTTTGCATTTTTGAATTTGTTTGTTTGGTTTTTGGTTTACAGCCCTCTAAAAATGTAAAAAACCATCTTAACTTAGGAAGCCATGCAAAAACAAGTTCAGATGATGGAGATTGGTCCGAGTGGCTGTAGTTTATTAATCCCTGATACAGTTTCAATTGCACAATTTAACAATATGGGCTTTTAAAATGCCAAAATTTGCTTCTTTGCCACTGAATGTATCTTTCCTTTTGGCCAGACATATACATTCTTAAAATACAAATCAAGCTTTGGAAAGTTTGAGATCACTGACTCCATCCTTGTACATGCCACTCATCATGACATCATCCATCAAGCAGTAAGTGACAAGGCTTCACACAACCCGTTCAGGTCAAACTGAAATGGAGATTTGGTTTTCCTGAAATGGACACTTTGGGAAAACAAAGAGACAAAAGTATAAATCTCTCAGACAGAAGTATCAGTAGAAGCCTACTTCAAAATGTTTGTATTTTGCTTCCTTTTGTTAGTTGCCAAGAATTTGCCATCATCAGAACTGAATTCTTTATTTTGAGACACTAATGAGCAAGCCACTGAAAGACTGGCTGCCATTTTTTATTACAACAAGGTCTCATTGCTTCATATCGTCAAGACACAACTCCTCCATGCCTCATCCTCCTCCTCTGAGTAGAAGAAGAAAAATAATTTGGTGTGACATTTATCTCTGTGAAAAAGCGGCAGGGTATATCAGAAAAAAATAGGATCTTTGGAGGCAGACTTAAATTTGAATATCAGTGTCTTTATTTACCATTACGTGATATTTGGCAAGTTACTCAAACTCTCTGGGCCTCAGCAACCTTATCTCTAAACTACAAGGTTGTTAAAAGAATGAAGATTGTAGCTACATATTTAATTTTAATAGAACAATATTATTTTAATTGTTATAAGACAATAATACTGCCAAAAAAATACTGCAGATAAAAATGGCAAAATCATCCTAGAGAAGCAATCCATAGCTGGCCCATGAAACACAAAATCCAGTGTATTCTTTTTTTATCATAAAAACTCATCAGCATAATAGTTTTTATAATTCTATTAAAACTCCCAGGGAGCAAGAGGCAGATTTTAGAGAATTTGTGAGATCATTCTCTACAATCTAGTGTTAAGATATACATTTTTCTCACCTAAAAACAACAAAAAATACAGGATGTCTTTTTAGAAATCTTGTTCTGTTTGTAAATGCACATAATTAGAAAAGTAATACAACTTCTTTTAACTACCTCCAACATATTTTTTTCTCCATCAACCTGAGCAAGAACAAACAATGCTACTAACACAATGTCTGTTCTCTGTTTAATAATGGATTCAGCAAAGGAAGAATACATCCTAAAAGATTAATAAGAAGCAAATATCCAGGACAGTGAAAAGACAAACAGCAGAGTGGCTGTTTTGCTTAACCGCCTGTCAGTAAATATTCATGCCTGGCTTTGGTCTTTCTCTGGGCCCATGCTGCTAAACTTGGCCTCCTTCTCAAATTTCTGTCAATAGCCTAAAAGGTATATTCAAACAAACATTCAAATATACATTACTCTAGTTCCTTCAGACAAACTGACACAATGGGTTTCCATTTTAATTAGGGAAGCTTCTAAAATGATTTACATCAGAACTGTCCAAGGCTCAGGAGCAAATGATAAAGACGAGAACTTCCTTACATATTTACATTAATGTATTCTTCATTTGTGAGCAGCATAGTTTGAGGGAATCAAAAGCAAAAAGTCAGAACATAGAATGCTTAAGGAATAGGAAAATCAGATAAGGGACCCCAAATTATGAAATGAAGATCGATTGTTGTTAATTAGTAATCTCGCAATCCTATCAGATTCATTAAAATTCTCCAGTTGTTAAGCTTTTCCTAAAAGTAAAAAAGAAAAAGAAAGAAAAGAAAGAAACAACAACAACAACAGAGATTATCTTTAATCATAGGTGACATATCTGAGACTCTCGAATACCATCCCTTCCCAGATATTATCTGTTCACTGTGGCTCAGTCCATAACTCTCCTCGTTTCAATCCATTTTCTCAGGTTTCTCAAAGCAATCTTACCAAATAATAGATATCCTCCCTGCCACAACATACCCATTTCAGTGGCTCCCCTATTACCTACAAATTCTTAGCAGGACACCCCTCAACCTGTAATCTGGGTCCACTCTATTTTTTCCACTCCATTCTACCTCTCTTTGTACTTACTGTTATGCTCGCCCTTCCCTGAGAATATGACACACATTCATGCCTGCATGTTTTGTTCATAGTGTTCCCTCGGCAAAGCTGCAAGAACAGAATTAGTAGCATTTCAAGTGACAATAGTGTTTGGCAGGTATTCTCTTCCAAGATATTCAATTTTCATCATTTTTGTATATATGTTGAAGTTTATGCTCAAAGACCAGAAGTAAATATGATCTGCCCTGAAAAATATTAGCACATCCTTCTTTCCACCTAGCAACGCCAACTGGAAGCATAAATAAAAATTTAAAACAATACACTCAATATCTAAATTTACTTAGTACTATACAACAAAGAACCGTCTTTTTCTCTATCCCTGTGCCATCCACCTATGCCATTAAATAGAGCAATGTTTAAAATAAAGGACATCCTAGCCATACGATATGTAGGCTTGTGGGATACGTCTTATATACTGGAATTTTATTAATGTGATGATCTCATGATGATTAGAAATGTTATGCTACATAGTTGTAGCACACAGTTGTAACAAAATCATTCACCTTGCTGATTATTCAGAGTAATGATAGAAATTGCATGTAACCTTAGGTGAAATATCCACATAACAAGGCTTTGTTTAGCAACTCCCAGCCAATATGTGATCTCTCTGTGCTATCACAGAGGCCGCACATTTTCCTGTCAACAATTTTCCGTTTGTAGATTGAGGTAGCATTTTATGTCATTTTATTAATATCTGCTCCTCCCCACAGAACAGTAGGCTCCATGGGGACAGAGATCATGTGTGTTTTGCTCACCATTGTATGCCTAGCACGTAGCACAGAGCATGGCACTGAGTTAGCACTCAATAAATATGTGTTGAATGAGTGAACAGCATATATACATTGAGAGTCTGTGCAAATGATAATTTATCTAAGTGAATCCAGAGGACGAGCCTAAAGGAAATTTAGGCTTAACAGAGCAATATTCCTAGCATCAGTGCTTCATTTAGAAGTCAATTTTTTAAAAATTAGGTAAGGAAGGGACACCTGGGTGGCTCAGTTTGTTGAGCATCTGACTTTGGCTCAGGTCACAATCTCAAGGTTGGTGAGTTCAAGCCCAGCATCAGGCTCTCTGCTGTCAGCACAGAGCCCACTTCAGATCTTCTGTCCCCCCGCCTCTCTCTGCACCTTTCCTACTCACACTTTATCTCTCAAAAATAAGTAAACATTAAAGAAATAAGTAAATAAATAAGTCTCCTTTAATTTTAAGAAGTTTCAAGTCAGGTTTGAAGTTTTAAATATTTTCTAAGATTTTAGAACATAGTAGAATATATATATAGGAAATATTACTCAAAAAAATAAGAGCAAGATAAAAACAAAAAATATACTTCAGACATAAGGACTTTGACTTCCTTCTGTCAAGCCACTTCAATTTCTCTTTGGAATTAGGTATCATTTATATAAAAACTGATACATACCTTTGTAGAAATGTGTAGGGGGACAATTTTCTAACAACTGCATTAGAGTTCCTCTTAAAGTGGGAACTATCCTCACATGAGAGTTAAAAGCTTGGAATGGACAATGGGTCCTGCCAGTTAAGGTGACTACAGAGTTCAAGGATTAAAAGAGAGAAAGAGACAGAGAGAGAGAGAGAGAACAGCAGTACTCTGCATAAGGTAAACAGAGGAATTTTTTATTGCCAAAGAGGAACAGAAATAAAATTACAGAAAAGAAAGAGATAAGGGATAGGAGGGGCCATAAAGATGGAGGAAAGCTGGAACTAGATACCAACTAGGACCAATGAAACTCCCCAGGTGTAGCATGCTTAAAGGATTACTTTAAGAACTATGACTTCATTCCACCTCTGGAATGATAGCATATGTCATGCATCAGAGTAATTCTCTCTCTCTCAGATCAACAATAAAAGCAGATTATTTTGAATAAATACAAAAATGAATTAATTAATTAATTAATTAATATTTGAAAGCATCATAAATGATCCAAAGAGGACAGGACTTGAAAGATCAACATCACAGAAAATAAGCTAACTGAGGTGAGACTCAAATTTGCCTCTGTGGGTTTTTTTTTCCTGAGTAATTTACCAATTTGCAGCCCAGGAAAGAGAAGCAGAAAGCAATCTGGAGCTGGAGGCAGTTCCATCAGGCTGGGGAGACAGAAATTAGAATTTGGAGATACCCAGATTTGCAGGGCCAAGATCACAGAGGAAGGAATGGCACAAAAGTGAGTTAGAAAATTCTATATGCAATCTCCCCACGAGATGTTAGCTGACACCAAAGCTATACATGCAAGTCACCAAGAATACAAGTGGAAAGTAAGTCTGAGAGGCTAAAACAATGAGCAAAAATATCTGAAGTTTTTTGGTACTGAAAGACAGGGTTAGAGCTCAGGGTCTGCCAAGGTGAGGTTCCTTCTGGTAAAGAACCCAGAATTTCAGATGAAACCCTAAAGAGTGTGGTCCATAAAAAATAGGAAAAACTGCCCTATGAAAGGCTGAAACCAAGCCTTTCTCAAGGACAAAAATGTACTAACAATAAAGGAAAATGTTGATAAGTTGGATTATATTAAAATTAAAATGTTCTGTCACTCAAAGGCACCATTAAGAGAATAAAAACCTAAATGTTACATAGGATAAAGATATGTGCAATACAAATACCAATAAAAGACTAGTATTAAAGGTATATATCAAGAACTCCTACATTCAATAAGAAAAAGATTTCTACCAAGCAATAAGAAAAAAAGATGTTTTTCTATCAAATAGAGTCAATAGAAAAATTGAAAATCATCAAGGATACCAACATATCCAATAAGCATATGAAAAGGTATCTATATCATTATTCATCAGAAAAATCTGATTAAAACCATTATGAAGTCCCACTGAATCCACCAGAAGAGCTTATTTTTTTTGTTTTAAATAACAATAATGACCTCACCAAATGCTGACAAGGGTGTGGAGATCTGATATTGTCAGGTTTCTGAGAGTGTGACTTGATAGAAATCCTCTGGAAACTTGTCAGCACCTGCTAAAGTGAACATGCATGTTATGTTCAGTTATATATAATTAGTTACAGTCAATTCCACTCTGAGTATAGGGCCAACAGAAATCAGTTCATATGTGCACCAAAAATATTCATACTAGCTTTCTTGTAATGGTTAAAACTAGAAACAACCCAATAGTATTGTCCTTAGACATGCAGCATTCTACCTACCAATGCCACAAGGAACCCCATGCTTTGTGTGATTTCCTTGCAATTATCTCTCTTTCAAGTGGGTAGTATCAGCTGGAGCTGGTATTGCCATCCATGTAGGATGTCTGAGCCCAGACTAGGACTCATATGTGTACTGCTCCCTGTTTCCCCTCTCCTAGGTGCTTTCCAACACTCTACCCCACTAATGGGGCTGACTGGATGTCCCAAGGAGGTCCAGGACTCCTTGTTTGGCATTTTTTTTCTATAAAATCACATAGGATTGAGTCACCAGAATGAGGCTAATACAGTAATTTGGGGTGACACAAGATAGACACAGGCTCTGGACTACTAACAGTCCACTGACAACTTCACCACCTATGTACATCCATGTATCAGCTCTTACTTCAGTGCCACGTCTAGTCTATTGCACCTGGCAGTGGTGAGGGTCGCAGCACTCATCCCATATGAACAGCCAGTACAATCCCCACCCTCTCCATAGAATGTGTATCTCATATCCGCCAGTCCTCCAGCGCTGCTCATAGCTATCTCCTCCATGGGCTAACCAGACTGATGCTCTGTAATGCCAGTGGGTCCTCTTGATGCTCCCCTTGACTGTTCTTAAGCCGTACCGAACATGGCAGGGATGTACCTTGTATGGACGGGAACCACCCTGCTTGTACAAACTGATCGACTCCTAGCTGATCATTCCCAATGGTGGGAAGAAGTACAAGGCAGGGGTTATAACCAACACCAAAAGATATCACATTCTAGGATTATACTGATTCTAGTCAAAAGACTTCAAGAGAAGACATAGCTAACAAGATGTGTTGTTCTATGTTTATCCTATAAAATTCTGAATGGTAAATTTATCATGACTAGAAATGAATTCTTGTTGACACTGCACACTATGGATAAGACTTGCATGTGTGGTCACAATCAATGAAGTAAAGCAACAATCTTTGGGAGAGGCATTGGAAGCCAATATTCACAGATGTCACATGGGTGATGCAACATCATGGGTAATAAGGTAACCAGCATTTAACAAAAAGGTATTAGGGATATGCAAAGGCAAGAAAATCAATGGTGTTTCAATACCAACAGGTGCCGAAGAGCCATGGCATTGCAGATAGTAAAGTCTTGCTCACTTTTCCTTATAGTAAGAAAAACATTAGCCAGGAATAAGATATGTGACAATTAAGAACATTAAGACATAATTCCTGGGTCTTATTTAGAAGATATTTGGATATTATGAAGAATATGACTACCAATTGGACAATAAACAAATTTGTAAATACCTCTTCTCTACCTATTATTCTAAATGTTTATTGATAAATCAGTATCACATAGGCCCATAAATTTTGTAATTCATTTTTACTCAAATCATTTATGTAGGCAGAGACCTTGGGGGAAAAAAGGTTTTCCAGGATTCCACATACCTGGTGTGCAGTCCTACAAAGCAAATATCTTTCAACAGTCATAAATCAGTATCACATAGGCCCATAAATTTTGTAATTCATTTTTACTCAAATCATTTATGTAGGCAGAGACCTTGGGGTAAAAAAGGTTTTCCAGGATTCCACATACCTGGTTTGCAGTCCTACAAACCAAATATCTTTCAACAGTCAAATTAATAAATAATGTGTAGTACAGTCACACAATGAGAACAAACACCAAAACCAAATGCAATGACATGGGTGAATCTCATGAATGAAAGAAGAAAGACATAAAAGAGAACATACTGTATGATTCCATGTGTATAATTTTCCAAAGTAGGCAAAACTAATCTATAATGGTGGAACCGTCAGGAGAGTAGTGACCTTTGGATAAGGTGTGTGGCAAAATGGTTATTAACCAGAAGAGGTTTTGAAACTGAACCAATCATTGCAAGCAAATTTAATTTAAATGTACTGACATTTTTTTTGTTCCAATCCTTTCCTCCACCCTTAAGAGTCCATTTCATTGTCATATAAAAATTATTCTTCCCTTATTTTATCTTTGTCCTACAGAGGACATGTAAAGGTAACTCACAAAAATATTTTTCAATGGTTTCAAGTTGCGTGAAACAAGACTTTACACACTGGTCAATCCTTCCAGAGACAGCACATTTACTGTGCATTTGTTAAAGGACACATTCTAAAAAATATAGAGATCATCTCTCAGTAATCGTTCATGTTACGTTACGGGGAGGTCACATATTTGAATTTCCAAGCGAACTGCTTCTCCACTGATGTCATATGATTTGTGTTTCCAGTGTTAGAAAGTACCAATCTTTCTGCCTTTTTCTATCATTTCTTCCCCTATATTTCTCTCTCTTCAAGACTAAGAAGTAACAAAATTAGGAGGGTGGAGCAAAAAAATAGGGAAGGGAAGGATGAAGCATTCTGACACTGGAAGTATTCTAATGGTTCAGGAACCTCCTTGGGCTCTTTTTCTCACCTCAGACTAATTACAATATATAAACATGCCTACCAGTATAACAATATTTAGAATTTAATTATGCATTTGTTTTTGTAGTTAATTATTTTTAAAACAACCATTTCAAATCGATTGCAGCATTCACAGCTGTTCAAGTTAAGCCTGTAAGTTTTCTGTAACAACAAACCCATTTTCTGTTACTTACCAGTCAAGATGAATTTGTCCTTCTGGGGCCTAAATGACTTCCTTCCTGGCCTCAGACTCAGGGCAAATCTTTGCCAAAGTTAAAGCAAAACAAAGTCCTAAGTGCAAACATCTCGCTGGGAAAGCAACCGAGGACATTACAAAGGCACAAACACCTAAACATCAATTGGATTTTAAGAGACAAAAAACTTTCCAGTTGTTGAGTGCAGGCTAAGGAACAGTCTCTTAGGAATTTATGGGGAAGAAATCTTTTATAAAGAGTATACATAAAACACAACTTAAAAAATGCAATTAGAAGTTCCCAGAGCCTATCTGAAGTTTATCTGAAGCTTCCAAACTTGTCCTCCACCTCTTTGATATTCATGAACATAATAAATACATAACAGAGTCTTAAGATACCTCCAAGATGCGCATTGCCTCGGAAGTACTGCAAAGGATTCCTGCAGCAGGTGCGGGCTGACTACAGTGCTCTCAATGAGGCTTGTCTATTTCAGTTGGAAAAGGCAATTTCAGCCAGCTACTGTTGAATTGTCAGTATGCCTCAGTCCAAATCAATCAGATCTGTCCTACTGTTTCTTAGAAGTAAACATTTCTGCCTCTGCCATTTGATGTTTTTTTTCCAGGATACAACTGAAACAAAAAGTCAGAGATGGTATTGTTACCGTATTTACAGCATAAACAAAACCTGTTGGGGCAGCACAACCCTGTTGTCTAAAGAAGTACGTGAAATGGCCCCAGCTGGACCTTCTGCTGCTTTCACTCTAAAGGGGATCCAAATCCCAAAACCGTTCCCTGCAAGCTTGAGATCACAAATAAATTGGTTAAACTTTCTGGAACTCAGTCTACCCATCTGTTAAATGAGAAGAATTGTAATTAACTCAACAGAGATTGGAACTTGATTGGGAGAGTGCATATAAAAATTGTAGCACATTACAGCCACACAGTAGGTGCTAGAAAGTATCAAAATATGATTTAAATGATGATAAGCCTAATATTTGTTTGTGTGTACATTAATTAAATCTCTTAATCATATTTTTAATCACTTTAAAGTTCCAGTTTTCCATTTATCTCCATCAATGGCAGTTTTATTGGCCTTTTCCAGTAATCTACACCACTTCTTTCTTATTTTCCTACCAATTAACTTCAGTTTGAGCACTGAACATTTCATTAATATCACCATCATTAGATAGATCTATAATAATAAAGAAACTCAACTCGATCAAGTTTGCCACTAAAATTTAATTAGATGGTATATATGAAGATGCTTCACACTGTGAATTATATATGTTTAAATTTTCTTGTGGGAAGGATGATTGGTTTCTGAAAATGACGGGCATGTTTAGCAGAATCTGGTAAATTTTTTCCATAAAGGGCTAGATTGTAAGTATTAAGGCTTTGTGGCGTCCTACTGTCTCTAGCTAAACTATCCAACTCTGCCATTGCATCATGAATACAGCTATTAACAATATATTAATTAATAGGTACAGGTTTTTTTTTTTCAAACAGAACTTAATTTACAAAAACAAGTATTGGGCTGGATTTGTCCCATGGGTCATGGTTTGCCAACCCGTGCTCAACCTTTCTACTGAAGACAAAGAAAATAGTTAGATCCTCCCCATCTTCCTTCAAAATTTCTTGTAAAAATATTACAGAAAGTGGGTAATCAGGTAGAGATCAAAGAACATTATAGCTAAGTCGTGCTTCTGCCCTGGAGGCTTTACAGATTGACTGAAGACAGCTGAAAGGTGGAGCTTTACTTTTAGGGACTCAGTAAGCAGAGGATCGCATAGAGAGCCCATCAAGATAGGAGTCTCCAGTTGAGTCACCATCCCTCTGAGTTTAGGCCTAGAGGCTCTCCACCCTGACAGTGAAAGATTGGACTTTATTCCGATAAGTTACTTACATGTTCCAGAAAAACTCAAGTCATGGCCCCAGCAAAGAGCAGGAGAAGCAAAAATACACCCATTGTATCTGTTATTCCACATTGGCTGTCCAGATTTACTTTCTACCCTTCTCTTCCCTGCTCTTTGTTTCAGTATCACTAACACCTAATTGACTACATCATTCAGGCTCCCATGTCCTCTGGCTTCTAATCGGGTTTGGACAAAGAGAAGCATGGTCAGGACAGCAGAGGCTGGGAGGACAGAGAAATCAGGGCATTGCCTCCCCCACCTCCATTTCTGCTATAGTTCATGCAGTGGCTGTACTCATCTCCAAGTAAAGCTTCACAGGTGATTCTCCACTGCTACCTCCCTTGTCCTTTTAAACTAGACCAAGTGACTCAATGTCCCTTGTTGGTTTCCTGCCCCAGAACACTCTATAAATAGTTTCTGAATCCTTTCAACTGGATTTCTTTGCTGCCCTGGCCCTGACTATGCTATCCTCTCCGGGAAAAACAAATAAACAAACAAACACCATTGTCAGCCTCAGATTATTTCTAAAAGCAATTTTTGAATACAATGTCCAACACAGAAAGATAATCAGACTCATAAGACAAAATAAGCCAAACCAGAAGGAATAACATAAAACAAAAAGAGACCCATTGGGAATCTGGATATTGGAATTATTAGGTGTGGACAATAAAACAACCAGTCTTACCACATTCATGCAGATTTTAAGCTCAGAAATTCAGGAAGACATGATAAGTAAAGAAAACAGTACATATGTGGCAAATTTAAATAAACATTGATAATAGAAAATAAAATGTAAAGTGTCTTATGGGGTTTAATGTATAGAAAGAGAATCAAAACACTTAAGAGCATATAAATTGAGATGAGGTAATTGAATAAAAAGTATTCTAAGATCCTTACATTTTCTGAAAGGATAATTCAGGTAAAGATAGTTATTAATCTATGATAAAGCATAGGTACAGTATTATCTCCAGGGTATGGCCATGAATACCTGTATTAAAACATTTGGAAGGGAAAAATTTATAACTTCCAAACTCTTAAATATATGTGTGTATATTTATATATTGTGACTATGTATGTATTTATGTGTATGTGTGTATATATAGCAAAAAAATGAAAAAAGGAATATAAAATAAGAAAACAATTTTTTTAAATACTTATTTATTTTGAGAGAGAGAGAGAGAGAGAGAGACTTGGGGAGGGGTAGAGCAAGAGGGAGAGAGAGAATCCCAAGCAGGCTCTGGGTGTCAGCACAGGGCCCGACTCAGGGCTCAATCTCACGAATGGTACAATCATGACCTGAACCGACATCAAGATTTGGATGCTTTACTCACTGAGCCACCCACGCACCCCAAGAAAAAAATTATTAATGACATAAGAATATAATCAACTCAAAGACAAATATTTTAGTAATTGTATTGAATGTCAATTAGCTACATGCTTAAGTTAAAAAAATCGTTATACTGATTTTTAAAAATAATATTAACTATAAGCCCTTTTACATATACAATTTGAAATTGGAGTGTATAAAAAGCTTTGAAGTAAAAATATTTTTGGGGCGCCTGGGTGGCTCAGTCGGTTGGGCGGCCGACTTCGGCTCAGGTCATGATCTCGCACTCCGTGAGTTCGAGCCCCGCGTCGGGCTCTGTGCTGACAGCTCAGAGCCTGGAGCTTGTTTTGGATTCTGTGTCTCCCTCTCTCTGACCCTCCCCCATTCATGCTCTGTCTCTCTCTATCTCAAAAATAAATAAACGTTAAAAAATTTAAAAAAAAAGAAATATTTTTTATTTTATTTTTTTTAATTTTTTTAATGTTTATTTTTGAGAGAGAGAGAGACAAAGCGTGAGGAGGGGAGGAGCAGAGAGAGAGACACACACACAGAATCTGAAGCAGGCTTCAGGTTCCGAGCTGTCAGCACAGAGGCTGACATGGGGATTGAACCCACGAACCGTGGGTGGACACTTAACCAACTAAGCCACCCAGGTGCCCAAAGACTCTTTTTAAAAGATAAATCCAACACCCCCAAAAAGCTAATGTAATTATGGCAATATCAAACAAAGCAAATTTTAAGGCAATGAGAATTATTAGAGAAATGGTCTACACAATGAAACAATGTTAAATTCACTAGAAATATGTATTAATAAATACCAATACTCTTGAGCCAGCAATTGCACACCTAAGAATGCATTCTACATCAGTGGCTTCTCAAGTGTGGACACCAGCATCACCTAAGACCTTAGGATGCAAATTTCCATCAAGACCTTCTGAAACAAACTCTAGTGTTGGATCCCAGAATTTGGGACATTCTAACAAGTTCATCAAATGATTCCTAAGTGTGCTGAAGCTTCAGAAGCACAATTCCACACAAAAAAGGAGACTAAATGCATCAGGACATATACACAATTATTCTCATAATTGCATAGTTTGCAATAGCAAAAAAAGTAGACACCGTCAAGACCAACAATATTCCAACTAAAGAGTAGAATGAAAAAATAACTCATTAGTTGGTATTAAATAAAATATTACAGAAAAATACAAATGAATGCAACCACAGGCAAAGCAAAACATGGATCTTAAAAATATAATAAATGATTTGAGAAAACTGGAAATGCATAGAAAACAAAAATGGGAGGGTAAAAATAAAACAGACACAGCAAACATGCAATGTGTGATCCCAAATACATAAAATCCAAAAACAGCCAAAACTAGTCTAAATTGCCTTGTGATTGTCGTTTAACCAACAGGATACAAAAAAAGTGATGGGATATACATGATCATGTTGCATAAGGATGTAGCACCTGTCCTGCTAGAATCTCTCTTTCTTTTCCTTGCTGGTTTTGATTAACCAGGGGACCATGTTGGCAAGGAATTCCAGTTGAGTTCCTACAAAGGTTTCTAGCTGACTGACAGCTAGCAAGAAAATGAAACCTCAATTCATAGTAAAAGGAAATGAATTCTGCCCACAATCTGAGTTAGTTTGGTAGCAGATCCTTCCAGAGTCAAGTTTTAGTTGAACTCCCCCACCTAGCCAACACCTTGATTACCACCTTGCAGAAGACCCTGCTAAGCCATACCTGGACTCTCTTGACCCCCAGAAACTGTAATATCATAAGTGAGTGTGGTTTTAAGTCACAAAGTCTGTTCTAATTTGTTAAATGACAATAGAAAACGAATACAGAAAGTGTCTTAGTTCTGACTCCCTAAAATCAGAGCCGGAGATGGCGATTCTTGTTCAAGAGATTCATTTATTGGAGCTATGCTGTCAGGAGAAGGGAGTAAAGGAAACAAAACAGGCAGGGGAAAGACTACTGCAAGAATAAAATCTTAGCTAGAGACTAGCTTTAGTCCGATCGCAAGGTGAAGCCCTGGAACATCAAACAGTTAGATCCACCCTGAGTTCAGGGATGGCCTCTTGTGCCACAGGGCCAGTCAGTACTGAGGATGCAGAGATTCCCATTTGGCCAATGGCAATTCTCCAAATAGGTGGACATCTGTGAATTTTTGCCATGCAGCAACTGCCCAAGGAAATGTGAGAGGCAGGGTAGAGGACTAACAGCATCAAGATTATACAGACTGCATAATCAAGGCAAAATTTTAAGGAAAGCTAGGAAATGATTAGCATAAAAATCAGCAGCATTGAAATGGGTAATGCAGAGATTTTCTAGGATTCTGGCAATGTTCTCTTTCTTAACCAAGGTGGCATGACACAGCTGTGCTTTTTGCACTAATATTATTTATTTTATGTACTTTGCTATATACTCATTATATTCAAAATAAAAGAGAATGTTAAAAGTTCTGCCTGGACAGAAATGGCATCTCTATGCTAAAGTAATTTGAGGAGCATTAAGAACTGCATTCACCTCTCTGATATTGTGTCCTCTTATATGGCACTGCACTGTGGCACTTCTAATCCATTTTTTAACTTTACTTTCTCCATTTCATATGCTCCGAATCTTACCAGACCAAGAACTCAGAAAATTTTGTCACAATAACTATTAGGGAAACAAAGGAGAGGCCACATAGACAGCCCAGATGGAGAGCTGAACTAGGGGTGGGGAAGGGGGAAAAGATGCACAAAGTATAAATACGTTAACTAGAAAATAAATGATAATATATGATCATGCAAGCTAGTGAACAAGGACAAAAGAATGGGAACTGTTGGCTTTCTGGAGGAGGTGATCCTTTGCGTTCTAATTATTCTAATTCTCTAATAATAAAAAAAAAAGAAGAAAGCATAGAAATAAAGAATAGACAAAATAAAGCTCAAGTTTTTAGCAGGAAGATTTTTGCCAAATAAAATTTAAATCACAAATCCCAGTATTCATATTAAAAATGAAAAATATCAGACAGGATCCAGAGTAAGCCACTTGGGTCATGTTAGCTTGAAATTCTTAGTAGTTTCCTACTATTTCTCACACTGTTTCCAAACAGCATGATGGAAACCCATGAGACAGATTCTAATGTGATGACCAGCCATAACCCTCATACTCTCTGGAAAATTCCAAGTAGTTGCCATCAATTACAGGCAGATAATTATCTCTCAGTGACTTTCATAAGCCATTATTTTTCTCTAAACACAGAAAAGGAATTAAAAAGGTGAAAGATAATGAATATCCAAGGAAATGAATATATGAGAAAGTTTCAACATGCTTAGCAAACAATTAAGGAGTTTTGATTTCCTTATAATTTTTTCCACTGGATCATCAAGTCAAAATGGGTAAGTAAAATACACAGGGACAGAAAAATATTTTAGATAAAAGAAATAATACAGAATATCAGAAACAGTGAGTCCTTAGAAAGCTTGGAGTCAGATAGCACATCCTAGAACACTTAAATGCTGAGCCGATGTAGAAAAGTCACTTCTTGGGTCTCTTTCATAGGAGCACTGCCTATAAAATAAGACTGTATACCCAAAGGCATTTTATAAAGTTTATTCTACAGAAGTCAAAGGCATTTTTGGAGACTACTGGAATTCACTTCTAGTTTATAACTTGGAAAGGAGACAGATTTTTCTAGACTTACCAATCTTTTTTCAGAATATTTTATTTTATTGTTATTTTTTTTAATTTTAGAGAAAGAGAGCAAGCAGGGAAAAGGAGTAGAGGGAGAGAGAGAGAATCTTAAGCAAGCTGTACACTCAGTGTGGAGGGGCTCAATCCCACGATCCTGGGATAATGACCTAAGCCAAAATCAAGAGTCAGACACAACCGACTAAGCCACCCAGGCGCCCCCAGAATATTTTAAATAAGAGTGCTGAACAACAACAACAACAAAATTAAGCTGTGAAGATAATCCAAAAAGAAACAACAACAACAACAGTTCATCTGTGTTACTAGATTTTCACCCAAAGGCATCAACCACTATACTGGAAGCATGGGAAAAAATGTTTCCACTTTGGAATGTTTTGTGAAATTATTCTGAGCCACAATCCAGGACACAATGTTAAAGGAAAAGATAACTCCCCCAGGCAAAAACTTCCTTCTCCACTAAGTGGATCATGAATCAGTTTTAGGCTGTAGTGTTCTACTCCATTGAGCCCAGAACATCCAGCAGCTTCCAGAATCTGCCAAACCATCAAGCACGACAGACAATTCCCTTTAAGCCGATTCAAGTGCCGAAAAGCAGTGAGCTAGAACTTCTCCCCCAAATCTGGAGCTCAATGATGTGTAGGCTTCATTCTTCTTAAGAAAAATAACTCAAACTCTCTAGTACTTTTGCAAGGTTCAGTTAAGTTATACTTCTAATTGTAGTACTTTTTATTCTTTGCTTTTGTTTTATTTTTCAGTGAATATAAAACATACTGTTGGGATTCTGATGGTGATTTTTGCTTCTTAGCTTTCTGAGTACCCTTCAAGTATATATTTGTAAAATAGTTTTATTTTAAGATAGCAGGAAATAAATAGATTTTAAAAGGTGACAGTGGAAAGAGTTCAAATTAAGAAAATGTGTCAAATTAGATGCAGTGCTGGGCAGTAGTGATACACTATTTATAGAGAAAGAGTGTGTTAATGCATGTGTATAAGTATATGAGCATATATGTATGTATATGTATATTCTATACATATATTAATATGCATATACATACATATAAATATACATACAGAGAGAGAGAAAGTTCAATATATATTCACTGAAGGAATGGATTTAATGGGATTCAAGTAATAAATATAAATGTATCATGATTCTAATAGAATATTATATCATAGAGAGGGATGGTCATTAGCAAGCTAAATGGGAAGTACAACTCTAAGAAAGATTAGAATTTATTCTCTAACCAGCTAAGAAAAAAATATGTTAGGGAGGACACACATGGAGTAATCAACTATTTCTTTTTTTTTTTTTTTTTTTTTGGCTGATATACAATGATTATTATTAACTACTATGATCATTATTTCCTTTTATAATGGTATTTAAACATAAAAAATGAGATAACTGGGGCACCTGAGTAGCTCAATCTGTTAGGCACCTGACTCTTGACTTCGGCTCAAGGTCATGATCTCACTGTTAGTGGGATCAAGTCCTGCACTGGGCTCTGCACTGGAGCCTTCTTTGGATTCTCTCTCTTTCTCTGCCCCTCCTCTCCTCATTCTCTCTCTCTCTCTCTTAAAATAAATAAATAAAAACTTTTTAAAAAATACAATGACATCTCAAATTATTTTTAACAATTGACAAAATTTGGGGTGCCTGGGTGGCTCATTCAGTTAAGTGTCCAACTTTGGCTCAGGTCATGATCTCGCACTCCGTGAGTTGGAACCCCACTTTGGGCTCTGTGCTAACAGTGCAGAGCCTGGATCTTGCTTTCAGGATTCTGTGTATCCCTCTCTTTATGCCCCCCCCAAAAATAAATAAAAAACTTAAATTTTTTTTAAATAAAACTTGACTAATTTTAACTTTATGGAGAACATACTATATTATTTTTTGTTTTGTTGTTTCTAATTTCTTGACCGACCAGAAAAGTCTGTCAGAGTCTCATCTTTGGGCTATCATTTTGGTTTTGGAACCACCATCATAGACTATATGAGATACAAGGTCTTGAAAGATAGGTAATTGTGCCAGCTGAAATTCAAGCTGACCTATGAAATAGTCCTGTCGTTTCAAGTACGTGGTTGGGTCAAAGACCATCCACAGATTGGAATTTTGGAAGCATAAAGAATTTGGACTTTCTATGAAAAGATTTATTTTATATTTGCCATATACCATTTTTAATTATTAATAAGTATATAATCATAGTTATCTAGCTTAGTATGCTCAAATTTTATTTTTATATATTCCCAGTTTTCTAGAGAAGTGAGCTAGGTTTAAGTCATGAAAGCTAGTCAAAGTCCATGAAAGTAAATACTGGAAATTTAAGAATGCACTGACATGAGGAAACTCATCAAGATAAAAAGCTTCTGCACAGCGAAGGAAACAATCAGCAAAACTAAAAGGCAATCAATGGAATGGGAGAATAAATTTGCAAATGACATATCAGATAAAGGGCTGGTATCCAAAATCTATAAAGAACTTATCAAATTCAACACCCAAAAAACAAAAAACCCACTGAAGACATGGGCAAAAGACATTTCTCCAAAGAAGACATCCAGATAGCCAACTGACACATGAAAAAATGCTCAACATCACTCATCATCAGGGAAATACAAATCAAAACCACACTGAGATACCACCTAATACCAGTCAGAATGGCTAAAATTAGTAACTCAGGCAACAACAGATGTTGGCAAGGATTCAGAGAAAGAGGATCTCTTTTGCACTGCTGGTGGGAATGTAAACTGGTGCAGCCACTTTGGAAAACAGTGTGGAGGTTCCTCAAAAAAATTCAAAATATAACTACCCTATGACCCAGCAGTTGCACTACTAGGTATTTATCCCAGGGATACAGGTGTGCTGTTTTGAAGGGGCACATGCACCATAATGTTTATAGCAACACTATCAACAATAGCCAAAGTATGGAAAGAGACCAAATGTCCAATGACAGATGAATGGATAAAGATGTGGTGTATATATGTGTATACACATATATACACAATAGAGTATTACTGGGCAATCAAAAATAATGAAATCATGCCATTTGCAACTACGTGGATGGAACTAGAGGGTATTATGCTAAGCGAAAGTAGTCAGAGAAAGACAAATATCATATGACTTCACTCATATGTGGAATTTAAGATACAAAACAGATGAACATAAGGGAAAGGAAGCAAAAATAATATAAAAACAAGGAGGAAGACAAAACATAAAAGACTCTTAAATACAGAGAACAAACTGAGGGTTGCCGGAGGGATTGTGGGTGGGGAGATGGGCTAAATGGGTAAGGGGCATTAAGGAAGACACTCGCTGGGATGAGCACTGGGTGTTATACATAGGGGATGAATCACTGGAATCTATTCCTGAAATCATTATTGCATCAGATGCTAACTAACTCGGATGTAAATTTTTAAATAAGTAAATAAATAAAATTCAAAAACAAAAGAATGCACTGACATGAGTGACATATACACAAGCTTCAAGTCAGTTTTGAGTGACATCCACCCAATAATGCGGCTTATTAAGGCATTAATGATATGGGTCTAGATAAAGTGGTAGCTAGTGACTAAATGATTTAATATTCAAGATGTCAGTTTGGCAACCAATAATAGCTAAGACGCTGAAGGAATCTGGCTAAACAAATGCAAATTTTCTGGTCCTCTTTGAAGAAAATCTTTGTTACACAGCCTGACTTATTCAGTGAAACTTTATTTCCCTTTTATACTATAAATGAAAGTACTAATGAAAGTTTTGAAATTCTCTCCCTCACTATAAAGAAAAGCATCATCATGAAAGTTAATATTTATTGAGCTTTACTATGTGCTTGGCAAGTTACAATGTATTTTGCCTGCATTATATAATGTAAATTAAAAATTCTTATAAAGTAAATACTATTATTATCTCCATTTTATACATGAGGCAACTGAAGACCAGACCAGTTAGTTTGCCTAAAGCACTCCATATATCTTTATTTGTTCTTTTATTTAATTCTTTGACTTATTAAACAGATATTTACTGATGACCTACTATGTTTAAGGTGCTACAGTAGGATGGATATTTCTAAAAGTGTTAAAGGAAGAATCTGCCTAAACTTGAGAATTTGTTCCTCTGCAGACTACCTTCCCCTATTCCTGTTAATAGTAACTGAAGGATTAAAAAAAATTAAACTAAGCATAAGGTTATTTTTAAATTTTCATAGAAATGGCATTCCCTCTATGCCTGAAATTTTGCTTCCAAATCAAACTGCTCACTAGTACAGCTATATCTTAGAAGTAAAATCTGAGGGCTTCTGGGAACCTCTACCTAAAGAAACAAATCCTTGTGACCTGACATTGAAAACCCATGAATATCACAAAGCCATGAAATAACTTTGGTGCAGCATTTATGCTGAATGTCGTTTATTAACTCTGGCCCCACCATCTTTCATATGGTCTTCCATTGAAAAAAAAAGCTCAAAATGTTTTTAGATACTTGATTTAGAAGGAAGCACATCTGTCACCTAAATCTATCAAATATTTGTTTAAACCAATATGGATCATCAACTTGTGCTCATTATTACTTTTTAATCAGAAATGTATCCTTCTTCTCCATATATGTATGTGTGTGTGTATATATATACACGTTTGTGTGTGTGTGTGTGTGTATGAAATGACATATTAAAATGTTCCTAGTGAAATGATAAAGACTAAGAATAATTTGGTATTTGTGAATATGCCCAGCAAACAATAGGAAAAAAAAAAACTTGTATCTGAGAGCAACAACTGCATAAATTTATCTCTTTGTTGATTACCAGAAACTGCTGCAGTGACCTTTTTATAACTGCAAATAATTAGCTTCCATTTCAAGAGAGCAGTTTTGGCACTTCAAATTTCCCTGATATGTTGCCATTCATTTGAAGCTGTCCTTAAGGTCGTTTTACTATAAAAATACCAATAAAATATAAGTAGCATAAAAAATAAATAAAATAATTAGCTTAATCTGACAGTTGGTATAGAAAACTGAGGTTAAAAAATTTATTCTTGATGACGGGGCACCTGGGTGGCTCAATCGATTAAGCAAGTGTCCAACTCTTGACTTCGGCACAGGTCATGATCTCACAGTTGTGGGACTGAGCCCCACGTTGGGCTCTGCACTGACAACAGAGAGCCTGCTTGGGATTCTCTCTTCTTCTCTCTCTGTCCCCCCTCCCCTCTCAAAATAAATAAATAAACATTAACAAAAATATTCTTGATGATATTATAGAGAAAGTGGCAGCTTCCCACACTGATGTTAGAATTGTGAGTTGGAGTAATATCCAGGGAATAATAATACCTATCTATCAGCAATTTTTAAATACACATAACATATACTTGTAAATATAGCAATTATATTTTCAGGAGTTTATCAGATATGCTTACAAATATGATGAGTACAGATTATACCAGCAATAACGGTTGCATTTATAAAAAGGAGGGTAATGGGAGGGCTGGGTAAATGTGACTGAATTAATGTTCATTATATCTTTCATATAACATATTTATTTCATGTTACATATTATGCATTTAAAATAAATTTATTTAAGTAAATAAGTAAATGTATAAATAAAAGGAAAAATAAAAACTTACTATACTGACTGACAATAATTTACAAATTTGTCATCAACCATCATCTCTGTCAACATAGTCTCACCTGTAACCAGTTACAAAATGGAAGCATCTGGATATATTTTTACCCCCTTACTCATCAAAATTGCCTCTAGCCTCTTTACCAGTCTTTAAAACTAGGTAGCCTCGGGGCCTTTGCACTTGTTCTTTGTTCTGCTGGAAACACATCCTAGCCCCCTAACATCTGCATGGTTTTCTCCATCACCTCCTTTAAATCTTTGTTCAAATATCACTCTTGCCATAAGTCTCTGCAAGACCATCTATTTCAAACTCTGGCCCTATTTCAGGTGCTCCGTGTCTCCTCCCTGGTTTATTTCACACCACAGCTCCTGTCACCTTCTAATAAACTTCACTATTTTCTTTGTTATGTTTATCGACTGTCTCCTCCAGAAAAATGTAATTTCCATGAGGGTAAGGATTCTTTTCCCTACTGTTTTAATTTCTGTTGTCTTCCTGGTAATGGACACATAAATATTTATTGATAGAACTAATGAATAAATGACATTTATCAAAATGTATTCCACAGAACACCATTCCTGTGAGACGCTTTACTAAAAACAGATAGGCTTGTGATTAAATAAATTTGGAAAATTCTGCACACTGTATTCACCTTTTATATATGCACACTTTCTATGAATATGAGTAAATATACATAGGATAAACATGTATAAATATTAATGGTATATTGTATTATTCTATAATAATATAAACACATATAATGTATGCATAATTATATATTTATAAATATATATACATACATTTTATGTAAGTTCTACAACTGTCCTAATAATTGAAAATACAGGTATCTGCCTAAAGAAATGACTGAAATTAGGGGCACCTGGGTGGCTCAATCAGTTTAGTGTCCAACTTTGGCTCAGGCCATGATCTCACAGTTCATGCCTGCTTCAGATCCTCTGGCTCCCTCTCTCTCTGCCCTTTCCCTGCTTCTTCTCTCTCAGAAAAATAAAAATTAAAAAATATAATAAAGATTAAAAAAAGAAGATATAACTGAAATTAGACATTGTGAATGAGCTGACAGATTACAAATAAAGGCTCCAACTAATTGAATAGGAAAGAAACAATGAGGAATTACTAAAGATACTAGTAATGGAAAAGGAAGCATTTGACAAAATTAGGTAATAAAAAACATTATGAATATAGCCCAAAAGACTTTGAAATTATACCAAAAAACACTGTACAAAGAAATGTAGAGAAAATATATGGATCATAGACACTAAAATTTTCAAATTTCTAGAAATAACTGAAATTCAGCTCCATGTTTCATGAAAGTCATTTAGTGACAAATATTTAGTGACATATTATAATAAATTTTGCTTTTTGAATGTAAAAATCAGAGAAAATAGATTTTTATAGTCCACTGGTCAGTTCATTAGATCTATTTTGAAGATTAGTTTAACATGGGTGTAGGACATGCAGGTAGATTAGCACATTGCCAAGGACAATTTAGGACTTGATGCTCTTTACAAATGATGTCATCACTTTAAGACTACTATACATTTGGGCTGATAAAGTCTTGCTCTAGAACTTACCCTGCACTTAACCTGTCCTCAATGTTAATACCTGTCTGTTAATACTGATCACTTTCCTTTCCCTTGAATGAAAAAGTCTTAATTTGTAGACTGGGAAGCCAAAGGCAAAACCTTTCATTCTCCATTCCCCACATTCCCCTCCATGCTCCATTTTTGTCCAATGGAAGAACAAAAATCTTTTCTTGCTTTTGATAGAAATCTCAACCCTAAAGACTCCACAAAAAAATTGCTGGAACTAATATATGAATTCAGCAAAGATGCAGGATATAAAATTAACATGCAGAGAGGATCCTGGGAAGATGGCAGCATAGGAGGACACTTGGCTCACTGCGCATCCTGCTGATCACTTAGATTCCACCTACACCTGCCTAAATAACCCAGAAAACCACCAGAAGACTAGCAGAACAGAGTCTCCGGAGCCAAATGCAGACGAGAGGCCCACGGAAGAGGGTAGGAAGGGCGGAGAGGCGGTGCACGCTCCACGGACTGGCGGGAGGGAGCCGGGGCGGAGGGGTGGCCTGCCGGCCAAGCAGAGCCCCTGAGTCTGGCTTGCAAAAGCAGATGGAGTGTGTTTGGATAGCAAGCAGGACTTAACATCTGGAAGGTTATAAGTTAACAGCACTGCTCAGAGAGCGGGTAGGCTGGAGGACAACGGGAGGGAGAGTTCTTGAGCCCTGGACGACAGAGCTCAGCTTGGCGGGGAACAAAGGCACTCACCAGCGCCATCGCCCTCGCCCATCCCCCAGCCAAAATCCCAAAGGGAACCAGTTCCAGCCAGGGAACTCGCTTGCACCGCACAAACACCCAACGCTGTGCTTCTGCGGATCCATCCCTCCGGCGGGTCTGACTCCCTCCCGGTGCCGCAGAGCCACTCCCGAAGTGGATCTCCGAAGGAAAAATGAACTGAGCCTGCCCCTCCCACCCCTGTGCACCTTGCTGATCCACCCCAGCTAATACGCCAGATCCCCAGCACCACAAGCCTGGCAGTGTGCAAGTAGCCCAGACGGGCCACGCCACCCCACAGTGAATCCCGCCCCTAGGAGAGGGGAAGAGAAGGCACACACCAGTCTGACTGTGGCCCCAGTGGTGGGCTGGGGGCAGACATCAGGTCTGACTGCAGCCCCGCCCACCAACGCAAATTATTCAAGACAGCACAGGGGAAGTGCCCCACAGTCCCGCACCACTCCAGGGACTATCCACAATGACAAAACGAAAGAATTCCCCTCAGAAAAACATCCAGGAAATAACAACAGCTAACGAACTGATCAAAAATGATTTAAACAATATAACAGAAAGCGAATTTAGAATAATAGTCATAAAATTAACCGCTGGGTTTGAAAACAGTATAAAGGACAGCAGAGAATCTCTTGCTACAGAGATCAAGGGACTAAGGAACAGCCAGGAGGAGCTAAAAAATGCTATCAATGAGCTGCAAAATAAAATGGAGACAACTACGGCTTGGATTGAAGAGGCAGAGGAGAGAATAGGTAAACTAGAAGATAAAATTATGGAAAAAGAAGCTGAGAAAAAGAGAGATAAAAAAATCCAGGAGTATGAGGGGAAAATTAGAGAACTAAGTGATGCACTAAAGAGAAATAATCTACGCATAATTGGTATTCCAGAGGAGGAAGAGAGAGGGAAAGGTGCTGAAGGTGTACTTGAAGAAATAATAGCTAAGAACTTCCCGGATCTGGGGAAGGAAAAAGGCACTGAAATCCAAGAGGCTCAGAGAACTCCCTTCAGACGTAACTTGAATTGATCTTCTGCACGACATATCATAGTGAAACTGGCAAAATACAAGGATAAAGAGAAAATTCTGAAAGCAGCTAGAGATAAATGTGCTCTAACATATAAAGGGAGACGTATAAGACTCGTGACTGATCTCTCTACTGAAACTTGGCAGGCCAGAAAGGAATGGCAGGACATCTTCAATGTGATGAACAGAAAAAATATGCAGCCAAGAATCCTTTATCCATCAAGTCTGTCATTTAGAATAGATAGGAGAGATAAAGGTCTTCCCAAACAAACAAAAACTGAAGGAATTTGTCACCACGAAACCAGCCCTACAAGAGATCCTAAGGGGGATCCTGTGAGACAAAGTACCAGAGGCATCGCTAAAAGCATGAAACCTACGGACATCACAATGACTCTAAACCCATATCTTTCTCAAATAACACTGAATGTAAATGGACTAAATGCACCAACCAAAAGACATAGGGTATCAGAATGGATACAAAAACAAGACCCATCTATTTGCTGTCTACAAGAGACTCATTTTAGACCTGAGGACACCTTCAGATTGAGAGTGAGGGGATGGAGAACTATTTATCATGCCACTGGAAGTCCAAAGAAAGCTGGAGTAGCCATACTTATATCAGACAAACTAGACTTTAAAGGCTGTAACAGGAGATGAAGAAGGGCATTATAAATAATCACAGGATCTATCCATCAGGAAGAGCTAACAGTTATAAATGTCTATGCGCCGAATACGGGAGCCCCCAAATATATAAAACAATTACTCACAAACATAAGCAACCTTATTGATAAGAATGTGGTCATTGCAGGGGACTTTAACACTCCACTTACAGGAATGGACAGATCATCTAGACACGCGGTCAATAAAGAAACAAGGGCCCTGAATGATACATTGGATCAGATGGACTTGACAGATATATTTAGAACTCTGAATCCCAAAGCAACAGAATATACTTTCTTCTCGAGTGCACATGGAACATTCTCCAAGATAGATCACATACTGGGTCACAAAACAGCCCTTCATAAGTATACAAGAATTGAAATCATACCATGCATACTTTCAGACCACAACGCTATGAAGCTTGAAATCAACCACAGGAAAAAGTCTGCAAAACCTCCAAAAGCGTGGAGGTTAAAGAACACCCTACTAAAGAATGAATGGGTCAACCAGGCAATTAGAGAAGAAGTTTAAAAACATATGGAAACACATGAAAATGCAAATACAACAATCCAAACGCTTTGGGATGCAGCGAAGGCAGTCCTGAGAGGAAAATACATTGTAATCCAGGCGTACCTCATGAAACAAGAAAAATCCAAAATACAAAATCTAACAGCACACCTAAAGGAAATAGAAGCAGAACAGCAAAGACAGCCTAAATCCAGCAGAAGAAGAGAAATACTAAAGATCAGAGCAGAAATAAACAATATAGAATCTAAAAAAACGGTAGAGCAGATCAACGAAACCAAGAGTTAGTTTTTTGAAAAAATAAGCAAAATTGACAAACCTCTAGCCAGGCTTCTCAAAAAGAAAAGGGAGATGACCCAAATAGATAAAATCATGAATGAAAATGGAATTATTACAACCAATCCCTCAGAGATACAAATAATTATCAGGGAATACTATGAAAAATTATATGCCAACAAACTGGACAACCTGGAAGAAATGGACAAATTCCTAAACACCCACAGGCTTCCAAAACTCTATCAGAAGGAAATAGAAAGCTTGAACAGACCCATAACCAGTGAAGAAATTGAATCAGTCATCAGAAATCTCCCAAAAAATAAGAGTCCAGGACTAGATGGCTTCCCAGGGGAGTTCTACCAGACGTTTAAAGCAGAGACAATACCTATCCTTCTCAAGCTATTCCAAAAAATAGAAAGGGAAGGAAAACGTCCAGACTCATTCTATGAAGACAGTATTACTTTGATTCCTAAACCAGACAGAGACCCAGTAAAAAAAGAGAACTACAGGCCAATATCCATGATGAATGCAAAATTTCTCAATGGTGGATGCAAAAATTCTCAATAAGATACTAGCAAATCGAATTCAACAGCATATAAAAAGAATTATTCACCATGATCAAGTGGGATTCATTCCTGGGATGCAGGGCTGGTTCAACATTCACAAATCAATCAATGTGATACATCACATTAATAAAATAAAAGATAAGAGCCATATGATCCTGTCAATCGATGCAGAAAAGGCCTTTGACAAAATTCAGCAACGTTTCTTAATAAAAACCCTCAAGAAAGTCGGGATAGAAGGAACATACTTAAAGATCATAAAAGCCATTTATGAAAAGCCCACAGCTAACATCATCCTCAACGGGGAAAAACTGAGAGCTTTTTCCCTGAGATCAGGAACACGACAGGGATGTCCACTCTCACCGCTGTTGTTTAACATAGTGTTGGAAGTTCTAGCATCAGCAATCAGACAACAAAAGGAAATCAAAGGCATCAAAATTGGCAAAGATGAAGTTAAGCTTTCACTTTTTGCAGATGACATGATATTATACATGGAAAATCCGATAGACTCCACCAGAAGTCTGCTAGAACTGATACATGAATTTAGCACAGTTGCAGGATACAAAATCAATGTACAGAAATCAGTTGCATTCTTATACACTAACAATGAAGCAACAGAAAGACAAATAAAGAAACTGATCCCATTCACAATTGTACCAAGAAGCATAAAATACCTAGGAATAAATCTAACCAAAGATGTAAAAGATCAGTAGGCTGAAAACTATAGAAAGCTTATGAAGGAAATTGAAGAAGATATAAAGACATGGAAAAACATTCTGTGCTCATGGATTGGAAGAATAAATATTGTCAAAATGTCAATACTATCCAAAGCTATCTACACATTCAATGCAATCCCAATCAAAATTGCATCAGCATTCTTCTCGAAACTAGAACAAGCAATCCTAAAATTCATATGGAACCACAAAAGGCCCTGAAGAGCCCAAGTAATTTGAAGAAGAAGACCAAAGCAGGAGGCATCACAATCCCAGACTTTAGCCTCTACTACAAAGCTGTAATCATCACGACAGCATGGTATTGGCACAAAAACAGACACATAGACCAATGGAATAGAATAGAAACCCCAGAACTACACCCACAAATGTATGATCAACTAATCTTTGACAAAGCAGGAAAGAATATCCAATGGAAAAAAGACAGTCTCTTTAACAAATGGTGCTGGGAGAACTGGACAGCAACATGCAGAAGAATGAAACTCGACCACTTTCTCACACCATTCACAAAAATAAACTCAAAATGGATAAAGGACCTGAATGTGAGACAGGAAACCATCAAAACCCTAGAGGAGAAAGCAGGAAAAGACCTCTCTGACCTCAGCCGTAGCAATCTCTTATTGACACATCCCCAAAGGCAAGGGAATTAAAAGCAAAAATGAACTACTGGGACCTTATGAAGATAAAAAGCTTCTGCACAGCAAAGGAAACAACCAACAAAACTAAAAGGCAGCCAACGGAATGGGAAAAGATATTTGCAAATGACATATCGGACAAAGGGCTAGTATCCAAAATCTATAAATAGCTCACCAAACTCCACACCCGAAAAACAAATAACCCAGTGAAGAAATGGGCAGAAAACATGAATAGACACTTCTCTAAAGAAGATATCTGGATGGCCAACAGGCACATGAAAAGATGCTCAACGTCACTCCTCATCAGAGAAATACAAATCAAAACCACACTCAGATATCACCTCACCCCAGTCAGAGTGGCCAAAATGAACAAATCAGGAGACTACAGATGCTGGCGAGGATGTGGAGAAACGGGAACCTTCCTGCACTGTTGGTGGGAATGCAAATTGGTGCAGCCACTCTGGAAAACAGTGTGGAGGTTCCTCAGAAAATTAAAAATAGACGTACCCTATGACCCAGCAATAGCACTGCTAGGAATTTACCCAAGGGATACAGGAGTACTGATGCATAGGGGCACTTGTACCCCAATGTTTATAGCAGTACTCTCAACAATAGCCAAATTATGGAAAGAGCCTAAATGTTCATCAACTGATGAACAGATAAAGAAATTGTGGTTTATATACACAATGGAGTACTACGTGGCAATGAGAAAGAATGAAATATGGCCCTTTGTAGCAACATGGATGGAACTGGAGAGTGTTATGCTAAGTGAAATAAGCCATACAGAGAAAGACAGATACCATATTGTTTCACTCTTATGTGGATCCTGAGAAACTTAACAGAAACCCATGGGGGTGGGGAAGGAAAAAAAGAGGTTAGAGTGGAAGAGAGCCAAAGCATAAGAAACTCTTAAAAACTGAGAACAAACTGAGGGTTGATGGGGGGTGGGAGGGAGGGGAGGGTGGGTGATGGGTATTGAGGAGGGCACCTTTTGGGATGAGCATTGGGTGTTGTATGGAAACCAATTTGACAATAAACTTCATATATTGAAAAAAAATTAACATGCAGAAATATGTTGCATTCCTATACACTAATAATGAAGCAGCAGAAAAAGAAATCAATGAATGAATCCCATTTACAATTGTACCGAAAACAATAAGATATCTAGGAATAAACCTAAGTAAAGAGGTGAAAGATCTGTATGCTGAAAACTATAGAAGACTTACGAAAGATATTGAAGAGGACACAAATAAACGGAAAGCATTCCATGCTTATGGATTGGAAGAACAAACATTGTTAAAATGTCTACACTACCCAATCTACACTACACATTTAATGCAATCCCTATCAAAATACCACCAGCATTCTTCACAGAACTACAATAAACAATCCTAAAATGTGTATGGAACAACAAAAGACCTCAAATAGCCAAAGCAATCCTGAAAAAGAAAAACAAAACCGGAGGTATCAAGATTCCAGATCTCAAGCTGTATTGCAAAGCTGCAGTTATCAATGTAGTATGGTACTGGCACAAAAACAGACACAGAGATCAATGAAACAGACTAGAAAACCCAGAAATGGACCCACAACTATATGATCAACTCATCATTGGCAAAGGAGGAAAGAATATCCAGTGGAAAAAAAGACAGTCTCTTCAACAAACCATGTAGGGAAAATTGGATGGCAGCATGCAGAAGAATGAAACTGGACTACTTTCTTACACCATACATAAAAATAAATTCAAAATGAATGAAATACTAAATGTAAGACAGGTAACCATCAAAACCCTAGGGGAGAAAAAAAGGCAGCAACCTCTTCGACCTTGGCCACAGTGACTTCTTCCTAGACACATCACCAAAGGCAAGGGAAATAAAAGCAAAAATGAACTATTGGGACCTTATCAACATAAAAAGCTCTGTACATCAAAGTGAATAGTCAACAAAACTAAAAGGCAGCCTATGGAATGGGAGAATATATTTTCAAATGACATATCTGACAACGAATTAGTATCCAAAATCTATAAAGAACTTAGCAAATTCAACACCCTAAAAACAAACCACCCAGTTAAGAAATGGGCAGAGGATATGAATAGACGCTTTTCCAAAGAAGACATCCAGATGGCTAAGAGACACATGAAAAGATGCTCAACATCACTCCTCATCAGGGAAAAACATATCAAAACCATGATGGGATATCACCTCACACCTGTCAGAATGGCTAAAATTAACAAGACAAGAAACAGCAGTTTTTAGCAAAGATGTGGAGAAAGGGAAACCATCTTGCACTGTTGGAAATGCAAAATGGTCAACCACTCTGGAGAACAGTAAGGAGGCTCCCCCCAAAACTGAAAATAGAACTACCCTACGATCCAGCAATTACACTATTAGGTATTTACCCAAAGAATACAAAAATATAGATTCAAAGGGGTACATGCACCCCAATGTTTATAGCATCATTATCAATAATAGCCAAACTGGGGAGAGAGACCAACTGTCCATCAACTGATGACTGGATAAAGAAGATTTGGTATATATATATATACAATGGAATATTACTCAGCCATCAAAAAGAATGAAATCTTGCCATTTTCAATGATATGGGTGGAACTAGAATGTATTATGCTAAGTGAATAAGTCCATCAGAGAAAGACAAATATCATTTGATTTCAGTTATATGTGTAATTTAAGAAAGAAAACAGATGAACACATGGGAAAGGGGAAGAAAAAGAGAAAAGAGGGGAACAAATCAAAGAGACTCTTACCAATAGAGAACAAACTGAGGGTTGATGGAGATAGGTGGGTGGGAGACGGGATAGTTGGGTGGTGGTTAATAAGGAGGGCATATGTTGTGATGAGCATGGGGTGTTGTATGCAAGTGACGAACCTCTGAATTCTACTCCTGAAACCAAAATTTCACTGTATGTTAACAAATAAAATTTAAATTAAAAAATTACAATGTAAATAAATAAATAAAAGATCAAACTACACTAGACTTTAGTGGTGAAAATAACAGTCATTCATTCGGTCAAGAAACAAGTGGGAAAATTAACATGATACATTATTTTTTATATGAAAACACTTCCCATATAATAATAATATCCATACTTCTGTCTTAGCAAAATGTGAAAAATAAGAACATCAAAGAAATGTCAATATGTTATAGGTATTCACAAAATAAGGAAAGTTACACATGTTAAGAAAAAAAAGAAAGATGAAAGAAATCTCAGTCTGATGTTGACACAGGCACAGCATGAAATCATTGTAGTCTACACCTACAATAGTAGCAAGTATATAGCTAGGCTAGTAAAATGAGCTCTTTTCTGCCATCTGAGGGTTTGACAGTTGACTGCCCATTTAAAGACTAGATAGTACTTATTAATAGAAAAAAGATTCACTTATGCTAAAGTCTTAGGAAAAGGCATGGTTCACTACCATATTAAAGTGGAAAATCACTATTTGCCATACTCCTTTGTAATGAAATATTCTGTTAAGAATATTAATCTTAAAAAAGAAAAGAAAGGATGAATTTGTTTCCATTTTTAACAAAAATTAAAACAGAGCTATGTTACAAAAAATAATCCAGATTTAGAGGTAACAGGATTGTTCACATGACTGACTTTCTTAAAGACCCCACAAAAAAAACCCTGGAGATTTCAGTTAGAAGAGTAATTTATCTTCCCAATAAACTTCCATATCATGGACTGAGTAACACCAAAACGGAAAGACACATAAATTAGGGCCTGGAAGCAATACTAGGGCTGAGGAGGGGGATTGGGGGGGGGGGGGTAGTGGAGGCAGAAAACCCAATACCTACCAATTACCAATTAGCTTGAAGCCTCTACCAATTTAAGTACATTTGACTGATTTATTCACTGAGTGTCATCTGTACAGTAGTGACCCGAACAAAGTGGGGCAAAAGGAATGGAAAAAATAATTACTGGTTCAAGAGGAGTGAGAGATAGGCTGGGCAAGAGTTGATAATTGTGTGGAGCATGTGGAAGAAGGGTAACTCTTCTTCCTGATGACTGACTAAGCCAACAGCTAGCTGCTGGCCCCATTCCCTGACAGAGCAAACCCAGCAGAGAGAGCTCATTGGAAGAGGATCAGGGAAACACAGTAAGTTCACTTTTGGACACATTGCAATAGGGATTCCTGTGGGATGTCCAAGTGGAGATGTCAGAAAATAGATACTGAGGCAACTGGATGGCTCAGTCAGTTAAGCATCTATCTGACTCTTGACTTCGGCTCAGATCATGATCTCATGGTTTGTGAGTTGGAGCCCACATCAGGCAGAGCAGAGCCTTGCTTGGGATTCTCTCTCTCTCTCTCTCTCTCTCTCTCTCTCTCTCTCTCTCTCTCTTCCTCTCCCTCACCCTCTCCCCTCCCCCTGCTCATGTTCTCTCTCTCTCAAAATAAATAAAAATAAACTTTAAAAAATAGATATTAAGAGTCCTATCCCAGGGAGATATCTGCTGAAACCTTCATTGGGTAATTAAAATCATGAAAATGGATGCATTTACTCCAAAAGCATGTTTATACATAGAAAAGGACCCAAGACAGTCATGAGAAACACCAATGAACACACAAAAGGGAATCCACAAAGTAGAATGGACCCCACTGAATTTCCATCTGAGATAGAAGAATCATTTCCCTGACTTTCCAAAAATACGATTATAGAAATTATCCCACTACCTTGCCTCCATGGGTGGCTTTAAATGTGTACTACTGAGCTAAGGGTCATTTAACCAGGGTTTTAGAGGAATCCTTTGTGCACATCTGTCTACAGCTTGTGAAACAGTGGCAGAGAGCTATATCATGTGCAACCAAGAGGTGCAACCGGGTAACTTATTGCAGAAGGCAGATTTCTCAAGTTGCTTTCAGCTCTCAAGGTTAAATTATGGGAGGGCTTTCTCTATTGTACCTTCTCAAGAAGGTGAAATTGGGAGATTTAACCTGAATAATTCACATGAAAATAAAACCATTTGGGGCTTGTCATGGCTTAATGTAGAAATCCATCATTATTTTAAACAATTGGATACACTTGGTTCTCCACTTTTACCACGGAAATTCAGGAGGCGTGTAACTATATATTCATTCTGAGCAAAACTCTTTGTTGCCAAGGTAGAGTATAAAAGCTGAAAGGTCAGAAGATTGTCTGTTCTCTCAGAGTGTTTCAGTTTTGAGGTGGCTTCACTGGATTGCAGAATACTTAACCCTGATCACACCTGGTCTTCTTCACAACAGCGCAGTGGTAGGCTTTAGGTGTATTGAAATGATTTCCCAGAAGTATTCCATAGTCCTCTGAGATTTGAAAGAAATCCAATTTTTAAATGAAATGAAACATCCTTCGTCAGAAAATTAGTATCATCGTCAGAGGTGGCATAATAGGAATGTATTTCAGGAACTAAACTAAAGGGTATACACAGCCCAACTGGAAATAAAGATACCTACAGTTCCCCTGAAAGAGGAAACTTCCTTGCAAGAGCCAAGACCTCCTAGAAAATGCTACTATAAGCGGTGGTCTCCTTTGGTCATAAAATGATCTCCTAACCCAGAGTAATTGCAGCCTACTGAGGTCTTGCATTATTAAGGTATTTAATTAGAATTAGCTCATTTGAATTCAGGCACAAATGTTATGCCTGACTCATAAGAGAATGACATTTTTGATGATATAATCTAAGAGTACCCCTGGATTACCTACATGCGTGTGTAGTCCATCTCTGAAATCCCTCTCTGCTTCCAGTAAGAGCAAAAATTATACTCAGCTTCAGAGAGGAAAGAGTACTCTGGGCCCTTTCCCTGGAGCAACTTAGCACAGCATGACACATTTTTATCCTTGCTTTTGTGGTTGCATCTGCAGGAACGTGCTAATAGAAAAGCTGTCTCTGTCTCGCTTGAACAACGTTCTGTCCCCCATTAGCATGGAGTGGTGGGAAACTGCATCCTGCCTCCATTCTGAGAAGTAAGAGGTAGGAATTCCTTGCTTTCTGGTTTGATCTTACAGTGTGAATCTCTGTTCTTTCTCTCTTCCACTGGAAGAAAACACCTACTCTTAGTTTCATCCTTAGACTTAGGAAATTCTTCAACCATTCCAAAATAGCAGTGCCATAACAGAAGCATGTAAAGGTACCTCGTGGCAGAGAGGAGGCAGGGAACCTCTCTGCCTGGGAAAAGCAGAGAACACTTCAAAGACTAGACAACTCTTGAACTTGCTCTTGAAGAATTAGTGTATGTTTTCCATGAGGGCAAAGCAGCAAGAAAACATTTGGTAAAGGAAATAGCATGTGCAAAGGCACATCAAATGGCAATATTTTCTTGGATAACTACAAAAATATTAATTAAGCCCAAGGTATAAGCAGTGGGGGATGAGTCTAGTAGATAAGAACTCAAATTGTGAACTGTGTGCAATGCAAATAATACTGGATTTATTCTCTAAAGGTGATGAATGTTTCAATGAAACTTTCTAAGCAAGGAAGAGCATGATCAGATTAGCACTGTAGACTGACCATGAAGATTGTCTCAATCAGAAGGCTCAGGGAACAGTTTCTCAGAATGTGGGGCCAGTTATGTTACACAACTCTCCACGTTGCCATCTACTTTACACAGAGAAGTACAATGATTGTGTATCACTTATAATATCAAAAATAGTCTAGACTTACATACACATGTCCTTTGATTTCACTTCAGCAGCTAGAGAAAGAAGTGATATACAAGAAATGCCAGGAAGCATATTTTTCTGGATGGAGAGGGGTGACATTTGTTCACAAGAAAATGCCAGGGTAAGTAAATGAGCACTATCTCCCCCTCAACAGAAAGTCACAGAATATATATTCTTTCTAAAGGGATTGAGAGTCAAGAAGGCTTAATTACACACTAGGTACCACTCTCTCCTTAGTTCATTATAATAATATTAACATCACGTTTCTTAGATATTTATAATATATTTTATATTATAATTATAATTATATATATAATAATTATAAATTATTTTCAAAGTTAATATCTCTTATAGATACATCTCACAGAGTGACCTAGTGACCTAGACCTTTTACCTTCACTTTTTATATATATCAAAACTAAGGCCATGAAACTAGGAAAGAGCAGAATCCAAGTAGTAGTTCTTAAATCCAAGTCCTTTAACTTTGGGTTTGCTGGGGTTTTTTTGTTTTGTTTTGTTTTGTTTTGTTTTGTTTTGTTTTGTTTTGTTTTTACTACTCAATAGTATGTATGTGTAAAATCACAGACTTGTACACCTTTTCTTTAACAACTATGACTGCCAGAAGAACAAACTAACAAATGGACAGGGCAATTTCCATTTTCAATGGACTGGGCAAGCTCACCTCAAGTTCTCCAATGTGTTCGTGCTCTTAGCAACCAAAGAAGTTCAGGTTAGCAGGACGTCTCAAAGACAAATCCACTAGACGCTCCCAGCAGCACTTTTCCCCCCAACCTTTCCCTTTCCACCTCATCATCTCCTCCCTTTTCAACAGCTTGGTTATACACTTCAGAATGTCAACACATTAATAACAACAATTTTAAATTTATATAGTGGTTTTATTTTTTAGAAACTCAAACTATTTTTGTAATTGTTTATGGGGGATTGGTAAGGAGTGTGTCTGTCTTTCCCTCTGTGCCGTTATTTGGCTCATGGTATTTTCCCTTCCTGACCCCCCCCTCCCCCCGCCTCTACCAAAAGGTAGAAGATGAAATGCAGGAAAAGAAGGTGGCATGCGATCATCACATAATTAAAATCCCCACCGTTTTCACCTATCATACATGGCTTATGAGAGAGGAATGCCTAAAAATCTGGATATTAATTCAAAAATTGAGTGAAAGCAAAGCACTGCTTAGTTCAGTTCTGTGAGTTCGCCTACAGGGTGGTAACCGTCACTTTTCTGTTTGCCACTAACACCGTCGTGTAGTATAAAAGAGCCGCAACAGCTAGCGTTTGAATTACACAGTAGTCAAGCCAGATAATTAAATTTCCCTTCCAGAAAGAATATGTCCCTGCTGAGGAAACCTTATTGCATACTGCTGTTCATGGTGACCATTATCAAATTTGTAGGACATGTCTCTGTATTATAACGATTCATTTAAAAGTTATCATTACATAACCCAATATGGTTAGGAAAGGGAGCAAAACTTCCAGCTAGTTTGAAGGAGGATCTGAAATGCCCCAAGATTTATTTAACACATTCCAGCTCTGCATCAATAGCAAAAAGAACAATTGCCCAAAGAGTTCTTGCTTTTCTCTGATGGATGGTAAATAAAAATCTTCTGCTATAGGAAAATTGCATTCAATCCCCTAGAAGCTTCTTCTCAACTGTTCTTTTGAGATATTTCAGTGTACTGAGTTGATTTGGCATAGGAGAAAGGAGTAATGGTGATCTGCTAACGTGAAAATCAGTTCTGTTTAGTTTTTAAGGAAATCTAATCCTTATACCAATTCTGCTTTTGTGAATATATTATTGTGAATGTTTTCTCAAATATTAAGTGGGCACTTAATAATGTATTTTTTTGAAATTTAAGAATGCACTGCATAAGACATAAATGCAATTTCACTAGATTCACAGCAACCTCTGTTAAGATTTTTGGTTGTTATGAACAGCCCTCATATTTTCTTTAGAGACAGAAAAGAAAGACAGATGTTACTATTATGCTATGTGGACATAAAGTACATTTGTGTCTCTCAGTTCTGTTTGGTTTGATTCAGGTGTAACATTTATGGAATGAACTGTGGCTACTCTCATGCCTTTCTCAATCCCCCATAGAACCTAGTTCAGAGTTAGTGCTCAAAAAATTTGCAAACAAAGAATCTGTCAATCACCAAGTAATCACTGAATATCTTTCGTGTAATGATGCATGATTCTTATGCATTATGGAGAATAAAGAAAGTGTAAGATAAGAAGCTTGCTTTAAAAAACCCTATGACCTTGTTTGAGAGGCAACAATATTAAGATTTTCAAATGTTCAGGTATTTTAATTGTACCATAAATTTTAATCCTAAATTATAATCATACATACAATATGGGTCTTTAAGGGTCTTTACATCTTCCTTTGAGTTTATCATATGAAACTTTTATTTCTCATCCATCCTTTCCATATCCCTTCATGTCCTTCTGAAAAGCAGGTATTTTTCCATCAGTGAGATTGGCTTAAACGGGTATGCAATAAAGTGGAAGATAGAAAAGGTACTATTTGTTTAATGAATATAGATCTTCAATGAGATTTGTGTTTTCAAGTATTTTTCCTGCTTTGTATTCAAATACCAATTATTGGTGGGAGAAAGAGCATATGGTTAAAATGTTAACCTATTTTACTGACAAATTTGGGGATGGGATTGCAAATAGTGTCTTTTCAATCACTGAGGAAGACTTGGTTGGCTACTGCAAACAGCTGTTTTCTGGTTTTATCATTACTATTTTTACTCCAACAAGAAATGCATATCAGTCCCTTCTAAAACACTTCACCTAGCTCACTGGCACAAAGGAAAGGGTCCAAGCATCCTATCTTGCCAAAATAAGGTCTTTCGTAAATGAGCTCTTATCTGCCTTTCCAGTCTCATTTTAGGCAGAGGTAGATGGCAATTTTCTAGGTTGACTTTGAGAAAGCAGCCAAAGAGGGTCACTCCTATTTTGGCTGAGAATGGAATCCCAACATTTTGGAAATTTTCATTTTAAAAGGGCTTAGACCAGTACTTGATTCAAAAGAGTATTTTAACAGCACAAAAATAGGCAGGTTCCTTAGAAGTTATCAAGGAACCAAGAACACAGAATTCAGCAAATTCTGCAGCTGATTGCTTTTTATTAGAATACAACATATATCAGAGGAGTAGAAATTCCAGACAGCTCATTATTAAACAGAAAGATGAATAAAAGCAGACTGCATTTTATCTAAGTTATCCAGCTGATCAATCAATTCAAATGAGACTTTCTATTACAGGGATATCAGCCAAACTGGCACTCCAGTCACTGATTGATAGAGAGTAGGATTAATTGTGGGTCATGAGAAAAGAATACAACAACTATTCTTTTTTTTTATTTATTTATAAATCTCTTAAAGAGATGATAGGTTCTTAGACAGTCAGATACACAAGCAAGCATCCATTTCAAAAATTCCAGGCCACTGCTTATGCTATTCAGGTGATAACGAACTACAGTATAACTCTCTTTTAATCAACCAAAAGAATTTAGATTCTCAAAAACTCAACCCAATCCCAGGATTGATAATCCATGCTATAAAAAAACTTTGAGGGTCCTTGAATCTCTGCCTTTCTCTACCCATGAAACTTGATACTCACAAACCACTTAATGGGCTTTGGGCTACCCATGGGTTAGGCTAGCGATGTGCTTCCTTATAAGCTCTCTTGCCCCTTTGACTAGCTTGAAGGTCTCAGGGATGTTATGTTGCTCTTAAATGGGCAGTCTGAAATGTGCTGCAAGTGACAGATTATGGTCAGGAGCCAGCTGTTCACATATTTGATCAGCCAGCGGGAAATCTTTCAGCAGCTCTTAAATAAAAAATACAGGATGGTGTCAGTGTTTGGCGACACTGTTTTTAATCTTCACATTTCTCACTGACAGGAGGTAATGGTTATCCATGGGAGACCTGTCACATGACAACAGCTTCTTTACCACCAGGAGAGTCACAATATGGCCTCCCAAACCACCTTAACAGTCATAGCATCTTGGGCTTCTCTTTCTGAAAATGCTATCTCAGGTCATAGAGGTAAAAAGAAGACTTTTATTAGTTCTAGAATCTTTTATTTTGATTTCTAAATAATTATAAAATGCCTTCTCTAATTGTAACATTACTATTATCACATAAATTAGAACATAATGTTCCATTTCTATTCCAATGTTCTTAAGATTAGACCATAAAGCAAATTGATTTATTGATAGGTCAAACTGACAAAAGAGTTGGTAGTAAAGACTGACATCTATCATTCCAGTCACCACTCATGGAAAGTAAAACTTGACTTCTGCTGCTCAGCATGGAAGAATGGGTTTCATTAGAATGTTCTAGTCCAGGGGCACCTGGGTGGCTCAGATGGTTAAGCATCTGACTTTGGCTCATGTAAGTGTCTGACTTCAGCTCAGGTTGTGATCTCATAGTTCATGAGTTCAAGCCCCGCTCTGGCTCTCAGTGCAGAGCTGGTTTCCTACCCTCTCTTTCTGCCCCTTCCCCACTTGTGCTCATGCGCTCGCTCTCTCTCTCTCTCTCTCTCTCTCTCTCGTTCAAAAACAAATGAACATTAAAAGAAAAAAAGAAGCTTCTATTCCAGGGAATGTTTTATGTCAAATTCTGGAACTGTTGCAGGAGTATCCATCACCAATTTATCCAAGGTCCAGAGACAACTTCATTGTATTCCATAATCAATCACTAAAAATCAACATTTATAGTAATAACATAAACTTTCCAGGCACAACGCAAACATAAAGCCAAGACTTGATCAATAATTTTTAAAAAGAAAGCTTCAAAGCAAATTAAAGCATTTATTTACTTCAGATAAGATCATAAGGAAAGAAGTGCAATTCTTTGTTCCCACAAGCTTAACTTGGGCTTTGCTGGCTGCTTTTCATGTGCTGATGAGGGACTGTTAGGTACATGACATTATTTGTGAAGGTCATTACCACGCTAATGATAGATAATTGTAAGAGCGCTTATTCTGGTGTATGTGTGTATATTTAAATACATTCCTGTAAACATATAAATCACAATTGACTTCAAACTTTTCCATGCCCATATAGGAATCTCCTCAAAAGATCTAAAATTCAGGGCTTCTAAACTTCAAGGCTTTTGGCATTTTGGACCAGATGATCCTTTTTTGTGAAGGGAAGTCCTGTGCATTATAGGATGTTTAGCAACATCTTTAGCCTCTACCTAGTGGATACCAGTGGCCCTCCTCTCCCCACCCCAAGTTGTAACAACTAAAATTGTCTCCAATAGTTGTCATATGTCCCCTAGGTGGCAAAGTTACTCCCAGTCAAGAATCACTGGTCTACATGATTAAAAAGTGGGGGCACCTGGGTGGCTCAGTCAGTTAAGCACCCAATTCTTAATCTCAGCTCAGGTCTTGATCTCAGGTTTATGAGTTCAAGCCTCACATTGGGCTCCATTCTGGGTGTGAGGCCTACTGAAAAAAAAAAAAAAAGTGGATCAAATTTTTCCTCAATTCTCTACATAATGTGAAAAGAAACATCACTGAAAGTTTGAAGTTTTAAAAAATGTGGCTCAAGAATAATTGAGGACTATTATATATGGCAGTTCCCGGTTCTCTCATTCTATTACTGGGAGTCATCCTGTCAAGCTCCTTTGTGTTTTACATGTAGAACCACCTTATCTCTCACTACTGACATATTTACCCTCAGAAACCAGTGTTTCAAAATGCTTGATGACAGGACGAATTTCTTTTTTCTTTTCTTTTCCAATGATTTAAGCATATATTTATTCCAACAGGCTGATACTTATAGTTTTCCACCTATATCTATTTTTTAAGTTTTTATTTAAATCACTGTTAGCTAACCTACAATGTAATATTAGTTTCAGGTGTGCAATTTAGTGATTAAACACTTCCATACAATACTCAGTGCTCGTCACAAGTGTCCTCCTTAATCCCCATCACCTATTTAGCCCATCCCTCCACCGTCCCCTCACTCTAATAACCATCAGTTTGTTCTCTATAGTTAAGAGTCTGTTTCTTGGTTTTCCTCTCTCTTTTCTCCCCTATAATTGTTTGTTTTCTTTCTTAAATTCCACATATGAGTGAAATCATATGGTGTTTGTCTTTCTTTGATGGACTTATTTCACTTAGCATAATATTCTCTAGCTCCATCCATGATGCAAATGGCAAGATTTTATTCTTTTTTATGGCTGAGTAATATTCCATTGTGTTTGTATGTATGCGCGTGTGTGTGTGTGTGCGTGTGTGTACGTGTACATGTCCTCTTTATCTATTCATGAGTCAATGAACATTTGAGCCTTTTCCATAAATTGATTCTTGCTGATAATGCTACTATAAACATCGGGTTGCATGTATCCATTTGAATTAGTATTTTTGTGTTTTGGGGTAAATATCTAGTACTGCAGTTGCGTGATCATAGGGTAGTTCTATTTTTAACTTTTTTGAGGAACCTCCATACTGCACCAATTTGCATTCCCACCGACATAAGAGGGTTCCCCTTTTTCCACATCCCCACCAACACCTGTTGTTTCTTTTGTTTATATTTTAGTCATTCTGATGCATATGAGGTGATATATCATTGTAGTTTTGATTTGTATTTCATTGATGATGAGTGATATTGAGCATCTTTTCATGTGTCTGTTGGCTAACTGTATGTCTTCTTTGTAAAAATGTCTATTCATGTCTTCTGCCCATTTTTTAACTGGATTACTTATTTTTTGGGGGTGCTGAGTTTGATAAGTTCTTTATTTATTTGGATGCTAACCCTTTTTCAGATATCTCATTTGCAAATATCTTCTCCCATCCCATAGGCTGTCTTTTAGTTTTGTTGATTGTTTCCTTTTTATCTTGTGCAGAAGCTTTTTATCTTGATGAAGTCTCAATAGTTCATTTTTGCCTTTGTTTCCTTTGCCTCAGGAGACATATTTATAAGAAGCTGCTGCAGCCAATGTCAAAGAGGTTACTGCCTGTGTTCTCCTCGAGGTTTTTAACGGTTTCCTGTGTCACATTTAAGTCTTTTTCCATTTTGCATTTATTTTTCTATATGATGTAAGAAAATGGTCCAGTTTCGTTCTTTTGCATGTTGCTGTCCAGTTTTCCCAACACCATTTGTTGAAGAAACTGTATTTTTAACATTGAATATTATTTCCTGTTTTGTACAAGATTAATTGACAGCAATCAGACAACAGAAAGAATTAAAAGACATCCAAATCAGCAAAGAAGTCAAACTTTGACTATATGCAGATGACATGATAATCTACATAGAAAGCCTGAAGGACTCCACCAAAAAATTTCTAGAACAGATACAAAATCATTGTATAGAAACCCATTGCATTACACCAATAATGAAGCAGAAAAAGAGAAAGTAAGAAAGCAATCCCATTTACAATTGCACCAAAAACCATACGATACCTAGGAATAAACCTAACCAAAGAGGTAAAAGCTCTTTACTCTGAAAACTATAAAACACTGATGAAAGTCATTGAAGATGACACAAAGAAATGAAAAAACATTCCATGCACATGGATTGGACGAACAAATATTGTTAAAATGTCCATATTACCCAAAGCTATCTACACATTTAATGCAATCACTATCAAAATACCAACATTAGTTTCACAGAGCTAGAACAAACAATCCTAAAATTTGTATGGAACCACAAAATACCTCGAATAGCCAAAATAACCTTTAAAAGAAAAACAAAGCTGGAAGCTTTGAATTCACAATTCAATTCCAGACTTCAACCCATATTACAAAGCTATAGTGATCAAGACAGTATCAAGGCTACTGGCACAAAAGAAGAGCAATAGAACAGAGAAGAAAACCCAGAAATGAACCCACAACTATATGGTCAATTAATCTTTGACAGGAAGAAATTTGTACCCACCATTTGACTCTCACACCATTCAGAGCTGTCCTTTCTCATCAACTGCCATTAGTGAGCATCAGGAATGGCAGCTAAGGACAGGAATCCTGGCTGGTGATCCCTAAACTCTTTTATTATCTATGAAATGAGTCCCAAATTTGGAGACTAGGATGTGAGTTGGCTGACTTCTCATAAGTACATGATCAAAGAGAACTATGCTATAAAATATCTTTTTCCCTTCTACTCACCCATTAGTTATGGCCTAAGTCTAGATAATAATATCCAAACCAATATTCCATAATCACTGTGTTCTGGATTATCTTTATTAATACAGTGTATAAGATAGTAATATCCCAGTTCCTTTTTTATGGTTCTAAATCCAGCATGAGTTAATTGAGCCTATAGTTCTCTCCACTTATAATCATCATTGCCCACTAAATTGAGACAAATGAAAAACATTTAAAATTCTGCTTGGACAAGTCATGGTTTGTATATGGCAGAGTGCATTCTAAATATACAGAAAGCGAGGTGCCTGGATGGTTCAGTTGGTTAAGTATCAGACTTCAGCTCAGGTTGTGATCTCACGGTTCGTGAGTTCAGGCCCCATGTCAGGCTCTGTGCTCACAGCTCAGAGACTGCTTCAGATTCTGTGTCTCCCTCTCTCTCTGCCCCTCCCACTCACATGCTGTCTCTGTCTCTCAATAACAAACATTAATTTTTTTAATAAACAAATACATATACAGAAAGCCGACAAATGTTTTTTCCCTCTCTCTTTCAAGAGAAAGAAAGAAAGAAAGAAAGAAAGAAAGAAAGAAAGAAAGAAAAAGAGAGAGAAAGAAAGAAAGGAAAATCCTGAGAGAGTAGACTCAGGAATAGCACACTGGAACTCTTAGTCTGAAATGGAGGTATTAGTGTGATATTTTCCACTCAGGATAAATTTAAGGCTTCCATTCTGAACAATCAAAACTGCTTGCAGCTTTGAAAAAGTGGCTTTTATAGCCCTAAGTTCTTAAGATTTTAAAAACCATAGAGACCAATCTCAGCTAAGGTGCCCCATTCCCTGTGTGTTTCAGTAGGACATCAGTTAAGCTTCACTCAAAGTATTTATCGACAATTTATGCATACTGTGCAGGCAGCAAACAAAAAAATTTAGGGTTTAAATAGTTTGTAAATACCTTTGTTTCTAAGCATAGGAAATATGAAAAATAAATGCAATGAAGAAAAGAAAGATATGACATTTTTTTTAGAATACCATAGAGAATTGTTTTATATTTTTTAAAATATAAAATGTGAATGTTTACCTTTGTAAGTGATTGATCAACAGTTCTAAGTGCAACTCTATTTTGGTTATTTTTACCCATAAACTTCTAATTATTTACATCTATGAGGGTTTTGAATTCTATGCTTTTAATATACTTATGGTGCTTAGAAAGAGAACAATGTAAGTGAAGCTGACATTACTGGAAAAAGAACAATAAAACATACTTGATAAATATACAAGTTGTATTGTTACATCTTTTAAACTGGATAATTCTGTACATGGCCAAATTTTTTTTTCATTCATAGTAGTCTAAAACTCCTGTTTAAAATAGGATATATAGGTAGGTAGGTAGGTAGGTAGGTAGATAGACAGATAGACAGATTTGAAAGCTTGTCATTTTCCCCTTAGAATTTCCAGGACACGTGTTTTCAACTATGTTACTTGCCCTAGTGAAAGGACATTGAAAGCAAGGAAATTGTTTTGACCCATAGCCCAAAAAAATTATAAACAGTTATGTCAGGAGATGATTTCTTTAAAAGATGATCAATCCACTTCCAGTTTTCAAATCCAACATGTAGAAAGTGTAAAAGCTGTGACTTTCATCTTTTTAATAAGTAAAAGCCAAAATTTTACTGAAACTGAAAATAAACGAATGACATCATAAGAGATGAGGCAGAATTGGAAATACTCTTGTGTAAATTACTGGCATCACACATGAAGTGATTTAGTGTTATTTGAAGATGGACTTAGATTAGTTAAAAATGTTCTTTTATAGTCTTCACTAAAGTTCCTTCACTAAAAAAGGAACTATAAATGATATGCAAAACAGGAGATAAAATGTAATAACACAAAATACTCAAAATGAGAGAAGGCATAAAAAAAGGAGAAAATAAAAGAAACAAAAAACAAATGCAATAAGTAGAAAATATTTTCAAATATAAGATATATTACCTAACTATATCAATAATCACTTTAAATGTGAATGATCTAAATACACCAATTAAAAGACAGAGATTGTCAGAGTGCTTCGAAATAAAAAAACAAGATCCAGTATGTTGTGTACAAGAAACCTACTTTAAATATAAAGACTCAGATAGGTGAAAAGTAGTGGGATATAAAAAGGGATATAGCATACGAACGTGAACCAAAAGGAAGCTATAACTATAATTATAGACAAAGCATACTTTAAAACAAGAAAAATCATCAGGGGTCTTTTAAAGAATGGCATTGTGTATGATAAAGGCTTCAATTATCTAGAAAACATAACAATCCTTAATGTGTATGCACCTAATGGTACAGCATCAAAATATGTGAGGCAAAAACTGATAAAATTACAATGAGAAACAGACAAATCCACTATTACTATTCATAACTTCAACACCTCCCTTTCAACTAACTGATAGATTGAGCAGGCAGAAAATCAGTAAGAACATAACTGACCTGAACAACACTACCAATCAATTTGATCTAATTGACATTGATAGAATAGCCCACCCAACAACAGCAGAATACACATTCTTTTCACATTGAGGATTTACCTACAGACCACATTCTGGGCCATAAAACACACCTTAACAAATTTAAAACAATGGAATTCATACAAAGTATGTTCACAGACCACCATGCATTTAACTACAAATCAGAAAGATAGCTAGAAAATTCAGAATATTTATTGAGTAAATAGCACACTTCTAAAGGCAGATGGTCAAAGAAGAAATCTCAAGAGAAATTTTTTTAATGAACTCAGTGAAAATAAAAATACAACTTATCAAAATTTGTGGTATACAGTTAAAACAGTTCTTAGAGGGAAATTTATAGCATTAAATGCACATATCAGAAAGGAAGAATGACTTAAAATCAGTTATCTAATTTTCCATCTTAGGAAACTAGAGAAAGAAGAGTGATTTAAGCCTTAAGCTAGCAGGAGAAATCATTTTAAAAATAGAGCATAGATCAGTGAATACAGAAAAATAATAAAGATAATCAACAAAACCAAAAGACTGCTATTTGCAAATATCAATAAAATTGATAAACCTCTATCCAGGCTAACCAAGGGGAAAAGGAGAGAAGACATGAATTCCTGATATCAGAAATAAGAAGTCATCAGTACTGTTCACATGGACACTAAAAAGATAAAGAAACCCTTTAAACACTATAGCCACAAATTTGAAATGAACCAATTCCTCCAAAGACACAATCTACCAAAAGGCACACAAAGATAAATCAATAATTGGAATCAACCTCTACCAATTTAAAAAACTGCATCAGTACTTAACAATCTTCCATCAAGAAAGGACCAAGCCAGATGATTCCTTTATGAATTCTATCAAATATTTAAGGAAGAAATTATGTCTGTTCTTCATAATCTTTTCCAGAAAATAGAAGGAGAAGGAACACTTCCTAACTCATTCCATGAGTTAATTTACTCTAGCCACATTGGCCTTAGTTTTACTTAAATAAACTTGGCACACCTCTACCTCAGGGCCTTTGTACTTTCTGTTCCTTATACCTGGACACTCAACCTCAAAATGTCCATATGGTCTATTTCTTTATCTCCTTGAAATTTTTGTTCCATGGATTCTGGCATATATTTAAAATAGCAACAAACTTGAACTTACTTAACCATCACTATTTATTCTCTTTCTATGCTTTTCTTCGCCCCTCAGTACTTAGCTCTATCTGGCCTATTATATATTTTACAAGTCATTTTCTGTTTCCCTTCACGGAACACTCTGTAAGGATATAAGTTCTTGCATAGATTTTTCACTGTTGCATCTTCAGTAAAATAGCACATCATCATAATATTTGCTCAATATATAATCCTAATTGTTGAGTAAATGAACAGATGAATTATGCAGAAGAACATTAACTTTTTTTCCTAAGCCTAGGTTACATTGTAAAGAGTAACTCAAGAGCTACAGATGAGCCTTTTTCCTTTAGCAAGACTCTTTTTTTCCTATAGCAAAGTTAATTACAAGTTTTCTCATAAACTAATAAGTGTAATTAACTAAAAGTTAATTACAAGTTTTCTCATAAACTAATAAGTTTTCACATAAACTCATGTGTCTTTGGGGAAAGAAAGGCATAGTCCATCATCCTATTGAAACCTTATTATAACTTTTTTTATTTATATAATTCATATTCCATTCAATCATATACTTTATATTAATATTATTACCTTATATTGTCACTTAAATTTAAATGTGTTATAGTGTATTAATAAATGTGATGCTTTATATAAATCTTAGCACAGGTTCTAGACACATAATAGTTTCTCAATAAATGTTAGCTCTTACAAGTTTGTCCTCAGGGTATATGTACCTACTATTTGTGTAAATAGTCACCAGATGGCACTCTGGTTCACTGTGGTGAACACAATTCACGTACTTCTTCTCCTGAAGACTATCCAGAAAATTAAGTCTTAGCCACTATCTTTTACTAGCCAAACTCTACTATTAAACACCAAACATCAAAACTGGTATAGCTTTATATATACTAGAACTGAAATCCATGACCATCATTACGATTTCAAATGGGCACACAAAGATCCTACATTGTTTAATACTGAAATACTGCTCAGTGTTTTTAATATTATTTAAGGTTCCCTAACTCAGTGAATTTTTCTCTCTCATTCTCAATCCAAATATCTTGAAATCATTCATGACAGCTCTATCTCTCTTATCCACTAGATAGGTTTTATCACCAAATTCTGTTGACTTTATTGCCTAAATATTTCTCAAACCCATCCATTTTTCTTCCCACTCTATTGCTTTTACCATAACAAACTAAAATCAACTCTTCCCTGGACTAAACCTGATCACATTAGATACCTGCCTTTAGTTGAATGCCATTGTTCTTATAATAGAGACAAAAGTCTTGACATACCAATCAAGACCCTCCATACTTACCTCCCACTTTTTTCCCATTCTCAGTGTTCAAATGCACTGGGATACCATGCTCTTTTCTTGTATCCTAGGGCCTCTGACATGCTTTTCCTCTCCCTTAAATGTCTCACTCTTAGCCATATCCACCTTTTCACCTACTTAACATTCTTTCTAAACATTAAATGGTCAGATAGAAAAGTAAATGTTACTTCTTTATAGAAGTTTTCCCAATCTTTTGTGCTGCTGTTTCTACTGTTATTTGCTACCATGGAACGATATTCCATTTTCTCATTAGTTTACAATTTTAATTATTTTGTGAGTATTTAATTATTGTCTTCCTCCTTCTTTATAATGTACAAATTCCTTAAGAACAGAGATTATGTCTGATTTTGCTTTTATTTAATCTCCAGCCTCTGTTTGGTGTCTGGAATATTTATGGTATTCAATATATATTTGTTGAATGAGTGAAGAAAACTTCTTTGCATTGTTTTAATTTAATTTCAGTATAGTTAACATATTAGTTTTAGGTGTACAATAAAGTGATTCAACAATTCCATGCAGAAAACTTATTGTTGACTGCCATTAACATGACTCCACAATTCTTAGTATCTCTCCAACCCACATTTCCAGTTCATAGAAGATAAAATCTGACTATCCCTGCTTGGGTCATAACCAACCCTGGATCAAAAAACTATGGCCAGAACTTTAAGGCTAAGAGTACAAATGTAATCACTATGGTCTCATACATTTTTCCGAGAAAAGGGGAGATTACTTTGAGTCAGCAGCTCACCGAAGAAGTATCTACTACAAATCCCTACCTCACTGGGTTGTTACAGGGAGTAAATTGGAGGTCATACTTAAAGCATGGTGTTCTGCAAAGTGTGAGTATTTGACATTTCAAAGACTTGTTTTTGTTTTCAACTACCTTTTCAAGTATTTTACACATATACATGAAGATTATTAGTCTGCCCTCAAATATTTCAACATAGATTTTTTTTTCCACTGGCGTATTCTAGAGTTATAAAATCTTCAAACAGGAAAATGATTTACAGCATGTATCCATAGTACTTAATTATCTGGCATAGATCATAAATTGGTGACCATCTATTAACAATCATATATTGAAAACCAATTATCCAAAAAGTACTGACTTAATAATAAATGTGGATAAGTAAGCCCACATCAAAGCAACTCATCGCAAGGGTGGTAAAAGATAAGCAATCAGGAAGAAATAAAAAGTCTTATGAGAGAGCTGTGAACCAAGTACCACAGAGGTACAAAGTGGGAACAACACCATAAAATATGGGAAAGCAGATTCTTACAAGGGTATCAAATGTATACATATGAAACATTCTCCTGCATAAATTGCTATTGGGTGTTTTATTCCTTCACAGGATAAAAGTGGAGAATGTTCTCCTTCTCACTCAAAAAACCTATGTAGGTCTATCAAATTCATAAATGCCAGGTGTCTCATAGTTATAGAAAATCTATATCCCCATGAACATCTCCCTCTTCCCTACAAAAACCCATTTTCCTATGATCTAATGGTAAAAAGGCAAGTTCAAGTTTGTAAAAATTAGAAATAGAAAGCAGACACTAACAAGTGAGGACTATAAAGTCTTTTTCATGACCTTCAAGAATCCACTTTCTCTTAAATTCCTTGACTCCTAAGACTCCACAATGATATTGAATTTTTCTTCAAAGTGATCAATATTCCAATTTTCTCAGTCTAGAAGAATCAAGCTAACAAAACAGTTCAAATACCAACTTTAAAGCAATTATGAAATCATGGGGTAGAAGAAGAATGTGAATTCCAGTATGGTCTTGTTTAAATCAGTTGACTGGACATAAAATATTTTACACACTTATAGGATTTCTATGATTTGACTTTTTCATATATTCTCTTTTCTTTTACAACTTATGGATTAGCTCTAAACCTTAGAAAAACTACAGCTAATTCCACGGAGCAAGTATCCACAACTCCTGGGCATTAGGTTGTCCTTCTATCTTTTAGTAAGTTCAAACTCTCCCATATATTCTAAGCTACTTTATTTTACTTATTTATTTGTTTGTTTGTTTGTTTGTTTTTAATATTTATTGTCAAGTTGGCTAACATACAGTGTATACAGTGTGCTGCTCTTGGTTTTGGGGTTAGATTGCCATGATTCATTGCCTACATACAACACCCAGTGCTCACCCCCAACAAGTGCCCTCCTCAATGCCCATCACCCATTTTCCCCTCTCCCTCATTCCCCATCAACCCTCAGTTTGTTCTCTGTATTTAAACGTCTCTTATGGCTTGCTTCCCTCCTTCTCTGTTTGTAACTATTTTTTCCCCTTCTCTTCCCCCATGGTCTTCTGTTCAGTTTCTCAAGTTCCAGATATGAGTAAAAACATATGATATCTGTGTTTCTCTGACTAATTTCACTTAGCATAATACCCTCCAGTTCCATCCACATGGCTGCAAATGGCAGGATTTCATTCTTTCTCATTGGTAAGTAGTATTCCATTGTATATATAAACCATATCTTCTTTATCCATTCATTAGTTGATGGACATTTAGGCTCTTTCCATAATTTGGCTATTGTTGAAAGTGCTGCTATAAACATTAGGGTACAAGTGCCCCTATGCATCAGCACTCCTGTATCCCTTGGGTAAATTCCAAGTACTGCTGTTGCTGGTCATAGGGTAGTTCTATTTTTAGTTTTTTGAGGAGCCTCCACACTGTTTTCCAGAGCGGCTGCACCAGTTTGCATTCCCACCAACAGTGCAAGAGGGTTCCCATTTCTCCACATCCTCACCAGCATCTGTTGTTCCTGAGTTGTTCATTTTAGCCACTCTCACCAGTGTGAGGTGGTATCTCAGTGTGGTTTTGGTTTGTATTTTCCTGATGATGAGTGATGTTGAGCATCTCTTCATGTGTCTGTTAGCTATCTGGATGTCTTTTTTGGAAAAGTGTCTATTCATGCCTTCTGCCCATTTCTTCACAGGATTATTTGTTTTTTGGGTATTGGGTTTGGTAAGTTCTTTATAGATTTTGGATACTAACCCTTTATCTGGATGCATTTGCCAATATCTTTTCCCATTACGTTGTTTGCCTTTTAGTTTTGTTAATGGTTTCCTTTGCAGTGCAGAAGATTTTTATCTTGATGTGGTCTTAATAGTTCATTTTTGCTTTTAATTCCCTTGCCTTCGGAGATGTGTTGAGCAAGAAATTGCTGCAGCTGAGGTCAAAAAGATTGTTGCCTATTTTCTCCTCTAGGGTTTTGATGGTTTCTTGTCTCACATTTATGTCTTTCATCCATTTTGAGTTTATTTTTGTGTGTGATGTAAGAAAGTGGTCTAGTTTCAATCTTCTGCATGTTGCTGTCCAGTTCTCCCAGCACCATTTGCTAAAGATACTGTCTTTTTTCCATTGGATACTCTTTCCTGCTTTGTCAAAGATTAGTTGGCCATACATTTGTGGGTCCAATTCTAGGTTCTCTATTCTATTCCATTTGTCCATGTGTCTGTTTTTGTGTCAATACAATACTGTCTTGATGATTATAGCTTTGCAGTAGAGGCTAAAGTCTGGGATTGTGATGCCTCCTGTTTTGGTTTTGTTTTTGTTTTTTTCAACATTACTTTGGCTATTTGGAGTCTTTTGTGGTTCCGTACAAATTTTAGGATTGTTTGTTCTAGCTTTGAGAAGAATGCCAGTGCAATTTTGATTGGGATTGCATTGAATGTGTAGATTGCTTTGGGTAGTATTGACATTTTAACAGTATTTCTTCTTCCAATCCATGAGCATGGAATGTTTTTCCATTTCTTTGTGTCATCTTCGATTTTCTTCATAAGTTTTCTATAGCTTTCAGCATATAGATCTTTTACATCTTTGGTTAGGTTTACTCCTAGGTGTTTTATGGTTCTTGGTGCAATTGTAAATGGGATCAATTTCTTTATTTTTCTTTCTGTTGCTTCATTATTGGTGTATAGAAATGCAACCGATTTCTGTACTTTGATTTTGTATCCTGCAACTTTGCTGAATTCATGTGTCAGTTCTAGCAGCTTTTTGGTGGAATCTTTCAGGTTTTCTATGTAGAGTATCATGTCATCTATGAAAAGTGAAAGTTTGACTTCTTTGCCAATTTGGATGCCTTTTGTTTCATTTTGTTGTCTGACTGCTGAGGCTAGGACTTCCAACACTATGGTAAACAACAGTGGTGACAGTGGACATCCCTGTCATGTTCCTGATCTCTGTTATTTTAAATCATTTGAGAATCAGTTGTAAACGTTAGGTGGTTACATCTGAGAAGCTTATACTATTTGTACCCATCCTCAAGACAAATTCTATTTATTTTTATTTATCAGCACTTCTCCATATTTCTCCTCATTTTGTACTTTTTGGTTAAACACTGGTTAGTGAGATCTTCCTCCAAGCAATCAATTCCTTTTAGGATAAATTTGTTTTCCTTTGTTTTGTTAATCCATCACCCAAAAGTAGGAAAGATGCAGTATATTTTTAATTAAAATTTTGTTTACAATAAAAATGTACTAACTTTAAATAGTACAAAAAGAAAAACTCTCATCTTGTACAATATGTTATTAATGCAGATATGAAGAGCCCATAGTAAAAATAAAACCCCAGTAAACAAACATTCTCTCCTCACATGATCAACTGCACACACTGTAGCTCAGCCCTCTGACTGAATGCACACATGTTCAGAGCAAATACTCATAAATTTCCATTCTCATCTATTGCTCCATTGATCTGGCCTCCTAAATATGCTTGTCTTAAAGACAAAGCAACTCAACAACATTCAGAATCAGCAAGAAATAAATGAACCACAGTTATATATCACTAGGAGAAGAAAAGATCTGATACAATTAAAATAATGAAGTAAACTAACATGTGTACAGAGAAAGACCCAGAATAGCACATAAGACCAACTCTTAACACCAAATGCACAAGTGACACCAGTAATGGGAGTAAAGGAGATGTTCTGACAACTACATCTGTTACCAAAATAGATACCATGACAAATAAAAATAGCAAGAACAAGCCCTATAATGGAATTAAGACAGAGCATAGTAAACTAATGACTGAGGATAAAGACAAACGTGGTGACAATGGCAGGTAGTGTGACAAATGAAATGCTTGGATAAGCAAAATTCGGGAAACCAGACAGCTGAAAGACCCAAGACCAAGACTGAGACAAATCTGTCAGCAATACAGATAGCATCACACTCTGCCAGAAGACAGTGCTAAATTATAAATGTTAATGATGGATGGATTCAGCAAAGCCACAAGCAGAACAAAAGAAATGAAATGGAAAAACACCCTTGCTGCAGTGCTTGATATAGGTCCTCATTTAAGGAAGATGTGATAGTCATTTTCTCTTATGAAGGGGGCCATCTTTGATTTCACGTAAAATGGCAGCATGCTATTATGACCTTTAGTTATTAGGAAATATTCACAGAATCTTGAATTCAGCAGTAAAATAGTCTTCACAAATTAAGAGGAGAGAAGAAAGAAAAGAGAAACAAAGAAAGAGAACAGAGGGGAAAAGGAGGAAAGAGGCTAAAAAAAGAAAAGAAATAAAAGGTAAAAGGAAAGGGGGAAAATGGTGGGAGACTTTTAAAAATCAATTATTGAAGTACTTACTGAACATCTACTGTGTGGCAGATACTACACACAGCACTTGAGAAAATGTGGTGGAAAGAAGGCCATCCTGGTTTCTGGCCTCATGGAGCTTATAATTTGGTAGCAGTAAAAGACATTAATCAAGCCACAAAGAAATGTACAGGTGAAATGCCGATAAGTGTCGTGAAGGGGTGCATGATACTCTGAGTTCACATAACAGAGATTATAGGAAGGCCATTGTCAGTTCTAAGGAAATGATAATGAAGCTGGGATGTAAAAGAGCAGAGGTTTGACTGCATAGGTGGAGAGTCCTCCAGGCAGTGGAACTGCACACACAAAGGCCCTGTGGTGAGAAGAGTGAGAGAGGAGGACTAAAAGAAGGAGGAGGCGAAGCTAAAACAGACAGCGCTTGAGGGAGTCTGGCATGCTTAATGAGGCTGGGGGATCCAGCTTTCATTCAAGCTTTTTCAACTTCATCGTAAGAGCATCGTAACAGCCACTGAAAGTTTTAAGCATAAACGGAGCATAATCTCCGTTTACTGAGCAGCTCCCACACCAACTGAAAGAATTGTTAATCTGAACCACCTACTTATCTTTCCTAGTTGCCTCAGGACACAAAGATACATGGAGAAACGCATGTATATAAGATTACTCTACTTTAGGCATGCCCCAAAGAGGATATTTGCAAAATCACAGGTAGGACTGGTAAGATTAGAGATATTATTTATAAAAATAGTGTTGCCATTTGACTGAAAAATACACAAATACATAAAGAATAGAGAATAACTACATCACCAGAGTCTACAGAGGGAAACCAAAACCCACAAGTATCGTCCTTATGTCACTGAAAACCAGCATGGAGACGGGTTACCTCAAAGAGCCAGGGCAATTAAATGCCATGAACATTTAAGTGTATATTTATTCATCAAGACTTCTCCGAACATATAAATATATGAGGTCACCATAATGGATGCTGGAACAAAATTGAGCCATACTGCTAGGCACACTGTATACCATTTAGAGAGGAAGACAAATTCTCACTGGTTTTGAGAAGGCAATTATGGAGAGAAAAAAACAGAGTACAAAGTAGATGTGAAAGAAATGGACCACCATGGGGGCTGGAGCAGGAAGAAGAAAACTAATTTCCTCCCAAATTAAAATGAAAACCTACCTACTGCTTTTATCAACTAAAACATAAAGAATAGTCAATAAAGGTATCTTTTCCTTTTAAAGGCAGATAAACAAAATTGGCATCTTGTACATGGGAAGCTCTTAATGTATTTATGAACACATAAATGGGAAGAGGAAATTGCTGATGGCTGAAACTTGTGATCAGTGAGGGATAATTTGTTTAACCTTCTGGGCTCTCTTTTATGTAAAGACCTCAGTGAAGGTTAACAGAATGGACCTCGTGCAGAGGCAATAACCACCTGACTGTATGTTGTGATACAAGGATTGTCAAAAACACACTTGCATGAAATTCCCATGTTAAGTCACTTTATAGGTTAAAATATTAAATGTCCTCTATTAAAATGCAAATATTTTAAATATTATAGCAATTGTCTTGTTGCCCAGAGTGTGGCCAATGAACCAGCAGCATCATCTAAGACAACGTAGAAATGCAGAATCTCAGGTTTCACCCAGACTTGCTGAATCAGAGCCCACATTTTAAGTTGATCTCTGGGTGAATTACATGCACATAAAAGCATACAGCACGCTTGTGCGTGTGTATGCACACGCACCTACACCTTCCACTGGAAGGTAATTCAGTAAATGGTTGCTTATCTTTTATACCTAGAATATCTTCACACTATCCTAAGAAGATCATAGAATTCCTGAATAACTTTTTAAAAAACCATATCAACAACAACAAGACAGTACTTGTGAATTAAGAGTAACACTGGGACGCCTGGGTGGCTCAGTCAGTTGGGTGACCGGCTTCAGCTCAGGTCATGACCTCATGGTTTGTGAGTTCTAGCCCCGCGTCGGGCTCTGTGCTGACAGCTCAGAGCCTGGAGCCTGCTTCAGATTCTGTGTCTACCTTGCTCTCTGCCCCTCCCCCACTCATGCTCTGTCTCTCTCTGTCTCTCTCTCAAAAATAAATAAACATTAAAAAAATAAAAATAAATAAATAATAAAATAAAAATAAAAAAAGAGTAACAGGAAAGTTATGAGTCTTGGGACACAGCCAAAATGGTGAGCCTGAAGCTGACACCAGTCAGAGTATTTATGGAACCAGAATCTGACAGTGAGCATGAGCTCCTGCACACTGAGGTGGGATGAAATAGGAAAAGAGGGAAGGAGAATGAATGAAAGGCCATGGGAAAATACTACTTTATGATTTTCTTTATAGGTATCCCTGGTTTATGCAATTCACCAACATATTTGCTTCGTGGTGCCATTTTACAACAAATTAACAATTCCCTAACTTGCCCATACCTTTCAGAGAGAGAAGGCAAGGCATTTGTAACCTTGGCTTAGGGGTTCTCTAGCTTCTAGGCCTCTCTAGGTTTCTAACTCACTTCAGTGCTCTAAAACAAGGCACTTAGCTTTCTGAGCCTCGGTCTCTCACCTGCAGACAGGATGTTTGCACTGCAAGCTCTCTACGATGAATTCCAGCTACATATACCATGATTCTAAGTGGCATCTTACTGGAGCGCCTGGGTGGCTCAGTCAGTTGAGCATCCGACTTTGGCGCAGGTCATGATCTCACAGTTCGTGAGTTCAAGCCCTGCATTTGGCTCTCAGCGCAGAACCCACTTCGAATCCTCTGTTTCTTCTCTCTCTGCCCCTTCCCTGCTCTTGCACACACACTCTCTCTCTCTCTCTCTCTCTAAGATAAACATTCTTTAAAAGAGAAAGAAGTGGCATCTTCCCAACATATGCCAAATCATGTTAGAATCACACATTTCCAACCAAACCTACCCATCTGCTCCTCCGTAATCTTCCCTTCAAAGGGCTACCCACATTACTAACAGATTCCCTCAGAGTCAGTACCTGGTGAAAGAATGCCCAAAGGAGCTAGAATTAAAGTAGCAGAGCTATTAAGTATGTATGTATATATTAACACACTCAATATATGTTCTTGTGTGTTCAGATGCATATTATATATAAGCTGTAAATAATACTTTTCTTGTTACCTCTTATAGTTTACTAACTTTTCACTTAAAGTTAACTTAGTTGCAGCGATCACTGACATTAATGGAAAGTATCCATATCTCTACATATGGAAAACATATTAGCCTAAGGGAAATCTGTCACCCAGAAATTGCAGAAGATTTGTAGAAGACATGACTCCTGAATGGAATGGAGAATTATCCGAAGCATAGATTTGTATAATGCATAAGCATCCTCCGAGAAGTCTCCAGAATCCTAGGAAGGTGATCCTGTAAAAAACCCTATCTCCTTTAACAAGGCATGGTGGACACCTGGAATTGTTGAATTTGCAGAGTTAATTATGGAAAGCTTTGGGGGGAGGAGGAAATGTAATTGTTTTTTCAAATGCTCTCATGAAGAACTTTTTTTTTATTAACTTTCTGTTTTGATGAGAGTAGGGTTAGCAACAATTGTCTAAATGGTTTTCAAGTATAATGTAGAGTTCACATTATACTTGGATTGGTTGAACTGGGACCCATTTTTAGCTAATCATATCCCTGGTTATACTTGCAGTGGATAGAGAGATTAATCAGACCCAGAAAAAAAACAAAACCTCTGCCCGTTTTGCAAATACCCATCCATGCTGGAAAGAATAATTGAAACAAAGGCGTTTCCACAGAGTACCCCACAAGAACTCTCCCTTGAAAGACGGTTACACTTTCTCTCCAGTGAATATTCCTACTCCAGGATCTAAAGTTCTCGACTGTGGTTTCTGAAAAATCCCTCTCGTCATTTGAAAGTCAAGAGAAAACCTGCTTGAGTAAGTATTCCACTGTATTCTTTCCACATTTCCACTCTTTCATCAATGTATCTATTAAAATGACAACTGATGATTTTCTTTTTATTCGCTTATCATTGGTGGAAGCATCAAGTTCCTGGGCCACATATTTGCAGCTGTGAAACAGCCATGCTATTTCACAGGCTATGCTTTTTCTTTGCTGCTCAGCTCAGTTCTACAATAGCAAACATCTGAGTAGCAGCAGGACCTGCCAGTCTGAGCACAAGTCTGGGAGTCAGTAACTTTGAGTTCAAATCCCGACTCTGACACATGTTTGTTCTGAAGATGTGAGCTGTGCTATGAAAGCACTCTCCATGCCTAGAGACTACTGTGCTTATATGCTACCACAAAGAAATCTTTCTGGCAGCTGGGCTTATGGAATTTTCAATAGTCTTCTAATAAAGGTTTGGTCTGCCACAAAAAAAAGTGTAGTAAAAGGCAGAGAGCAAATAGCCCAGCTTGCCCTTCAGTCAGAATGACTTTGACTGCTCAGAGTCCAGTAGGTGGCAAAAAGAAGATTTCAAGGTCAATTTCCTCACCTTTCAAACCTGTGATTTCATATTAGAGGATCAGGCTGTCAGCCTTCCTGTGTCGAGAATTCTCTCTGGGAAGGTTAATGTCACTTCTAAGCTTAATAATGACCCCAAAGTTAGGAATGTACTGTAAACATCCTGAATGTGATGAATAAGTCAAAATAAACAAGGATAATAAAAGCAAACTGTGCCTGAGATTATTTAAAGCTAATACTGGCTGCAAAATAAGACAAAAACATAAGCTAAGGTTGTATCCATTGAGAATCAAATTTTTATATGAAAAGGAAAGCATTTAATCAAATATGCAGATGTACCTTCTTCTTGCTATGAAACTGAAATTTTCCAGTCTAATGTTTAGCAACACATAACCCAACACAAATCTTCTGAAAATTAAGTATCCAATGAAATGTACAAAATATAAAGTCTCACCATTTTCATCTGTAGATTGTATACAGCATCTTTGCTCTTAGTCGTGTCACACGACCATAATGGGTTTAAATATGTTTTTTTATGTTTAAGAGCATAAGTGAAATGTACATCACTATAGAATCATTAGATTTGGCCTCTGGTCTTAAAATCTTGTCAAAAGGTATTTGTTCAGTTATTCTAAGCCATCATGATTTTTGTTTTTCTCTCATGCAATGGTCCTCAACCTGGCTGCACATTGAAATCATCTAGGGAGCTTTCAAAAATTTCCAATTCCCGACCCCATCCTAGACCAATTAAACTAGAAGATCTAGGGGTGGAACTGAGAAATTACTGTTCTCAAAGGGTGCTTCCAAAGTGTAGTTAGGGCAAAGAATCACTAATGGAGTGCAAATCTACTTATATAATAATAAACTGGAAAGCCAAGAACTAACAAATGAAAACTAGGCATGCTCCAGGATGTGATGCAAACATCTTCCTCACCTTTATATTTCTTCTTAAATGCCATTTTCCACTAAGCTTCTAATTATTATCTCACCTAAGAGAGCTTGGAAGACCAAAAGATTAGTGAAGAGAGAAAATCGGGACCCATACCCAAATTTCCACAATTTGGATTAATTAGAAAAGTCTATCTAAATTAATGGAAATTCAACATGTTAAGATACTTCTGAAAGAAATTTAATTTTCTGCCTCAAAATACCATCTTTATCCAAACAAAGGCTTTCAGGTTCAACTAATGCATCTTTCATTCATTGAGTGAGGTTCAAAGAAGTCCATTAGGGATTTTTTTCAATGAATAGGTTTTTAAAATATGTGTTGAATCACTATGTTGTGCATATAAAATGAGCATAACATGTGTGTCAACTATAATTTAATTTAAAAAATAATTTGAAGAAACTAAATTAAATTATATAAGAGAACATGGGGGAAAATAAATAAGTAAATGAAATGTGTCATTAGCAAGTAAGTTGTATCAGTACATCATCTGCATAGATGTTAATATATTTGTATAAAGATTAGATGACTATAACTTTATAACAAGAAACAAATAGAACATTTGTAGGAGGCTCTATTTTCCTAATTCTTCCTGACTATAATTGGGAAGTTCTAGTACTTTCTACTACTGATAGACTCAGTTGCAGACACCCACATCTGACTTCTCATTTGACCTCTTGCTCTCTCTCTCTCTCTCTCTCTCTCTCTCACACACACACACACACACACACACACACACTCTTTGAAAATGTAGATGTGTCATCAGGTCAACTGCCTAACTAGCAGAGCCTTGAATTAGTCTTGTTTCTAACACACCTGGTTTCCACCGTGCTGGGGATGAGAACTGGCATCTTAATCATTGCTGAGACTATACTGCTTTATCATCATGTGATTCAGAGCTAAACCAAGGAACTTGCCAGTCAGGGACAATAAAATATTATAAGAAGTATTGTTATTACTGGAAATGTGATGAGAAAACTGCTTAATCAGAACTCTTCTGAAGAAGAGTACTATATTACATTGTTAGGAATGAGCCACCTTCTGAGGAAGGAAGAATAAGATCATCAGGGAATCTAACTGCCTGCCAAAGAGTAAGGACCTGGATAATTGCTGGACTGTCCGGGTGAACAAGTTCAGGACTATGGTTGACTTGCTCAGAACCATGTTAGGGAGGCTGGACATTGCCACTGTTAGTTGTCAGTCTCTACGTTCCCTGTGTGCTCCTTGCTTTTCCTTTAAATCAGTGGTCATCTAAGTGAGATTTCTAGACCTGAAATGTCTTCTGAAATCTTGTTAGATACATATTCTCAGGACTTTCCCCAGATCTACTCAACCAAAAACTATAGGATGAAACCCAGTAATCTGTGTTTTAACAAGTTCTTCGGGTCATGCTGAGGTATTCTCCAACTTCAGAACCATTGCTCTAAGGGCTGAATAAAAAATGAAGAGTGAAAAAGTTAATAATGGGTGTTAACTTATTAGTCTCCCTGAGATACCATGCTACAGATATATTCCATCCCTGACTAATATTGTGTGTATAGTGTCCCTGTCTAGATTTCCAGTTCCCCATTAGGAACGGAACTATTTCCTCACCTCTAACCCATTATGGCTGGGATCCTGTCACTATTTAGCTACCATCACTCCTCCATTATTAACGATGTGGATCCTATACCTTTATCATGCAACCATTCCCTGAACATAGTCAGGAATGTACTGACTGCTTCAAATAACTACCAATGCTTCTTATACTCCTTTCCATATCATGACTACTGATTTTCTCCTACAATGCAGGGTCTCCTGGTGTGTCTCCCTTTCATAGCACTGAGTCCCTTAATCATGAATGACTAAATAAAATCCTAGAGATTTATACAGCAAAGGACCTGCTACGGTCTGTGGCTGAATGGGTTAGGTATCTTCACTATCAAATCACCTTCCTTAATCTTCTGCACACTATCCAACAACCAGGGGTGTATTAAAATATTTAAAAACCCAATCTATGAGGAAAAAGAAGTCATGATCTATAACGTTTGCCAATTTCTAAGATGTAAAGACTTCCACCTGGCTACCAACATGATGGCACCAAATGCAGAGTTGCCACAAGATGTGTATAATCAATTCTGGAGAACCTGTGTAAGCTATCTACAGCCCACGACTGTCAGAGACTCATAGTAATCCAAATAACCCCTCTGTCCAAGTCCACCAAATTGATAAATGCAGAACTGTTAAAATGAAACTATAACACCAGCAAGTATGAGAATATAAACCTACAAAACCTCTGGTTAACATAATGTCTACAATTCACTTTTTGACAAACATTTATTGTGTATCTACTAGGCAATATGAATAGAGCCGTGGCAAAAGCGTACTTCTTTACAAAGAGTAGATAATAAGCACAATAGCTAATTAAAATAAGTATATTAGATGGCAATAAGGGCTACAAAGAAAAGTTAAAGGAGATAGGGAATATTCAGGGCTTCAATTTTAAACAGTATAGTCAGAGAAAGTCTCACTGAGAGGCAGGCATTTATGCACAGGCCCAGAGGAAATGAAGAAAGCATTTTACATGGAAAAGCAACAGTAAGTGCCAAGGTCCTCAGACAGGAAAGCACTTAGCCTCCTTCTTAGGCACAACAAGGAGGCAGTAGGTCCTGAATGGAACAAATAAGGAAATAAATGAGAGAATGAGGACAGATAGTACGAGGGTTTGTAGGACTTTCACAGTGATATGGGAGCCCTTGGAGGGTTTTAAGCAGAAGAGTGACATGATCTGATACACATTTTAGCAGGATCATTACAGAAAAGATTCTTCCTGTGCAAACTGAAAGAAGTGTGCAAACAGGACAACCGTGTAAGAAGATACTACAGTGACCCACAGGAGAGATAGTAGTAGAATGAGCCAGAGTGGCAGTGATGGAGATCAAGAGAAATGGTCAGATTCTGAATGTGTTATGAATATAGAGGCAACAGATTTGCTCATGGATTGGTTGTGGGGTATAAAAGAAAGGAACTCCGAGGTCATTGATTTGAGCAACTGGAGGATCCGGGTGGCATTAGATGAAGTAAGGAACCTGGCAGGAGCACACTGAGAAATCCAGTTTTGGACATGTCATGTTTGAAATGACTGTTAGATATCTGACAGAAGATGTAACATAAGTAGTACCTGTAAGAACTTGGAGTTCATGGGACAGTTCAGGGCTAGAACTGTACATTTGTGACTAGTCAGTGTATAGATGGTATTTAAAGCCATGAGACTGGATGATCCCAATAGTCAGTTCAGACATAGAATGGAAGCAGTCCAAGAACTGAGCCTTGGGAAAAGCCAGTAAAGGTGATAAAGAGAGGAACCAGACAAGTAGGATCAGTTGGTTCATTGTTTTCTGTAACTAACTTGAGAGAATCAGCTGAGTTGACAAACACAAAGCACTTACTAAATGCTAGGCACCATTTCATGTAAAGTGTCAAAGTCTTACAATATTAATTTGCATTAATAATGAAGATAAGATTGATAACAAAACCCTGCCCTTGCTAGGGAAGGGTGATTTCACTTAAAATGCCCTACTTTCCAAATAAAGAGTATCCAAGTTAAGGTTGATTCATGGTTCTCATTCAAACTGGAAAAAAGAACAACAACAAAATAAGCCCAACATTATTTTCAACTTTCATTCCACTTACCTCAACTACCAACTCCTCCATGAAATATGTCTTGATTGTAATCCCTCAAAATTCATCTTACATTTGACCTACTACTCCATAAATTCTCCTGTGTTTCTCCCAACTGTATGTTAATTCTCTCTCTTCTTAACCTTCCACGAAACTAGGAATGGCTTACTCTTACAGCACCCACTTAACTTCAACTTATAACAGTCATTTACATTTTTTTCCAATTTCTTGTCCACCCTTCCTTCCTTCCTTCTTTCATATATACTCATCATTCATTCCATCAACAAATAAGAATGTGCTGCACACTGTGCTCAAGGCCTGTGATCTTTACATTTCTTTATATCTCTAACCTTCTGGCAGGGAACTTTGAAGATTTTAGGAGACCAAGTGAATATCAGGCAATTTAAAGAATAATTTTCTCAAATTGTCCTGTCTTTTATCTGAAGTTAAATATCTGTGCCAATCCATAGGCATAACCCGAATAATAGCACAATGAGAGAAAGTTTGGTAGAGGGGAAAGAATACTGGGACCACTACCCAGTAGCTCCCAATTTCAAATCTTGTTTGTTAAGGGGAAAGACAAAGCATTGCTGTGAGTCTCAAAGCAACCTGCATAAATGCAGTCCCAATGATATTATCAGAATTCGTTCTTTATATAAATTTTACTCCCTTGCTTCTGTCATCAAGAATCAGCGTGAATATGTTCCTTCAGGTTGTGTTTTCCGAAGTGGGAATTCATTCCCAAGTGGCTGATTTACTCCCAACACTAGCTCATTAGTAGCTGTATCCTGCCTTTTGGTTCTTTTTTTTCCCCACTAAAGTTTAATTATTGTACAACAAAGAAGCAACATCTACTGTTGTATATATGAACAAAAGACTACATTCTGAACCAAATACTTTCTAACTTTTTTCATGATCCTCACTTTCTTTTATTCTAAGAAGAATTAATATTAAAAAGGTCTTGGGGAAATCCTTCTTCAGTCCTAAATTCAAAGGATCAGAACTCAAAATTTTATTTGTGGGCACAGCTATATTTATGCAAAAATATCCTGTCATGTGGGAAATAAAATGATATAAGTGAACATGGCATGTTGTCTTTCACTGGATGTTACAAATGCTATATTATATAATGATAGGAGGTTTTTAAATTTATTTAAAGTATTAGTTTTTATCTGCACAAGATAAGCTCGTCATGTTTGTACTTGGAATCCATGAATACCCAGAAAGCAATAAATATGCAATTAAATTTGTAAACAAAACAAATGCTTTTAATTTTCTGTTGACATAAAAAGACAAAACAAAATTACATTATGCCGGGGAAATATGTGATAAATATATTTGTCCAAAGGAGTAAAAGAACAAAAGTTTGTCAAAGATATGTTCATCCAACAAATGCTGTATGAAGGCCTTAATTATATGTCTTTATGTGTAAAGTAAAGATACTGGAAGCAAAAGGCTTGAAAATACTGTTACCTTGCACATTAGAAATTTTACAAAAATGTACTTGGTTACTTATGCCAGAACAATAAAAAATAAAATTATTCTATTATTAAACAGGAAGTTCTTATCTTTTACGTTCTTTATATAATTCATTACATGTCTAATCAAAGTAGATTTTAAGTGGAGTAAGCCACTTATGAGCACTGTGTTTTAGAGGCTCGTTCATAAGGTGGAACAAAAATAGAAAGTTCCACACCCTGAAACTTTCACAGACTTCTGAGAATTAGAAATCATAACATATACATATGTTCCCATGACCAAATTGAAATCCATTGTAAACTTAAAAGCATATGAAATATATGACTTTGCTTTTTTAAAAATTTTTATGAAATATGTGTGCAGAACAGTGTATAGGACACAGTCATGATACAGTTTATAAATATTAGTGTAATTACTAACTCCTATGTAACCACTGCAGGTCAAGAACAGGGCATTGCCAATCTTCCAACAGGTACAGAACTTCTGGGTCATGAAAAAAAGGAAAGAAGGAAGGAAAAGAGGGAGGAAGGAAGGGTAGAAGGATGAGAAGGAAGGGAGAAAGGAAAAAAGGAAGGCAAAAAGAAAGGAAGAGAGAAAGTATAGAAATAATGTAAATAGTTAATTTAGTCCACTAAAATCAACTATGTTTTGGTACTAAAGTATAAAAGGAAAATGTAAAATTAATCAATTTAAGGTAAAAATATAACTGAGAAAAATATTAATACACAAATGAAATTTATGTTATAGATTCAAAACCATAAATAATTCAGGAATAATAACATACATTTATTTCTTAAATCAGTATTATAATTCTGTTATCAGATCATCTAATGGAAGAATGTACCTAGAACTCCACATAATGGAAGATGAATACAAGTTTCATATTTACAAGGTTTATTCAATACACTGAAGCATGAGGAAAAATCTCAGACAACTCAAAAATTGCACTGTCACATTACAAAAAGTGCAGTGTCAATGGGTTATTAAAGGATTCGTCATCAGACATGACTTATCCTAGGTCTGGCATATAATCAGTCTGAATTTCTAAATGCTTTTTTTTGTGTAAACATATGCAGTTATAATAGATAAAATGGAAAACATCCAACATCCTGTACTGGTCTGAGAATATGGAGACAGCATTCAGTTTTAAGCAGTTTTGCTTTGAGCTTGCTGTATGACCTTTGGTTAATCACTTAACCTCAGCCGACTCAGTTTCTTCCCCTTAAAATGAAGACATGTTTATTTACTAATCCACTCATTCATTTGGCAAGTATTTATTGAAAACCTACTGTGTGCCTAGCACTATTTTAGACACTGAGAATGCAATAGTACACGTGTATCTTAACTTCCTGTGTATATGCGGATGGGATGGAATAAACCCAAAAACCAGCAAGCAAATAAGGGGGAAAATGCGAGAGGTGCTATGAAGAAAATCCACCTAGAAATCTAATTTCTGAGAAACTGGAATTTTTCTCTTTAAGTTTCCATAGCTTTACACTAGGAAGGGAGGGTTCAGTTTTGTTTCTAACCATATTCATAGTCATCTAAGTTAATGCTCACCTATTTATTCCCAGAGAACCATTGGTATCTCACAGAAGACATTTCATTGGCTCACAGAAGATCTACATAATTGCCAGGGAATTGCCCAAAGGAAAATCTCCTCCTAAACAAGAAAGAGCAAGAAGTGGTGAGCTAACCTTTTGTTTGCTTGTTTTGAAGACAATATATTGCCTGAGTTTTCCAGGGTGAAGAGCTCACTCTACTAGAGCATGAACAGAAAAAGTAAATAACCAAACCCAGGAGGGGATACTCCTAAAAGCTATTGCATTCTTTCCTCACAAAGAGTGACTTTAGAAAATTAAAGTTTCTCTTCCCTTTTGTGCCCGCCTTCAAACTTCTATCAGGACACCTACCATTCGCTCTCAACATATAATTTCCACAAATTAGGAATAGAGGGTGTACATGTGTTGTGGAAACTGGCCAGTTTTCAGATAAATCAATCTACTTCCTACCTTAACAGGCCTTGTCCACGTGCAAAGAACTGTTTAGGGGAATTCAAAACATTAAATGTAGGAAATCACGTGAATAAAATAATGACACTTGATTTTGAAAAAATAAGCAAACCAACAAACAGACCTCCGCACCATGATCACAGTAAAATCACGCCTTGGGCAAAGAAGGCTCCTACCAGAAAATACTAGCTCTCTACAAATGGGCCACAAAATTAGATATTCCCATTGGCGCCCCATCATTGAATATCTGATTCACAAAGATGGATTTATACAAGAGAAAAACAAAGCAGTAGAAGTGTGAAAAAATATAGAGAAGTATGAGAAAGTAAGCGAGAGAGAGCTCTAACTTGAGAACTATTAATATAACAATAGCTGTTCCCTCATCTTCAAATGTAAGAAGATGACTAGGCTATTTCCAGCCAGTCTGTCCTCCCCAAGTTCCACATCCAAGTTTCTAACCATCTTTTGAATAATTCTGCATCAGAAACAAAGTTTCTCTAAAATCCTCCAAAATATATTCATTTTTAGGAATCACCTTTGCATGATTATTCAAGTTGCAAAGGCTACTTTCACTTTTAAAAAGTCTGCTTTATTAACTGGGAACAGGTTTTCCTTTCCTTCCCTGTTATTCACTAGCACGATCCCTACTATCCAAAGAGTAAACCCTATTCGAGATACATACAGCCTTTCATCAAAAACTTCAGACCTTTTTCTCAAAATTCAAGTCAAACCAGAGTCCCATTCAGAGAAGAGGGACTCAGCCAGGCCAGGACTTGTTAACCAGACACAGTTTTGTTTTGTTTTGTTGTTTAATCTGGAAAGTAACCACGGCTGCACCACTCTGCATTCCTACCAACAGTGCACGGGGGTTCCTGTGTAGCCACTGTGGAAGACAATGCAGAGGTCCCTCAAAAAATTAAAAACAGAACTACCATATGATCCAGTAACAGCACTACTGGGTGTCTACCCAAAGAATATGAAAACACTAACTCAAAGGGATACATGCACCCCTGTGTTTATTGCAGCATTATTTACAATAGCCAGAATATGGAAGCAACCCAAGTGTCCATCAATAGATGAATGCATACAAGAAGCTGTGTGTGTGTGTGTGTGTGTGTGTGTGTGTGTGTGTATACACATACATATATACACACAATGAAATATTATTCAGCCCTTAAAAAGGATGAAATCTTGCCATTTTGAACAACACAGAGCTAGAGAGTATAGTGCTAAGTGAAGTATATACCAGAGAAAAACAAAGACTATATGATTTCACTTTGGAATTTAAGAGACCAAACAAATGAACAAAGGAAAAAAAAAAAGAGAGAGAGAGAGAGAAACAAACCAAAAAACAGACCCTTAACTTAAAGCACAAGCAGACGGTTACCAAAGGGGAGACAGGTTGGGGGGGGGATGGATGAAATAGGTGAAGGGGATTAAGAGTTCACTTATAATGATGGGCACTGAGTAATATATGGAATTGTTTAAACACTATATTGTACACCTGAAACCAATGCTAACTACACTGGAATTAACATAAAATTATATTAAAAAATAAAAAAATCTAGAAGGTAACACTCAGCAGACAGAAAAGAAGTATAAATTTCAAATTCTAATACAGTAACATATATCACATGACTTCCAGAGAGTCTACTCACCTTTTTTCCTTCCATTTTTCTCCTCTACAAAAGGTAATAATCCCAGTTTAAATAAATAAATAAATAAATAAATAAACAAACAAACAAACAAACATTAAAACAGTGATTTAAGCCAGGAAAAGGCACAAGCACCACTTAAACTAGTCGTAATGATTACAACTATGAATACACCAAGGGGGAACCATGAGATGCCTACAGACCATGTACCAGCTAGTCTCATCATACAGGTCAACAAGAGCTTTATCAAACAGAAGGGCTAAATATGTGTTCCAAAGTTTGCCCCCTTGGAGCCCAAGTGCCAAAGAGATTATCTCTTACAAAAAAGAAAATTCCGTAGTCAAGTGAATTTTGGAAACACTGTACCATAGATGCATATCAGAATGATTCATAATGCATGTTAGTATATTAAAGCCCCAGAAAACTTAGAGTAAAAAGATCTCCAACATTTTTTGACATAACTTTCCTGAACTTCTTTGACCACATAACGCATTTTTGTCAGAAACTATCTAATAAAAGCAGTTTCTGACCCAATTTAAGTCAGTATTAATAGTATTTATATTATGTCTCCAAGTCTGTGAAGTGTTCTCTTTCATTTCTTTCTCACCTCATGGAATCCACAGTTGATTCCGTTTAAAGGAAGTAGAGTTTGGGTTTTTGGGTTGTTTTGTTTTTTCACATTACTAAACAAAGCTTCACTTTGGCATTTTTGCCACTCCCTAGTTAAATCTTTTGAGAAGTGCTTTCATTTACTTTATTGCCTTTTCAATCTCTCACATTTTCACCCAGACGTCCTATTTGAAACACCTTCTTGAGGACTTTTGAAGCATTCTGTTTTATAACACCAGGGTATTTAGAAGAAATATTTCCTTCTTCCTATGAGTTTATTCTGTTCTGCTAACAACATCTGACAGAACTGCACCTTTGCATTTGATGAAGCCTCTTTCAAGGTGTGTTGACATGTTAGTTGATGGTCTAGCAACTCTTAAAGATTTGTAGCTGTTAAAGTGCTGCTTTTCTAAAAACGTATATACCTCTTGAAAAATCAATCCAGAGCATTCTACAGTTCAACCCTCACACCTAAACAGTAATATCAATTTCACTGTCAAAAATGAAATAACCGGGGGGCAACTGGGTGGCTCAGTCGCTTGAGCATCCAACTCTTCATTTCAGCTCAGGTCATGATCCCAGAGTTGTAAAACTGAACCCTGTATCAGGCTCCATGCTGACAGCGTGGAGCCTGCTTGGGATTCTCTCTCTGTCTCTACCCTGCTCATTCACTTTCTCTCTTTCTCCCTCTCCCTCTCCCTCTCTCCCTTCCTCTCTAAAAATAAGTAAACATTTTTAAAAATGAAATAACTGCAAACTTGATTGACAAGAATATACCACTCCCCAACTAGACTGGGATACCAAGCTGTTACCTCACTGTCCAAAGTTGTCAATGTTTTCTTCTACCTAGTCCTGGAGCTCTCACCTGCTTGATATTCATGCTCACACCCTCTTCTGCTATTATTTGAAAATTCAAGAGAGCTAAATAGTACAACTAAAGACAAATTTAAATTACCTTAATGTTAAACATGCCTATTTCAAACAACATTTTTTGTGCTTCTCCTGGAAATTCTGAGAAAAAGTCTGGAATCAAGTAGGAGGAATGGAGCTGGGGAAGAGGATGCTAGTTAATAATAACAGAGCTAGGTTATTTACAATAGCTTTTAATCGGTGTTAGTGCCTTTCTTTCTTAATGTTTATTTATTTCTGAGACAGAGAGAGACAGGATGAGTGGGGAGGGGCAGAGAGAGAGAGGGAGACACAGAATCTGAAGCAGGCTCCAGGCTCTGAGCTGTCAGCACACAGCCCAACGTGGGGCTTGAACTCACAAACCATGAGATCATGACCTGAGCTGAAGTCAGTTGCTCAACCAACTGAGCCACCCAGGTGCCCCATGTTAGTGCCTTTCCTTCTGATCCTACTTCCTTCAATATTTGTCTTCACATTTATTACTCATTCATTCTTTGGAGTTCTAAAGGCCAGCATTTATGTTCTCATATACTTCCTACACTTGAAGATTTTATGAAAGGAAAAAAATGAAGCAAACTCTTTGAATATTTACTAATAATGAATCCATCTAGATCAATCCACATTTTCTAAAGTGCTAATGGAAAACACCAACATTATAGATGTATTCTATAAAAGGGCTCTGTGGTCAAATGACCTGAGGGTGGTCAGAAGAGTTTAGAAACACTCGTTTAAATAGAATTGCACATATTTCCTTATGTTAAGACCCCTCAGATTATTCAATATACTAATGTTCATTATGACTCTCTAAGAAGAGCATATAGGATGCAATATTTCCCAACTATTTGACGATGTAAACCTTTTATTTTGTCATATATATTAACATATGCCAGAAGCAAGTCCAGTGGAAAAATGACCCAAGCTGGGAACAATGCCTTCAGGGAACTCTGAGCTAAGTCAGGCCTCCATAGTGATAACTCCAGGTACAGTTAAAATAGAGTCAGCACTCTATAGTAACTTATATTTCTTCCCAACCCACCCTCCTCAAAAATAGCAGCAGCTAAAAAAAAACATTAAAATATTTTCCAAATGTGCTTAAAATATGCTGAAACAAGCCACTGAATTTATCATTTGGTGATTTTCAAACTTTAAAATAGAAGAGAATAAAAGTAAATTTGAAGTTTCCCAGATTAAATTTAGAATGATATATTACTTATAAAAGGACAAATAACAATCATTGTTTGATTATAATTTTTTAAATAAAATATATCTTTCAGTATACAAAATCTGGTCTTGAAATCGTTTCAGTTACTATTCTCACATGCAAAAATCACCCCAAAACTTGGGAGCCTAAAACAAGCTTTCTTCTTATGCTCACAGAGACTGTGAGTCAAAAATTCAGAGTACAGCTTGTTTCTGCGCTTTGATATTTTAGGCCTCAGCTGAGAATGATTCAAATAGCTGGAGTTAAGACAGCTGAGGCTGGAGACCCACTTTCAAGGTGGTGTTTTCACACACACATGCAGCACCTTGGAATGGATGGCTGCAAAGCTGGCCTCAGGTAGGTGATTAGGTGAGCACATCTATGCATGGCCTCTCCAGCCTGTGGCCTCAGTGTGGTCAGGCTTCCCATACAGAAACTCATTGTTCCAACATACAAGTCAGAACACCCATGGCCATTTATTCACAAGTCAGAACACCCAAGCCATAGAGTATCACTTCCACCATATTTTCTTGGTTTTAGCAGTCACGAGCCCACCCAGATACAAGGGGTGTGGGCAGGGACCCCATATCTCAATGAGAGAATTGCCAAAGAATTGATTTAAACTGTTGCAGAAATACCGTACAGGAAGTTTCTAACAATTCCACCAAAAGAAACTCTAGAGTTCATCTCTCAGATGTCCCTGAGATAAAGTGAAGTGGCATGATACAATGGTTTGGTGAAACTCAGGATATAAACTCTCAGAGAAAAATAACAGAATTTATGAGCTGCAGCTTGAGAGACAATGGAGTGTGAGTGTTGGTGGGAGAATTGCTATCTTCATTTTGGCAGAAAAGAGAAAGATAAACAAATACAAAATATGAGACTTGGTTGAAAAATTAAGAAGAGGCCTTATCATTTGTGAGGTCAGATCAAATTTCCCTTTATTATGACATTAATCAGATTGGTTGCCTAAATATATTAGCAAAGAGCATCTATTGCTAGATTAGAAATTCGTATCTGGGTGTAACAGACTAATCTTTCCTGAGATACGAATGAATCAACTTTTCAAGTGGATACATTCAACTGTGCCTTCATTCTGTATTAGTCTCTTCATCTATTCATGTAGTCCTTCAACAAACAGGTACTGAGTACTTTCCACATGCCTGTACTGTACTCATTGCTGAAAACACATGGGTAAACAGTATTGATAGTTCCTACTCTTAGAGGACACAGTCTGCAACAATGTTCATACATTTGCTTGCTCAACTTTTTTTTTTTTTAATGTTTATTTATTTTTGAGAGAGACAGAATGCGAGTGGGTTAGGGGCAGAGACAGGGAGACACAGAATCCGAAGCAGGCTCCAGGCCCCGAGCTGTCAGCACAGAGCCCAACACGGGGCTCAAACTCACGAGCTGTGAGATCATGACCTGAGCCTAAGTCCGACGCTCAACAGACTGAGCCACCCAGGCGCCCCACCTTGTTCAACGTTTTTTAGGCAATTCCTATCACAGCAGAAACTTAATCTACATATGTTCATAAAATGCAAGTTAAATGATGCGACAAACCAAAAAAAAAAAAATCACAAAGCAGTGTATTACTAAGTCATAAAATGAATGATATAGACAATAAATAATTGAAGTGCAGAGTAGAAAAGGGATAACAATGGAACTGGGCAAACTAAGAAGATTTCACAGAGGTGCTTTAGAGATTTGTTCTCTAAAACAAGGTAACTCACTAATGACCGAATATTGAGCTTTATTTTGACCAATTATACATTTTCAAAGATATGTGACAATTAAGATTTATGCTATAAATGATGAGCACTGGGTGTTATATGTAAGTGATGAATCACTGAATTCTACTCCTGAAACCAATATTGCACTCTATGTCAACTAACTAAAGTTTAAATAAAAATTTGAAAGAAAAAAGAATTGTGCTACATAACACATAAAGTATGGGAAACGTTATGTGCTTTTAACTTATCTAAATCAAGTTATATTAAGCTCCCAGTCTCCATTGACCAAGTTTAGTGAAAAGACCAACATCAATAATTTTTTGTGCTTCACTACATTCCACTTCCCTGCATGTTTCTCCCCGCTTCTCCCTCCCCTTCTCCCCCTCCCAGCCCCATTCTTCTCACTCATTCATTCATTTTATATTGTACCAAGACATCAGAACTTAAAAAATCTGAGAAAAGTATAGCAAATTCTCAACTGGTGGTCATTCATGGCCATTGCTGAAAGAATCACTGTCATTGTTAACACAGCTCAAAGTGGCCAGTGCTGTTACAGGCTCAGTTCCGTGTTGTCTAATTGCTTCTATGGACTCTCCACACCTGTCAAGTCAATGTTGGGGCTTATAGCCAACCTTTGGGGGCATTTCCACATAGAAAAGCTCATATAAACTTTTCTCTAGGTAAGAACTAGAACACAAAAACACTAAGCACTGGCTGACCTTTCAGCCAGAAAATGTGTAAAATTATTTTTTTTTATTCCGTTGCTGGTAAATCTATTCCAGCAAAAAGCCTAAGAACAAGGTATAAAATTATTAATATATCACCCTGCCACAAGTGATAACTGCACTTTTTCTTTTATTTAAAGGTCACCAAGTTCCAGAAAAGAGCTACTCTGTTAAAAGGGAAGATCAAAGCACACAAATCTTGAACACCTATTAGCTGCACAAATGTGAGACAAAATATGTAAATGGCCCTGGTAATAAGAAAATGAAAAGGCATTTCTGCTTAGCTATACATCTAACACATGCAATATCAATCATTTTGGTCTAACTGTGCTGTCATTTTTAAACTATTTGGTATTCACTGTAATTTATACAATCATGATAAATTCATTTGACTTTGAAGATTATAGGCCTGGCATTGTCACCCAATTTGCATATTTTTTAGAATCAATTGTTTACCAATACTGTGAATTTTTTTTTCCCTAATTTAAAAACTCTGTTGAAACAGTAGTTTTTCATAACTGACAAGAAGCTCATAGAGGTAATCCTGGGGATTTTTTTCTTTGCCTCTTTGATGGACGCACTTTTAATGCAGCATCTCAGTATCCAAGATTTCCATTGTTATCAACATGTTGTTTCAGTCTATCTTCAATCTATACCACCAACTGAGGGATATTAACCATATTTTACATTTCAGTAGTCAATGCCTTTTCTATTTCCTTTGTGAATAAAGTATTTAGGTGCAATTCTTGACTGATCATATTGACAAATGGTATCAGTATTAGTATAAAAATAATAACATTGCATTTAAATAGGATTTCTCAGTTGACAGCATCATTTTACAGGAAGTTAAAATGACTCCCATCAGGGATATAACAAAATTAAGTGTTTTGCCCAACACACTGAGCTATTAAGATAATCAAAAAACTTTTTCCTACTTTCCAATCTTTATGCCCACCTTCATCCCCACTCCTCACTGAGTACCATCTATCTATGAATAGGCTCACATTCTAACGACATCTACAAAAACAAGCTGCACAGCCCCATAGACTTGTGGGACATTATTACTCAAAAATTCTTTGGAGGTTTTGAAACTTGGTTGCAGACTGGAATCACCCAGGGAGCTTTAAAAAATGCTGTTGCCTGGGTCACGCCCCAGAGATTCTAATTTAATTGGTAGAGAGTGAGGCCCAAGCATCAGGATTTTTAAGAGCTCCCCAGGTGATTCTAACGTGCAGCCAAAATTGAGAACCACTGTTCTAAACCTTTGTTTTACAGATAAAACAATTAACCCTATCAGTGACACATGCAAATTTAATGTTAGAACTGAAGCTAAAACTTGAGTCTTCAGAATTCCAGGTAATAACCCATTTCACTAACTCCAGTGTTTTCACTTGTGTTTCCCCCAGCCAGGGGGGTTCCTCAGAGCTACTGTAGTGGAGGCCACAGAAATAATGGGGATGAAAAAGCAGTGAGAGATCTAGACCCACATAACCCTCAACAAGAGCAGCTTTGAATTTTCCTTTTTACATCTTGGACTTGCTTTGCAAGATTTTTACCAGGGAAGAAAGAAAAGAAAAAAAAAAAAAAAAAAGGAAAAAAATGCGTATGTGCTTAAAGTAAAAAGAAGTTTTAAACTTTTGCAAACAGACCATATGTTAAGTGGGAAAAGAAAGAAAAAGAAAGAAAAGAAAAGAAAACAAGAGGAAAAAAGGAAAAAATGTGTATGTGCTTAAAGTAAAAAGAAGTTTTACACTATTGCAGACAGACCATATGTAAGTGGTAAAAGAAAAGAAAAAAAGAAAAGAAAAGAAAACAGAAAGGGAAGGGTGGAGAAGGGGAGAGAAGAGAAGCAGGCTTACTTCAGCAGCATATATACGAAAACGGGAGTGATACAGAGATTAGCATGGTCCCTACATACAGACAACATACAAATTCAGAGAAGCGTTCCCTTAAAAAAGAAAAAGAAGAAAAACTTACGACTTCTTAAGGATACACCTGGGCCAATGGATAAAGTTACATATGTTAAAATAAACATCTGGGAATTTCATCTATTCCAATCGAAGACAATGAAGAGTTCTTAAGCCCCTCCCCCCCAAAAAAATAACTGCTTTTGACATCCTACGGTATGTTTTATACTTCTTTGGGAGGGCTGTGTTCCTTCCGTGGTGTGAGGTGTATTAAGACCGCCCCTGAGGAACACAGTTTTGAAAAGGTGAGAGAACTTCTCGTTAAACAAACAAGAAAGGGAAATTGGACAGAGTGCGAGGTCAGGAGAGAAGGCCAGAAAAGGCTGTAGGAGCAAGGGCAGGAAGTTGGCTAGAGAACGCTGACAGGAATTCTGGTTCCTGGAAGAAACTAGTTACATGTACTTCACTGGCTACATAAAAAAAGGCACACAGCCTGAGGAGAGGAGGTGGAGGAGCTGTTTCATGGTCCTAATCTTTGTCTGGACACCCTCCACCCTCTTCCCTGTGGATTTGGAGCAGGCCGAAATGGAAAGAGTTAAGTGACAATGCTGAACGTGGCTATTCATCAGCAATGACATCAGCTAAGATTCATCAACACCTACAAAAATCTTGCAAGTTGTTACACAGCATTTGTCTCTACAGTTTTATTTATTCACATCTTTCTCCCTTCGAATTTATAGTAGTCATCCATTCTTTTATTTTTATTTTGATATGTTTATATTTCCCATTACTGTAGCAAATCTCACGGATGTGTTTCTGTTATTAATAACCAGAGATAATATATAATTTATAAGAACAGCTATCATACATCGATCACCTCCCACATGCCAAAAACCGAGACTGTTACCCTGTGAATATTATCTCTAATCCTCACAAAAAGACTATGAAGTTAATGTTATCTACTTTCTACTCAGGGGGAGTCACGGGCTCAGAAAGGCTATATAGGTAATAATACAAGGTCACGCAACTTTACGCTATTCTTATTACTATTTCCAAAGCCTGTGTTGTTTACTATACCGTGCTATTCTGTTCTCTCTGTAAGACCCCTGAATCAAGTGGAAATACCCCCATGTTTCTCAAATGTGTAGGCCAGCAGTATTAAGGATATTTAAAGTTACTTTTTTTCCCACTAACAGGCCTCCATTTTCATTTTTTTAAGTGGGCTTCATGCCCAGTACAGAGCCCAACATGGGGCTAGAACTCATGGCTCTGACATTAACACCTGAGCTGAGATCAAGAGTGGATGCTTAACAGATTGAGCCATCCAGGTGCTCCTCCCCACCCCCAATTCCCTTTATGCCCAGAGACCCTCAGGAAATTACTACTTTGAAGTGCAGATTAAACTAAAAAAGAATGTAAGTAGTTATAAAAAGCATTTTGTGACATAGAAGGATATTTATTCCGGAATGAGACTTTGAAAACTTTCAGATTTTATGAAGTTTAAGCATTGTATATTCACGAACTAGAAGCCCATCTCTAACTCTATATATTATTCCATCCTCTGCATCTCTACCTCATAGCAGACAAGTAAACAGATATATCCTTGAAAATCCTTTTTTCCCCTTTCCTCCTGCATAATATCTCGTACAATTTTTTTTTTTTTAATTTTCACAAAACCAACATTGCCATTACCACTCTGGGTTTAAAACGTTAAGTTGTTTCTTATTAAAATGTTAAAAATAGGGGCGCCTGGGTGGCTCAGTCGGTTAAGCGTCCAACTTCAGCTCAGGTCACGATCTCGCGGTCCGTGAGTTCGAGCCCCGCATCGGGCTCTGGGCTGATGGCTCAGAGCCTGGAGCCTGCTTCCGATTCTGCGTCTCCCTCTCTCTCTGCCCCTCCCCCATTCATGCTCTGTCTCTCTCTGTCTCAAAAATAAATAAAACGTTAAAATAAAATGTTAAAAATATAACATAGAGGTCTTTACTTTCTCGCGCCCAGTTACCAAGGATGCAGGTCTTAACCCTTCTCCTCAAAAGTAAACACCACTGCATAAATCGAACTCGCTTAACACTAAAGCAAGATTTTGCTGGATCGTTTGTCTTTCACATGAATGTGTGATTTTGTTAATAGTTGACAGTGACTTGAGATGTCAGTATTCAGCTTCCAAGGGTTACATTATATCCAATTCTCTCTTCTTTCAATATTTAAATCATGTGATAGCCATGGGCTGCTTGCTGACATAAAAAAACTAAAAGTTACTTAGTATTTCAAATATCCTAGACATTTCAACCATAATAAGTAGGATATGTTGATTTATCCTCGTGACAAATCCATAAAGAACTTACAAATATTACCCCCATTTTACAGATAAGAAAACTGAGTGTAAGTTACGTAGCCAAAGTTACTCATTTAACAAGTGTAGAGCATGGACTCAAATCCAGGTAATCTGACTCTAAAACCCTTTGATGATTTGGCTACACCTCAACATACAACTTTAACTTCCTTTAGCCCTTCTTCTACTCCACCTTAAATTATTGTTATACCTCATTGCCTACACAAAATCAGAAACTAGAGACACAGACTCTATCTCTCTTATTCCTTTTATCATTTTACCATCTCTTAAGATAAGACATTGCACAAAATAGTTGTGTCCAACAGATTGAACTAAATTATTAAATTAAATTGGACTAATTAATCATGTATTCATTCCATAAATATGTATTAAACATAGCTCTGTGCCAGTTACTGTAATATATATTAGAGATAAAACATTGAATAATATAGAAAAGGGCCTTTTGCCCCACAGAAATGAATATTCTACTTCGGTGACATTATTTAAAAAAAAAAATTCTAGGTAATCAGTGATTCAGTTGGCATACTTTCAGTGTCAGTGAAAGAAATTCAACCAACACTAGTTTACATGAAAAGGCAACTTAATGTCTTACATTCCTGAGAAGTCTAAGAGGTCCTGACTTGAGACTCCATTAAATAGGTCTAGGGCTACAAAACTACCATCAGTAAATCCTCTCTTCTTCATTCTTTTATTTTTAATTTTTTAATGCTTATTTTTGAGAGGGAGACAGACAGAGCATGAATGGGGGAGGAGCAAAGAGAGAAGGAGACACAGAACCCAAAGCAGGCTCCAGGCTCTGTCCGAGCTTTCAGCACAGAGCTCGACCTCATGAACTGTAAGCTCATGACCTGAGCTGAGGTCGAACACTTAACCGACTGAGCCACCCAGGTGCCCCTCTCTTTCTCACTCTTCATTCCGCTTTCCTCAATCTGCTTTGTCCTTAGGCAGTGCTCTTTCCACTTAATGGCAACAAGAGCTCCCAGCAGCTCCAACTTAAAATCTAGCAACTCAGGTATGGAGGACGAACTTTTTGCTGAAAGTTCCAGCAAATATTTTTGGTGGGGCTCTTATTGGCCATATTTGAGTCACACATCCATCTCCAAATCAATCAAAATGGCCAGGCCCTGGTAACGTGCTCATAGTTCATCCCTATAGTAAGCAGTGGCTTCTGGAACACTGGGGACGCAGAAGCTTGCCAATAAACCATATACCTATTACTGTCAGTGAAACAAAAGTGTTAGCTATTCCAGCAACTTGCAGGGCAAGAAACAGTTCTCTATCCATATTCTTCTAAGAAATTACCCTCCATCAAATGATCACCACCACCAAAAAAGATTTCTTTAAACCTTAGTTTCAATTATTTTGTTGCACTGGTTACTCTACTAAGGTCAACCATTATATTTAACCCATTACCTTTAAAAAAAGAGAGATAATCTCACCAGCAAAAGCAGCAGCCTAGTAGTCAGATTCTAAACTGATGTATGCATTGAAAGGGCTTCATTTGAGAGCTATTTTATATTAAAAAAATCTAAATTCCAACAAAACGTTTTATTGCTTCTCCTAGTTTATTGGGATTATAATCTCTTCCACTCATACCATGTCCATAGAAATCCTCTCCTGAGTTCAATTTAAACAATCCTTATTTGTATAGCATTGGTTGATCTCAGAAATGCTTGATAAAGACTGTCACAAAATAGTCCATAAAAAGTGAATTCAAAGTCAAATTGATTCACATATTAAAATTCTGAAAAACAAAATTGTACAAAATGCAACCATAATGTATAAAACACACTGGGAGACTAAAATTAGTGGGAAGGTCAGGGAATGGGGAGCAAACAGAAGTAATTGAAGTACTCATTAACTCCTTTCACTTTGGGGGACTGAATGTGTAAGGAGTGATAAACAACCTCCCAGTTGATTATGAGAACATGGGGAGCAATCAAAGTTTAAAAAAAAAAAGACAAAGAAATCAAGGTAGCTACAGTGAATAACTTGGAAACAGATAAGAAATAAAAATAAAGAAAGCAGCTGACAAACTGAAAAAGGTGACTGGGGAATCCTTACAGGACAATAAAAGAAAGCAGGCTTTTTTACAAAATGTACAGACAGATTTCCAACTATAATCAAAAAAGCTCAAGAGACATTAACATTGAGCCTATTAGTTAAAATCAGAACTAAATGCAGCCAGTATCATTTCAGATTCCGGTAGATAGCATCAATCCATAAGAAAAGATCCCTTGAGTGTTATTAGTGAAAAATTTAAAGGTACCAAAGTATATATGCATACTGCATAAACTAGGCTAAGTACAGAAACAATAAAAAGGACCGTTTAAGACACTTACATAAACAAACAATAAAACAAAGAAACAAAATTGATGAAAACCTTTCTTTCTAAGGGATTTGGGATTATCATACCAAACAAGAAGTCCTGCTTAAGGTGGTGAGGTCATGGATGAGAAAGGAATTTTTTGCTAAAATGTTAGTAAAGGGGTGGAGACCCAGATTAGGCTTCTACTTAGCAGACCAACCTAATATTTTTCTGAGGGTTGACAGAAAGAGTCCTATATATTCATCAGAAAACATTAAATTTTCTCTGGAGCACACAGCCAGACAGTATTTTGCACCCTCTCTTGGAGTTAGTGAATAAGTTCTGAATAGTAGAATGCAGGAGCGAGTGACAAATGATACTTCCAGGCCTGACCCCAAAATCTCTTGGACCTCCTTCAAGTTCTTTATTTCATTTGTCCAAGGAGATGGTAGAGCCACTACATAAAAGGTGCCTGGTGCCCTGAGTGACTACAAGGAGCAGAGAGCCTCTCTACGGACCCACAGCAAACCATGACATAAACATTAAATGTTCATTTTATTACACAAACAATATCAGCCTCCCCCAACTTATACACTAACATAGGCCCAGAACTAACTGAAGAAAATTGAATTATGTTATAAAACCAGATGATTTTTGAAAAGAGAGCTAAGGAAAGACCAAAAAAAAAAAAAAAAAAAAAAAAAAAGGCCCTGCCATACAACTAAAGTCCACAGATAGATGAGGCAGAATAATTACTGAAAAAAAAAGTTCACATTATATGAAATAGCACAAGGTATTTAAAAGAAGCCTGTCTAATATAAATTAGAATTGTATACTGTGCTGTGTTGCACGCTAATTCCCCTCTTGGATGGCAAATCTTCAGTATAATATGCTAAACGCAAAGACTTAAAAAATATATATGACCTTGATAGTGAGATGATCTAATCAGGGTGGTGTCTATCAGGGTAATACAAGGGAGAAATGGAGCATTGTGCACAGCAGGTGAATTAAAGAGTAGAGATTAAGAATTTAGTAATAGCAGCTTTCTTACTTATTCTGTAAGGACAGCATTACCCTAGAACCAAAAGCAGATAAAGACATTACCAACAAATAAACTATTGATCAATAACTCTCATGAACATATATGCAAAAACCTTCAACAAAATATGAGCAAATTGAATCCAACAATGCATAAAAAGAGTTATACAGTGTGATGAACTGGGGTTTTATTTAAGGTATTCAAGACTGGTTTAATGTTCAAAAATAAATTAATGTCACGGTGTTGAGAAAACTGGATATTCACAAAAGAATAAAATTGAGCCCCTATCTTGCACAACTCACAAGTTAACGCAAAGTGGATTAAAGGATTAAATTTAAAACCTGAAATTGTAAAACTCCTAGAAGACAACATGGGGAAAAATCTCCTTGACATTGGTCTGAGCAACGATTCTTGGATATACAAAAAGCAAAGGCAACAAAAGCAAAAATAAGCAGGTGGAACCACATTAAACCAAAAAGATCTGCTCAGCAAAGGAAATCAACAACAAATGAAAAAGCAACCTTTGGAATGGGAGAAAATATTTCCAAACCATATATCTGATCAGAGGTTAATGTCAAAATATACAACGAACTCATTCATACCAAAAAAGGTAAATAATACAACTAGAAAACAGGCAGAGGGCCTGAACAGACATTTTTTTTTCAAAGAAGACATACAAATGGCCAACAGGTACATAAAAATATGCACTGGGGCGCCTGGGTGGCTCAGTCGGTTAAGCGTCCAACTTCAGCTCAGGTCATGATCTTGTTGTCTGTGGGTTTGAGTCCCAATTCGCGCTCTGTGCTGACAGCTCAGAGCCTGGAGCCTGATTCAGAATCTATGTCCTCTCTCTCTCTCTCTCTCTCTCTCTCTTTCTCTCTCTCAAAAATAAATAAACATTAAAAAAATTTAAATATGCACATCACTAATCACTGGGAAATGCAAAACAAAACACCTGACACCTATTAGAATGGCAGTCATCAAAAAGGTGAGAGAACAATGCTGACAAAGATGTGGAGAAAAGGGAAACAGTGCATTGTTGGTGGAAATGTAAACTGGTGCGTCCACGATGGAAAACACTACAGAGGTTCCTCAAAAAATTAAAAATAAAACTACCATGTGATCCAGCAATCCCATTTCTGGGTATATATCCAAAGGAAACAAAATATTTATACTCCCGTGTTCGTTGCAGCATTCATTTCTGTATTCATAGAAATAGAGAATAGAAAAGTAGTTGCCAAGAACTGGGATTGGGGAAAATAGAGTTTGGTTAAAGGGTACAAACTTTCAGTTATAAGATGAATTAGGTCTGAGAATCCACTATGTTACATGGTGATTATAGTTAATAACACTGCATGCTATCATTGAAATTTGCTAAGAAAGTAGAACTTAAATGTTCTCATCCCAACCCCCATCCCACCACCACAAAATATGCAGAGTACTACATTTGTCATTGACTGTAAAAAATTTTAGGAAAAAAACCCCACAAAAATCGGGAGCTAAGAATATTGACAATCCATAATCCCAACACTCAGAGGACCACTAATATCGTTTCACAGTTATAGTGTAAGGTTAATAGCTGATATTACTTGTGGTATCCCTATTTTTTTCTCTTCAGTGACTTTTTTTATTATTATCATTTGAGTATAGTTGACACACAATGTTATATTAGTTTAAGGTGTACAACTTAGCATTACTTAAGCTAACCAAATTAGAACTGAAATGCTCCCATTTAGGAGAATGGTTATGTAACTTAGAGTATTTACAGGTATGGCATATTCAGTTTAAAATAACATTTACAAAGACGTTGTCAGGATAGAGGATCAGGTTGATGATAAAAGACTGAGTAGTAAAAAATAGTACTCCTCCTCCTCCTTCTCCTCAATCTTTATATATATATTATACATATATATATATATATGTATAATATATATATAATCTTTATATATATAATCTTTATATATATATGTATATATATATATATATATATATACACATATATATATATCTGTGTATATATATGTTCTGTATATATGCTAAGATTTTCATTATTTCCTGAGGATAAATTTCTAGAAGATGAATTCTTAAGTCAGTCACAGTGAACCATATAAACTGAAGGCAGAAAACATATGCTGAATTAAAGAATTCTAGTTATTTTTTGGAGATGCTTCCTTCTAGTAATTATAACACACAGGAAAAGCTACATAGGAGTGCCTGGGTGGCTCAGTTAAGCATCTGACTTTGGCTCAGGTCATGATCTTGCGGATGTTGGGTTCAACCCCTGCATCAGGCTCTGTGCTGACAGCTCGGAGCCTGGAGCCTGCTTCAGATTCTGTGTCTCCCTCTCTCTCTCTGCCCTTCCCCCGTTCGTGTTCTCTCTCCCTCTCTCAAAAATAAGATAAACATTTTTTTTTAAAATCTACATAAATACTGCTAAAATTTGCAATGCGCTGACAGTATTGACATATTGCAAATTAATGACATGTTCAAGTAGATTGGAATTATTTCTTGAATTGGATGAGAAGACGCATATTTACCAGTGGAATGAATTTTTGAGCTCCTGTACTATTTAGAATGATGTATTTTAAGTACCCATCATGTCACATACCTATACACACACAAATTTGCCATCTATCATGGCACAACCCACCAGGCTTTTCTAATTGAGAAATAGGCAATATTTCTCAATCCAGATAGATCCTGAAAAGTTGTCTCAGCAAAAGGTAAAGAAAAAGGATGTATATTTCTCCAAAGCTCCTTGTTCTGTCCCTGCCTTCCTATGATAATAACCAATTTTACATAAGGAAGGTGCCCATCCTTGACTTTTCCTTCTACTTGAAACCCAGCTGCATTCCAGATTGCTAATAATTGAAAGATCAATTGCATCATAGGCGCTTGACTAAATGTCATTTCAAGTGGCACATTTCCAAGGTAGCAAAAGCTATAATATTGACCAAAACAAAGAAATTGCTGAAGTTGTTGGAATTAAAGATGATAGATATATGTGTGATTTTTCCAGCAAACACCAACTCTTGAGTTCACTTTTAGCTGTATTCTGGGAACAAAGAGATGGGATTTAACTAACCATATTTTAAAATACAAAACATAACAATGTAACTTTTAAAGTATGATAACTTTTTACAAAATTGGAACCTTGAATACAAAATAGAAGTCAGGAAATAAATACACATGCATACAAAAATTTAGTATAAAATAAAGATAAGACAATGACTGATTATTCCATAAATGATGCTGTAAATCTGGATAGCCATCTGGGGGAAAATATAATTGCATCCATACCCCATATCTTATTCTAACAAACACTCCAATATATCAATATTTAATGTAAAAATGAAAACATAGCAGTTCAGAAGAAAATATGGGAAAAAAACACTTTCATAACCCAGAAGTAGAAGTGTTTTTAAGTATGGAAACAGAGAAGCTATAAAAGAAAAGACGGTTAAATTAAACCTAATTTTTAAAAATATAACCTATATGACAAAAAAGAAACTCACCAAAATTTATGTCAAAGATTACCAGCAAAATAACAAAGTGAGAAAATAATTATAATTCAAATTACAGACAATGGGCTAATATTTCTTGAATATACAAATATTTTTCTAATATTTCTCTGGTATACAAAGAGTATCTGCATACCGAGCAGAATAATTTCATAAAACAATAGAAAATATAGGCAAAGAATATGAACATATATTTCACAGAACTGTAAATACAGATGGCTCTCTCACATGCTGATCAAGAAAAGGAATTAGAATTATTGACCTTACCTTCAGGACTTATCATTATTCACAAACAATTAGAAGGTAGGTATTTAGGAATGACAATGTCACCTATAATATTTGAAATTTGCAATTTAATAATATTTGATTAGTCCCGCGGTGAATTTTTCTTCCATCCCTGTTAAGTGTACAGAGTGAGTTTGTATTGAAAAAAACCACAAAGGAAAAATTATAAAACTTTGCAAAAATCAGAGAAGAAGAAACAATAGGGGTGGTTTGGGTTTTTATTTGTGCTTTTTTTTTTTTTCAGTTGGTTTTTTGGAGGGGGAAGGGGTCTGTCAACTTTTTAAAAACACATGATTCACAAATTCTGAAAAGTAAAAATAAACATCATCATCCATAATCACACCTGAAATGGTCACATTAAGTACTTTAATGTAATTTCATTCTCCATTTCCTCTATAAACATACATTCTTTTAGTATACACACACACACACACACACACACACACACACACACACAACATACATACAATCTACATTATATGTACAGAATATCTTATACACTGTAATATGGCAGAATTTTCTAATCTGCATTTTTCATTGAACATATCATAGTCTGGTAAAAGAGTTTTAACCAGCTTTGAAGGAAATACAAAGATATTTTAATATATGAGATAGCCATTTCCAAAATAGCCATAAATAAGAATGGGAGTTTGGCAGAGGGAGGCTAAATTTGAGTTTCTTCACAGCAACGTGTGAATCTGTTAAAAGACTTATTATTTTTCTGTTCTCGTGTTTCCTTTCCAGGCAGAAAGACTCCGCCCCCCCCCCAAAAAAAACGCACTTTCAATTTCTTTCCCACATAAGGTGGAGTGGCTTACCTGAGTGGTGTGTTTGAAAACAGAATTGTCCATATGCAACTCTGCTCCAGGGTTCTCTTGGCCTCTCTACAGGACGTAAGTTACCTGTCCCAGTGGATAAGACTTGCACCTACCCTTTCTGCATATGCCTGAGTGGGTACATTTAATTCTATAGTAAAGCACTGGGAAGCACATCAAAACTACAATCATCAATACAGCTTTAATCTATAATTAGGTTGCTACTTTGATCTTGAGATGTCTGCCTCTTCTCATTTGACTTGAACTTGCAAGGTGAAGAAAGTGGTAGTATGTGTTGACTCCCTAAAACTCTAACTTTGTCTATGACTCCATTTCCAATTCACAAAACATTTCCACGTTCATTATCATATTTGATTCTCAAAGTAACCCTTGGATGTAGGAGGGAAGATACTAACATTTATTGAGTGAACGCCTACTATTTGTCAGAAATATGCCAAGACATTTACCTTTTTTTTTAATGTTAATTAATCCTCACAACTCTCAAAAATAGAATTAGCCCTTATTTTAAAGATCTGAAAGTGGAGTCTCAGAGAGGTGAAATAATTTGCCTAAGACAGACAACTGCTGAGTGGCAAGACTAAAAGTTCAAACAGACTATAAATGCCGGGATCACATCCCTCATTCACTTTGTATTCCCAGGTCCTGCTGGTCTCATGCTTGGCACAGAGAAGGCATTCAATAAAAATGGTTAAATAAATGATTCCAAATAAAAGCTCTTTCCACTGCATCATAAAGGGAGAACAGAGATTTTTTTTTTAAACTACAAAAGTCAGGGAAACTTCAAGCTACAATCCTACTTCCCTGGGAGTTAGTGGGGGCTGTGCAGGGAGAGCCGGAGGCTCATTTCTGGAGATGTGTATGGAAATGCTATGAGTTTGTATGCGACACGTCAGAAAACAGAACGGACTGTGAAATGTTGAGATCTAGTATTTCATAGAGTCCTTGTCACTACTGAAGCAGTGAGATCTTTGACACAATCATTTGCTTGCTCCTATGATTCTCTCATCTGTAAAATAGAAATGTTAAAAAAATTATCTTGGAAGTTGTGGTAATCCCAACATTCTACAAATATATGAAGCCCAAAGCTTAATCTTAACAAGAAAAAATGCTGCTGCTCTCTAAGCAACAAAGACTGTGTATTTATTGTGCAGTTATATTAAGAAACTGGAATTTAATAAATTATTAAGGGTGAATAAAAGCACTTATAGTTTTGACTATAACATAGTTCTTTCACATCCACAGGTCTACAAACCCAGAAACTCCTGCGGCTAGAAAGACAGGAGATGTTAACCCATAAAACTGGAACATTCTAACAGGAAGTTATGGCATAGACTTGTTTGGAAATGTATTGTTCCAAAAGTCGTGATTTAGGACTTGCTGTTTACACTGAGCAGATCTAAGACCAAATAGGAAAACAGTTTTCCCTAAGGAAAGTAAAAGAGATATATCTACCTTTCAGCTTTCTCTCTCCTTTGTGTCTCACACATGAACACGCAAACACACACACATGCACGCGCGTGCACGCACACACACACACACACACACACACACCCCATGAATGATACATTTTGCCACAAACACACACCAGACAGGAAAAGGAAACTAAAAGAAGCGGTCATTGTCTTTTTTACATCTGATAATGCACGCCCAGCAACAGGTAACAATGAAGGAAATCTGCAACGATATGCATCCTGCTATATCTTTGCTGACCTGAATCTTTCACAAGAAAGCAGGTAACATCTTCCATTAACAGAAGACAAGCTTTAAAATTTGCTTAAGTTAACCAGCATAGTTACTATGCTATTTGAATTTTTTTAAGATGCAGACATAAGATTCAAAATGACAGCAGAATGTACATGTCAAAAAATATTCTATCTAGTGGCCTGACTTTTGAGGAAATAAAGAAACCTGAAAATTAACTTAATCTACTTACAACAGGTTTAAACCATAGTGTTCTAAAAAAGAAAAAATAACCACAGAATGCATTAAGATCATCATTGCCTGCATCCAGAGGCATACAAGTAATTAACTATTGGATAGAAGTTCTAGCCAAATCATTCCTACACAGTAGCAACAAAGGAGTGTTTCTTGCTAGATAACCAGCAAGTATCATCTTGCCAATTTTCCAAAGAAAAGGGCATGGGGGAAGGACCAATGTGTATCATTGTCAAAAAATGGTGTTATGTATATGTTAGAATTATTAAGCAAGTAGTTCTTTAATTTAATTTTTTTGGTGGGGGGGGGGAGAGAGAGAGGAGAGAGAGAGAGAGAGAGAAACTGTGAGCAGGGGAAGGGCAAAGGGAGAGAAAGAATCTTAAGCAGGCTCCACACCCAGGGCATAGTCCAATGCGGGGCTCTTTCCCATGACCCTGGGATCATGATTGAAACCAAAATCAAGAGTCAGACACTCAACCAACTGAGCCACCCAGGCACTCCTAGCAAGTTCTTTTAAAACAAACTGGGTCGGGGCGCCTGGGTGGCGCAGTCGGTTAAGCGTCCGACTTCAGCCAGGTCACGATCTCGCGGTCCGTGAGTTCGAGCCCCGCGTCGGGCTCTGGGCTGATGGCTCGGAGCCTGGAGCCTGTTTCCGATTCTGTGTCTCCCTCTCTCTCTGCCCCTCCCCCGTTCATACTCTGTCTCTCTCTGTCCCAAAAATAAAAAATAATTTAAAAAAAAAATAAATAAATAAAGAAGCATATGACAAAATGCTTAACATTATTAGACATCAGAAAATACAAATTAAAATCACAGTAACAGACTACTACACACCTATTAAAATAGCTAAAATTTGAAAGACTGACTATACCAAGTACTCATGAGGATGTGGAGACTGGACTCTCATACGCTGCTCTAGCCAGATAAATGACACAACACCTTTGGAAAACAGCTTAACACTTCCTAAAACTTTATATATTCACCTATCATTTGGTCTGGTCATGCCACTCCTTGGTATCTACCCAAGAAAAATAAAAGCAAATGACCATACAAAGTCTTGCCCATAAAAGTTCATAGTAAGTTGATTTGTAATAAACAAAACCCAAAAGCAACCCAACAACAGGTAAGTGAATTAATGTAATATAGCTGTACAATGGGATACTACTTAGCATTAAAAAGGAACAAATCATTGTTACACACTACAACATGATGAATATCTAAATGATTATGCTGAATGAAAGAAGCCAGGCTAAAAAGAGCATACATTGCATGAGTCCGTTTATATAAAATTCTAGAAAATATAAACTAATACACAGTTACAGAAGGTATACTGATAGCTGTGTGGGGTCAGGGAAGTGGAGAGTCAGAAAGGAGGAATTTCAAAGGATCATGAGAAAATACATGGTGCATACATATGTCAAACTATCAAAATGTTTTGCAATTTCTATAATTTATTGCATGTCAATTAGATCTCAATGATACTTTTAAAAATTCTCACAAAGAGTACTTCAGGCCCAGTTGGCTTCAGTAGTGAACATTAAAACATTAAAAAAAAAAAAAAAAAAGAACCCATATAGGGGCATCTGGGTGACTGTGTTGGTTAAGCTTCTGACTCTTGATTTCAGCTCAGGTCATTATCTCACCATTCATAAGTTCAAGTCCCTTGTGGGGCTCCTTGCTGATGGTGCAGAGCCTGCTTGGGATTCTCTCTCTCTCTCTCTCTCTGAAAATAATTAAACTTTTTAAAAAACCATAAAAGAGTGCCTAGGTGGCCCAGTCAATTGAGGGTCTGACTTCAGCTCAGGTCATGATCTCACGGTTCATGGGTTCGAGCCCCACATCAGGCTCTTTGCTGACAGCTCAGAGCCTGGAGCCTGCTTCGGATTCTGTGTCTCCCTCTCTCTCTGCCCCTCCCCCCCCCTCAAAAATAAATGGATATAAAAAAATTGTTTTAAGCCATATATTTCATGTAAACTCTTTCACAGAATACAGAAAGGGAAAATACTTTCCGTTGTCCCAGATACCAACATATCCTCTGATACCAAAACCTGGCAAGGACATGACATAAAAGGAAAAACACAAGCCAATGTGGCTTATAAAAATAAATTCAAAGATCTTTTGAATAAATTCAAAGGCTTATAAAAATAAATTCAAATTCAAAAATAAATTCAAAATTCAAGATATTAAGTTGAATTCAGCAATATATAAAATATATCATTACCAAGAAGGAGGGAATGTTTGGATTAACATATATAATTAGTGTAATTCACTATGTTAACAGAATTTTTAAAATTATCATTTTAATATATGTATAAAAGTTATTTGATAAAATCTAAAACTTGTTCATGATAAAAGCTCTTAGCATACTAGTAGATAGGAGATATCTACTAGATAGATATCATACTAGATAGAAGGAAACTATCTAAATCTGAGAAAAATTAGCAACAAAACTCCTACAGTTAACATCTTACTTAATGGCAAAATATTGCATACTCTTCCTTTTAGTTAAGAAACACGATAAGGATAACCACATCACCATTTCTATTCAATATTATACTTTCACTAACACAAGACAACTGAATAAAATCTTTTAAACTTGAAAAGGATATGACTGGGTACATAGGAAACCTAAAAAAATCTGCAAATATTAGGATTAGTAAGTAAATTAGTGTACATAGTGAATTAGTGGTCTATAAATATGAGCTCAATGTACAAAATGCATTTTTATACACTTGCAAGAAACAACTAGGAAATGTAATTTTAAAAAGAAAACCATTTATTTAGCATCCAAATATAAAATATATAGAAATAAATCTAATAAAATCTATAAAAGATTTATACGATGAAAAACCATAAAATGTTACTAAGTGGGATTTAAGAAACCTAAGTAAATGTAAAAATATGAAATATTCATGGATTAAAAGCCTGTTGTTAAAATGCCAATTCTCTTCAAATTAATCTACTGTCAAACCAATCCTAATCAAAATACCAACATATTTATTATGTGAAAGAGAAATCACAAGTTGATTCTAAAATTTATATGAAATTGAAAGGCCCTAAAGTAGCCAAGGCAATCTTGAAAAAAAAAAAAACAGAATCTGACACCTTAAGATACCAGACTTCAAGACTTACCAGAAACAACATTCGTAAAGATAATGTGGTATTTGCAAAATGATATACAAGTATAGCAGTGGAACAAACTTGAGTCCAGAAACACATAAATGGTTACCTAATTTACTTTAAAGATATTTTTACTTTTAGTATGGGAACAATAGGCTTTTAAATAATGGTGTTAGAATAATTGGATATATAAATGGGAAAGAATGAACCATGGTTACTTCATATCATATATAAATGTTTTTATATAAAAAAAAATTAATTTGATATGGATCATAGACCTAAATGTTAAACAATAAATCTTTTAGAATAAAAAAAAAGAAAAGAAAATATTGTCATGACCTTGGACTGGACAAAATTTTCATAAAAGAACACAGAAATCACTAACCATTACAGAAAAAAATTGAGAAATGGCATTTCATTAAAGTTAGGATATTGTGGCCATCCAAAGCATAACTAAGAAAGTGAAAACGTAAACCACACAGAGAGAAAATATAACTGATAAAAGAGTTCACATCCAGAAAACATAAAAAAAAACCTCTTAAAAATCAAATTAAGAAAGACATCTCAACTTTTAATGGGTATATTTCTATAAGCGGTACCTATAAGAAAGGATATAAAATGACTATTTACATATGTAAAAACATACATAATTAGTCATCAAGAACATTGAAATTAAAACAGTGAAATGCTTCTCCACATCAACCATAATGACTAAAATTAAAAATGGTTGATCATTCCAAGTGCTGGTAAAAATACAGAGCAACTAGAATTCTCATGTATTAATAAACTGGAGTGTAAGCTGATAAAACTACTTTGGAAAACTGCACTGGTGATGTTATGACCCACCAATTCCAATCCTAGGTATATATCCAAGAAAAACTGATGTTCCAGAATGTCCCAAATTCCTTTATTTATTATAACCAAATGCCAAAAACAACCAAAATAACTATCAAGAGTAAAATGAAAATATAAATGGTAACATGGGATGATACACACAAATTCTAAAAAATGAACTACCACCAGATACAACAAAACAGGTTATAATGCATGATTCTACCTATATAAGATACTGCCTTAGGTTGTAAACACAGACAGGACATGATCAGAGAATACTAAAGTTAATTCAGTCACCAACCATTAAGCAAGTAAGGAGAATAATGTAAAGCAAGGAAGATCATATAAAAACATACAGTAAAAATTCTGCCATGAGGGTATACATGGGATCCAAAATATTAAGTAAAGTTTGGAGTATCAGGATCTGGCTGCTTCTTACAGATTTGCTCTAAACTCTGACATAGATCTCACTAGGCAAAAACTATGGTGTTTATAGGGCTGTGTTCCTTCTAAAGATTCTAGAGGGAAATCCATTGTCCTCACCTTTTCCAGCTTTCGGAAGTTGCCTGCATTCCTTGGTTTGTGACTCCTTCTGTGTTCAAAATCAGCAATACCAGCCAAGTCTTTCTTGCATTGTGATGTTCTGATACTGACTTTCCTGCCTCCCTCTTTCACTTTTAAGGATCTTTGTGATTACATTGGACCTTCCCAGACTCTCCAGGATAATCTTCCCATTTTAAAGTCATCCATTATCAATCTTAATCTTCAGGTTTAATTCCCCTTTGCCACGTAACACAACATATTCACAGGTTTGGGGGGGGCCATTATTTTGCCAACTATAGCTGGGTATCCATCCATGACCCAAATTCCCTCACACCTTCCCTCTCAAGATGTAAATAATACCCTGAATTTAGTGTTCAGCAATAGCATATGTATTTTGAACTATTCTACATGTTCATAGGCAAAGCAATAAACAGTGTTATTTTAAAGTCTTTTTATGGACAACATAATATATGTAAAACTCTGCAATTTATCTTTTCATTTAATATTGTGTTTTTGTATAGCCCTACATCATGTATTTTTAGTGGTGTTCTATATGTATATATCATGATGGACATTCTTGGATCTATCAACTCGTGCCCATGTGCAAAAGTCTTTCTTGGCTCAATATCTAAAAGTAGAATTGCAGGAAGGAAGATAAGCATGTCTTTAAATTAACTTATTATCAAATTGCTCTCCAACATGGGTTTGCCAATTTACATTTCTATGAGCACTGTATTGAGCTCTCATTTCTCTGGATCCTTACAGCCTTTTAAAGATTTCCCTGCTGTTATAGGCTGAATTGTGTTCTCCGAAATTTCAAATATTTAGTTCTAACCCCCAGTACTTCAGACATTGACTATATTTGGAGCTTAGGGTTTTTAAAGAGTTAATTAAGTTACACTGAGGTAATCTGATGGGCCTTAATCCAATATGACTGGTGCATACACAGTATCTTTTCATAAGCTTATTGGTCATCCAGGTTTTTTATGAGTGTTGTCTCTTATTCACTTGCATATGTCTGATACATTCTAGTGAGTCCATCCTTAAATAGTTATATACATTACAAATATCTTTTTGTTTTTTGTCTGACTCTGATATAACTTAGTTTTAACTTTGCTAAACAGGAATTTTTAATTAAATACTTAATTTAAATACTTAAACCTTTCTGGTTTATTTGTTTCTGTTTCTTTTTCATCAAAAGTATGTCTGTCCTGATGTCATACAGTGCCCTATATTTTCTTCTGTAAGTTTTAAGATTTTGCTTCACAAATTATTGTATGATGTAGGTGATATGATCCAGATTCTCTTTCAAGACCAAAGCATTCATTCTGCATACCTTCCCTCACCTGTCAGGTGTGTTGGCTGCTTATGGATTGCAACTATATCTCTAAGGATCACCTTCAGTCAAATAATGCAGCCTCATCCAAGGTTGCAATCCTTCCCTGAGAGTGGTCCATGTACAATGACTACTCAATGAGACTTTACAAAGGCGAGGTCCCCCATTTGTTATTTTTACCCTTCTAACATGTAAAATTTAGTGAATACCATTCTTCTAGCAATATTTAATTGAATTTTATCAGTTTCTTTGGTTGTCATTATTTTCTTTTCCATATACTTCATCTACGTTTACTTTTCATTGTGGCACATCTTTTCATGATTCTTTTAGCGATAGTCTACATGTTATAAACACTCATAATTTGTCTAAAATGTTTTTACTCTTCCCTTTTTCTTTTTTTTAATTTGTTTTATTAAAAATATTTTAATCTTCGTTTATATTTGAGAGAGAGAGAGAAAGAGAGACAGCACAAGTGGGGCAGAGACAGAGAAGGAGAAACAGAATCTGAAGCAGATTCCAGGCTCAGAGCTGTCAACACAGAGCCCAATGCAGGGCTCAAACCCACAAACTGTGAGATCGTAACCTGAGCCGAAGTTGGACGCTCAACCAACTGAGCCACCCAGGTGCCCTATAGTATTATAATTAATATTTTTGCCATTATATATTTTTTTAATTTCCAAGATTTTTAATTGGTTCCTTTACTATCCACCTATTCTTATTTCATTTCTACTCTTTAATAATTTATTACTCTTGGGGCACTTGGGTGGTTCAGTAGGTTAAGCATCCGACTTCAGCTCAGGTCATGATCTCACAGCTTGTGAGTTCGAGCCCCGCATCAGGCTCTGAGCTGACAGCTCGGAGCCTGGAGCCTGCTTCAGATTCTGTGTCTCCCTCTCTCTCTGTGCCTCCTCTGCTCATGCTCTATCTCCTTCTCACTCTCTCTTAAAAATAAATAAACATTAAAATATTATAATTTATGACTTGTTTTAAATGGAAGCTATTTTTTATTTACCTCACTGAGCACTTTAATTCCAAGCCTATTTATTTTGAAGTTTTTGTCAGACCATTCCATAAAATTGATTTCATGTGGAACAAGTTTACGTTTTAATTTTGAAGGTGTTGGCTCTTGCTGTTAGCATTAGATAGCTTCATGTAGTTTGCATTACTAGGGGAAATTTTTAATGCTCTTTCAATAATCTATCCACCTATCTATTCTGCCATCCTCTGTGTTCACCCCTCTTTCTCATAATTTTGCAGTTGTTTCTTCCTAACCCCTAACCTCATATGAAACCAGCTCTTAAAATGGCATTTGACAGCTTCTGCCTCTTAGTGAGATTGAGAATATCTGAAATGAATACAAATTCATTCATGCACCATTAGAATGGTTTTTAATTCCTCATCTTGAAGTGCTGAATATGTTGCTCCTTCCAATTGGATGAAATGTAGAAAATGCTGTAGCTGCTAGCAATGATCTGAAATAAACTTTTTTAGCTTCCCTTATCTGCAAGAAATTCTCATCCAAAGTCCTAATTTCAAACAGTAAATTTAATTTTCATCTGCCCCTTTCCTTCCTTTCATCTTGTCTGGAGTGCTTTTATTCACCTTCACCCTTAGCATATCCCATTCCTGGCTGCCCCTATGTGTAGTGGACCAAGATACCAGAAAGTCTATGACTTCAGTCCCACTCATATAATTTTTCTATTCATTTTCTGGCCCTCAGAGATTTTGATCTTACGTTTGAACACTGTGAGGTCCACATTGTTTTCCATTGTTATAAATTATTTTCAGGGGAGCCTGGGTGGCTGAGTCAGTTGAGCATCTGACTTTGGCTCAGGTCATGATCTCGCGGTTCGTGCGTTCGAGCCCTGCACTGAGTTCTGTGCTGGAGCCTGTTTCAGATCCTGTGTCTCCCTCTCTCTCTACCCCTCCTTCACTCACGTCCTGTCTCTCTCTGTCTCAAAAATAAACAAACCTGGGGCGTCTGGGTGGCTCAATCGGTTGAGCGTCCCACTTCAGCTCAGGTCACGATCTCACGGTCCTTGAGTTCGAGCCCCGCGTCGGGCTCTGGGCTGATGGCTCGGAGCCTGGAGCCTGCTTCTGGTTCTGTGTCTCCCTCTCTCTCTGCCCCTCCCCCGTTCATGCTCTGTCTCTCTCTGTCTCAAAAATAAATAAACGTTAAAAAAATAAAATAAAATAAAATAAATAAACCTTAAAAATTTTTTAAAAATAATACTAAGTTATTTTCACTGCTAGAATTTAAGGAGAAAATAGTGTGTGATAGCTTGAACTTATGCTTGCATTTAATTTTTTCACAAAAAAATTCTGATAAAATTTCTCCATTTTCTCATTACATAAAAACATTCAGGAATTAAATACAGAACATAAAAAGATCTCATTATCCTTGTGTGGTATAATGCCAATAGGATTTTTTTTCTTTAAGAAAGAATAATCCATTTAAATCAACGGTTTTCAGAATTTCTGAGATTTTTAATATCCTGAGGGTCATATTAAAAACATGAAATTCTGGGCCCTAATTTTCAAGTATTCTGATTTTGTAAGTCTAGTATTAAACCTGTGGGGGGTTGGAACAATTTTGGTTCACACCAGGTGTTATATGCTATAAAAATGATTTTTAAAAACTACAAATTGAATTTCATATGTAGTGATTGGTTTTTAAAAACTAGCCTATTCCAAATCTGCATGCCTTATGGCAAAATGAAAGATAAAGATAATTTCATTGGAAAAATCTTTTTTCTTTTCCTCTCAAAGTTTCTATTTTTCTTTTAGTTTGTTTAATCATCTCAAAGAAAACTGGTTTAAGAATGAATTATATCTAACTAAAATTATAAGAAATGAGGTTATACCTCTCACCTTAACAATAAAGTGGCCCAGTTTATACTTCTTGAGATAAATAAGGCACATTTTTTTGTCATAGACATTGCTTCTCAATGTTTTAGTGGAGTTAAAAAATAGCCCCTTTTCGGGGCTCCTGGGTGGCTCAGTTGGTTGGTAATCCAGCTTTAGCTCAGGTCATGATGTTGTGGCCCATGGTTCAAGCCCCACGTTGAGCTCTGTGCTTACAGCTCGGAGCCTGGAGCCTGCTTGGATTGTGTCTCCCTCCCTCTGCCCCTCCCCTGTTCATGCTCTGTCTCTCTCTCTCTCTCTCAAAAATAAATAAACATTTTTAAAAAATAGCCCCTTTTCCAAAGATGAGTAGGTGTTTTCGATACTTTCCATACTTTGAATCAGCGTGTGTGTGCGTGTGTGTGTGTGTGTGTTTTGTTTTGTTTTGTTTGTTTCTTTATGTGCAATACAGATGGAAAAGGGAGGGGTTATAAAGAGACACAATGAAATATATTCCAGTTTAAAGGTCATTGATTTAGGTCAGGGCAATGGGGGAAACAGTAATAAATGCTAAGCCGTGTCGAAAAAGTCAAAGTGACTGACTAATTACTCCCTTCTTTTCCCGGCCTCACATTTCATGAAACAATGTAGTTTAGTACCTTAGTACTGCCAAAGCCAATTACCAAAGCCAATTTCATGCATGGACAGCACTGAGTTTTAACCTCTCTCTTCTTCCTCCTCCCTGTTTAAGCCAGAGAAAATGTATGCCTAAGTTATCACAAATTCAAATTTATAAATGAGCACAAATACTAGGATCCATATTTCAAAAATGTTCTACTGGAACTCATGTTTCACCAAGCCAACCTGGATATAAGGGATAGCTGTTTATTGTGTGCATCTAACACTGAGGGTAGAGAGACTTCACAAAGAACATTAAACATTCCTCCAAAAAAGCTTAGTTTAGGAAAAATATCCTAACACAAATATCAAACGTTTGGAAATTAAAGTCTAATTTTATAATAAAGAAACTGGGAGAACCTCTTTTAACATATTATGTCACTATTACATATAACTATGCAGAATTAACAGGACAGAAACTATTTCTCTGAATCCCTAATAAAATATACAATCATCTTTTAATAATACAAGAAACATAAAGAAAATAGAGAGCTTCTCACTATAAGGATTTGATAGTTTTATGAATTTTTTAATTACCTTGATTCCTTTCCAAGAATAAGACAACTACTTGGCAATTTTTAACCGCCGAAGATATGTCATTGCAATCTAGAAAGAAGATAGTTATGTTTCTTACTTTTCTAAATAGAAAATGGGATGATCACTGAATCAAACTTAGACATTAAGGGTTTTTCACAGTTTCTTAAAACACAAAATTATACTCAGAGCTTATGCGTTCTTTGGTTTTGGGTGTGAAGATGATGTAGCATGATAGAATTAGATGATGGAAATAAGACATGCTCTTAAAATCTGACTCAAATAATGACTCATAGCTAGTTAGTGAAACCAACAATTGAACATGGGGATCTTTCTGATTCTAAAGTATATCTTCTTCCCACTCCACCATAACTGCCTAGAATGTCTTGCTTTCCATCCCTTCGTATCCAACTTTTACATTTTCAACACCAGATAAAATGCTGCCTCCTTGATGAAATCTGTGATTCACATAACTGAGAGCAATCACTTTCTCCCTCAAATAAAACACAACATCAATTTATGACTCCATCTTTTTTAGTAGACTTACAGCTTATTAGCCTACTGTTTTAGTTATTTCGGAAGAATGACAGTATCCTCTGCTAGAATAATTTTGTTTAGGGCAGGTTATCTGCCATATCTTTACAGCACCCCATGAATTCAAGACTCTGCCTTGTCTTGAGTATATGTTTAATTATTATTTCCTAAATGAATGAAGAGATGAATGAAATCCAACTCTTCTATAATGTAACTGAGTTAATAATGCATTGATATAATCACTATAAAGTTAGGTTTTATTAGCTAGATTTAGAAACAGGCTCACAATATTGTCCCTTATAGCTAAATAATAATTATGTAAGCTAATGAAATTTCTATAAGTTTTCATATAAAAAGTCACTATGCTAGTTATTGATAGAAAAATCAGGATTTTATGTTTATTGACATTAAATTTTAAACTGCTATTCTTCATCTAATCATCACAAACCATTGTTCTATTTCTTTACAATAATTATGTAAACCAATGCCTGAATTATATGTGGTAAGATTTTAGACATAAATAGCCAATAATGTGTTGAATAAAAGAAGTACAGGAAGAGCACTGGAAATCTCTCAAATGAATGAAAGTGGCTTATTAACAAGCCATCTTTCAGTAAGTTCTTTTAATCTATGTATTAATTAAGGACACATTCCTATATCATTTTCAAGAGTTTATTATTAGACTTAATATCAACGTACTTGTTTAAAATTTTTTTTTTAATGTTTATTTATTTTTGAGACAGAGAGAGACAGAGCATGAACGGGGGAGGGGCAGAGAGAGAGGGAGACACAGAACCGGAAGCAGGCTCCACGCTCTGAGCCATCAGCCCAGAGCCCGACGCGGGGCTCGAACTCACGGACCGCGAGATCGTGACCTGAGCTGAAGTTGGACCCCCAACTGACTGAGCCACCCAGGCGCCCCTCAACGTACTTGTTTAAATTAAGACTGGCTAGCTATTTAAAAATCCTATTTTGGAATTTTATTGCCAGAAATAAAGGACGAGACTATTTCAAATTACCTTCCTAAGTCAATAAATAGAGAATTAAAACAAAGAGAACTTGAAAATACAAAATATGATAACTATAAATGCTAAGAGAAAAATATAATTTTGAAAGTAAAATCTCAATACATGGGGTTCATAGTAGCTCTATGTAACTGAAGGGAATGTTAGTGAACAGAAAAAGTTAATCAAAAGGAAATATACAAACTAAAGCCAGAGAAAATACAAAGAAGAAAAATAAAGGATACTGTAAGAGACAAATGGAAAATAGTGAGAATGTGTTGAAAAAGTCTAACATATACAAATAAAATAGACAAAAACTTTCTCAAATTAAAAAATAACATTATGTCAGAACTTAAGAAGGGCAAGCAGGATAAATACAAGAAAATCACACCTAAGTACCTTAGAGAAAACCTACTGCAAACTAAAGACCAAGAAATATCTTAAAAACAGCTGGAGAAAAGAGACCTGTTACTTTCACAGGAGAAGCAGTAAGTTTGATAACCAAATTCTCAATAGAAACAATGAAAGAAAGCAGACAGTAAAATAATCTTCAGATCGTAGGAAGAAAATAACTTCCTGGAGAAAGAAATTTTAAGAAGCATCACTAAAGATAAGCAAGGACATTTTATAATGACAAAAACATAATCTACCAAGAAAACAAAACACATCTAAACTCATATGGACAATCACTTAGACTCAAATATACAGAACTGGAAGGAGAAACAGGCAAACCCACAATCATTGCTAGATTTAACCCACTTCACTCAATAACAGAATAGGCAGGCAAAAAAAAAAAAAAAAAAAAGGAGTATGGATATGAACGATTTGAACTGCATGATTTAAAAACATAATCTTAGGACATATAAACAACACTGAATCCAATAACTACATAATGGACATTCTTTTGAAGTGCCTATTAACATTTAGGAAAATTGATAAGCTGAAGTAAGTCTCAACAAATGTCAAAGGTTGAAATTACAGAGTTCACTCTCTGAACACAGTGGAGATAAAGGTAGAAAAAGAAAATAAAATGAAAGATCAAAAGTCCCCAAATGTTAAAAATATTAAATTATATTTCTACATAACATATAGGTCAATTAAAAAAATCACAATATAATTAAAATATTTTAAATTAATGATAATTAAAATGTGACATATCAAATAAAACTACAAGATGCAGTTAAAGCCATGGGAAAATTATAGCCTTGAATCTATAAGTTAGAAAAGATGAAAGGGTGAAAATTCATGATTAAAGCATCTGTCTCAAGAAGTAACAAAAGCAGGGGTGTCTGGGTGGCTCAGCCAGTTGAGCGTTCGACTTTGGCTCAGGTCATGATCTCACAGTTTGTGGATTTGAGCCCCATGTTAGGCTCTATGCTGACATGTCAGAACCTGGAATCTGCTTCAGTCTGCGTCTCCCTCTCTCTCTCTCTGCCCCTCCCCTGCTCATGCTCTGTCTCTCTCTCAAAAATAAACATTAAAAAAATTTTTTAAAGAAGTAACAAAAGTAATAGCAAATTTAACCTAAAAAATCAAGAAGAAAGAAATGATAAATATAAAAGCAGAAATAAATATAGAAATTAGCAAAAAGGAGGGTCACCTGCGTGGCTCATTCAGTTAAGCATCCAACTCTTGATTTTGGCTGAGGTCATGATCTCACAGTTTGAGAGATCGAGCCCTGCATCAGGCTCTGTGCTGACAACATGGAGCCTGCTTGAGATTCCCTCCCTCCTCCTCTCTCTGTCCCTTCCCAGATCATACTCCCTCCATCTCTCTCTCGCCCTCTCTCTCTTTCTCTCTCTCTCTCTCTCAAAAATAAACACTAAAAAAAAATAAATTAAAAAAGAAAATTAGCAAAAAAAATATTAATAAAAACAATAAAATATTAACAAGATTTACTTTTTTTAAATGGAAGACAAGCACACACCAAAAAAAAACAGTATCAGGATTTACTTATCCTGTAAACATTAAAAAAGAAATGGATATATAAATCCAAGTTGGGTTTCTTTCAGGGATTAAAGATTCATTAACATTTAAAAAGTAATCAATGAAATTTACCACATTGATAGAAAAAGAAAAATAATGTTATGTTATTTTAACTGATACAAAAAATTTTGACGAGGTTCAATATCTAGTTGTTATAAAAACTGTGGACAAATTAAGAATATAAATATATGTCCCCAGTCTGATAAAGGGTAGCTAAATGGTGATTATCAAAAGATGTATCCCTGTGATTGGAAATAGGACAAAGATGCCCACTGTCATCATTTCTATCCAAAGTTGGTATAAATGGAAACTCAAAAGACTCCACAAGCGAATTATTAAAATTACTAAGTGAATTTAACCTGGGTTTGGAGTACTTGATCAATATAGAACACTGAATTTATTTATATATCCTAGCAACACTCAATTAAATTACAGCTTTCAAAATGTACTACTTACAGTAGCATAAAAATTCAAATAGCAAGAAATAAATTTGATAAAAATTGGACAAGTCTTCTGCACTGTAACAGTTACAAGGTGGAGGAATGGGGACGCCCATGCACTGTTGATAAGAATATAAATTGGCACAGCCAATTATTAATATTAAAAGACTGACAAGGCCAAGTGTTTGCAAGGAGGCTGTCAGGCCATAGAGGCTGCTACAACTGCCTGGGTAGCTTATAAAGTAAAAACATTTATTTCTCACAGCTCTGCAGGCTGGGAATTCCAAGATCAAGGAGCTAGCGTGGCTGTGTTTTGGTGAGGGCTCTCTGTTCCTGGTTCAGAGCCAGCACCTTCTTACCGGGTCTTCAAATGGTAGAAAGGTGGGGCAGGGGGAACTGTGTGGAGTCTTATAAGAGACACATGAATCAATCCCATTCATGAAAGCTCCACCCTCATGACCTCATCACCTCCCAAAGTCCCCACCTCCCAATACCATCACAATGGGCCCTAGGATTTCAATCCCGGAACTGGGGGTGGGAGGCGGGGTAGTACAGAAACATTCAGAGCACAGCAGATGTAATGTATCTAAAATTCTCAGTCACTGCTGGAGGACATGTAAACTGGTTAACCACTTTGGAAAACTCATTATCTACTCACGTTGAAAGAATGTAACCCACATATATACTAACAAAAGGTATGTACACAGATATACGCACCAACAGATGTATATAAGAACATTCATGTCAGCATTATTTATAATAACCCCAAGCTAGAAGAAACCCCACATTTATCGATAGATAAATGGTAACAGATTTGTACAATGGAATAATATGTACAGCAATGAAGGCCCACCCTAAAGGCCTCATTTTAACTTAATTACCTCCTTAAGAGCCCTATCTTCAAATACAGTCACACTCTAAGGTACTGGAGGGTAGGGGCTAGATTTATGAATCTGGGGGATGAGAGGCAGGGACACAATTCAGCTCTAACACAAGGCATTGTGTATAAGTTCAATAAAGCAAATATACTTAGTGGATGAAGAGACTTCTTATATTCCTGATTAGGAAGTTGAATTCCAGGTTAGCTCAATGAGGTGTCCAGGAACAACCAGTGAGTGGTAGAACCAGGACTAGCATCAGGGAGGAAACATGTTCTAGTAGAAGGTAGATAAGTGTTGAAGACAAACCTCAATTCTTAAAATGGTCTTCACATTTTCTGGCTGCATTTCATAGGGAAGTCTTTTCCCCTCTCTTAGCCTCAGTTTTCTCATTTATAAAATGGAGACAGCCGGTTGGATTGTGATTTCCATGTGCTTTATACACGATCGCACATGTTAAGTGTCTGGCCCAGATACTGCCACGTAATGGGTAATCAGCAAATATTATCTCCCTTCCTCTCCCGTTGTTCTGAATTCTGGTGCAGAGCCTTACCAGTGTACCAGCCAGCAGCTTCTCTTGACTTACTATATTTGGGATAATTATTACAAATTTAGGTGGGAGTGGAAAAAAGATTATTTCCCAAGGAAATAATGTCTTCCCATCAGGCTGTATTTGCTCGGGAAGACAACAGAACCATATTGTCAAATACACAGAAGTTTGAAATGTATCATCCTAGTGCCCTTATGGAAATACTTACATAGGACATACTCTGTCTGACCAAGAACCAAAAGGAAGTATCCAATCATGAAGAATCTGAGAGTGAAAGATGTTACAGTGAGCAGAGCTACTATATAAAGCAATGACGTTTTCAAAACAGTTACTGAAATTGGAGTAAATTCAAGAGAAGATTTCAGAAATGATTCTTAAAAGAAAAGATAAATAATATACACATAATTCAAGCAAAACAAAACTTTTAAAAGTTTAGTAGCAGCAGTTTTGGGTCATGTACCGAATTTTATGTGTCATGAATAAGAACATGAGCTTGGAGCCAAACAAATCTGGATTCTACATCCTCACTATATTAACTGAGGCAAATTATTGATCTTTTTGAGCCTCTGCCTTCTCGTCTATTAAATACCCACCTTATGTATATTGCTCTGAGGATTAAATGGAAGCACAGACTAAAGCCCTTAAACATAGTAGAGACTGTAAATAAGAACCCGACTCCTTTCTCCCCAACTACATTTACTTTCCCAAGAAAGTAATTTTTCTTAGTCAACCGACTAGAAATCATTTTCATGTTCTTTTTTTTTTTTTTTTTATCTCCATCGCTGCTTAATCACCACTTAGCCATGGCACTATTCTTCCAAGTTCATTCTCAGTTATTTGTTCTGCCTTCCATCACATCCTTCAAAAATATGAGCTACCTCAGAGGGCATCCTGTGCAGATACATTGCTGTATTAAATTGCCTCATTCTTTTCTTCCCTTAGTGGTAGCAGCTAGAATCTTCAACACTGATACAGTGACATCAAGACTCCAACAAAGCAGTTGCCATGGAATGTGTATAATCAGTGAAAATAATAGTTATTTTCCATGGCATAGATTTTTATTCTGAAAAGTCCACTTTTTGTCTCCCAAGTGAAGCTAAATTTATTCTAACTTAAATTTATACTTTTGGAAAATCCTCAGAGTACATATACTTTAAGTTTATTTTAAATTAACAAGAACTCATATTATCTACATATTTAATTCAAAATTTAAAAACCCGGATTATTCCTATACTTGCAGTAAAAGTGTTTCTTCAACTGTAAGAATCCAGCATTATATCAGATTTTCACCTATTGTTATAGAGATCAGAAGAATCTGACCCTCATAGCCGTTCAAGCTACACAGGAAACTAACAAAACTATATATTCAAATCATGCTTAGGGACTATTTTAACATCCAATATCTGTCAACAAAATAAGTATTTCCATATACCTGAAATTGTATTAATTTGGTGTATCTATTTGATCAAATTAGTTATAGAAATTGCATCAGTATCATAATCTGGTAATTCACTTCTAACAACAATTAGAGAGTACCCTTCTTATAATTAATAAGCCAAAAAATAAAAAAAATAAAAGAAACATGCATTTGATAACATGTGGAGTTTATCCATGAATTCAAATTATATTGCTATTTTTATAATGTTGAAATTGTAACTTGGCAATTTTTATAACTACATAAAAATGATTTTTCATTTATGGAATCTATCCCAACCTTTACTATCATGAACTTTTAAAGAAGATTAGTCTTAAATTAATCTTTCAAAGTACTGCTCATACTAGAATAAAGAATCACCCAGCGTTCACACTTCCCCAAAACTCACATAATGACTCACACCTCTCCTCTCTGAATCCTTTCTTTTTTGTCCCCCTGATACATAATAAAGGATAATTCCACAGGACTTAAATATCTGCTGGAAGTAGCTTATTCAGTCAATTTGAACAGAAAAGCGAGCCTTCCCACTTGTTATAGAAAATACACTCCATGGTTTCACACTGGCACTAAATGACCTAGTGTATTCTATTGAAAAGCAACACAACTGAATAAATGGTACTCGATATAATATAGGTGCGCAAATATTTACTGATCCTATATCTTCATTATTAGCGTCTGTTCTTTTTAGTAGTGAAATTTCAGAAGTATCCTTCTCAGACATTGCTAAGATCATTACTTCTTCCATATGAGCTACCTGGATTCCAAGATGACAGCCATAGTGAACTGTCATGCATTTTTTTTTCCTGCTGAGATAATTTATGGAAAAAGACAACCCATTCTTTATGGGACCACTTTCCCGGCAAATGACTGGCCAGTGTTCACTGTAATCAGAACCATTCCATCCATATTAAACAAAAGAAGAAGCAAAACCCTATTAGCTCATCTTAGCATCTTATTAGCCATAAGAGCTGATCATAACTACGAATCTTGAATTCAGTAATAAAACCATCACAGAGAAATTCCCAGGTGCCAAAAATTTGAGAATGTAATACTGAAAAAAGAGAACACATGAAATAAGTTCAGTAGTTGGGAGTAACTGGTAAAGTGACCTCAGCAAGATAGAAATGAGCTGAGTCAATTTTAGATGTGTGTTTATACCCAAGAGGCAGAATTTTAAGTAAGCCAAAGTCAATATAGGATATTGTCAGCTGAGGTTAATATAATACAATCATAACTCAGGGCAAATGCATGGGTTCGCATAATTTTTCTCATCACTTGTTGGATAAAAAAAATGAAATAGTGATCTGGATAGAAACTCATATTTCTCCTTTTTATTATTTTTAATCACAGTCTCCTCTGAGACCTTATATATGGTCACAGAATTTTCTAAAGCTTTTTCACACATTTCCATGGGAAAAGGTAAACATTGTTTTCTTCTAAATGGAATCTAATTTTCATCTCTGCTTTGGTAGTTTATTAACTAGCCACAAGCAATTGATTGGACCATCTCTATGAGAATAAAGGGTCGTTAACACATATTACAGAGAGAAAAAATGTGAGAGTAAGCAGTCCTACTTCTGACACCTTGGTGGCTCAGGGGAGCAGGAACATTAATGAAGCATCTTGCCCCAGGTCACTAATTTGCATCACAAGCAAGTTAGTTCATAACTTCAGAAGTTCTTTGCCATCTGGAGATGGTCTGATGTCCTGGGTAAGGTGAGCTGCTCTGTCCTGTTCCCCAGGCACCTGTGTCCACTGAGCCCTGATTGACACTTGGTAGGCTCTCGGAGCAGTCAAAGGTTAAATGGACACAGAGAGCAAAGTAGCCTTCTGCACTCCAGACAGTGACTTCTTCCAGAATAGGCTGGAATTCTCTGATCTCTGAAGAGTTGAATGAAAGGAGAAGAATGACTGTGAATTCAACAGAGTAGAGTTCATGTTAAATGGGCCTTCAGGCCTCATTACTTTCAAAACTTTTAAAGTAATTTCTTTCAATTAGTCAATAGGATATTCTTGTGAAATTATATAATGCTTATCTGCTATAATTGTGAGCTTAAAGGAATTCCTTGAACAGTGCAATTTGCCCTAGATAAAGTAGAGTGGAAGCCTATCGTCATATACCTCGACTTCTCTATTCCTTGTACTAAGACAAAAGTTTTTATAAACTCATCATTCCTGTTTCCAAACAATGCTTAATACATAGTATTTTTTTTTATTTTGTAACTAAAACCATAAAGGAAACATAAACATATTAGACTTGAGGGAAAAATAGTCCAGGCTAAATATACATATATAGTATATTTCCCATAAAGTTCCAATGTTACTTTATAAACAAATAATGAAAAGTTAGTAGAGTACATGGCTCTAGTATAAATTGAAAGAAAAATAAACTGCATAGCTTTAAAAATATATTTATTCTTTAAATTTTGTTCAAAAATAACTAGAATAATTTTTTAACAACTTTCACCAAGTAAACAGAAAAATCCAAATCAATACAATTAACCTAACGTTTTTCACTGTCTGTAAAGAATGTCTATTATTTTTTCCTAATCTTTTAATATTAAATAGTTGTGGGCTATAGTACAGATTTCTCCTGAATTTCAGAAAGGCAGCAAGAATCCAGTGTCTTACTTAACACATACAAACTAGGTCCTTTTTTCCAATACTGATGTTATGAGATGGGATAACAACTCTACTGTAAAGTTTTTCGATTGGGAAGATATATCAGAAATCACACTGTGTAAGGTGAATATAATTGGATCTAGAAAACAGCCAGTTCTCTCATACATTACGGTACATGGTAGGAAGATTTTATTTTATATATAAATACCACATTTATCATATATAGGTGATGCATATATCTAATAAGAATCTGTAATCACTGTTTTTTTAATGTTTTACAAAATCTCCACTGTCTAATCAAAAGCTGATTTTATAAAATGCTCCTCACACTACCCTTGTCCAATGTGGATTCATATGGATTGAATCCCCTCTTCAGTTTTACGTTTTTCTTCCTAAAATTTATGAACCCGATTACACATCACTGCTGAGTAACAGTCAGAAGATATTGCAAGGGCGTCTACTCTACCTCTCTTGTCAAGTGTGTTTGAGCAGAGGGATTATTGATGGAAGCCTGAGACACAGATGAAGAGGAATTCGAGCTGTGAGGTATAGAATTGCAGAAATTGCATCTATACAAACAACTGAAAGCAAGATGATATTCTGTTCAAATGTTTCCTATTTCAAAGAACTCTCTAGAGTCCCATTTACTCCTGACAAGTACTAACAGTGCTTACAAGTTTTCTTCAACCCGGCGAATTGCTCAAATTAAGAAAATAGTTTTAGTTAAAAAGAAAGCTACATCAGGACTTGAAAGCTATAGAACAAAACCTTGAAAGGATTTCATCAGACAATGAGACCTAGCTCTGGTGCCTTAATCTGCAAAATAAAACTATGAAATAACTGATTCTTGCTCCATGCTGTCGTACAAGAAACTTATTTCAGCTAGTCATAAGCCAGCACCAAAAGATTCCACTACATTCTTCACAAATGACTAAAATACCAGCACTGAGAAAGCATGAAGAGTACATTTCCGGAGATGTAAAATTGTAAATGTCTGTCTCCCTGAAAGAACTTACTCCTTCCTATTACCATATATACAATTCTATTTTTTTTTCCTAAGTGCCAATTACAGGATTTCCCCAAGTATGTTTTCCAGATCACTAGCACAACAGGATGTTTATTTAAAAATTCCTTGATAAACAATGCCAGTGTTAAAATTAGGGAAGCGCTGAACTATTCCCGTAATTAATCAGCTGTTTTTAACTGCAGGACTTCTCAGAGCTTTTCATACGCCAATCTACATGGTGATGATCCTTGGTGGGGACATGACATTTAGCATTTCCAAACTTATTTGACAATGAAAAAGCCGCCCCTCCTTTTTTTTCATCGAATGCCTTTGACTGCTCTTCTAAGGAGCGTATATTACAATTTTGGAGGCTTAAGGTTGGGGTTATTAGCATAGCATGTCACTGGCTGCTTTTTCAAAGACCAGTCTCACCAGTTATTTGGCTTTGTGGGAAATGTACAGCAGGATAAAAACACACTGTCTCAGTGACTGCAGTTTTATACCCACCTTTCCACACTGGTACTCTCCACCACAGCCAGCCACATTAGCAAGCTCACTATCAGTCAGGTAATCACGGCACATTCATATAATCACAGATATTCATGTTGGCCACTCATACCAACATGGTCTCTTGAAAACGTACCCCAGACCTGCACAGTAACATCCTTTTCAATGTTTTACAATGGCTTTTCTTATTTTTGCTTGCAACATACTATTACTGGGCTGGAAGATTGTTACTTATGTCCCATAAATCTTCCTGCCTTCTCTCAGTAGTTACCTTTATGACCAGAAAACTTTTGCCAAATTCCATTTCACTGGGGAAAAAAAAGTTATCTTACAGATTCTCTAGCTCAGCTTTATTTATTTATTTATTTATTTATTTATTTATTTATTGGTTTATTCAACAAACAAGATTGAAAATTGAAATTCCAGCCAATTTCTTCCTACAGGACGTTTGTGACCTTCATTTGTTGGGAAATAAAAAACCACAACTGAAATTACTGACACTTTGTCTTTGTTATTTTGTGCTCATTTTTTGTTCTTAATGGCTTCCATTTATTTTGTTTTTGTTTTTGTTTTGTTTTGTTTTTAATGGCTTCCATTTAAATAAAATTTAATTTTAAATAAAATAAAATTCCATTAAATTTAATAAGCACCTACTGCTTATTATACCTTATGCAAGAGATATCGCTTAGCAGTTTACACATGTCATCTCAATGTATCTCTCAACAGCTCATACAGAAGTTATTATTAGCCTTATCTTATAGGTGGGGAAACCAAATCTCAGAGGAATTAAACTTATAATGGAAAGTCCCAGTTACTAAGTGATGAGCGAAGCTTTGAACTTATATCTGTCTGATTTTTCAGTCCCTGATCTTCCCAGGATACCAGGCAGACATCTATGCCATCATTTCTAACAACCCCTTAGTAAAGTAAGGATCACATGTTATCATACCATTTGATAAGAAATGGAAGAATCTTTCCCATTCCATGAGGAGGTGCCCTTAGTCACATCTTCTCAAAAAGCACACACATCACAAAAAGCAAAGGATTCCAGCTTCTGTGAAATTGGGCCTGAAGTGCTTGATAAAAAAGAATGAAACAAGAATAGAAAGTCCCTAGGAGGAACTGAGGTGTGGGGGCATCCACATTAGCTCTTACAAACTCTACACTCAGCTTATTTTAGCACCAACTGAGCTACCTTGCCTCTTGTAATATTACTTATGGTACTATCTTTTCTCAAATGAAGTACAGTATGTCCTTATCAAAGCACAGAAGTCTTCATATGAGGACCCCCCCCCCTTACAAATCTTGGTTAGTAAATCGTGGCTATGAAGTAAAATGCAAGAGAATTATTGTGTAAGAAATGCCCCTTTATCAGCAAATGTGCTGACTAGTCGAGTTGCATGGTATCAGTGTTAATAATTAGGCAGAAATGAAAGATCATGAGAGACAGAAAAGCAGCTGAGGCCACTAAGGCACAAGTTTGTGAAATGACTTTCCTTTTGGAGGAAAAAACAACAACAACACAGTCATCAAATATCCCATAGCTCTATGACTCCTTATTCCACTTCTCTACTCTGCTCAATCTAGCATATCTTGGCCACAGTACGGACAGGGCAATCTCTAAGTCGGAGAATAATTAAACTATAACAACAACTTCACTCATGCCTTCAACTATCACCTCTATGCAGTTATCTCCCCAGATCGATATTTCAAATATTGGAGGGTCCCTTTAAAAAAGACTGACTAGTTTCTGCTACTCAGAATAAAAGAAGATGGAAATAGAAATTGACATTTAATGAGTACCTACTATGTGCAAGGAACTCTGTAGGTATTTTGATCATGTTGTTGCAGTAATTCACACAATGCTGTAAAACAGGTGTTCTGCACATAAGAATAACTAAGGAAATGATGCCCTTGCCCCATGGATCTCTCAACTTGTACAAAATCCAGACAGGGTTCAATGTGAAGTTTGCTGACTCCAAAGACTACACTCATTCTACTATTTACTCTGCCTGCCTTGGGTTATTTTCACTGTCCTGGCCATTCTATAGAAGTAGAGAATGCTTTAAAAGGTAGGGAAGACCAAAGAGTTTCCTAGTTATTCCCTCAGTTGACTCATGAGAAAATCTACAGCCTGCGAGGATTTACAACTTAACCCAAATCAAAAGCTTCTTGGTGTCAGAATGAGGAATTAAACTCAAGTCTCTTGATTCATACTTACTTTGCATTTTTACTATTTTCCCACTGGTTTCATTGCTCTTTTTTTGAATGATGGTTAAAACTAAGTTTACCACTTTTCACAAATCCAGAAGATGCTGTTCGTGTTGTAGCATAGCATCCCAGGTCACAGCCATTTATCTCTTGGTTTATGCATTTGTTTTTAATACAACTGCAGAAAAATATTCATCTTTTAAAAAATAGCTGAAGTGAAAAAACATGTGAACACAGCCAAGGTCAGTATTGTATGCATAAGAGCCTATCCAAGGCCATAGTGGTTAGAGTAGGGTATCGAATGGTCTTCCCTCTGCCTAACCTTGACCCCACCCTGACACTTAACATACTCTTGGTCAGTTTTCAAAATCCTGCTTACGTATCACTCCTTCCAGGAAGCATTGTTGAGAAGTCCTTCACTATAGCTCCCTTCTCAAAATTAAGTACTTCAGCATTGTGTATATGATTCCATTATTCTACTTATTGAATGATATTACAATTTATTTTGTTTATATGCTTGCTCTCATTGTTAGATTGTACATAGTGAATGTATTTTATGCATCTCTATGCACTCGTAACCTAATGCTGTATGTGACTATATAGGCACTCAGTAGATGCGTGTGAAATGAGTTTAATGGAATTGAATCAGCCTGACTTGAATTGAACTAAATTTATTTAAATTTAATTGGCAGCTGTTACCATCTGATCAATCTGGTTACATCACCAACTTCCCAGCTACTCCGAGTCTTGCAGAATTAATGAAACACTTTGAGTTAACTTTTTAGAACTCCTTTATTGAGAAAAGGCTGTATTGACTTCCGTTTACAATGTCAGGAGTGCTTCGGTGAAAAGCAGGATGAGAGGGGTCCAATACAGAGGGTCCTCAGACTGCTACACGCTGGCTCACTCAGGTAGGAACTTCAAGATTTCTTCAGACTCTGGCCTGACACTTTAGCTGGATTACAATAAGCACTAGAAGCACAGTGAGGCACAGAAGCAGAAAATTAGACATGCCACACATCTAAATATAGCACAAGAGAGAAAAATCTTAAGTTTCCAAAGAAAGCGACGTGGAGGAATTCTTTGCTTTGGTCTCTCACTGGATATGCTGCCAAACATTCTCGTCAAACACCTTCATGAAATTATTCAAAAATCAGTTTAATACATTTTCATGACTTTTTTCCAAAATATAACGCTTTAAAAAGATACGCTTTATGGCTAAAACCTGTTCGTTGTACAACTAAACCAGAGGCAAGTTTTCTACACTTCTGGTGGCAAATCGGGTCAAACTAGGTGGCAAGAGGGACCCATTCTACTTAGAAGCAATGCAAATTCTTCATGGAGAGGCTCCAGAGTGGCATACTATATAAAGAAATAGAAACCATAATGAAGTAGGGAGGTATCATACAATTAGACAAAGATAAACCCAGAGTCCTGAATGCTTCCGGTATATAGTCAGTGATGGGAGATGATGTTGTTTGCATGGCTAGATGAAAGGAAATGCATTTCTAGAATATTTAAGGCCAGGAGAGCAAACTCATTGGCCTCCCTTTGCCAGGGTTACTATGAGGCTCATGGAGGATTGATAGCTGGGGTAGAGAGAAGTACCCTGTAAGTGAGAAAGACCTCAGAAGGACATTATTCCCTGCAGAAGTAAAGTGCCAGCACCACGGATCATGTATCATTCAGACTTTATGGATCACAGACGGATAGTTGAAATTTTTTTTCAAATCTGAGATTTGGGTAAGTCAGGGACATATTTCATAATGACTAAGTTGTAGTTTACAATATTTAAGAATTTCTGAGACCTATATAAATATTTAAGATTTTCTGAGATATATAAATAGTGCCTAGATATATTGGATCAAAAACACGCTTTTGAATATAAACTAAATGTATGACTGAACAGTCTTTAAAAGAGCTCCTCTTTTGCATTCTTTAAATATTGTTTTTCAATCGCAACCACTTCTATGTCTTAAATTTGCAGAAACCATGTGATTCCAAGGTTGAGGATACAATGTTTCTAATATTGGTACAAGTTATTTTCAGAGTCAAATTCGAGGAGAGAATAAATCTCTTAAATTTTACTCTGCATTCTAGGGGCACGTGGGTGGCTCAGTCGGTTGAGTGTCTGACTTCGGCTCAGGTCACGAACTCCTAGTTCATGGGCCTCACGTGCTGACAACTCAGGACTGGAGCCTGCTTCAGATTCTGTCTCCCTTTCTCTCTACCCCTCCCCCACTCAGGCTCTGTCTCTCTCTGTGTCTCAAAAATAAATAAATGTTGAAAAAATAAAAATAAGAAATTTTACTCTGCATTCTCAACATTAAAGTGATGTATATGTCATGCTTACTCAGTGCTTTCATTCAGGAAACAAAAAACGAAGCTGGCAAATGTCTCTGATACTCCCTACTTCCCCAAAAAAGTACCTCAGTCCCCTGCAACATATTCATTAAGAAGAAAAATGTAAAAGTCCAATTTGTGGGTTTTAATGATTTGATTTTTGAGGGAAAAAAAACCAGAATGAGATAGTGTATGTGATTTTTGACTCTGAAAGTATGCAACTATAAGGTCAAAATGGACAAAATTTTAAAAATGAAAATGGTTCTGTTAGGGTGCAGGATTGCAGCAAGGGTTGAGGGAGATGTGAATTGAAATATCGATCTGGGGAGATATCTGCATAGAGGTGATAGTTGAAGGCATGAGTGAAGATGAGAACTCAGAGGGTCAGATCTGTCAGAAATGGCCTTTGATTCTCAGGCCAAGGAAGGGTGAGAAGAGAAACATACAGATTCATAATGGAATACACTAGCCTCTATTTTTCACAATGGCAGGGGGCATAGAAAGAGCTTCATTAGGCAGCTGATTTCCTCTTTATCCTTATTGAGTCAGAATGCTGGGCTGGTTCTTATTCTGATGATTGTTCTTATATAGCTTTTCAGCTACATCAGGGCTCCTAAGTCACAGAAAGTGTGCACCAAACTCAGACACACAGAGAAATGTGATAATGACCTGGGAGAGAAGAGCAATGCTAAGCTACCTGCCAGAAGAGTTGTGTCTGAGGCACGCCATACTTCAAGGTAATTTCGTTGTCTCTAATTAGTTCTTGCCATATGGCTAATATTTCGAAAATTCCCTTTTTAAATCAACCAGGCTTTTTAAAAGAATGGCTAGAAATCTAATCGTTTTTAATGTTGCCTTTTTTCAATCATAAGCAGTTTCCTTCAAACTTAACCAAGAAAAATCATCAGAGATTTTATTTTTTATTATAACAACAATATCCGTATATTTCTCTAAATGTGTTATAAATATAACTACATACATACATCCCTTCTTTCCAAGCTATCTTTCCCCAGTACTGAGGAAAAGTGAGCCAAATATCATTTGTCTTTCTATGGTTATACATTTCAGTATTCATTTATTCATTTAATAAATAGCTCTCTTTGGGGCACCTGTGTGGCTCAGTCCATTAAGCACCCGACTCATTATTTTGGCTCAGGTCATGATCTCGCAGTTTGTGAGATCAAGCCCCACATCGGCCTCTGCTATGATAGCACGAAGCCCGCTTGGGATTCTCACTCTCCTTCTCTCTCTGCCTTTGCCCTGCTCTCTTTCAAAATAAATAAATGAGTTTAATTTTTTTTTAAATAGCTCTACTTGTCATGATTGCTAGGTGCGTGAAAAAGATAGGGGCACCTGCGTGGCTCAGTCGGTTAAGCATTCAACTTCGGCTCAGGTCATGACCTCATGATTCATGGGTTTGAGCCCACGTCAGGCTCTGTGCAGATAGCTCTGAGCCTGCAGCCTGCTTCAGATCCTGTGTCTCCCTCTCTCTCTGCCCCTCCCCTGCTTGCACTCTGTCTCTCTCTCTCTCTCTCTCTCTCTCTCTCTCTCACAAATAAATAAACATTAAAAATTTTTTTTAAAAAGACATACAATACCCCTTCCCTCATGACGTATACAATACCCCTTCCCTCATGACGTTTACACTCAGAAAATACATCTTTTCCCTAATGACTATAGATTGTGATAAAAACCAAACAAAACAAGGGGTGCCCAGGTGGCTCAGTCGGTTAAGTCACTGACTTCGGCTCAGATCATGATCTCATGGTTCACGAGTTCTAGTCCTGCATGGGGCTCTGTGCTGACAGCTCAGAGCTTGGAGCCTGCTTCAGATTCTGTGTCTCCCTCTCTCTTTGCCCCTTCCCTGCCCACACTCGGTCTCTTTCTATCAAAAATAAACAAACATTTAAAAATTTAATAAATAATAACAAAACAAAACAAAAGGAAGGGTTGGAAAAGAAGGATAAAACAAAGTTTATTGTTTTTCTATATAGGAAAAAAACAATGAAATGTTCTTTAAAGTGTTTCTGCTATTTTAGATCCTTTTCAGTTTAGCAGCAACATGTGATTATATTTCTATAATTCTCTAATCCTCTAATCATGTGTAATAATTGAGTAGACATGTCAACATGACCCTGAAAAATATGACCACGTGACATCATAATAAATCATATAGGTCCAAAACAGCACTGGAAACATTAATCCGTCCTCATGATCTCGAGATCCAACAACATTTGTTGTTCATCCAACAAATATTTTGACTGCCTTCCACAGTCATTTCTCTGGTTCTGAGACTGAGCACTAAACAGCTCTCCAGTCATTTTGAAGCTTAAGATTTGGTGTTAGGTCTCTCCACCCTCTGCAGAGATTATCTTTAGGAGACTAGCAGACCCAGTATGACCAGTAGCTTCCCTAAGTGACATCACTTTCAGCCCCTCATTTTTTGGTCACATCTCCAGATGCAATAGAATCATAGAACGTTAGAATTAGAAGGTATGCTAAAGTATATCTAGATTATCTACTCTAACGGTTTTTATTTAGAAATGTGAATGAGGGCCAGAGGTGTTAATTAACACCCAAAGATTATTCAGCAAGTTATGGTAATGGCAAGACATTAGAAAAATGTGCCTCGTATGCATGTATGCGTACGTGGATGTGCAAGAGGGGACATGCAAAGACCATGTTGGCTCAAAAAGAAGTAGCCCCCTACTCCCTTCAACACTATTTTCTGCATTTTTGCCAGTAATAAATTTGCTATCTTACTGTCCAGAGTTTTTTCCATTTATCACTAAATTCTCCTTTGAGCTCTTAGACTTGGCAAACATTGAAAACCCTGAAAAAAAAAATTTTTATCTCTTGATGTCCTGTCCATAAATTAATTAAGATAACTCACTTTCTCCCACATTTCCCATAATCCAGAAAATGAAAATCAATTGTAATTTTTAAAACTCAGTAAAAAATCCTTTGACTTTCTCTCTCATGATTGACTGGTTTCAGTCCTCTGAAAAACACAAGGCAAACTTCCAACACTGATGAGTTAATGTTATATCCTGACTATATTTAAAATTACTTAATCATATTCATTAATACAAAGATAGTGAGAAGCCCCCACATTTACTCTCAGACAACATGAGGTCACCAGCATGTGAGGGAATCATATACTCCTGGTCATTAATCTTAATTTCTGAAATTACATTTGAAGATTTAATTCTCTCTTCCCATGTCTAGACAGGCAATGAGGAATAATCTTTTCAGCTTTAATTGCATTTACTCCTATAACTTCATAAAAAGGACAATTCTAGTTGCTATTTGCAAAAGAAAAAAAAGATCATATATAATCCTCATTATCACATTATAGTTGTCAGTAACCTTAATAGCTGGGCCTCCACAGGAGACATAAAAGAAATATAAAACAAAGTTTTATTTCTAATAAAAATCATATTCATCAAGAAATTATTGATTGTATGCTATGATTACAAAGCATCTGCTGTGATTTGCTATGGCTGCCATAACAAAATTCCACAAATTGGGTGACTTAAAACAACAGAAGTTTATTTTGTCACAGTTCTGGAGGCTAGAAGTTCAAGATCAAATGGTTAGCATGTTGGGTTTTTCCCTGTTAACCAAGGGACTCTCTTCTTGGTTAACAGATGGCCACCTTCTCAATGTGTCCCCACAATGGCCTTCCTCTGTGTGCACACAGCCCTGGTGTCTCTCCATGTATCCAAATCCCTTCTCATAAAGACATCAGTCAGATGGATTAAGGCCCACCTTAAAGGCCTCATTTTAACTTAATTACCTCCTTAAAAGCCCTATCTTCAAATACAGTCACATTCTAAGGTAGGTTAGGGCCTAGATTTATGAATCTGAGGGAGGGGGTGCAGGAACACAATTCAGCTAAAACACAAAGCATTGTGTATTATCAGTATAATAAAGCAAATACAGTAAGTCAAGAGAAGCTGCTGGCTGGTACACTGGTAAGGCTCTGCACCAGAATTCAGAACAACGGGAGAGGAAGGGAGATAATATTTGCTGATTACCCATTACGTGGCAGTATCTGGGCTAGACACTTAACACGTGCGATCGTGTATAAAGCACATGGAAATCACAATCCAACCGGCTGTCTCCATTTTATAAATGAGAAAACTGAGGCTAAGAGAGGGGAAAAGACTTCCCTATGAAATGCAGCCAGAAAATGTGAAGACCATTTTAAGAATTGAGGTTTGTCTTCAACACTTATCTACCTTCTACTAGAACATGTTTCCTCCCTGATGCTAGTCCTGGTTCTACCACTCACTGGTTGTTCCTGGACACCTCATTGAGCTAACCTGGAATTCAACTTCCTAATCAGGAATATAAGTCTCTTCATCCACTAAGTGTTCATAATTTCCTATTATATATTTTTCTTTATTATAAAAGTATTATAACCATTACATACACTTTGGAAATTAGAAAAAAGGGAGGAAAATTAATGCAATATTCCATTCTAATACAAGCACCATAAATAAATCTTTTGGTGCTTAAAGATTCCTTTCTGGTCCCATTTCCTTATAGGAAATATAGGATGGTAGAGTTTCCTTCTTGCCTCACTCATTTTTGGGGAAGAGCAAGTGCCCATATCATTATGGGATCCAAATTATGTTAGCAAAATAGAAGAAGAGAGACAAAAGGAACAATTATATCCTAAAAGCCCCTTCACTTTAGTATTTGAAAGGTTTGTTTCTCTTGTGGATGTTTATCCATGAGGCAGGACTGAGCTATGCCATTTATACACACACTCACACTCACACACACACACACACACACACACACACACACACACACACTAGCTCTTTGAAAAACAAACAATGGAATCTAAGGACCAAGAGGAGAGAGAGGCCTAACCCTGAAGGAACAGCCAAAGGGTGAAGACAAAGGGACATTAAGGAAGGGGAGAAGAAAGCAGCCCAGATAGAAGAGACTTCTTGATCTCCATCCAAATGAACTCATAATGAACCTAAAAATGACCTGAGGCAAAAGGCAAAGAACAGTATTGAACCACTTGTAGGCATTCCATCTCTTAAGACTTTCTAATAATGGACTGCATGCCCTTCCAAAAGTTAAGGTCATGGCAAAGTAGTTACATATTTTGAAGAATATATATATAATATAATATAATATAATATAATATAATATAATATAATATAATTAATATATATCACAGAATTATATGTACAAACTTGGGACCTGCTTCTGCTTTTTCATTTAATAACTCATAAATATATTTAATATCATTTTATAGCCTGTCTAATCTTGATTTTAGTACCTACATAACATCCGATTGAATTAGTATACTGACCAGTTTACTTAGTCATTATTCTATCTTTGGACTTTTGACTTATTTCCTTTTTATATGCTAGTGCAGCAATTTGCCCAGTGAGGCAGACTATAATTTTTAAGAGAGAAAAATATCTTGTAAAAGTTGCTACCAATTTCTTGGTGAAGACATCAGTTATCTTAGGGAGAACCTAGTTTGGGGAAGGTAAAATGAATGACACTTCAGTTCACAATATAAAACAGCAAGTGTATCACCCAAGAATACAGCAGATTGTCAAAAGTGTTGTAAGTGCCTAGGATTTAAAATACAAACAACTGGTGTATTTCCTCTCTTACCACACCAGGTGCACTAAAAAGTTACGCAGGGCCAACAAGCTTTCGAAAAGAAGACTTTCTCCTAGGATGTTTAATGTTACTGGAATCTACCTAAAGCCAGATCATGACAATGGATAGGTGTCCTAAGAGAAAAACCTCAGGAAAAAATAGGTCATACTTGGGACTGGTGAATGGGCCCGACCTGAAGCTCTAGAATGTTATAAGGAACAGCTGGTTGGGCAGCATTCGGGTGATACTGAAGCCATTCCTGGCACAGCCATTGTGATATGCCTTGAGAATGACAGCTGGGTGTATGTACTGAATGAGCTTATCACTGAGGATTACAACACTTGGACCCAATACACACTTTGGTGTGCAGTAAACATATTATAATATCACCTGGAAGGAAAAGGTTTTCTCTCCCTGCACACAAAGAAACAATCATCAAATCAGCCAGAGCTGGGCTCCTTGTTTTCTGTAGTGATTCCAGTGGTGTTCAAACCCTGATGCTGGACTTCATACTTTCAGAAGTAACTTCATATCACAGTAACAGCAGTGTCAGCCACATTGAACAAGTCCTTTGATGAGGTGAATAGATTTTTTTTACAGCTCTTTTTCATTGAAGTTATAATGACAAATTCTTTGGACTAAATAAATATCCCTGCTTAACTTGGGAGAGGAACTCTAGGCAGAGAAAGCAGAAAAGCAGCTCAGATTCATTGGATGTGAATGTTAAAAGGGAATTTGACCTTACTTTGTACTCTTAAAAACAGGAAAAGCAGAATACAGCTGCTTCACGCTTAAAAATAGCAATGCAATGAGCATCTTCCAAAAGAGTTTGCCCAATATTTTATAATCTGTCTTCACGATAAATTCCCAGAAGCAGATAAAGGTAAACTGCCGTCATTTCTAGATGTCAATTAAAAAATGTAAAGATGGCATGCACCAAAGTTCAAAGAAAGAGAACCACTGTGAGTTAAAGGATCAGATGGGGGCGCCTGGGTGGCTCAGTTGGTTAAGCGGCCGACTTCGGCTCAGGTCATGATCTCACGGTCCGTGAGTTCGAGCCCCGCGTCAGGCTCTGTGCTGACAGCTCAGAGCCTGGAGCCTGTTTCAGATTCTGTGTCTCCCTCTCTCTCTGCCCCTCCCCTGTTCATGCTCTGTCTCTCTCTGTCTCAAAAATAAATAAACGTTTAAAAAAAAATTTTTTAAAAAGGATCAGATGAAACATACTTCATAGAAAATGAGGGACTTTAGTACAGACAATAAGGGAGGATTAAGAGTATAGTGAATGGAAATGGCAAAAATGTCTACTCTCACTAGAACATTCACTCACTCGTATGAGTAATTAGCACCATTATATGCCAGTGATTATTCAAGGTACTGGGGGGACAAGGAATCATGCTGACTTCAATTAATTAAAAAGTTGGCAAACAAAGAGAACTTCAATTAATTAGTGTGTTCATTGGTCTTTTCTCTTGCAGGAAGAGACTAATCTTATTTATACATGGAATTCAGAGAAGCTTAAAACAAACCAGGCTTCATTCATTCCTTCATTCCTTCATTTGTTCATCTAATCATTCAACATTTACTGAGCGCTCCCATGGGCCAGAAACTGCCAGCTGCTGCAGATAAAGAGAGAAATGACAAAATTTCTTTCTTCAGCATTTGGAGATATATATATATATATATATATATATATATATATATATATATATATATGTAAATGTATACATAAATATTCATTTAATATATTTCATAGTGGGTTCATAAACTCACAAATTTCTATAGATTATGACATTTAAAAATTCATCTCCTTTTTATCTAAGAAAACGATAGTTCCTTTATAGTTTAAAGTTCTACATAAAATTTGTTGGATATTCATTCTTTTTTTTTCTTTAGATCCAGCCTTCTAGGATAGTCACTTTAGTATACGTGCTGCCGAAGTGAGCACAAGGATAGTCACTTTAACACATTGCTAGCCAAAGAGCTGATCAATACGAATGAACTGCCTGAAGGTGGCTTTGAGAAGGACTTGCTATCAACCCATATTAGCTAAGTTTGAAGGTTAAGAGGAATATACTGACCTTTCTCATTTGAGTATTCAGATGGTTAGCGATGCTTCATATTGTTACTGTGTTTATCTAAAGCATTATGAAAACCCCAACTCAAAGAATAGATTGGGTAGTGCAGGTTATCAGTTAATTTCTTCCGCCAGAAATTGGGAAAGCAACCACCTTTCCATCTGAGTTTTGAAAAAAGCGTTTCTTTACCTTCACATTCAGACACAATGACAGGATTTAGTATGCTGTATCTTGTCACTGCCAGACTATGTTGTGCCCACAGAAAAGCTGACAATGGTTCAAAGAAGATGAAACCATCACATCAAGCCAGAGGACCTCTTTATAACACTGCTACTTGTTAAAGCCATCACAATGTGCCATCCAGTATTCTATTCCTCAGACAGCCTAACTTCATAGAATGTTAACCTACTCAGACCCAACTCACCTATCATAGGAGCATTGAACAAAATCTCTACTTACTTTTCTCCTTTCTGGCAACCAAAAGGCCAACAACAGTCTCTTTATCTACCAGCTTCCTTCTGTCCCTGACTCTCTTATTTAAAAAAAAAAAAAAAAAAAAAAAAAAAAAAAAGCCTTATCTAGAATACTCTTCTTCAAGTAAGATTTATCCAGCTTGTGTACTTGAATAATAATGTCTACGGTCAGGCACCAAGTTTTCTTTATTCCAATTACCGTCAATGTGTCTGGCACACAGCAAGTGCTCAATGACTATTTGTTGAATTGACTTATATAGTTTAAAAAATATCTGTCTCAGTGATTGAATTTGCCCACTATATGTAGATTTTTTTAAATCATATCTAGGAGAAATCTAACCTAAAGTAATTGATTTCTAAAGGTCACCTGAACTGACTCAGATCTTAATACAAGTTGTTTCATGTCTAAAATTACGTTTTTTGAACATCTTTTCAATAATCAATGAGTGTTAGGGTGCCTGCGTGGCTCAGGTAGTTGAGCGTCCGGCTTTGGCTCAGGTCATGATCTCAGAGCTCATGAGTTCAAGCCCCACGTGGGGCTCAGTGCTGAAAGTTGAGAACCTGGAGTCTGCTTCAGATTCTGTGTCTCCTTCTCTCTCTGCCCCTCCCCCACTAGACTCTGTCTGTCTCTCTCAAAATAAATAAACATCAAAAAATAATAATCTATGAGTGTCAGCAATGAAAAAGTTCTGGAATTGCTTGTGACATATAGTTTACTCTAAATTAATAAGCCACCCATCTAAGACAAATTCATCTCTCTTCTGAAAGGATTGACCAATACTATAATCCTTACTATTCATGTTAGCTGAGAAACAGAAAGGTCCTTAACCAAGGATTTGCTGAGATAAGCATAACTTAAATATAAGACCAAAACAATAGAGGACTCTGGTGGACAAGTTACTGCTTTTCAATACTAAGTCCAAACTCCTCCATATCTCTCTCAGAGAGTATTTTAAACTTTATGGATTCACCACAAGCATAATGTTTAGGGGACTGCTACCGGGTTCTGGGGAATGGTACACCCATTACCCTTTAAAAATGTTTTCACTGATGTAATCTGAATTGCATTAGGTGACAAGCATTCTGGAAGGCCAGCAGAGTCATGGAATGGCCTTGCCTATCTCTTAGAGGTTCCTGTCACTCTGCTTAGGAAGATTACTGACTCTGTGCCTCAAATACATTATTTAGCATCAAAGTAGAACGCTAAGTAGGAGAGAAAAACACTTGCTTGTAGGCATATTATGAATACTTTCATGACTTGCACTTTATTCCATAATGACATCTTTGATTCTAAAGTAGTGATGTTCCCAAGGCTATAAATAGAAGAAAGAGACATATGAACATAACATATACACTTAGAAATTGAAAGGGAAAGAACATCATATAATCATAAAAGGAAAGACTTATTTTGCTGTCCAGTCATCTTACGTCTCATGCACAGTTTCCATGGTTTTGAGGAAGTTTCCAATATTTTAAGAGTAGACAATTTCACCTTTGAGGCACAATGTGATTAAAACTGTAAAACTTTAGAAAGATCGCCATTAGAATCTATTTTAGGGTATCTCCCAATCTTTTACCCACATATGCACAGATGTACAAAAATAAATATATTTACCTACACTTCTACTACTTTGGAATGTTAGCTTAGGAATTCACGTCCTAAAATTGGTTGAGCTAGGGGTCCAAGCCCAGGTGATGGCCTTCTTTCAGAACACATCTAATTTTAATGTGAGTGCAAATTAATTATCTTCCCCCTCCAATTGACACTGACCAATTTGTACTGAGAAGTAAGGGTGACAAGGCAGAAGGGGTGATCAATAGCGTGTTATACGCAGCCACAGGAAATCTGATCCCCAGGGGCTCAGAATGCCAGAAAGGGCAAGAAGTTAATGGGGGCGAGACAGCAAATCTACACTATACTTTAATTTGCAAGTTGAAAAACTGACTATTTTTGCTAAGAAGTCTTCTATCCCATTTTCTTCAATAGCAGAAACCTATGATTCTCTTTCTTTCATCCAGTTTGAATTAAACACACATACAGAACAGAGAACTGAAACCCAAAGGAAATTTTATCTTAATTTGACAAATATTTTCGTGAATTTAATAAAAGAAGTTATTGTTCCAGAAATGTACTGGCTTTGCAGGATAATAATCAAAGTGCCATTTTATTTTAAAATGATCATATCAGAGCCACATCTTGAAATTAAATCAACATAGATTCAACCAGCATTCATTCAGGTATTTGGGGTGTGGCTACATGTACTGGTCACTATTCTTAGTGCCATGGATGCAGAAATACAAGATGAAAGTGACTGTCTAAGCCCTCAATGAACTCACAGTTTACAGGGGGAGACAAGTTAAAAGATTCTAAACAGTACACTACCTGCATCTCTAAATTAGGTATACTTATAATCTTATCACCTATTTCATTGAAAGAATTAAGTGAGATAATGCATATAAATTATTTAACAAAATTCCTGGCACATAGTAATTTAAATAACTATTAGGATCAGATGATGATGATGATGATGCCTCCACTAACCCGAGGATCTACAAGCACACTGAAGACCCAGAATGGAAATTAGGAAAGAACTTTTTTTTTTAATTTTTTAAAAAGTTTATTTAATTTTGAGAGAGAGACAGAGCATGAGCTCTGAGGCACAGAGAGAGAGGGAGACACAGAATCCGAAGCAGGCTCCAGGCTCTGAGCTGTCAGCACAGAGCCTGACACGGGGCTCGAATCCACGAACCACGAGATCATGACCTGACACTTAAGTGACTAAGCCACCCAGGTGCCCCGGAAAGAACTTTTAAATAAAAACATTTTGTAAGAGGTATACACCACATCTAAATTTTTAATAATGAATAAAAATAATTCAATAAGATAAAGAGTTGGAGAGAGATAGAAATATCCTAGACAGATGAAATAGAAGCTTCAAGTTTTCATCTCCTACCCTGAGAAGTTTAGGCTCCCTCCTGAGAGTTGGAGCAGCCCTAGACCACATATTTAGTACCTAAATACTCTCTGTTGTTTATGTTCAGGGAAGCCCCTAAACGCTTGAGAGACCCTTGTATCTGGACACAGGATTCAATTTACATGTGTCCCTAAATTTCCATCCTCTTCGATTCTGGTGAGAACCTTTTGCATGATTGATTAAATAACATGAAATTAACCACTATTATCCTGTGTTTGGTCTTTCCTATTTACATGCAATCTATTTGCACTGGTATTTGAAAATACAGATCTGTCTTTTCCTATTTAAATAAATGTCATTAAATGTCTTCAAGTCTTATCTGCAGCACATACGGCATTATTCTATTCTTTTAGAACATACATACTTCAGTACATTGTTAAATAAATTTATATTAATTTATTCACCCATTCTTTATTCTTTATGTATGCCTGTAACATACTAGATACTGCATTCCACATATTTGTGAAAGGTGTTATATAATAGGAGAAACATGGTCTTTTCCCCATATAGCTTTAAGATTTTTAGTGGCCTAGGCCCCTATTAAAATTTTGTCCGAATCCACAAGTGCTCAAAGAAGCTCTTAACTCTGAAAACTATAATAAGAAAAGGTCTATCAAATCATATAGTCAGCATTTTATGAAACTACTGTAAACACTGAAGAACATAACCCAGAATACAAATCCCATAACAGACTCTATTATAATTGAAATGGATCTATAATAATTTAAATGGATTCAGAAACTAGTAGGGAAAATCAAGTTTCTACAAATGGTGCTGGGAGTATTGGTGTGGAACTAGAAAATATGTGAAATTAATATTCACTCTATATATGTACTAAAAAATAAATTCTAGGGGCACCTGGGAGGCTCAGTCAGTTAAGCATCTGACTCTTGATTTCAGCTCAGGTCATGATCTCACGGTTGTGAAATCGAGCCCACGTCGGAATCCATGCTGACAGTGTGGAGCCTGCTTGGGATCCTCTCTCTCCCACTCTCTAGGCTCTACCCTCTCCCTCTCTTTCTCTCTCTCTTTCTCTTGAAATGAATAAACTTCAAAAAGACAATAAAATAAATTCTAGCTACATCAGAGCATCCTAGATAACTTCTGTTCATCCTCCAAATTCTCTGTCTACCCTTCATCACCCTACTTTAGTCTCCCAAGACCTTTATGACCTCTATTTATGACATCAAGAGGCTACCTTCCCATCTAGCTTCTAGCTGAATTCAACAAATGAGAGATTCCAACACAAGACCATAGAGTAAGAAAACGAGAGCAGGAATTTATTCCCCTAGCTTCCTCTTTGCCACATTACCACAGGTCACCTATGCCATTCCACCAAAGGCATGGCTCCTGTCAGGTGGCCCAATCTGTAAGTTCCAAAAACTTTTTCTCTACCCTTATCCCCTCATGTCTGGGGCTGGTAATAGGACCCCATTAGTACCAACCCTGGGGCACCTCACCATCCCTTATTGGTCTCCTTTAATTCTACCCACACCATTTCAATAGACTCCTATAAAAGACTCTTCAATTATACCATGTCAGTGAGCTATTTGCTTCCCATACCCTCCCTGACTGATGTAGAGATATATAGGAGTTTGACATAGTTCCCCTAGGTAGAAAAGGTTCTCGGCTTTATTCAGACATTGTATACAGTATCATCTTTGCTCTTGAAGAGGCCTAGAGTTAATGAAATAGTATCTGGACAACATAGGAATATTTATTTATAATATTTCAGAGTTCCATTAAGTTTCATACTACTTTATATACAATATAGGGTACAACCAATGCCTCCACGGTTACTAAAAAAAAAATTTGATTTTCGCCATCTCATTATATGCATGATGGGACTCATGTGATGTCAGTGAAGAATGGATTCACCTGTGGGTCAACTAATGAAAAGCAAAATCCTCCAAGTCAAGTCCTTGTCTTCCAGTTGACATATGTCCTTAAATTGTTTATATTTAGGAATATTTCATGTATAAGTGAAATCAACAAGGACTTCTCTCTGTTTACATAACAGACAAAAGTTAGAGGGGAAGAAGATTTTATCTGGATATTCTGAAACCGGTCCCAGTCATAAATCTATAATGTTTGGACATACTTATCAAATTATTCCTCAGATTCTTAAGTTATTCAACAAACATTTATGAAGTATATAATATGTGTCAAGTGTTACACTAGGTGTTGAGGATACATAACAAACGAAAAATACCATTCTGGCCTCATGGATTTTAAATCCAGAAAAGGAGAAAATATTAAAATAATAATACCACAAATAAATATTTAAATTATAATGACTGCAACGCAAGATGCCCTAAAACCGTTTAATCATGGGATCTTGTTTGACAGGAGGTCAGGAAAAAAATCTCTTCTAAAGAATCATTCTTAGATCTGAGACATAGAAGATGAATAGTATCTCGTTCAGGCAAAGCATTTGTGAAGGTCCAGAGGTGAGAAGATACTTTGCATTTTCATCAAAACTGAAGCAGCTGAGGCTCACTGAGCAGCAGGAAAGAAAGGAAACAGGTAAAAATAGACAGTGGCCAAATCATCCAGGGCTTTATAGACCATGTTAGACATGTTGTATTTTATCCTAAGATTCATGGAAAGGGTTTGAAGGAATAAGACTAACCTGAATTTTTAACAATCATTCTGCTACCAGATGTCAAGAACAATTATGAGCTATAGTAAATAAAGTATCATGGTATTGTTTCAGGAATATGAAAGTAGCTTAATAAAACAAAATAGAGTCCAAAATCATTCCTATAACTATGGAAACTTAGAATATGCTAAAGGTAGAATTTCAAATTAGAGGATAAAGGACAGTGTGTTGGAATAAAGTGTGTTGGAACCATTGATCTTATAGTTGGGAAAAAGTTAAGCCATGATATTATTCTGTATGCTGATTATACAGCTGTTGTAAAAGATGAACCCTAAAATCTCAGTGGCTTAAATCTATAGAAAGAAGAAAGAAAAATCTAAAAAAAAAAATAAGGAAGAATTTCTTGCTTGACATAGAGTCCAAAATGGATGCTTCTGATTGGTGGGTGGCTCTCCCCTAATTGATGAGTCTTGGATTTAAACACTTCCCAGATTTGGGGTGCCTGGGTGGCTCAGTCGGTTGAGCGACCGACTTCAGCTCAGGTCATGATCTCACGGTTTGTGAGTTCGAGCCCCGCATCGGGCTCTGTGCTGACAGCTCAGGGCCTGGAGCCTGCTTCTGTGTCTCTCTCTCTCTGCCCCTCCCCCGCTTATGCTCTCTCTCTGTCTCAGAAATAAATAAACATAAAAAAAAATTTTAAACACTTCCCAGGTTTGACTTCACCACCTTTGAAAGATGACCTACAAAGTCATTTTGGAAGAGGATCTCTCTTGAAAAGTTATTATAGCCCAAAACTGGAACTGATGTACATTGCTCAACTCTCATTCTATTGGCTGCAATTTAGGCACATGGCCTCACAGGAGGCTGGGAATCTAATTATGTATGTAAATACAAAGAGGAAACAAGTGTGTGATTGCCCAGGAATCTCAGCCATAAACAACATCTTATGCAAAATTAAATTTTGTAAGTATTAAAAATCTAACGTAAAAAAACTATGAGGGGCACTTGGGTGCCTCAGTCTGTTGAATGTCAGAATTTGGCTCAGGTCATGATCTCAGCGTTTGTGGGTTCAAGCTCCATGTAGGGCTTTGCACTGACAGCACAGAGCCTGTTTCAGATTCTGTCTCCCTCTCTCTCTCCCCCTACTTCCTCCTCCTCCTCCTCCTCTCTCTCTCTCTCTCTCTCTCAAAAATAAACATTAAAAATTAAAAACAAAACTATGAGAGTACCAACAGAGATTTTAAAAGAACATTTTTATAGTCAATCTGGCAAAGACTAGAGATATGATGCAAAAACCACACACACACACACACACACACACACACACACAGAATGACAGATTTAACTACATCAAAATTCAAAATTTTTCTTTCACAAAAGACAAATTTAAAATAATAAGTGGCACTCTTGGAAGAAATATTTGCAAAACATATAACAGACAAAAATATAATAGCCCAACTGGATAAAGATATCCTAAAATCATTTAGAAAAAAAAAATCATTATAAAAATCAACAGCAACAACAAAAAATACAGGAACTCCATTGAATCAAGGAACACGTGAAAAGATGTTCAAGTTCACCATTTCAGGAACAAGAAAAGCAAACAAAAAAATGGAAACGTAATGTATCATTTTATCTAGCCAAACAGGCAAAACCGTATGCAGGGTTAATGATTTATAAACACCACGACATTTTTGGTGGAAGGGTAGGCTGGTACAGTTTTGGGGAGAGAAATTTGAAACTGTATGTCAGTACTTAAGTTGACCTAACAATTCAACTTTCAAGACCTATCCTACAGAATTACACATGAGTACAAAGATATAGTGCAGAAAGATGGCATGGAAGGAAGGAACGTGGTGGCGACAGGATGCTAGAGGAATAAATCAGAGTGTGGATGCAGATGTTCGTTAGAGCATTTTTTATAATGCAGAAAAACGAGGGGCACCTGGGTGGCTCAGTCGGTTGGGCAACCAACTTTGGCTCAGGTCATGATCTCACGGTTCATGGGTTCATGTCCCACGTCTGGCTCGGTGCTGACAGTTCAGAGCCTGGAGCCTGCTTCAGATTCTGTGTCTCCCACTCTCTCTTACCCTCCCCGCTTGCATTCTGTCTCTCTCTCTCTCTCTCATAAATAAATTAAAATAAATTAAATTTTAAAAATAAATTAACAAACAATTTTATAATGTGGAAAAACTATAAACAGCCTATATATGGTAATGGTTAAATAAATTATGGTATATTCATACTAGAATGATAGGTCACTCTTAAAATAAATGGGGTAGATTGAAGTGCACTAACATGAAAGGTTTATAAAGCATATTTAGGGGTGCAAGTTACAAAGCTAGGAAGCTAATCACACACACACACACACACACACACACACACACAGATATGTAAATGATTAAATGCATAGAAAAAGCTTTCAGATAATTGGTATCAAACATGCAGGGAGAAGTATGAATAGGGGCTGGGAATAGGGAGGAAACCAAAGAACACAGGGGTGCCTGGGTGGCTCAGTCGGTTCAGTATCTGACTTTGGCTCAGGTCATGACCTCACGGTTAGTGAGTTCCAGCCCCGCGTCAGGCTCTGTGCTGACAGCTCGTGGACTGGAACCTGCTTCAGACTTTGTGTCTCCCTCTCTCTCGACCCATCCCCCACTCACTCTGTCTCTCTCTCTATCTCTCTCTCAAAAAATAAACATTAAAAAAATTTTTTAAAGAAAACAAAGAACAGAGTGGATATTTGCTTTTAACTTTACATGTTTGTAAATTGTTTCAGTTTTATAAAGTATACTTGTTTCTTTGAAGTTACAACAAAAATGTACTCTACCAGGAAAAAAAAATGATACTATGGATAAATGCCTCTGACTCTTTCTCTTAGTTGGATAGCCTTCCATTTTGTGTGGTAACTGAAACCCTATTCACTTTCCAGGGCCCAACTCAATCATCACAATATTTCTTGATGTTTAAGTCAAAGTTATTACAAATTCCAATTAAGATTTTTAAACTTCCTTGAGTGTTGGGCATTTACCTGCCTGCAAACTTCCCACCCTTTCTCACAAACACCGAATACCAGCATCTCCGCTATGCTTTTCCACAGTACTACAAAACTAGAGCACTTTAACAATGCATTATAATCATTTCTCAGAGCCACCAGTGAACATATTCATCGGAGTTCTCAGTGTTTATTAAAGAGGATATTAAAGAGGAATTTTCCTGCACATATACAACTGAGAACGAAATGCAACTAAGAGGAACCATCTCTGACTTTTACCCTCTCTTTGCCTAATAAGTGGTGCGGGGATGTGAGCTATTTCCATAATTCATAGGCATCCTGTGATGTGCAAGGTTATTTTTGAATTTGTTTCTCCGGTAAGAAAAGATTTCCTTCCTAAAATTAGATTGTGAATCTACTTCCAAAGCCACTAATCAAACATAAGTTAAAGCTACTTATAAGGGAGAGAAAACTTTAGAGCTCTAAAATCATTAGAAATAGGTCACCGAGAGCTTCAGTAAAACTTCAGACAAGGTTCCAATAAAAAAAAAAGGTATTCTCATTAAGAAGCTGTAAAGTAATCCTGCTATCAAACAGGAAAAAAAAATTGCATATGCAAAAGCAGCAAAATATAGTCTATAAAGTCATTTAATGAAGCAGAAATTTGTATCTATGCCATATCTAATGCAGTTCTTAAAAAACCTCAGCATATTCGCTAATTATGAACCATATATTATACACAGTTATTATGGGTATTATTCAGCAATAGAAGATTTAAACTTGGTTGTCTCCTTCACCATAGTTAGCAAAGAAATATTGGCACATATATGATCTGCTTAAATAGGTTAGAAAATAGGAGGGAATTTACTAACTAGCCCTTTAATTATGCAAACAGAGTTTCCATAATTCTGAAACTGAATTCCATGACACCCACAGATTTCCCTATAATCTAGCTGTAAATAGTAATTACAGTGTTCATAGTAGAAAATGCTGTATGTTAGATTGCAAAACAGTCTCTATTATTATCTCTTGTATTAAGTCATTTGATAACTGTCTAAAACTTCCCTACTAGGATGATTTTTAGATTCTTTGGAAGCATATTTTTCTTTATTTTCATGAAAAGTGTTAGAAAAATCTGTTCAGCCATTTTCAAGTTAAAGGACAATGGGAAGGGAATTTGCCGTTGAACTTTAAAACATTATATTTAGCAGGTCCTCAGTGGGTTGCATAATCAGTTCAAGACTATGGATTAACAATCAAAGGAAGCTCAGACACTGACCTACATTAGAGAAACCCTACACACACAACCAAGAATTCATCATCCCCAGAGAACTGAAAGCCTTCCGGGTAACCTGCTAGCTAAGCAGGATTTGTCCCAATATTATAGTGCTAGGGACCAAGAAAAAAATCATCCTGAAAGGTACCACATTAAAGGTGAGAAAAACAGCAAGAGTCCTACATAACCCACCATTAATTTTCAGACCTAGACAATAGTGCTGCAAGGCAATGATCATTTTACTATTTACTACGCGGGTTGAAGTCTACATCTACTTTTGAAAACCACTGTGGGTTTATATTCATCCTCAGGATGTTGAACACATAAGCTGCCAAATGAACTGAGCTGTGTTCGAAGTGGGATAATTTCAACTCTCTTGAGCTTCACACCCAAATGTTTCACCATCGCTTCAACCTGACATGGGTTGTCATACTTCTTGAAATGTATCCTATTACCACCAAAATCTACTTCTGTGTTTCCTATCTCAGTGAACAGATCCTCTATCTACCCAGCTAAATGTTGAAGCCAGATAATGAAGCATCATCTTTGATCATTCCTTCTTTGTATCTTGCACATCTAATCACAAGTCTTTCAAATTTCCTTATCCATTCATTTCTCTTCATCTCTACTATCACCGCCATAGTTCAGACCACCAAAATCACTTCTCTAGGTCTAGAGGTGAACTAGAAGAGGGCTCGTGAGTCTTAAGGTCCCTTCTAGAACCTTGTATCTAATTTTGTATTCAAAGCTTTGTATTATTTTTCGTAAAGAGGATCCCAAATTATATAAACTGTGGACCCTTACAAAACCTATACTCTCTCCTGTCTGAATTATTGCAAAAGCCTCCAATCTCCTTAGCACCATAGATAACGTGGTCTTTCTAAAATGCAAATATGACCATATTCTTCCATTGCTTAAAAATCTCCAATGGCGCCACGTTTTTCTTAGGAGTCAGTCTCCACTCCTTGTCATGACTTATATTTTATACAGTCTACACATATTTTTGATCTACATACAACTTCTCCAGCTACTCTACTGCCCTTATACCATATTCTGTGAACACACCAAAATGTGTCCCCCAGTACTTCCCATTCTCTTTCCTTGAGAGAGCAGAAACCAGGTCTCATTGCCTGTTATATTAACAGCACCTAGCGCTATTATGCCACTTAGTAGGCATTTCATAAATATTTATTGAAGAAATACAGGAATGAAAAATGAATGCACTCTACATCACTGGTCCAAATCCAGGCATAGTGATCAGAAACCATGAGGGATCAATCTAGCAAGAAAAGCACTAATTGATTCCTGGGAATAAATTGCAGTTGACTTCCCATATTCATGAGTAATTATATTGAAAAGAACTTTGATGAATCATATATCAGGGGGAACAGTTATTAAATGTCAGTCTAGGTTTCTCTCTCCCTTCGAAATCTGCATTTCTTCCCAATTTCCTGTTGCTTTGAATGTAATGCCTGATACGCCAGATTACGCCTAGCTGGCACTGCCCTATAGTGAGAATATGTACAAGTATATAATCCAGGGCATGAGCATAGATGATCCCTTACCTTTTTTCTGGTAAGCTACTATTTTCTGGTAGATATTTTTCCTATTCATTCACCAACATAACGTGGCAAACTTCGAGAGTTTTCTTCATCCATATTTCCCTATCTCCTGTAAATATATTCTTACCAGGTAACTAAGATAAAATGTTTTCACTAATTATCCTGACAATTTCTTTTTTTTTTAACGTTTATTTATTTTTGAGACAGAGAGAGACAGAGTGTGAACGGGGGAGGGTCAGAGAGAGAGAGGGAGACACAGAATCTGAAACAGGCTCCAGGCTCTGAGCTGTCAGCACAGAGCCCGACGCGGGGCTTGAACTCACAAACCGCGAGATCATGACCTGAGCCGAAGTCAGATGCTCAACCGACTGAGCCACCCAGGCGCCCCTCCTGACAATTTCTTTATATAAATTAATACTGATTTAGATTATATCTCACGCTGATATAAAGCTTTCAACAACTGATTACAAAATGCCACAAACTTTTTTATAGTCCTTGATTTAAGAAACTTAAATTCATTGAATACTTATTCATTGAATACTTATTTTATGTGCTAGGCAGTAGGCCACAATGTGCATCAAAGAAATTTATATTGTCCTACAAGCCTTTCCCATGCAGGGACATAATTTAATAATGTGTCATACCACTCAATAAAATTCTTAGATCATTTTATATTGTCCCTGCATATTTTTTGGTAAACTTTCCAAATATGCATAAAGCATAGATAGATGAACAGACAGACATAAAGTTGATTATTAAAATTAGGGTAGGTAGATAGGTATGTGGATAGATAGCATTTGAATATTATATCCAAATACATATTTATTAAAATTTTGCATACCTATACATAAATTAGCTTGACTGACTTAACCGTTTTAAACATTGGATTAATATAGCTTTTGATAGTTCATGGGGCAAACCTTCCATCCATTACTTTTTTTCAATATTTTCTTAGTTTTTCTTACTTTCTCCTTTTTCCAGCTGAAATATTAATATGACTTTGTCAAATTTCAGATAATCATACTGAGATTTTTGAGAATTACATCAAGCCCATAAATTAATTTGTAAAGAACTAACATCTTTGACCTTACATAGTAATCCATGAGATTCTTTTTTTTTTTTAATTTTTTTAAATGTATTCATTTTTGAGAGAGAGAGACAGACAGAGTGTGACCAGGGGTGGGGAAGGGCCGAGTAAGAGGGAGAGACACAGAACTTGAAGCGGGCTCCAGGCTCCATGCTGTCAGCACAGAGCTCTACATGGGGCTTGAACCCTTCAACCGTGAGATCATGACCTGAGCCAAAGTTGGACACTTAACTGACTGAGCCACCCAGGTGCCCTGGTGAGATTCTAAATAATAATGATCAAGGACATTCTGCTGTTGCTCATGCTTAGCCCTAGTGTACTGAAATCCCTAGATCCAATGAGAGATTAAGATGAACAATCCATACATTTGATTGTTGCTTAGCCAAAAGATAAACAAACAAACAAAAAAAAAAATCAGAAAGAAAGAAGGCAAGAAAGAATCACACTATGTCAAAATAAGACACAAGTTTAATTTGATATCCCTACATCAAAAGCCGTACCAAATGAGCAATGGTATCAAATCCGCTGGCTAGACACAAAGACTTCAGTTGTAGTAAGAATCTTCCACTTGGCATCCTTTTCATAGAGTGATTGCCTATGAGCACTTTATCCCCAGTCTCAATAAAGGTGGCCCACTTCCTTATTACCAGAATAGAAAATATTTACAGTCTTGGACACAATGGTGTTTAACCCTCAGAAATTAGGAAGGAGAAAAATAAATAAAACCAGTGAGATACAGCAGAGGCAGATAATAAAAACTACTGCTCTGCCTTAGTAACCTCATGATTTTGAATCTATACAAAGTGAAAAACTGTAGCATATTGGCACCCTGAGAGCGGAGATTTTGTCTTCATTCTATCACAAATTCACACCCAGAGCATGGCCATATAGAGTCAGAACTGGGGGATTTTCAGAACAGCCTGGCCATGATTTTTAAATCCTAAATAGTATTTTCTGAATATTCAAAGTGAAAATACTTATAAGCCACAATTTCCCTTTTGATCAGCATACATATTTTACTTATAATCTTTCTAAATCTTGCATATTAAGTTAAAGTAGTAAGAACAATGGCCTCATACCTAGAACTGAAAGTAATGAGTAAATGTGTGCAGGTGTATATGAATATACATATATATTTTTTTATTATATCACAATATAGAGATACATATGACTAGTCTGAGTTTATCCTTTGAAAAGTGTGAAACTAATTGGTTTGGAATTAACAAAGTTACTGACATTTTAAAAGGCCAATGCTAGAGAAAAAACACATTACTTTCAGCTACGTTGTAGGGTAAGCCCTTAACAATTATGTCTGTGCACATATCTATACAGCTGTAGAAGTCAGAAGTTTTTTAAAACTAGTTAAGAAGCACTAGTTGACCTTTCCCTATCTTCCTTGGAGTGCACCTTTATTAACGTGCCCTTCAAAAACTGCAAACTGCACAGAGACATGAAAACAGTGCTCTCCCAAAGAGATAGGGAAGGATGTAAATCATGGATGGCTCTAGCCTCTGGCAGATTCACTCACACCTTGTTCCTTAGATAGCGCTTCCCTTTTTTGTCAGCTCTAGAAAGCAAAAGAAAAAAGAAAAAGATATTTGTAATTGTGACCTACAGCTCTTAAAAAATTAAATAAAATGCCACTGTTCAGAGAAATGCAAAAATGTTAGCATTGAAATCACCATAGCAGAGGCGCCAAAGATGGCAGAAATGACAACATGGCCTGTGACAAATATGTGAAAAGAAGACCCCAGTGCAATCCAGCATTTGTACATTCTCTACACATTTTCATTGCTGAACCAAAGGTTTGAGTTCATAACAGTGTTTGACTTGGAAAGAAAGGTAGCAGCACCAAAAATAAATCCAAAGAATACGTATTCCCTGTTGGAGTATCTGCCAATAACCTTTCTTGCGATTATGTTTTATCTAGCCATGGAAAAGCTATTCCCAAAACAAAAGATGCCAATGAGCACCGATGTAGCCCCACGCATAGACACAGTTGAAAAGCAGCATTGTGTTTTCGTAATGCTGTCAAGTCCTGCTATAGAATATATGAAAGCTTCCTTCCTTCTTTCATATTGCTAACCGTCAAAGGGAAGAGTTGTTATTGGTGATTAAGGCCAGGTACTGAGAGTGATACTGGGCTCAGGAAGGAATGGCAGAGAATAGTGGGAAGAATTTTGAAAAGAATGACCAGCATCTCCACAAATAAATCACTCTATGTATCTGTTTCAACTACTTTGGGCTGTCTGCATATATTGCAGAATGCTCTTGTCCTAGTCTCCTTAAGAAGGTAGAATATTAAAAAGTTTCTTAAAAAACCCATCCTACATCTCAAATATGCTCAAGAAAAATGGGGAATAAGTTGGGGAAAATGACGCTAGAATGCTAAAAAGTTCCTTAAGAAACTCATCCTACATCTCAAATATGCTCAAAAAAATGGGGAGTAAGTTCAGGAAAATGAGGTGCTATGTGAAAGGACAGTCATAAGAAGCACAAATGTATGAATAGTCATATCCTGTTTAGATTACAGTTTCATTTTATTTCCCATAAAGGGGACAGAACACTGGATCAAAAAAGAAAGCCAAAGAAATGTAGTAGATAAACTCCTAACATGCATTCCAGGGGGATTGTCATTATAAATATGAAAGTAAAAACAATAAAGTTTCTAGAAGATAATGCAAGTGAATATCTTCTGGATGATTTGAGATTAAGAAATATTTCCCAGAGGACAAAGGGTACTAACCAAATAAAAAAATAATAAATAGGACTACATTAAACTTAAGAACTTCTTTTCTTTAAAAGATACTATTAAGAAAGTGAAAAGTAAAGCCACAGGCTAGGAGAAAATATCTGTCACATATATAATCAACAAAGGGCTCTTTAGAGAATACATTTTAAAATCTAAACCATCAATAAGAGAAAGCTAAAATTTAATCAAAAAGATGGGTGAGAGACTGTGAAGAAGAATCTTACAAAAGATGTTATCCAAATATCCAACAAGTACAGGAAAGGAGGCTAACCACATTAGCAGTCAAGGAAAGGTAAAAACAACTCTACAAACTCATCACAATTCAAATGACTGAAAATACTACGTGTTGGCTAGTCTTAGGAGCTACAAGCATTTAAACACTACTGGCAGAAATGGAAAACCATTTTGGATATCTGTTTAGCATTATCTGCTCAGGTTAAAGATATCTTCCTAGTGATGCACCACTCACCATGCACACATATTAACAAAAAGACATATGCAAGAACATTCACAGTGATATTATTCATAATCACTGAAAACTGGAACTAACCCAAATGTCCATCAGATGTGAAATAAATAAACTGTGATACATTCCTACAAAGAAACACACTATAGCCATCAAAATGAATAAAACTATTCCCACATGCAATTACAGCAAGGAATATGGCAAATATAAATTAGCAAAAGAAGCCAGGCACAAAAGAATCATTATATGTAACTTCATTTACACACAGCTAAAAAAAAAAAAAAAAAAAAAGGAAGAAGAAGAAGAAATGTAGGCAAAACCAACTGTCGCAGACTATGAGTCTGGAGTTCACTCTTGTGCAGCAAGAGAGTGATTGCAGAATTGAATACAAGAGAGGCTAATGTCCAGGAGGAGCCAAGAGCCCTGAACAGGGGTTTCATCTCCATATTTATTGAGCTCACAAGCTATTACCCACATGGTGAATGTGCAGAAAATAAGATCTTACACACATGAACATTGAGAAAATAGACAGTAATCATTAACTTGAGTGTGTAAGAAGCAAAGGGTCTGGGGGGCAAGTGGAGTTTGTGATCAAAGAACAATAGTATATAGGCATCAAATGGAAAGTAATTTCCTGCAGGTGATATAACAAGATATTCATGATCCCATTACAATATCTTCCAAGTTAACCTCAAGTGCTTTCGCCCCATGGTGGCAGCTTTCCACCCTAAGCTTTTTTCTAACCCATTTATGTAAGTAGAACCTACTTCCCCATAACAACCAATGGTATTAGAAGTCAAAATAGTGGTTAGTTCTGGGGAAAAGTTCAGTGGTTGAAAGCGGACATGAGCAGAAATCCTAGGGAGGGTATTTGTAGTGTTTCATTTCTTGAGGTGGTTTCACAAGTGAGTTCATTTTGGATAATTAATTCAGCTGAACACTTACTATTTCCGCACTTTTCTGTGTGTGTTATACTTCAGTTAAGAGGTTTTCTTTTTCTTTTTTCTTTTTGTTTTAAGTGGCCAGATATAGTCTCTCTTCAGAGACATAAGAAACAGGCCATTAACATACTCGATTCCTATCAAATGCCAAGCCCTTTGTTAAAGTAATCTAATCTTTTCAAAAAATTAAGTGTGCAATTGTCCTTTTAAAATTAAGATCGACCCAATTTTAAAGATGAATAAAGTAAGAGATTGAGTGATTAGTCCAAAATTTAAAGGTCAGTAAATTCCAGGGCTGGGGTACAAAACCCAAGTCCTACTATTCCATGCCCAGTACCATTTCTCTCACTACACAATTACTTTGAAGTTTAAACAGTAAAGCTTTGCTTCACATCTTCAATCCATCAAGAAATTGTGTTTAATAGGATAAATGTGCTAGCCTCCATTGTGCTGTCAGAAAATTATGCATGCAGAAAGGTGCCTGTTGGTGAAAATGCCCTTTCTAAAAAGCCTCAGGGCACCTACCTTCCTATACGACCCTTCCTCCAAGGGCATCCATTTACAAAAGTGTCTGGGCATTGAATAATATGACCCTTTGACCCAGCCTCTGCCATTTTATACTGGTTAAGGCATGGCTTTTGAAGTCAGAGCTGAGTTTGAGTCCAAGCTCTATCAGCATTGAACTCCCAATCTTGTTTCCATATCTATAAAACAGAGATAGGGATAATACCTGCCTCCCAGGGGTGAGATGAACAGTAATCCGAATTCCTGACATCAGGTTAGTTAAATCACAAGTAAATAATGTCTTTGGTACTGTTTGGGGCTTATGTTGTTTTTCTAACTCCAAGTGACTATTTGAGTCAGACACATAAAGACCAAAGACCTCTGAAATGGCCTGGCATGAGAGCTCGGAGACACAATAACACCCTCTCCTGCATGGTAACGCAACAATCCAACCACACACTCTCTGTGGCAGGGATGAATGCAAGATGTGGAGACAGCTGGAACTCGGTAAGGGTAAAAGTTGAAATCCACATTAAGGGAAAAGCAGCCACAAAGTGATAGGAGCTAAGTAGGCAGAGGCCATGAGGAGAGAAGTAAGCAGGGGACGTTTTGTTGGCAGCATGGAAAAAAGTAGCTGAAAAATAGATGGTTCAGGTAACAGACATGGCAGGGCACAAAGCAGTGAGCACTGTCTCTGGAGGAAGAGTTTCAGACTCACCATTATGAGAGCTGCTGTGTACAGAGTACAGCGTTCTGAGGTTCCCTGGAAGGCGTCCCTTGTAGCTGCTGAGAGTATTCACAAAGCACATCCCCGCACCCAAAAGCTCTTCCACACCTGAAAGGCCAATTAAGAGAGAAAGGGTGTTAAAACATGTCTTAAAGCCAAATAAACCAGAGTCAGATTAAGCAGAAAGATAAAGGTCCAAGTTTATACAAGAAAGTAATACACTTTAACCTAGTGAATGCTGTTTGTAATCTTCTTAAACTTGTCCATCAGACACGCTTCAGTAAAAATTATTTCTAGAAAGAATAATTTATAAGATCGTCTTAGCTGTCCATAGAGAGAAAACTTCTGGAAACGGTCCACTCAGCCACAAACCAAGAAATTGCCAGTGGGTCCCCAGATGGAAAATGCAACCACAGAAGGAAAGTCTTCAAAGTCTACTCAAAGATAAGCCAATCTGAAAAGTGAGAGTAAATACACCATATGCCAAAAGATTTAGATTTAGACCATGAATCTGACTTCAAGGACAATAGAACTACCACATTAATTCTTTATGTTTTGTTTATACAAGAAAAACTCTTGAAAAAATAGAGATAAATAGTTTATACATAATGAAAGTGCCAGAAAATCTAAAACCATTGCTACCAGATCATTGTAATGCTTGACGCTTAAGGGCTAAAGTTTCTAATGTTGCAGAGATATGTCCTTAGAGAATATTTAAAATAATATGTAAACTATTTGAGCTCCTTTGGCTTTCATCCTCCATAAAGTTAAGTGATGGGAATATTGCTGGACATCCAGAGAAAAGTCGATCCACAAGGTTACTCGAATAACTGGAGGCTAATGTATTGTGTTGCTCTTTTCAAAGTGAATATTATAAATTATTTTCTGGATGTTTTCTTAGAAGCATTTTACCATTACAGACACTATTTGACTACTGATAATTTGAGAGTTGCATGAAAAAAATATCTGCTACAATTCAGAAAAAAAATAGCAATAGGTTGTGAACAAGGGCTATGCTCATTTTGCTGTGTTTAGAATAATGTAGCAGTGCCTATAACAAGTAAACAGTGGGCTGGCTTTGTTCTGCTGGATTTAGATTAACCTTTACAAGCAATGCAGAATTAGATTATGAAAATAAATTGAAAATGGCATCTCCTTAGACTCACTTTGTACTCTGCATTTTCTTAAGCTTTTATGTGACTGTCAAATATTAGTTCAGGGCTCCATTTGTATTTGTGGCATTTTTTTTTTCTTCTGAAAAGATAAGCACCAGCCTTCAGAAAAAGCTTCTGACTATTGGATACAGAAAACAACTCGTTCCTGAATGGTTAATGTTTCAAATATGAGCACAGATACCAGATGGCAAAAGGGGAAAAAAGAATTCAAGTTGTTTCATTGTTCAGTGATAAAGATTTTTCCATCTGCTGGTTCAATACTAACTTGGTTTACATTCACTTAGAGCCAATACAATTAAAACTCTATTTGAAGTGAAATGTTTCAGAAAAATAAAACTAGAAACCTGAGAAATACTTCTACAGGTCATACCCATCCTTCAAATACCTAAGCTCTTATAGGTGTACAAATGTGAGTGTATGATAAAACAAAGATATCAAATATGTTTTGAAAAATCCTAAAGTCACATGCATTTAAGTAATTCTAACGAAGACTATTTGTGATTGAGATGTAAGTGGACATCTGCTAGAATTTAGAGTCTCGGTGAAATAAAATGTAGCTAAAGTAATAATATACTGGGGTATTCATCACAAAGGATGGAATGGGAGACTACTGATGAGTGAACAATATGGCAGCAGTTAACAAAAACAAGTTTGAATGGTTAATTCACTGAGACCAAAGAGCAGGTGAAGAGGAAAAATAGCACAGCAATCACTAGCAGCAGCATCTTAAGAGAGCAGGAGTCTTACATACTAAAATGGGGTAAAGAAAAGAGGAGTACTTAGAAACAAGAGAGTTATAGATTCTCTCCTAGCAAGCAGATGCCTTTTCCCATAATCCTTTGATAGAAAGAAGTCTTACTCAAAATGTAAGATTCATAACATTAAGAAGTAGTTTTCCACAGTAACCTTCCCTTTTGTCCTGAGAACACTGTTACACTGGACATCTCTTTGGTGCATAAAAGCTCCTCAAGGACAAGGCTCTAACTTACTTCTGCATCTCTGATGCCTTGCACTTAGCAAATGATAGATGTTCTACAACATTGATAACAGAATTGTTCCGAGAATTCTACCTTCTAAACTGATATTGCTCATTTCCTTCAATCAGAGTAAGCTCATGGAGATAAAAAAAAAACAATGTTTCCTTATCCATTTTTGGTGAACCACTTACAATAGTGTCAGACCTAAATTTACTCTTTAATAAATCATGACAAATATAATGGATGAAAAAAAAATACTTCCTCTGCCTGTAACACATTTACATCTGCTTCCTTCTTTGCTCTTTCACCAAGTAGTCTCCAATGAGAGGGTACAACAAAACAAAACAAAACAAACAAACAAACAAACAGAGGGGCACACAGCCAAGAGGCTGGCAAAGTGACCCAATAAATTCCAGGAAGAAAATATTAGAATTTTCATTTTTATTTATTTTTCATCTCATCCTTTTAAAACATCTGAATTCTGTGCATATTTTATAACATATGATTATATTAATCCATTAATACATGCATATAATTTAATAAATAAATAAGCATATTTGATGGGTAAAGAACTGAGGGCACAATCAAAAAAGTTGGAGACCACTGGTAGAAGACTGAATTCTTACTACAAAATAAGAATGAAAGAAATACAGGGGCACCTGGGTGGCTCAGTTGGCTAAGCGTCTGACTCTTGATTTCAGCTCAGGTCATGATCTCACGGTTCATGAGTTCGAGCCCTGCGTCGGGCCCTGCCCTAACAGTGTGGAACCTGCTTGGGATCCTCTTTCTCTCTCTCTCTGCCCCTCCCCCACTCTCACTCTCTTTCCCTCTCAAAATAAATAAATAAACTTAAAAATATGGAGGAAATATTTACAGAATTTAACATGTTTTTGATATCTATATTTTTAAATTACTACCTCAATTATTTTCCAAATATTAAACTATAAAAACTATAATTGTATATTAAATGACGTGGTTTTAAGGACTACTTAGGGACAAAGCACTCAATCAATAAATAATTTGGGGTAAATACATGTTTGTTGAATGAATGAATAAATGAATAAACATTCTGCCAAAATTGGAAAATGTTGGGATAGACTGAGCTGTCAGTCACTTGTGTTTTTCCAAGTGTTTTCTATTAGTTCTTGAATACCTCCCTGGGAAAAAAAACCCAAGTTCAGTTCATTATTTCGTGAATGCTGCATACTACAGTATGCTCTTTCAGATTCACAGCACAGAGGAGTATGATAAAGCTCTAGGAAATGCTGTAGGGTAGAAACCTCTTTAGCTTAGATTATTCCAGCATTTCCCATCTGCACAGCTTATTTGACAACAACATTTCTCCCTCATCATAATATCTATCGACTACCCACCGGGAATACTGTTCCTCAGAATGCACATGGTGAAATCCCATTTTAATGGGATTCAACCTGACAACTGGAGACTGGACGGAATATGGAGTCATTCTTATTGGCTGTATATGAAACTAAAGGACAATTCAAACCATCTTACATGCAAGTCTTTGCTGTGCAATGTCATTACTAATGACTTAGGATTGTGGATATAGCAAGGACGCTCATTAAACTTCCTACTGACATCTATAAGGATGAACTTCACAAGCATGTTATTTAGACAAATATGATTTTATCTCAGATATGTAGATAATTTAAGGATACAGAATCTATTTGTTCTGAAAAGTTAATAAATTTTATAAAAAGTGGAGAAAAACTAAAGGACCTAAAGGATTTACTATGTATCAGGCTCCATGCTAGAAAACATAGCTTTTTTTAGTGTTTATATTTCCAAATGAATGTATTGGCTAGATATGGTTACCCCTCTTACCAGTGAGGAAGCTGGAAGTCAGAGAAGACTAGTAATGGACAGAACCCAAGGTAACTATGCAGGTTATCATCCAAACTAGGACACTTTTAAGAATATTGCATAATTATTCTGGGGTGATCTTTTCAGCCTAAGTTGTTCACTTCCAACACATCTGACGAAGACATGGGTTTGAACCCAGATCTACCCAACCTATCTTCTTTCCTTTATACCTTGTTGCTTGAAATAAGGATGCAGTTCAAATTATGAAGGGAATTCTTTCACAATGTACAGATATATCACATCATTAGGTTGTATACTTTAAATATCTTACAATTTCATCTGTCAATTATAACTCCATAAAGCTGAAAAAATAATAGTTTGAAGACTGCTAGAGAAATCACTCATCAACAGCAAGAAAGAACTTATCAGTATTGCTTCAAAAATATTTCAAATGCATAGGAGTGCCTGGTTGGCTCAGTCGGTAGAGCATGCAACTCTTGATCTCAGGGTCATGAGTTCAAGCCCCATGTTGGACATAGAACGAACTTAAAAAAAGTAAATGTATATAATATATACTATATATTATATATTTGAATATATATTCAAATATATTTTAACTGTATAAATAGAAAAGGAATGTACGATCAAAACATCAAAAAAATAATTCTATCTTCTACCAATGCAAAGGTGCCTTTAAAAAATCCTAACATGATATTAGGCACATCCTATAGCAATATAATGTAAAATGGTTGAGAATAATCCTTTATGCTGGTTTAACATCACTTAGAATCTTTTTAAAACACTATACTGCCTTATTTTACCATATACAAGGAAGATATTAAGAGACTAGAAAAGATCCAAAAAACAACAACTAAAATGGCTTCAAGAGTTGTGGCATGGAAGTCATGAGAGGGAAAAAAAAAAAAAAGGTAAATGAGATAGAACTATTTAGTCTAGAGTGGAAAGTCCAAGAGATAACTCTAAAATTGCCTTCAAGTGAATTAAAAGCTGCTGAAAAGTCTTCATCTCCAAGAGGATAAAACAAGAGGGTTGGGATTTAATCACCAACCATGAGAACTAGCCTGTGGAATTGTGTCATGGTGGTAAAGACTATTAAGTTCCACAAGTTACAAGGAGCATCTTCCAGAGTCTTTTACACTGAAAGAAGCAGTCACCCGCAATGCCTTATTTGACCATTGTTTTTCTTGAAAGTAAAGAGAGAAAAACAATGGTCACCTGATGTCATGCAAGTCCTGTGATTGCTTGCTACGCTTTTCCTGATGCTAACGTATATGTCTGATGTACGTCATCGATCATTCAACGCTCCCCACTGAGTACAGTGTAAATTCAAACTTCTTATGATGTCATAAAAATGTTTACTCATATCTCCACCTACTCTTTCAGAAGAAAAACTTGCCACTCTCTCAACACACCCTGTGCCTCTCCTACCACAAGTCAGAACGGCAAGTATTCACTCCAAAACCACAGTGTTCTAACACAGCTCCTTGGCTTTACACAGGTTACTTCCTCTGAACAGGATATGCCTCCTTCCGCCCCAACAATCCCATCCTCCCACCCTGCCAAGCCCTTCACCCATCCTACAAATTATTCCCATTCTTGAAGATAAAACTCAAATGCCTTCTCTCTGCTGATTTAATAGGTGATAAAATCCCTCTTGTCTGCATCCAGTCCCGACAGGTAAATTTAGATTCTTCTTTCTGTGCTTTCAAAGTACCTTTTTCCCTCATTTATTATGGCACACATTATAGTATTCTTAAAACTTCATTTGCCAGGCACCCTGGTTAGACTGTGCACTCTCCGGGGGCAATACGCTGGGAAAGGAAGAGAACGAGACACAGTTTGGCCTGGTTCTTTTTGCTTCTTAGCTACCTAGCATATAGTAGTTGCCAAAATTTTTTGTTGAATCAATGAAGCCATTAATTACCTGTTACATGCAAAGAAATATTCAACATTCAAATTGTTGCTGTGGAAACAATATCTGGGGACTTCTATTGGTCTTTAAATTCAATCGATTTTGACTTGTTTTCCAAGTTTCTTCTGAAAGCTTTTTTACCTTCAAACGATAGAATCAATAATGTATGTTTAAACGCTCTGGAGCAAACATGTGTGTCTGAGGTACTCTGTCAAAACCACCAAAATATCCAGGACTCCAGGGGTAAAAGTAGTGAAGAGCAGATCTGTATAAAAAGGTGGTTAGAAAGTATAAATTTTCTCATCAAATCCGTTCCAGAAAAAGCTTCTGGGAGACACACAGGCATCCAGATCCCAATTCAGCTTTACTTGTATATGAATAAGGACAGCAGGGTTTTCCATGAGGAGGAATAGTGCATAAGAAAATTTTATTATTAATACAGACATAAAGCAATATCAGACATCTTAAATACAACTGGTCTCTTGTTGCCATTTGTAAGATGTTTGCTCTTTGATGTAAAGTTAATTTATGTCTCTACATTTGCAACATTTGTTAAAGCATTTACATTTTGAAGAAAATGAATAAATATGTCAAGTGCAAGGATGCATATTTAAATGTAGTGTTTACCTTCATAAAACAAGATACTTGCAAAATATTTCCTTTTAGTTTAAACATTTTTTACTTCTAATTGGGTCCATTTTAAATTATCCTTAATTGGACATTTCAAAAAACAAGGAGGAATTACATATTTATTCATTTTAATGCATTCCACTTGTTTTGACTCAGTTGTCTTTTTTTAAAAAAAACTAAAAAGCATCACCTTAAGGTAACCAAATTTTGTCCTATGCAGCTAACCTGACTTCATTTTCCTTTCTTTCCCCAAGTTTTTCTTAAATTCCAGGTAGTTAACATACAGTGTAACATTAGTTTCAGGTGTAGTTTAGTGATTCATCACTTACATACAACACCCGGTGCTCGTCACACTGACTTCATTTTCTAATAATTCAAGGAAGCAGAACTCAGTTCTCTAATATTAGTCTCTCAAAATCTCCAGCCCTTCCCTTCCTGTGGCCACCCTCCTCCCAGCATCCAAACTGGCCCAAATTCCTCCTGTATTTAAAAACAAGCAGCTGACCAGAGAAACATGTCACATTCTGGCTATTTCCCTAGTTCTCTCTGCACTTTTAGACAACCTTCTCACTCCCTGTACTTCCTTCCCTCCATACTTTCCTCTGGCAAACTTGTCAACATAGCTAGAAGGACTTCCATTACCTGACACCTGCTTCTCTCTCTCCCTTCTCCCTCCTCCCACCACCGTCAGGTGCTGTTGTGTCTATCACCCTGAATTACTTCACTTCCACCAATGTGCCATACTTTGACTTGCCACCCCAAATTTTAACACTCTGTTCCTCCGTCCTGGAATGCTTTCCTTCACTCACCCTTTTTCCTCCTCTTCTTATCATAATTTTAGATGAAATGTGGGTGCAACACTGTAACTTAGTTGTTTTGTTGCATTCAGCCATATTTGTATCTTTGGGTCTTAATACTTGAGGGAAGTTCAGGTTTTAGATTGATTACAGTGTATTATACCTACAATAGTTGGTAACTTGTTTTTACAAAGAATGAATTGTGAAATTCATTTGTAAGTAAACAAGAAGAAAACTGAAAAATTTTCGAACAAAGAGACAGTGAGGGAAGTATAAACCTTCAAGAAAGTAGCAATAACCAAAACACTGTGATGCCTCAACAAGAAGAAAAATACAGCTAGTAAAACAGAATGAGTAGCTCAGAAGGATCCACCCCAAAATAACACCAAACTGTGATAAAGAAATCTCCAAAAAGTAAGGTGACAAAGAATATTTACTTAGAAAATACTGAGGGAATAAATGTGAAGTATCCACATATGGAAGCAAGTTCGAGGTGAGTTTAATAAGTGAAATATCAAAACTGAACATTCAAAATGATCAGGAATCAAATTTAATGTTTATCAAATCTTCAGAGAAATAATTTTTGGTTTTCAGGCTATAAAAGCCATCACAAAGGAAACACAGGTAACATAACAAACTAAAAGGAATAACATTTGATTAAGAAAATATATTTACATTGAATATAGTTATCAATACCTTATAGGGAGTGTATTCAAATATATTTGAAATATAAAGCATTAAGACTTCAAGAAAATACTGGGGTGCCTGGGTGGTTCAGTCAGTTAGGTGTATGACTCTTGATTTCAGCTCAGGTTATGATGTCAAGGTTCATGAGTTGAAGGCCTGCATCGGACTCCACAGTGACAGCATGTGGAGCTCTCTCTCTCTCGCTCTCTCGCTCTCTCTCTCTCTCTCTCTCTCCACCCCCCCCCACCCCACTCATGAGCGTGCATGCTCTCTCTCAAAAAAAACTTTTTAAAAAATTTTTAAAAAGAAAGACAACACTAAATTTAAGAAACAATGAAAAACAAAACTTTTGGCTAAAGATGTTAGAACACATAAAGCTGGCTGGATTGTTACTGAGGTTATTTTCCAATTGATATTTCTGTGTAAAAAAATTATCCCCAAATTTAGCAACATAAATCATTGCATTTTTTAAAAATTTTTATAATGTTTATTTATTATTGAGAGACAGAGAGAGACAGAGCATAAGCATGGGAGGAGCAGAAAGACGGGGAGACACAGAATCTGAAGCAGGCTTCATCCAGGCTCTGAGCTGTCAGCACAGAGCCCAACACGGGACTCAAACTCACAAAATGCATTATCATGACCTGAGCCAAAGTCAGATGCTTAACTGACTGAGCCACCCAGGCACCCCATAAATCACTGCATTTTACTCACAGATTAGGGTCTGTGAATTAGGAAAGGGCTCAACAGGGACAGCTTGCCACTGCTCCACTGTAACTGGGGTCTGTAACTGGGGTCTGAGAGAGAAGAATAGGGCCAGAGATGACTCCATAGTTGGGGACTAAAATCATCTGAACTCTTTGTTCATGCATGTCTGGCATCTGTCTGGGAGACTGGAAATCTAGGACTACCTTTCAGAGCATCTATTAAACGTGGCCTTTCCAGGTGGCTTGGCATACGGGCTCTGACATGGTGGTCTTAAGATACCCAGATTCCTTCCACGACAGCTCAAGAGGTGCCAAGCATGAGCACTCCAGAACACAAAGTGAAAGCTGTTTTGCCTTTCTTTCCCTACCTCAGGAATCATGCAATATCATTTCTGCTGGATTCTATTGGTTACAATCAAGTCACAAGCCCACCTAAGTTCAAGCAGCTGGGGGAGAGGCACCATGTCAAGGTCATATTGGAAAAGATGGTGTAGGATGGAGACATACTTATAGCCATCTTTATAAAATGCAGTTGGCCCCACTAACACATTCATACATGGCTAGCAGCTTTGTAAATTTTTATAGTCATTCTGGAAAGCAACAGCTCCTGTCATTTTAACTCAGTAATCTGACTCCAGGAACTTCATAGTAAGGAAAGAATTCGAGAAAAGCAAAAAGTTATCATTAAATGCTAATAATCTGTGTTAGAAAAAAATTACAGAAACTATTCAGATAACTAAAACAGGCAAATGGTTTGGCAATTCTGATGGAAAATGGAAAATAATCACAATGGCTATACAAAAATATGGAAATTATATGATGTGACAATAAATGAAGCAAAAAATGAAATACAGAATAGAACCATCAGCAGAACAATTTTTAAATATAATTGAAACAATGTTAAATATAATTGACTATGCAAAGTACTTTGTACTTTGATGGGTTAGGATCTCCAGATCTCTTAGGTTAGGCTGTCCATGCTTCTACTCTTCCAGGTAAAGCTTCCTAGTATCCTGCACAGATTCTTTCTTTTTTTGAGTAATGAGACTGCACAAGGAGATGCCACTAGGGTAGCAAAAAATAAATGAAGGGACATCCTAGTCTGCATTCAGTAGGATCTACAGTCCTATCTTTAACAAGGACATGAATTAACGCATTAACATGAGTGAGACTGAGGCCCAAGTGAAAATAAAACTGCAACATTTGCATCCAGGGGTCTATCTGTATGAAAGGTTCATACTGTTCTTGTGCCTCCAAAATGGGATTTTCTCTACTTATTACCATGTCTTCAAGTTTGCAGAACAGCTCACGGAAAAACCCTCTCTTTGGACATGTTTGGGCCAGATTCAAGATCAACTCAAGTCACCTTCAGCTGGAGGTAACTTCAGGCCAGATTTATTCTATCCTTCTTAAACTGTTATGTCACCTTTGATTGCTGCCTTATTGGAACTATATTAGATTCTGTTTTAGTATATAATAATCTGTATCATAAGCTTGTACTTGGTGATTTTATTCTGCGCTATTCTCTGGTCCTATTCCCTTCCACCCAGATGGTAAGCTCCATGTGGCTACACGTGATGCCTTATACTTCTTTTGTATCCCTTCTCTGTGCCACACACTGCTGTGCTGAGGACAGCATGTGTGTAATCACCAATCTATCACTAACATATTTAGTTTTATGTCATCAAGTTTAGCTATATTCAGCATATATCACTGCCTTAAGGTTACTGCATTTACTAATACCAGGTCCCAATGATTCCCCAGTCATACTAAGGTAAAATACAATTAGGGTATAGGCAAATCAAGGAAAAACTAAAAGAATAGGCATGTTACAGCAATGACCAGAGAAGAGTCCAAATGATACATCAACTGTGCAAAACCCCTCAGCAATGCTAGGAAGAAACATATATTTGATGACAAGGAAATAAGATCCATGAAGAACATTAGCCAATACAGCAAAACCTTGATTTGCAAGCATAATTCTTCCAGAAACATGCTTGTAATCTAAAGTCTCATATAGCAACGTGAATTTCAAGAACCATTGGCTCAGTTGTGATCATGTGATGTTCGGCATCAGGTACTACTCGTATTGCAAGACATCACTTGTTTATCAAGCTAAAATTTATTAGCAATGTTTGCTCATCTTGCAGAACACTCACAGAACACGTTACTTGCAATCCAAGGTTTCACTAGATAGGGGGTATATTGATATTTAAGCATTAAGTTGTAGTCAGTGTCTGCCATAAACTGCCACCTCTTAACTTCATTAAATATGATCCCACATAGATAGGTATAGTCCTTAAAAGACAGCATTCTAGAAGGGATGCAGATAGTCTCTGCCCATGCTCAGCTTTAGAATGTGACTCCAATTTTCAGCTAAGCCCTATCAACCTAGGCTAACTATGTGAATCAAAATTATACTGTGAAATGTTAGCAGATGAGTCTCTTCTGCATTTTAAATGTTTTATTTATTTCATTATGGTAAAAACTCTCTATGTGAGATCTACTGCCTTAACAATCCCCTTGACTATTAGTGCAACGTTGTATAGCAGATCTCTAGAGTTTATGCATCTCACTTAAATGAAGCTTTATGCCTGTGGATTAATAATTCCCCATTTCTTCCTTCCCCCATCTCCTGACAGCCAACATTCCATTCTTTGCTTCTATGAATTATACTAATTTAGATGCCTCATATATGCGAAATCATGTAGTGTTTGTCTTTCTGTGGCTGGCTTATTCCACTTAGCGTTATGTCCTCAAAGTTCATCCATACTGTCACATATTGAAGATTTTTTTTTCTTTTTTAAGGGTGAATATACCCCATTGTGTGTATATACTACATTGCCTTTATCTATTCATTTGCTGAAGGACATTTAAGCTGTTTTGATATCTTGGCTCTTGTGAATAGTGCTGCAATGAACATGGGAGTGCTAATACAGCTTTAAGTTCCTGATTTCAGGTCTTTGGAATAAATACTCAGAAGTGGGATTGCTGGATCATACGTAGTTCTATTTTTATTTAATTTTTGAGGAAACTCCATACTGTTTTTCATAGTGGCTGCACCAATTTACATTCCCAACAGTGCACAAGAATTCCAACTTCTCTGCATGCTTGTCAATATCTGTTGTTGTTTTGTTTGTTTGTTTGTTTTTATAATAACCTCCTTACAGGTCTGAGGTGATATCTCATTTGCATTTCCCTGATGGTTAATGATGTTGAGAATTTTTCACATACTGTTGATCCTTTGTATATATTCTTTGGGGAAATGTCTATTGAAATCCCTAGCCCATTTTTGAAGTTTATTTGTTTGGAGAGAGAGGGAGAGAGAGAACACAGGAGTGTGAGTGGAAGAGGGGCAGAGAGAAAGAGGGAGAGAGAGAATCCCAAGCAGGCTCTGTGCTGTCAGCAGAGCATGATCCCGCAAACCCTGAGATCATGACCTGAGCTGAAAAGGAGAGTCAGATGCTTAATTGACTGAGCCATGCAGGTGCCCATCCTTAGCCCATTTTCTTAAGTCGAGTTCAGTTTTGGTTTTGGTTTTGTTTGCTACTGTATTATAGAAGTTCCTTATACATTTTGAATATTAACCCCTTACCAGATACATGGTTTGCAAACATTTTTGCCCACTGTAGAGGTTGGCTCTTCTCTCTGTTAATTGTTTCTTTTGTTGTACAGAAGATTTGTATTTTGATGTAGTCCACTTGCTTATTTTTGGTTTTGTTGCCTGTGTCTTTTGGTGTCATTTCCAAGAAATCATTGTCAAGAAGCTTTTCCCATATGTTTCCATCTAGGAGTTTTACAGTTTCAGGCTTTACATATCTGCACTTTTTCTAAAAGGATGACTCTCTCACTTAAACCACAAGACTGGAGTCCCCACTGCCCAAGGAGGATATGTCATAAAGGAACATAAAAGAACAAAGGACAAGGATGGCAAATTCTAAACTTTTACACCTGCCAGATGTCAGACAGAAAATTCAAGGATGAACTCATATAGATCCAGATTGTGGAGGAAATGCTTTTCTGTTTACCCGTATTAAATAAAAATCACAGAAACATCCCAGGAGTTTGAGAGGACAGGGATGTAAGCTCTCCACCTCTAGGTGAGTCCAAGGCATAAGAGAAGGGTTTTGAGATTCGTGAAGAGAGGGTACTTATGCCTGGTTTTCTACTTGGTTGCCCTGGAAGTTGACAAGTACTGCAGACAGTGTCTGTGACATTCTGGTCCTGAAGTAGTGCAGAGAAGCTGTAGGAAGCACTCTGACAGCACAGCAGTTTGACAGGACACTGGAAGCGGCCAGATATTTTCCCAACTGACCCAGAGTCAAGTGTATATAACTCTCAATGAAAGTGGACCAATAGGCTAAGAAGACACCACAGAAATAGCAAGAGTTTGGATGCTACAGTAATTTCCTAAAGCTGACATAACAAAGTTTTCCAACGCTAGGGGCTTAAAACAACAGAAACTTATTCTCTCAAATTTCTGGAGACTTGAAATCCAAAATCAGAGTGTCACAGGGCTATCCTCTCGAAGGCTCTAGGGACAATCTGTCCCATGGCTTTCTTTCAGCTTCTGCTGTCATCAGCAATCCTTGGCATCCCTTGGTTTACAGCTGCATAACTCCGATCTTTGCCTGCATTGACACAGAGCCTTCTCCTCTACTATCTTCACATTGTCTGCCTAGAAAAAGACACCAGTCATATTGAATTAGGGGTCTACTCTACTTCCATATGACCCACCTTTACTAACTACATCTGCAATGACCCTATTTCTAAATAAGGTCACATTCTGAGGTACTGGGGGTTAGAACTTCATTATATCTTTTTGAAAAACATACTTTAACTCATAACAGATGCTCCAGAAGATTCTGGAAAGTGAAAAGATCTGGCCAAATCTGAGGACCAGACAGGATTGCAGTGTCTTTCATTTGCCCACTTAGAAGAAAAATGACCTTGAACCAGATCTCTTTCCCAACTCCCATGTTCCAAAGCCCCTAGAACTTAGATCAACTCTTGGAAAAGAAGAGAAGTTAGAGAGAAAAATCCTAAATTAAATGAGTTTAAAACTGAGATGCCCAGGTTTGTCATAAATCGATTAGGAAGACTTTTATTGTTGCAATCAGGCAATATAAGGATTCCAAAGATGACATTAAATGGAGGTAATAAAAGTGTGTGTGTGTGTGTGTGTGTGTGTGTGTGTGTGTGTGTGTGTGTGTGTTATTTCTGGAATACCCGAAAATAAACATCATAACAATTATAAATCTATCTATTCTGTAATAATCTTGGATGGGGGAGAGATGTTAGCCTTCTTTCACTGAACTTTATAAAGACCATAAAGGGATTAATTAAGAGTAGCTAATGTAATGAACACTACATACAAACAATTTACTTAAACAAACTACAAATAACAAGGTAGTTCTTATATTATTTTTTAATCTCACTTCATTAAGGAATTTACGGCCTTCAATGTCTAGTGTGACCAAGAAAACTTCTCCTCTGCTCCTTTGCTTTCATTGTTTGGTTTCTGTCCCACCAGTTTTCTTACGATCTCCGAAAGTTCACTTTCAACAATACACACCATCAAGAATCTACTTTGAAATGGTGTAGTTTTATTTTTTATTAAAGAGAAGTATTTTCATCAAACTTTAGACACAAACATTTGTCTTCCAATGTGCTCTGGAAAGCACTTGCCAGAAGCACCTGTGGATCCACCAGTGACATATCTCTGTGCTCAGCACACACTCCTCTATCCTTCCAACTAAGCAGCCCATAGCATAGGAGTTAGGACATGACTTCATTTGAATGTCAGCTCTGCCACTTACTAGCTGTGTGACCTTGAACACATTTTTTTTAACCTTTCTCTGCCTCCATTTCCTCACCTATAAAATTATGTCTACCTTATAAGGTTGCTGTGTGAATTAATTAGATGTGTTAATATGTATAAAGTACTTTAACTTAGAGTCCATTTAAATAGTAAGCACTCGGTGTTTATTATTATTAAATATATAAAGAGTTCTTTTAAGTCAATAAGAAAAAGACAATCTAAAATAGGTCCTAAAGGGGCACCCGGGTGGCTCAGTCAGTTAAGCATCTGACTTTGACTCAGATCATGATCTCACAGTTCATGGGTTTGAGCTCTGAGTCGGGCTCTGTGCTGATAGCTCGGAGCCTCGAGCCTGTTTCAGATTCCGTGTCTCCCTCTCTCCCTGCCCCTCCCCTACTTGTGCTCTATCTCTCTCTCAAAAATAAATAGACATCAAAAAATAAAATAAAATAAAATAAAATAAAATAAAATAAAATAAAATAAAATAGGTCCTAGATAGGAGTAGGCAAATCACAAAAGAGGAAATGCAAATGATCAGTAAACAATGAAAATATACCACCTCAATGGTAAAGAGGGAAATGCTAATTAAAAGAAGATACTAACTTTTTTGCCTATTGGATGACAATGTAAAAGTTTGATAGCAGTCAGTGCTAAAGAAAACCTAGAGAAACTGGCGCTCTCATTTATTATTGGTGAAAGCATGCATTTTGATATTTTGAAAATTAAAATAGTAATACTTTTTTCCAATATGCATACTCCCTTACTGAGTATTTTCATTTCTGGGATTCTAACCAACAGAGGAAAAAAAGAAAAAGAAACATCAGCAATGTTAATATTTTCAAAGTCTTACCCAAATTTACATCTAAAATGTTGGAAACAACCTCCATAAACAACTAGAATGCCCATATTTAGGAAAATGGTTGCCCAAATCATGATATACTAATACTGTGAAACACTAATCAGCTATTAAAACAATATAGATCATTACACATTAACTTAGAAATAGGCTTACAACATACTATTAGGCGAGAATAGCAGATTCCTGTCAGGGCCACATGTATCTTTTTCAATATATATCTTCAATGTATATATTTTTGTTTGTATTAACAAGAGACACAGTAGCTCATAGTGGTTACATTAGAGAATGAGATTAGAAAGAGAAAGTGAGAGACTATCAACTTCACTTTTAAGTATATATTGCTTGGATTTGTATAGGAAGTAGATATGATTATATTTCAGGCAACTGAAAAGATTATAAAGAATGGAAGAAAAAAGAGAAAAATGAACTAGCGATGAAAGTCAAAAATCAGCAACTGCATAGATACTTTTCTCAGGGCACAACACAAAAACTGTTCATGAGTTACATATGAAAATATGTTTAATAATGGAAAGTAATTCTTCTATACAAATTACAAAGTTCTTTACAAAGTTCAGTGCTGAGTTAAATTCCTTAATGCTCACTACAACTATCAGCAAAGGGCTACATAGCACCATGGTAGAACGGAAATGGGAATGTAGAATGTGTACTGGCGAAAGTTGGAAATGTAGTCAGGTTTTCTCTCCCTAAGAGGAAAAAGAAAAATTTAATTTTCTGAACATTTATAACAGGCCTTAGGGTAAATTCTAAAATCCAGCCCAGAGTAGAGGAAAGAACATATCATCGTGGATAGAGGCACAGTGCACAGCAGTATCTCTCTGCAGGATGAGAGGTACAGGGGAGAGGATGCCTCAAGAATAAAAGAGCTATGATCCGATCAGAATCTGAGAGGCAGAAAACAGAGGCTATCCAAAAGCATAGTCGGTATTTCTTTTCTCATTAATTCTAAGAAGTAAAGTTTTCCACATTTCAATATCTCTAAAAGTAGGACGAGTCTCAGATTCAGTGACCTGTTGTGGTCACTACCAGCCACGAGATAGTTTTGATGTGGTTGTCATTGCCTTGGATTATAAATATTCACATTGTTATCATTTCCCCTGGGTGTTGACTATTTTTGGTGTTGAGATTAATTGCCATTTACAATATCTTCTATAGGATTACACTATGATTTGCATTGAAGGAGAAATCATTACATATGCAGAAATAAAGCAGTGGGGAAAAATTTGATTTAGTGAAGCAAATATTCATCATATCAGGAATGACTAGAGCCCCATATTTTCCTACAAAATAAGAACCATGTGTTTTACAGAACCTAAGAAAATACCAGAAGCAAATGAAGCTGTATTAGGTTTTGTTATTAAGACGCATACAAAAGGGATTAGCTATCACATGCGAAACAGAGGAACTGAAAATAAAAGAAATTGCTAAATCCCTTGTCATTAATGAAAGACAATGAGTGGCTGATGTGAGTGATTCATGCATCGTTGCAGGACTGTCTTTAAGACATTCTATCATAGTTTAGTTGAAAGTGTTTTTTTTCTTAGTAGAACCTAGTCCAATAGTGTGTCTTTCAATCAATGGCATCATAGATTAAATGAAATAGGGAAAATATATATTTTTCAATATTAAAAATTAAAAATAAAACCTACAGACTTCCTGATAGGAAGGAAGGAAGGAAGGAAGGAAGGAAGGAAGGAAGGAAGGAAGAAGCCAGACAGGAACAATAGTCTAGGCTGGGAGAAATAAAGAGCAGCATCTTATAAGTAAGAAGGGAAAGAGAAGTGGGTATGTGGGAAATGGAGTCTTTTGGGTTTATAAAAAAAAGTGGGTGGAGAGAAAAGGATTGAGAAGCATGGGTTTAGAATAAACTGCATCCCATTTGTGGCCCTTCTATTTATATTTTACAGGTCCCCCGGGCAAGTCACTGAATTTTTCTCAGCCCCCATCCTCCTCTACAAAATAGATACTATTGAACAATATGAGCCTGAACTGTGTTGGGCCACTTATATGTGGATATTTTTCAATAAATTCAGTAAAGTACTACAAATGTATGTTCTCTTCCTTATATTTTCCTTAACAACATTTTTCTCTTCTCTAGCTTACTTTAAGAATAAGGTGCACAATACATAAAACATAGAAAATATGTGTTAATTGACTATGTTATTGTTGAGGCCTCCAGTCACCAGTAGGTTATTACTAATTAAGTTTGGGGGCAGTCAAAAGTTATACATGGATTTTTAACTTTACAGGGGTCAGACCCCTAACCTCCACATTGTTCAAGGGCCAACTATATAATAATACCTGCATCAAAGATTTGTAAGGACCAAAAGGGGAACACAAAATACATATTAGGCACTTGGCTTATAAACGCTCATGAAATAACAGTCCCTATGTTTTCCCAAAAGGATGCCATCATTAAGTGAAATCCTTGCTTGGGAGGTCTATATCATCAGTCTACAAGGAGCATGGGTTTTCAAAACTCCAACCTTGAAATATCAGGATTTAACATTCAAATATAGGTCAGTAAGTTGATTTGAATAAAATCTTAATTTGATATGATGCTTCTTTTCTGATGTGCTTTAATCTCAAATATTTTCCTGAACATAATTCTTCTCTTGGAAGCTGCCACCAGCTGAGAAATAGTCACCCTCACCTGCTGTTTCCTCTAAAGAAAGGAACTCAGATGCAGCCTGGGGAAAGACTTCCTCTGTCAGAAGTGATAAATCAGAGTGTATTTTTTCATTGATATCTTAATTTCCATCTCTAATTATAACTTGGAAAAGAGTTTGGGAGGCAAAATCAAACCAAGAAAAAGTTTACTTTTATAAATTTGAGAGGGAGAGATTAATCTCTAGGAAAATGAGAGAACATCCTTGTTCTGCCTGAGTCCTTTTAGTCTGTGTTTAATTTCAGTCATCACCAGAGGTGCTAACCACATAAATGTCAAATGTATGAACAGATAAAATGTCACAACAATACAATAAATTGGTTACTGTAAAGAATATAAAGTCATACAGTTTCTAACAGTTTTCTAATTGTCCAGATGAATAACTGAACTCCTTTCCAAATTTTTATTGCAGACGTGTGCCGATATAGTAACTTGGGCAAGAATTACAACTCTTTTTAGGGACCATAAGAGAGTATTGCTCCTATTCTTCTGGGATTCATCTTCCTTTTAGGGTTCACCCACCCTTTGGCAATCATATTAAACTGCATGATTTTTTCCACCTCCCATACTACATGGTAATCACATGCATGATAGGGAGTGGAAGACATTCTCCTTTAATACAATGGCTGGGGTTAAAATATTCAAGGTGTCAAAACAGATGGCATCAGGCACTATATTCTATATACAACTCAACCTACTCCATATCAGCAGTGCAAAGGACGGCTGACAGAAAATCTATGGCTCAGGCTCCAGCATAGAAAACATTAATGCAAACATCTTCTGCCCAAAGGACTTGGCATTTACCACACTTTCTACTGGAAGCACAAGGTTCCTGTGCCAAAGGTCAGGGGCAGTGGGATTAACTTTTCCCACATATTTAAGCAAACTGTCTATCACACCAAAAGTGCAGGGACACACACATATACACACACTCTGCTCATTGTAGTTGATTACGAAAAAGGTCAGCTGAGTGATTTGCTTCCAGACTCTCTCTCTCTCTCTCTCTCTCTCTCTATCACACACACACACACAAACACACACACACACACACACACACACACACACACACACACAATCTGCTAACATTAGCAAAATAGAAAAAGAATGACCAGCTCTTAGATTTCAAACAGCAAAGAAAATCTAGTCATCCTGTCAATGGAATCTATTGCTTTCAAAACTTAAAATGCAAGGGTGTTCACTTTTCAGTTCAATAGGTCATTTATCCACCCAAGACTCTGCAAAGCAAAACAATAAAACAAAACAAACAGTTGTGTATGCACCAAATTTATATATATATATGTGTGTGTATATATATATACACATATATATACACACACTTACATGTATACATCAAATGCTAATACATGAATTATTTAATAAATAATGCTTCAGCTCTTCAAATATAATGTTATAACATATTTATTAAAAAAAAACACTTAGATAACCTCTGTATGCAAGTTAGAAAAGAATGACACTTCTCAAAAAATAAAATATTTCCTTCTTGGTTTTTCTATTTGCTTGGGGATCTGGTACACTACATGCATATAATATACACTGAATATACTTATATATTGCAAAGACATATATATTACATATATTATACATACATACAATTATATATTTTGTATCCCATGTTATAAAATACAAAGCACATAAAATATGTTACAAATAACATCATGTATATGTATATGTATATTTCTAGGTTTATACTTCTCCAACACCAAAATCTGAGGTTTTCATATTTATATTCTTCCATTTTGGTCATTCGTATTTCCTCCATATTAAAATCTATCTAGAGTGGCAAAATCATGCACCCAGGAGGAGTATATAAGTCCTGATAATCACTCCTCCTTTCCATTTTCTTTTGAGTGCCTTTTGTGAGTCCCAGGGAAGTATTTAATCACTAGCCATGAGTGATGTCATCCACTTATGTGTCATCTTGCACATCTGTTTCAGGGCACACACTGGGAATGTACAACATCTCCCATAGGGTCAGATAAAAAGAAAAGCTTCTTTCCTCCACTGATAGGTTTGAATGATGCAAAGCAGGTCAGGTTTGAAAAAAAAAAAAAGAGCTGCTCTATAAAATTCAAAGCCAAAAAAGAGTTCAAATTGAATCTTTGACAGAGACCGCTTTTAAAGAGACCTCCTATCAGTAAAAAGTGCTGTTCTCCAGGTGATTTCGCATATATTTTTAATGCCAATTCGTGTCAGCATTGACAGTATGTTTTGACAGTAAGAGGAATTAAAATGATTCTGAGTACCTGAGGTGACTCTATTGACACATCAGATTACACTTAATGTTTTAACAGCAAAGCAAAGTTGAGCAAAGCAGCCTTCCTACCATGCCTGGCGTATTAAAGCCTTTTCCAGCCAGGACAGTGTATCTTGCAAGGAAGAGACATCTCAAATAGAATCGGTAAGCTTGGACTATAAAACGGACTTAGAATAACAAATTCTCTACTCTTTAAAGGTTATGTTCATTCTTTTCAGTGGGAATATTGCAAAAACTGGCTCTTTATCAAGGACTCAGGTTTTCCTCCCTCAGGAATTCCCTGAGTCAGAAGCTCAAGCAAGAGGAGAATTAGTAGAGTGGCTGCAGCAAGACGTGAGCTCCAGGACTGAAGGCTGCAAGGTCCACCTGGGAAAACAGTGCAGACCTCAGGGCCCACGCTTTCAACAAGGGATATCAGAGCAAGGAGGCCAAGGTATTCAGGGCTTCATGAATCATCATATTTTTGTGCAATTCTAAATCTTCTAACCATGCAGAAGGGGCCTACTTAGAGAAGGTCAGCTGTGCAATTTGTTAAGAATTATTCCCATAGCTGAAGTCTACGTGGAAAAAGTGCAAAGGACAATGAAGATTAAGCTGTCATCAGGCCAAAAGAGTTGCCAATTCTAGGTAAAAGTATCACTCAAGGAGACCCCATCAAGATGGCCAGGTATGTTTTTTAAGTGGGAAAGAGCTAGTACCCCTTTCTTTACTATTTTCTCCAACCCCAACCCTCCAAAATACCTAGCACATTGGTGGGAAACACCTGATTCTTCCTTACCAGTAGAATTACACCTTGGAATTCCTAGCTTTAACAGAAATTACCATAGAACAGGAATTTGTTACCAAGAGGTAACAATTCTTATTTGTTTATTTACAACTGAATGTTTACTTTTATTTTCAAGTTTTTTTTTCCATCTGATTCAATGCAGCCCAGAATAGAGAGTATCTGCTAACACCTAGGACTATGGGATTTCCAAAACATATTTTTTGTCAGTGTGTTTGTATATGAATCTAGGTGGAAGGAAGCAGATAATTCTCCCTAAAAGACATATTTTGTAGCTATCTGTGGAAAACAGGCAAGCCATTGCTCGCCTAGTGCTGGTAATCACAAAGCATTTTTCTGAAAGCTTTGTAAATGCTTTTCGCCCTACAGATAAGAGATTTAAAGTAGACAGAAATAAATGACAGAGCTCACAGTGACTTACCTCTATGGCACTGCCGCTTGCCTAGCAGGCTGAAAACTCCAGGCTTTTCACAGTCCCTGTCAGATTTGCCTCTCCCGCTGCCAGCCAAGATGTGATGGCAAAGAAGGCAGGATGGAGAAAAGAATGTGAATGGGGATCCCAGTCAGCCATACCCAGAATTGAACCCAGCTCTGCCACTTACTAGATGTGAAGCCCACCTTCTTATGTGGTAAAATCAGGACGATAAACCCATATTTGAATGCTGTGAGGAGAAATAAGTTAGTGTGCCTGGATTAGTGTTTAGAACATAGGAGCTGGTGGTGTTTCCCTCTTGGTAGCACGTACATTGCTTTTTGGCCACACGGTGAAAGCCATCTTAATATAACAACTTACATTTACACACTAAAGTAAGAGTATCCCACAAATGATAACCTACTTGCCATTTTATATGCCTTTAAATCCCTCGCAGCCTCAGCTACCTTTTCATGAACCCACTACTGCAGAAGTCACTGGATGTATTTTCTTCCCTAGGTGCTTCTCTCCAATTTAACAGAGAGCCCAAGAGGCTGGGTTTACAATGGAATGGATATCTAACCTGTTGACTGTCAATTCTCAGCATTGCTAAAACTTCAGAGTATGAACGGGGGTAACTGAGCTAGAAAAAGCTTTTGGCAATTCTGATGTTCATAATTAGTTCAGTTTGACTTGCAAAAGGAAAAAACAAAACAAAAAGATGTTCCCACATGTACACAGGGGTACTTTATTCAATGTCTTGCCTAACTCAGAGGAATGCAGCCTTAGCTCTGTCCATGGTATCTGCACAGCTGAGCAAGTGGGAACACCGACGCACCACTCCGCCCTGACTCCTCTGGCCCTTGCATCCACCAGTCCCTTGACCGGCAGAGAACGAAGTTCTAAAGCTCCAAGTACCCTGCCTCTGCTTCTTCCTCTCCTCTAGAGCTGGCTCTCAAAATATATACTCTGGCTTTTTAGCATTACTTGAGTTCCCTTTTCCCTCCCCATGCCCAAACTCTTTTTCAGATCATTACCAACATCAACATAGAACTAGTTAGCAAGAAAAGATTATACTGTATTTAAGGGGTGGTTTTTTTAGTTATATATGAACACACACATATATATTTACATAGCCACTTTAAAATATTAAAATATATGCTATAATATATTTATTGTACAGAGAGAGAGAAGGAGGAAGGTAGAAAGAGAGGAAAGGAGAGAGGAATTTAAGTCTTTATTCAGTTTTGGAGGGCACTATTCAGTTGGTTAAGCATCTGGCTTCAGGTCAGGTCATGCTCTCACAGTTCATGAGTTCAACCCCCACATTGGGCTCTCTGCTGTCATCACAGAGCCCACTTCAGATCCTCTGTCCCCCTCTGTCTCTGCCCCTCCACCACTTACAGTCTCTCTCTGTCTCTCTCAAAATAAATAAATAAACTTAAAAAAAAAGGCTTTCTTCAGTTTTTTGTCTGTTACTACTTCTACACCCTTATACTGGTTTCCAATTCCTGTTGGCTTCCTCAAGATCAAAATGCCCCAGAGATTTAAATCCAATCTGAATTAAGATCAAATCTTCACTTAGCTCCTAAATGTACCGATTCCCAAATCCCCCAACACAATAGTGAGTTTCTTTCCAAACTGATACTTCCTCATCCATCATCCCAAAGAAGTTCTGCTTTTATCATTGCATCCATATGTTGATTCAACAAATATACACTGAATATCCATCATATATCAGGGACCACAAAAATACAAACACCACTGCTCTTGATCCTAAAGAGCTTAGAATAAATGAGGGAAACAGAGAAGTCAGCGATATTACAAAGACTTGAGAGAGAATAAATTGAACTAAGACATCATGGAGGGCTTTCCAGATGAAGAAACATGTGTTCATGATGAATGGATTTGCAATCTCCAACCATGTTCCAAAGTTCAGAAGGTGCTTCCAGCAACGGAAATAGCCTATACAATGACATGGCATTATGAAACAGCACGGTACCAATTGAAAACTTCTCTTCATACGGTGAAAGGACCCCAGAGTATAGTGGTAGGAAATAAGATTAGAGAATCAAGCACAGAAAGATCATTAAGAATTTGGGGTGTTGAACATAGTCTGTAGGCAAAAAGGACTCCCAAGGAAATGTCATCAAGGAAGTGATGTAATCATATTTGCACTTAAAAGGCTACAGCTGCAGGGCAAAGGCTGAATTAAAGCAGGGTAGAGGATAGAGTCAAGAAGGCCATTCCCTAGTAATCCAAGCAAGAACTGCTAAAGCAGTAGACTTGGCCATAACAGGTTAGGGAATTTTGGAGATAAAACTCAATGAGCCATTTATAGCTATTAGGTAAAAGTGAAGGTGGACCAAATACCCTGAGATGATTTCTGGGTTTCTGTCTTTGCTAGAATGGTAGTTATCATTCTCTAAGACAGAGACTATGAACACAGAGGGAAAAACACGAGCAGTTAAGTTTGGATGTTGATGTTTGAGGTACCCACGGAATATAGAAGAGTAGTCCCTAGAAAGTTAGATAGGTAGTTCTAGAAATCAGGAGAGGATCTAGGCAGGAAAGAGAGAAGACCATTGACAAGATAGTTTATATTGAGTTTCCTGGATACCCGCTACTGATAGAACATCTTTCTTCTGCTTTTCTTTCTCCCTAAGTTCAATGCTTCCTATTCTCTCTGACCCACAATCACTTTCAACCATAACACAATTAATCAAATAAGGCTTTCTTTGCCCCCCCCCATACAGTAAGGCAAAAGAAAACAAGAAAACCAAACTAATGATATCAACCTAGATTAAGATAATCAATTTAGTAAATTTTTGCTAAGTTGAAAAAAGCAGGTGTTCCATACAAGTTAAAGAAACACTACTAATGTTAAGGTCTGAAAAACTGCTGTCATGCTTCCCATCTTGCAGCATTACTAAAGAGGATATTGCATTATTGTATTGTTTACCAGATACCCACACATAGTAGTAAAATAAGACTGCATGCCCCACTTGCCCCTTCTTATCTTTTCCAGAATAACTATCAAGAATCATCACTTCCATGTGCAGTACAGAACAGCGAAGACAGGACATTTGGGGCTCCTGACACATCAGTTTGGGACTTTACATGACACCCAGCTTCAAATCCGAGTAGGCACAGCTCTTTCCATTCTTTCAGGTTCAGAGCTGAAGGTGTGAAGAATCTACTCCAAACTACAAATTATTTTGAATTGGACACACATGCCACGCATTTATGGACAGCATAGCATTTGGCACCTGTCACGTGGCCAGTCAACAAATGCCAGAGAAAATGATTTTTACCCCCTCAGGCACTATGCTACAGAAAAACCATGATGACGGTTTTTCTCTGGTATTATATTTTGTGGGAGGAGAGAGGCTTATTTCAAATTAATTTATGATGATCTGTGAAAAGTGCTAGAAACATGCCTCACTGCACCTAGATACATGGTATGCACCAGTCCCTTGTAAAATCCATTTGAGGGGCTCTCAGGGCAGGACAATGCTCCTGTTCCTGGGCCAGGCTGCCAGCATTAGCTACTGGTATTCAGAACCATGGAATCAACTTAAGGAGTCAAAGAGACCTGTCACATGCAGAGGCTTGGAAAGACAGCCCTAAATGCCACTACCGTGTCTGAAGACTGCACCGAGGGAATTTCAGTCCACCAGAGGTATCACCTGGGCCAATGCGCACATGTTTTCCTAAAACAAACCAACTCCTTTTCTTTTACAAGAAACTCATTTCTCATTATTGGAGTCTGTGCAGGGCCATAGCCCGTTTTTCATTCAGTTTTGCACTAATGTAACGCTTGTCAATAGTCAATTGGTCCCATTTGATCCAGGGCTTACACATACCAAGGGACTTCGTTACAATCACCCAATGTGTCAGGCCCTGATTAAAGTTGTTTTTCCTGCAGGGCTTATGGATCTATATCTATTTTGCTGCTCTCCAGCTGTCTCATAACTCAACTATGAGGCTTTCCTTCAAAGCTAGGCTTTTTGGTTGGCACCTGGTTTTACACAGCAATATTACTACTATACACAGTTACAAAACAGGTTTGTTTTTTTCAGAGATATATATAAACTTTTCCTCAGACTCAGAGCAATTCATACCCACCATATCTAAACCAACGTGGTATTAATAAGCTGAGAGAATAGAAGACTCTGGCATCAGTCAAACGTTTACCCTTCAGGATTCCTTTTGTTGTTGTTGTTGTTGTTCTATATCATCGTATTGACAGTTGGGTACACGGACCAACTACATGGTGAAGAAATATTTGTTCAGGACTTCTCAAGAAGGAGAGAAGCAGTGTTGTTAACGAATCCAGAGGACCTTCCTGTAGGTTTTGGTAAATATTTGTTCTGAAACAGTGGGAGACAAGTAGATCTCAGAGACAAGGTAAGAAACAGAGAACCAACTGCGGTAAACCTAGAGCATGAGACAGATATCAAAGTGGAAGAAGTCCTGGAAATTATTAGTTAAAGTAGAACCCAGGTGCTTAACAGCTAAATAAGTTATTTGTGGATAGAAAAATAAAGTATGTAATACCCACCCCAGAATTTAGGGACACATCTTAATTTACGGTAATGTTGTGGGCTAAAACAGATGAACAATAATAATAAAGAAGCAAGCACCCACACAAGGAGACAGATATCTGGGAATCAAGTATCCAGAGCAGCATTCCAAATCACAGAATAAAAACGACATTAAAAAAAAATGGGGCGCCTGGGTGGCTCAGTCGGTTGAGCGTCCGACTTCAGCTCAGGCCATGATCTCGCACTTGATGAGTTCAAGCCACGCGTCAGTCTCTGTGCTGACAGCTCAGGGCCTGGAGCCTGCTTCAGATTTTGTGTCTCTCTGCCTCTCCCCTGCTCATGCTCTGTCTCAAAAATAAACATTAAAAATATATATATTTTAAAAATCATTGTGGTAGCCACAAGCACCAGTAAAGACATCTTGTGGAGAGAAAATCATCTGTCCCTGCCAAGAGCCTTAGCATTTCTACAAGGGCATGAAGCAATTCCATAGCACAGCAGCCTGTTTGAGAAGGGAATAAGTGTGTCTGGACAAATGAAGGGAAGTACTCAGCAAGTCCGAACAAGTGAGTTTCACATAAAAAGGCCCTTCCCCTCTCTGCTTAGCCTTTTCCTTTTTGGAGATGAATTATTTTCAATGAAAATGGTCCACTAATTTTTGGACCCATTCTGTGAATTCTGTATGAACTATTTGCATGTTTCTTCTTTAATTCATTCCATTTCCCCTGGTCTCTAAGCTCCAGGAGGAATTAAGAGTGTGATATAACCAAGTAAAGTAGAATAGACAAGGAAAAGACTGGAGGTCAAAGAGTCCAAGTTTTAATCTATGCTGCACAACCAATTCAGAGTTTGAATCTGGCAAGTTGCCTTAGAATCCTCATTTTAAAGAGACCAGTGAAGTCTTTATTCTTGGGAATCATCCATGAAGATTTTTGGTTTAATCAGGACATTAATACTCAAATTTAAGACTATCGAACAAAATCTGTTCTTTCCTCACGAGCCAGTTACTTTAATAACATATGCAGCAACAGATCTTTTAAAAATATTCTCCTAAGAATGAGAAACCAATTTTAATAATATATTTTATTCAATAGACATTGTTCCAGTGAAAAGCCCTGACTAACAGCCCTAACAAAATACTTTTTATACTTTTGGCCATAAATTCCTCTCTGTGATTATGAACAGTTTCAATTATTACTACTATAATGACTCAAATTGATAATAATGCTACAATAATAATGCTTAACTTCTCAAAGCTTCCTGTTGGCTTAGTACTTTCATTTTCCTATCATTTTTTCAATTGTGATGAGTAAATAGGTATCAAATGATTTTCTAGGTCATTTGAAAGAACTATTAGAAACTTGAAGATTGACTCTAATAGTCCTCCCAGGGCTGTCAGCAAAATTTGATTTGAGGATCTCTTGATTATTTTCTATGTTGTGTCTTTGGTGTTGAGAAATAGGATTTAGTATGTCTCATAGCTCTGTTTATGGTCAGATTAATATCAAGGAAAATAGATATTCTGAAGGGAAGAAAAGGAAATTTGCTTTTTATCATGTGAATTTTCCAGGGGAAAATATTCATAAATAACGATAGAAGATCAAACATTACTGGCCTTGTAACTTTTTTATTAATAAACAAAAATAAAAAATTATTTCTACAAAAATATCTTGAAGGCACATAAAAATCATTTTTAATTTTGTTTTTAACCAGTCAGACATGTTTATGAAAAATGGGAAGTTGTTGTCATTTCAAAACCCTGAAAGGAAACTTATTTTGCAATCATTTTATTGATAAACTCATTCCAAGAGAAGCTCCCTTCAGATTTTTCTCTAACGCCACAGTAGGCTTATAAAAATATAAACACCACACAATGCTAGAAAGTATAACAATTCCCTTGAAAACTTTCCAAGGTTTTTTCTAATATCTTGCTCTTTAGTAAATTAAAGAGAAGGAGCAAATTAGCTACAGAGTGCAACTCAACTGTGGTCATAACCATGATGTGTTACACTTCAGTGTTGAATCTATACCTCAAAATAAAAATCTTCAAATGTCAGTTCAGGAAACAATGTGAGAGATCAAAACACACATTTATGCTGAGAAAAGTTGTCTCCAATCCTCCTGTTGCATTTATTATTTAGATATTACTGACTGCTTAGAGTTTCAAGAATAAGAAGCCACTGTTTACAAAGAGACCTAGAAAGAAAGCTCTATCAACAGAATAATCTCAAAATCTTTTGACTGCTGTGGCAGTGATCCCTGGTGTTCTCATTTAACTAAATGAGAATATTAATCCTGCCCCAATGGAAGAGAGAATTTATGTGAATGGCCGTGTTCAGTCAGTGGCATCATACATTCAACTGAGATCAAGCAGGAGGTGCATAAAAATAGCAAGAATTTTGGTAAAACTTCCATTTGATCCTCTAGATGAATAGATCAGCGACCAAGATTCTCCAGTCTTCTAAGGAATACAGGTAAGACACAAATGTCACTGAAAAAAATCTCTTTTCAAGTAACAAAGCCCCTTTCAAACCAAAGTAAGACAAAAGATTTTATGACATGACCATATTCTCAGACATAAATATATTCTTCCTCTTGGATTTATCTTTACTTAAAAATTCCTTTCTGCTTTCCATTTTCTTTTATATATTTCTCCAGAGTTTGCACCATTTTTCACCAAGCTGCACCTTTTACTCCGTTCTCATTTCTTGACATTTTAAAGTCTCATCTCTTTGTCTTTTCCTCATTTTTACTCACACCTGCTGTGAATCTTCTCTTTGTATAGCACCAGACCAGGTTCAATACTTCCATGCTTTCGTTTAGAAATAGTATAAGTCATCAGGAAAGAGATATCTCAAAGATATCTCAAGACCCAGCACCCAAAAGGAAAACTATAACAAAAATTTTGAATTCTACTCAACTAATGAAATGCTTTATAGTACAACAGTCATCAAGAAACAGGACTAACTAAATTATCAACATTTTTGGCAGACAGAATCAAAGAGGATTTTATACAGAAATGAGGTATTGCCCAATTGAAAAGAAATTAGTAATTTAGTAGCTGCACGTATTGACTATTCCACCAACTTCTGAATTCAGGGTTAATTTTTATACCTCTAACTCTGAGCACAGTGATTTTTCCATAATTACTACTTAGTAAATGTGTATTGAATTATATTAAACTAATACCTAACTCAAGTCAAGTTTCCAACCACCATCAAAACTCCTTGGTTAGTAAAAACAAAAACAAAAACAAAAACAAAACTGTCTGGTTAGTTAGATGCCTCCATTTCTTGTGGTGAGTTTCTTGTATTCATGTACAGGTAAGAATAATGAAGAACAGTCATCTAAACACTGGCTAATTGTAACAGCTAATGATTACTGATCATCTACTATATTCAAGTACCTCCTGTAAAGACCATTAGAGTATTTCCAAATTTTCCAACAGTATTTTGAGGTAGGTATTCTGATGCTGATTTTATAGATTAGGAAACAATCTCAAGATTTTGACTGGTCCATACAAGTTATCTGCTAAGTAAGGGAGTGAGGATCTGGACATGAGCCTGTCTGGGGCTACAGTCCATGCTTCTTTATTACCCCATACTGCAAGTGTAGCCCTAGGAACAATAGACAGGACTGGGGTGGGGGTGCTACAAGGGGAGATCTGGGGGTTAAAACCACTAATATAACTTCTAAAAATAAATATTTTTTACAAATTTTCACTTCAACAAATAAGGCATTCCTGCCATTTATCTTTGCATGTACAGGGACACACTGTCTGAAGTTGTATTCAATCAGAGGTATGTGCCCCATGTGCCTGCTGTCATCTCTCACTTGATTACAGGAAAACTAAAATATGCAGCCAAGTATGCAAGCTTACCAGCATTGGTTACATCTTCCTCTTTATTTACTGCTTGAAAGTATGCCCCTTTCTCTGGCAAACAATGCACTTAGTTAAGAATAACTCTATTATCCTTCTGTAAACAGGACTACTGCAGAGGTGACACTCAGTTACTGCAGCAGAGGCGAGCAGATGGCTCTTCATGGCTCCCCACTGGCCAGGCCACAGAGTGGCTTTGATGGCAGCCAGTTGCCTGCCCTCTCAGGGTGAGACATATGAATACAGCTGCTCTTTAGGGAGAGAGCTGGGCAAGAGAGGCAGAAAAATGACTGTCTAGAGGGAAAGAAGCAGGAGGGAGGAGGCCAGGACAACAGGCTCACTTAGAATTGGTTCATTTTACCAAATAATTGCTGCAGAGGAATAAAGACCATTGATATACAGTCTCAGTTTTGTCATGGGACAAAGCATAACATTCAATCTGACGTCTGGGCTTCTTGCCCATAATAAAACGTATCGCATAATGAGACTGATTTCCTGCATAAAAAAAGAGGTGAATAATTTTTATTTCCAGTGCAAATTATCACCATTAGTTCACAAAATGCTCTCCTTGTTCAGGAATTACAGGAAGGAGGAGATGTCAAAACAGAACATAAAGGAGAAGCAATTTAAATATATTACTAAATCATAATCCTTTTATGGAATTCCATAGTTTACCAAACATTTTCACCATTATTTGGCTAAATTGGACGAAAACCAAACCTTTTAAGACAGGGCCAATTATTCCTCTTTTACAGGTAGGAAATCTAGGACCAATTGGTTTACATTATTTGCCCAACGTCTCTCTGGTTGTTTTGGTTAATTCTATGTGTCACCTCACCTAGTCACAGGGTGCCCAGATGGAACATTTTTTTCTAGGTGTGTCTCTGACAGGATTTCCAACGAGATTATCATTTGAATCGGTACCCTCTAGGTAGGTACCTAGATGTGGGTAGGCATCATCCAATCCACTGAGGGCCTGTAAAGAACAGAAGGCAGGAGAAGGAGGAATTCATCCCCTTTTTTATGCCTCACTATTCAAACTGGGACACCTCTTCTCATCTTTTCCTGTCCTCAGACTTGGATTTACAACATCAGCTCCCAGGTTCTCAGTCCTTCCAACTGGACTAAGTCGCACAACTGGCTTTCTTGGGTCTCCAGTTTGCAGATGCAGATGGTGAGACTTCTCCCCCTCCATAACTGCATGAGCCAATTCCTCACAATAGATCTCTTTTTATATAAATATAATCTCCTACTGGTTCTATTTCTCTGGAGAACCCTGACTAATAGAAAACAAAGAAGCTGGGAATTTACTAGGGACCTCAATTCTAAATTCTAGGCAATCACTTTCCATAAGATTAAACAACTTCCAAACATGTATTTTACTTTTTTAAAAATGTTTATTTTGAGAGAGACAGAGAGAGAATTACTGAACAGAGGAGGGGCAGAGAGAGAGGGAGAGAGAGAATCCAAGCAGACTCTGCACTGCCACCACGGAGCCCAATGTGGGGCTGAATCCCAGGAACCATGAGATCATGTCCTCAACATAAATCAAGAGTTGGACGCTTAACTGACTGAGCCACCCAGGTGTCCCCCCACGCTATGTATTTTACTTTTGAAGAAGCAGCTGTGTAGAGCCAACTATGTCTCTCTTATATTTCCTCAGCCAGGGCATGTGACCTGAGCAACTGCACAAGGAACTATAACCAGAAGGCCCACACTTGATTTAATATCCTGCTGTCACCATCTTGACATCTGCACAAGGTGCCTGACACTGTCATTTTGCACTGAGCCCCACAAATTTTGTGGCCACCCTACCCATAACACCCTGAAGAACCCTACTAGCATAGATCACACTGAACCTTGATGGTGGGTTTAGTAACCTGTTATCCCCAGCAGATGCCATCCCTTTCTAAGTAGCCCTCTAAGAGCTCTAAGATGGGCCCCAGTTACCTGTGATCTCATTTCAGCCCTTCACACTCTCCACTCCAGCCACATTGCCTCTTGGCTCTTTTTCTACTCCATCTCCTCTGCCTAAAACACTTCTCCCCCCAGATATTCCCATGCCTTACTCCTTCTCTTTATTTCTCTTCATATGCTATTCCAACAGAGGGGCCTTTTTCTGACCATCCTGATTATAACAATGCCTCTTTCACCACCCCATCATATACCCTACTTAATTTTTCTTTATATCATTGGGGTACCATCTTAAAAAATGCATAGTCATTGGTTTCGTTTTCATTGTTGTTCTTGACTGAATCGTATCCCCCAAAATTCATATGTTGAAGCCCTAGCTCCCCAGTACCTCAGAATGTGACTGTATTTGGAGGCAGGGACTTCAGAAACATGATTAAGTTAAAAAGAAGCTGTTGGAGTGGGCCCTAATCAAATCTGACTAGTGTCCTTTCAAGAGGAGGAAATTTGGACACAGAGAGAGACATCAGGGGCATGCACACATAGAGGACAAATCCTCTGAGGACACAGAGGGTGCATCTGCCAGTCAAGGAGAGAGACCTCAGGAGACACTAAATGTGCTGAGACCTTGATCTTGGCCTTTTAGCCTCCAGAACCATGAGAAAATAAATCTCCATTGTTTAAGCCACTCCGTGTATAGCATTTTGTTATGACAGCTCAAGCAAACTAATACAACTGTTTTTGCCATCCACTAGAATGTGATGTCCCTGAGAGCAGGGATTTTATTTCATCCACTGCTATAGGCTCAATGCCAAGCAGTAAACACAGTAGATATTTTTAAATTGTTGAATAAGCAATGAATGATTTTGTAATCACTTAAGAGGAATTTGAAGAGAATCTCCAAATACTTTGTGATACCAAAATGTTTTATTCTGTGTTACTTGAATTAATTATGCCACAGAAAAAGACTTGGGAACCATTTTGTTAAACAAAGGTTTTCTTTGTAATGGAACTTGACCAGCTCTGTGTTTTTACCTAAGCTTCTAATGCAGACACTAATGGATTATGTCAGGACCAAGAAACCGAGGATCACAACATGCTAGAAGGAAGGCAATTGTCACACAGTGTTTGTTATTAGAAAAATTACAAAAAACAACCTACAGCAAAAATCAATCAGGAACTAAAAGGATATCCCACAACCTGCCTCCCATGCATTTCTTTGATAGTCAAGATCAGTTACAACTAATTACTTTTAACACTTCTAAAGCTACATAACCATGGCTTCATTCCGACAAACAACACATTCAAATTGCTACATATTCTTCAGATTTTGTCAATATTGCCACAGCTTTTGTCCTCACATTAACAGGACAAAGCAGGAGAGTAGCAAATTACCAATCAACTCATTGATTGATAGTCCTGCAGTTCGCTTGATTCCTGTGCCTGGGGTGGCTAACATTCTCTAGGAGGCAACAGATATTGAGTTTGTTCAGGCATTTCTGCCTCTGATGACATTTTGACATGGGCAGTTAGAGTATGACATCTTCCACTGGGTAGGTAAATGGAATGACCTGAGTATCACAAGGTCCTAAAAGAACACAAGAGCTAAAGTTATCCCCTTGTGCACAAGTTACGGCTGTTTGCTACCTAAAGTAGCCCAGACCTAAAGGAAATATTATACAGATGCTCATGATTTCTATTTATAAACATGTGAGATCAAAAGGAAAGTGAAATTATGGTAGAAATTTCAGAGTGACTCCTATTTTACACTTGCCTTCCTTAAAAATCTTATTTCCATGCCACTAAAAACAGAGAGAAGAATCAGATGGATGAAGGGTACCTAGTGCCAGCTACTACGGGCAGTTTATTAATACCTTCAGCCATTAATTATCACCTAAACCTCTGGAATAACTATTCTTACCAATAGAAGGTGATGGATCTAAAGTTCAGAAAAGCCAAGAAATTGTCTGAGATCATATACTTAGGAAGTGTAACTTAGTCATGGGCATCTTCTCAGCATTCCAGTTGATGGTGAAGGAAGCTATGCCCTCCTTTTGGAAAACCAACCCTTATTCTAGTCTCAGCCTTTGAGATTTGGTAGGGCCAGACCTAACAACTGGTTCTGAGGAATGTAGCCTGAGTCCTCTTGTTCATAGCAATAACAAAATGACACCTGACTTTTACTGAAATCGCTAAACAGGTAGGATGTTACACTGGACCTACTACATGTCATGATGGGAAGAAAACGTGGCTAAGAATGAAACCACCACTGAGAAAAGCAAAGCAAAAATGGAAAGAGATGCTTGAGAGAGGGAGCAGAAGAGAGAGAGAGAGATCACAAAAACATAGTTTGACTCCTATACCTAGTCATGCCAGAGAGCTCTCACAATTGTACATTCTATGCTTTTCAGTTTGTTTGCCATTGAATTTGTTTCCCCTAAAGCAAACTTACATAATTTTTGTTTTTGTATCTTGCCACACGCAATTAGGAGTCCTGTAGAATACCCAGGATAGGGATTTATACTCTTTTTAACCAATCATGTATTCATTTTATAATGTTATTTTCCCATGATTGACTCAATAGTTTAGGCTTTATGTTATTTAGTTAATTATTGAGAACTAATGCCAACAAAAACAATTTAACTCCACTGTCTTCAGTCTAGTAGTAATAATCATCAGAATGTCTACATGCATTATACAACATAGGGTAGTGTCAAATCTATGAAATGAAGTAATAAGTGTATGTTGGCAGAGATCAATATCCTCTGATCCTCACTGTAGCTGCTAAGGTATTGCCATAGTAAACCAAGGCTTGGAGAGCTGAAGGGACTTGACCAAGATCATTCACCCAGTTAGGGGAAGTGATAACTTAACCACTCATCATTCTCCTATTACAAATACCTTTGGTATTACAAAGGCAGGTAACCAGAATGATAGGTGCCCTTTCTTATAACTTGTAAATCACTTCAACCACTTTAAGATAGGCAAAAAAGCTTCAGAACTAACTAAAGATCTCAAGAATGGGGGCCTCATTTCTAAGTCAAGTAGCCAATTAAAATTTTTCCAACATCCATTCAACCTTATTTTGAGGAACAGAATTTTTTTTTTCCCAAGCATCTTCTTCCTTGGTATCTTATTATATGAAACACTTGAGGGGCGCCTGGGATGCTCAGTTGACTTCAGCTCAGGTCATGATCTCGCAGCTTGTGAGTTCGAGCCCCAGGTCAGGCTCTGTGCTGACAGCTCGGAGCCTGGAGCCTGCTTTGGATTTTGTCTCCCTTTCTCTCTGCCCCTCCCCTTCTTGAGCTCTGTCTCTCTCTCTCTCTCTCTCTCTCTCTCTCTCTCTCTCTCTCTCTCAAAAATAAACATTAAAAAATTAAAACAGTTGAATATCTTAAAGCATATGCATAAGTTTATGTACATAAGTTTCCTTATAATATTAATGAATAAAGAAAATAAATGGATTTTGATGAGCATTCATTTTGAAATCAGAGATACATTTAACAGATGTAGCCCTATATAAACTTTTATACATTTTTTTCCTTTTTTTTGTTTGCTTGAGAGAGAGAAAGAGAGAGAATGCACAAGTTGGGGAGAGGGGCAGAGGGAGAGAAAGAGAATCTTATGCAGGCTCCATGCTGAGCACGGAGCCTGATGTGAGGCTCGATCCCACAACCCTGGGAGCATGACCTGAGCTGAAATCACGAACCAGACGCTCAACCGAGCCACCCAGGAGCCCCATATTTCTGATATTTTTACAATTGAGTTTATGGTGTAAATAAAAGCCCTGATTCCCACAGATAAATATTTGCAAAATGAAAATACAATTGTTTGCTTATTACAATCTATTTTCTTTGCCATCTCAGAATGCTCTTCAAACAAGAGGAGATGGGAGATTTATGTAGAAGACTAGGAAAAAAGAAGGTAGCTCCATTGCATAGTTTTTTATTGGAATAATAGCTATTATTTATTGAAAATTTTTAATGTATTCATTGGGATGCTTTCAATCTCAAGTAAAAGAAAAAATAACGATTTAAGCCAGCAGTTAGCAAACCCTTTCTGTAAAGGGTCAAATAATAAATATTTTAGACATGTGGGCCACATAGTCTCTGTCACCATTATACAATTTTGTCATTGCAGCATGAAAAAGCTATAGACAATATGTAAACACATGGGTGTGGCTGTGTTCCAATCACATTTAATTACAAAAACTGTCAGAGGGCCGGACTAACTTAAGTGGGCCACTAACAATATTTGCTACCCAATACTTCAAGCATTGTGATGAGTTCTTTACTTAGATAATCTCATTTTACCCCACAAGTGCCATAATTATAACAATTTCATATATTAGAAAACCAAAACTTTGAGGAGAAAAGCAACTTCCCTAAGGACACTCAAGTGATTTATGTTGAAGCTGGGACTCAAACCCCAGTAGCTTGACTTCAGAATTCATGCTCTACTGCCATAAAGTTAACAGTTTGGAGTGGGCTTATTATAAATCAAAAATATTTTACATAAAATCATATTAACTTTAAACATGGAATTCTTGAAATATCACCACAGATTCTAAAGAAATCTGTCTCAAAATCAATATTCTAGAGTAAATATAGAATATTGTGGTCTGTTTGTTTTTAGAATGAGAAAACAGTCTGCAAATGGACAGAAGAAGTCAAAAGACGCTGAGAACCAGCAATAAGAACTAGCTATCTGCATGGAACAGGATTGAATTCCCCTAGGAAGCAGAGTGCAGAGTAGAGAGGCAGCTGATACAGAGATGGTTGAATTTGTCTGAGAGGCAGCAGCATGGCCCCAGACAGCATGTAGCAGACAGCATGGCCCCAGAGAGAAGACTTGAATTCTACGTAGTCATAAGGTCAGAGTCACAATCTCAAGGAACAGAAATACTAAGTTAATTATCAAAGCAGGAGTTAAGACAAAGGAGAAGATTAAAATGGTACTGAAACTGGGATACAAGGTTGGACTTGGTCTTAGGATTCTAGTTAATAAATTAAAGACACGAGAGCAGATTAATAGCTGTCCAAAGACCTTAATATAGCTCCATCCAAGCTATCTACCTGAGGCTTCTTAACTTTCCTAGACGAGGCACAGGATTGCCTCCAGAACTTAAAGCTAGACTAAATTTTCATTTGGGAATGGATCCAAGGGTGGAAATGCTATAGAGGTAGAGGCTTTCCCATATAATATGTATTTATTCAAACATTTGTTGAGTGAATGTTTACATTTTGAAGCATACTCTGACATTAAAAATTCAGCCCTAATTGTATAATAAAACAACCTTAAGAACTTTAACATAGAATAAATAGAATATTTAAGAACCTTAAGAACATCAACATAGAATAAATTCTGGCAAAGGCAGCCTATTTGAAACCTTTCATTCAACCTGTTCAAAAGTTAATTATTCCTTATCTTCTTGACATACTCAAGTAAAATTCATGCTGTATTAAAAATAGTAAACTATTAATTCATTTTCACATTCATTATCATCATGAAATCTGAAACAGGCCCAGAGCAAACCCCAAACATAAAGTACTACTGCTTGGTAAGCATGCAGCCATCACCAACCAAGACAATATGCAGTGGGGTTGCACACCTCTGTGGTAACATTCCTTTGACAAAACACATCCAACCATCTAAAATGTAAGATTCTGCTAGAGTGTATACAATACAAATTAGGTAAATAAAAGTACATAGTGTCTCATCTGGTTTGCTTGATGAATACACAATTGATCGGTTTTTCTCAAAGCTCCACTCCTCCTCCTCCAGCTTCCCATTGTTACCAAGAACCAAGGTGGACATTTCTGGGTTGGCAGTAGACATTTCTAGCCCGGGTTATGAATGATAAACCTAACTAGTTTCTTTCTCCCTCATCTTGACCACTCCCAGTCCTCTAAAATGATGCAAAAGCAATGCTTCTGAGACAAAGATCAAGTTATGCCCCTCTTTCATTTAAATATTTTCATGGCTCCTGGGGCACCTGGGTGGCTCAGTCACTTGAGCATCTGACTTTGGCTCAGGTCATGATCTCACAGTTGACGAGTTCGAGCCCTGCGTCGGGCTCTGTGCTGACAGCTCAGACCCTGAAGCCTGCTTCAGATTCTGTGCCTCCCTCTCTCTCCACCCCTTCCCTGCTCATGCTCTTCCTCCCTCCGTCTCAAAAATAAACAAACATTAAAAAAAATTTAAATATTCTCATGGCTTCTAATGTCTCACATGATCAAGTTTAAACTCATAAGCAAGATGCAAAAGATCCTCTATACTCTGTCCCTGCCTACCTCCAACACTTTGTGCCCTAGCCCCAAAACTACTCACTCTTTCCAAACACAGGGCTACTTGTGTGTCTGTTTCCTTTACCTTGAATGGGCTCTTCGATCATCCCTGCAATCCATAAAATTGCAACTCATCTTTCAAAGCCAAATTCAAATGTCTTCCTCCATGAACTTGTCTGTTTTCACTTTCTCCCCATGGTACACTTTAAACATACTTTTATTAGAGCCCACTATTCTGTAATCTCAATATTCTGTCTCACTCTTTATATCTTCTGGCCTAGCACAATGCTAATTAAATTCCTTTAAGGTCTTTAATGTATCTGAGAATAAAGCAGTTTTTAAAAGAATTCTATTTGACCATCTTCCATGCAGGATCTTACACAAGGCCAAACATCTCTGACATAACATCCCAGAAGATTCATTAGATAATTATGGTCATCTTTTAAATTGCAGATTATGTAATCAGTATATCTGAAAAACAATAGTGATTACTTTCAACGTGTCCCTGGATGTTACCATGGTTTTTCAGGCATCAGTCTGAAATGCAGACTTTTTAAAGTTAAGTCTCCTTGGTTCTGGTCCACTCCACAGCCCTTGTATTAAAGAACAAAGAATATATCCCAGTAAAACTGAAAACTACTGAACTACACTAAATGATATATAATGCAAATCCCCCCCCCACATATAAAAACTCATATTTTATGGTTGTGACCTTCACTCTCCTGCTCTAAAAAGTATTCCCAGGTATTCTTGGGTACCCAGGGACTAGCACGCATAAGCTTATAAATAAATATTTTCCCACCAGCCTGAACATATGCCTGCTGGAATTATAACTGGAAACTCTTATTTCCTGCCCTATCTGAGACACCAAAATACTCAAGATACAGATGCTACCCAGTTATTCAGCTGCAAAGTAGGAGAATGTTCCTCTTTCCTTTGGGTTTCTGTCTTCTGGCGGAGGTTGCAATGCTGTGCTATTTGTCTTATAGCAACTTTGGATACTGACTTGGACTCCCACAATTTTCTTTGGAACTCATATGTAAATCAAAGGAGGTTAGGCTTAGGGAATTGTTCTGAATGGGAAATTCTTATCTGCCCTTGCCTCTCATCTACAATTGTGAAGGCTTCACTTTCCTTAACACATACCTCCTCTCAGCATGAAACTTTGCAAAAGGCTCTGAGGTCCTCATGTAATTGTTTTCTACCAGCTTCACCCCAGGCCTCTGATTCTCACTTAGAATCAAGCTGCATTACTAGCTAAACATATAAAATTGTGTTCCTGGCACGTATTAGATGTTCAATAATGATGTATCAAATAAATACATGAGAATGAAGTCAGACTGATGCATTAATTCACTAAGTCAACCAACAGGCTCCAGCCCTTGATTCCTTCCCTACAGAACTGATCCTTGGGTATTTCAGTGCTTTCTTGTCAACTTCCAAACTCATCCCTTCTATCATGACGAGAAAGTGTTCTCTGCACAGGCATCCAGTCCTACTATTGCTGTGAATGGCCAGTTCAAGGTAGACTATGTATCTCAGTTCAATAACCAACCCAACCACTAGCTCAGATGCACACATGATTCAAGCTTTGTCAGTCAGAGTCATAACTACTTAGAGATCATTCGTAGTCATTTTTTCAGAGTCCAGCACTATGTGTCTCAGTACTCTGAACTATGGTTGAAACTATTAGGGAAAAGACTCTTTGCTTCAATAAGAGCTGCTAAGCTGTAAGGATAGAAACCTAGAGTTATGGCTAGCTTCTTTTTCCAAGACTTAAGAAAACTCTACCTGAGAAACAAAAATTGGAAAGTAAAGCTGAGAGATGGAGAGACATGGATTCCTGACACCCTGTGTGAGACCTTTATCCAGTTGTACTTACAGTAAGCATTATCCCCCCCAAATTTTTCAGTTGTGTAAGTTAATAAACTCCTGTCTGTGATGAAATCAACTGAAGTTCAGTTTCACCACTTGCAACAAAAATGTACCACCAATACAACAAAAAATTATTGCTCATGTTTTCTGAATTCTCTGAAAGATAGTCTAATTAATGCCTTCCCCCTAGAATCAACACTCTGGATTCTGCCCAACATTATTAGTCATATTCATTATTCAGACCACAAGTCAAAAAATCCCATATTAGTATATACGTTTTTTTAAAAGCCTAATAAGTCTAAAACCAATGTGATCATGACCACTTCTGGTGGCTCCATAATGGCAGGTTAGATTTTCCAAAATTGGCCACAGCAATATTTCTGGTTCCACATGTGCTTCCAACTTTTTGCCATTCCCTGTTAAGACATCAATTCTATTTTCCCACCCCTACACATTGGGCCGGACTTTGTGAATGCCTACATGAATAGAATGCAGCAGAAGTACCAATACATGACTGCTACAGCTAGGTCATAAGCAGCAATTTCTCTTCTCTCTCTCTCTCTCTCTCTCTCTCTCTCTTCTTTTCTCTTCATCCTTGAAATCCAGCTACCATTTTGTGAGGAAGACCAGACCAAGGCTCTGTATGGGTATTCTGACTAACAATCCCTACAAAGCCCCCTGGCATCAACCATGCAAACAAATAAGCCTTCAAATTACTCCAGCCCCTGTTCTCAATTCTTCCAGCTGAGATTCCAGACATTATAGAGCAGAAACAAGCCATCCCATGATACCCTGTCTAAATTCCTGACTCATGAGAGAAAATGAATGATCATTATCATTTTAAGCTACTACATTCTGGGATAATTTTTTACACAGCAATAGATAATGAATACAGCCAGCTCTATTAATAACTAACTGTCTTAATTTACATGATTTTCATGAGACCTACTTTTTATAGCTATAGTGGCTACCCCATATTTTAAAGCATTTAACATAGCCCTCAATCTCCCAACTTTTATCAGACAGCTTCTTTTACTATTTCTCTCCATAGACCTCATGCTATGAAAATGTATCTACTTAATAAGCTCCAATATACACACATCAATTTGTTTTTATTTTTTCATTAATCAGATATTCCATAACTTTAATCAGGATAAAATAATCGGAATTGCCACACTGCAATTCCACTCAATAGAATTCTAGTCCAAAAAATCAAAGAAAATTAGGAATTTTAGATTCTGAAGTCTCATCTGAAATATTTTTAATATTAAACATATGTACATATAGTCGCAAATTAAACACCACTGCCATAGATGAAAAAAACATAAATAATCCTAAATTGAATACTAAAAAGTAGAGGTGTTGTTGCCACGAATAAACCTTGTTACTTTAAGAACTAATTCAATGGAAACAACGTTCTTAACCACCTGATATATTCTTAGAGCATTTCAATAATAAACTTTGAAAAGTTGTTTAATGTGAACTAGCAATTAGAAAGTATTATCAACTGACATTGCTTGGCACATGGTACTTTTATTTTGCCTACACACCCACAATTTATCCCACCTTTTTGACAAAACAGCTAGTCAGCTCAGACAAACAACTAATAACTGAGTTTTTTTAAATCTCATGGTTTTGTTTGCCTGGGTTGAGCAAGTGTTTAAATAACTAATCCAGTCAAAATTGTCAATAGAGCATGAGTCTGAATTTCATTCTCCACTTGCCCTTTCCACAATCTTTTTTTTTTTTTTTAGGAAGCGTTTTTACATTCAGTCCAATTCAATAAATATTTATGCAACAGTGGAAGAGATGCTAGGGATATAGAAAAATATAACCCAGCCAAAGTCCTTGCCTCAGGGAGTGTATAGCTTAGAGGGTAATATAGATAAGGAGAGGCTATCCCAAAGGAGAGTGGAAAGCCACTTGGGCAGACTGCACAGATGGTCATAATAATTATTCCTCCCATCCTGTATCACTTCCCTTTGCAATGGGACTATGCCAATCCTCCCATCAGGAAATGACATCAATTTCTCAATTACATAAATCTGGGTTTGCTCATGTGACATCATTTAGCCAATGGAATATTTGAAAACACAATATAAGAGGAGAAATGAAAAGCGCTTAAGCCCTCTCCTAGATGTTGTTGCATCTCCAAAAGCTCCATATGAATGAATCCAAGCTAGTTTACTGGAGGAGCAACACAGAGAAGAATCGAGGGTTTGATAACCTGCCAGATACCAGACCCATGAGTAAGGTCACCTTAGACCATCCAGCTCCGTTCAAACTGTCAGATGACTTGGGTTGCAGGCAAGACAAATGACCCCCATACCACCCAACTTAGCCTGGCCCAGACTGCTGATCCACATGATTATAAGTAAATAAATAGTTGTTGCTTTAAACCACTAAGGTTTGGTGTGGTTTGTTCTGTGGCAACAAATAATGCAGCAACCAAACGTACACCCAGGGTGAGGGGGATAGAAATGGTAAAAAATAAAAATAAAAATTCTTAAAACCTGTGTACTAAAGAAAAAGAAAATGAATGACAGGAAGAAGGCAGCAGAGAAACTTAAATTCTGAGAGAGAAGAGAGACAGTTTTCATTACATTGCAGCAGATTTTGATTATGGCCACGATTCCAAGTGTATAAAGCAGGAGGGTGGAGTAACCAGCTTCTAAAATGGTTCCTTATGATCTTTGTTCCTTTTGGCCATGTGTGACTCCAACAGAATATGGTAGAAATGACAAGGTGTAACTTCTGAGGCCAGGTCAAGCACGACAGCTGCTAGCCTGGTTTCTTGGACTGCTCTCTCAGAAGCCAGCCACCATGCCATGAGGATACCCAAGCAGCCTTGTGGAGAGAGGAACAAAGGCCTCCCGCCAACAACCAGCACCAACTGGCCAATCATGTCAGGGAGCTCCCTTGAAAGTGGATCCTCCAGCCTCAGTCAACACTTTAAATAACTGCAGTCCCAGCCAACATCTGACTGCAACCTCATGGAAGTCCCTGAGCTAGACTCCTCCAAGCAAGCCACAGGCAAATTTTTAACCCACAGACCCCATAAGAGATAGTAAATAAGTATTATTAAAAGCCACTAAGCTGTGGGGTGATTTGTTATCTAGCCATAGTAACTAACACAAGGGATCCGGTCATTACACTGACAGATCCTGAGAAGAGGGGATATATATAGCAATTACTCCCCTATTGATCATAACCCGGCTTTAATTCTGAAGAAAATAGGATCACAGATCACTCTCTCACTCTCTAGGAAATCCTCCCCCAAAGCTGGCATTCCTATTAATTCAACAGATAGAAACTAGCTAAATGAATTATTTTTAAATGATTTTAATCACCAAGTCTAATGTACACTGTCTTTTTTCATTTATGAATAATTCAGCAAGTGTCAAGTAAGTAGTTGGGGAAGACAGTATGCAGTAGAGAAGTTCTGGGACTTACATCTTCAGCAACGTTGTCTTGTCATTATAAGTCATTTCTGTTCTTTCCTATTGCTTAAAAGCCTTACATTTTAGAAGTACTTTCTATTGGTAGAGTCTCTAAGGAAAATAAAATTCTTATAACAATGATAATCATAACATGATGTGATGAAATATCTCTCCCCAGAGTTTTTGAAAACCAAATAGGCTCATGTCAGAGAAAAGGGAATTTCTTTTTGAGAGTAGGGAATGTGGTGGCAGACCTTTCAAGGACTGCCTGGGTCCAAATACTTCCCATAGAGCTTCCCGGCATATGATTCTCACCCTCAAATTTATCATCCTTGGCAAGGCAGTAAGGGACAAAGTATAGGCCATGGAGAACGACAGAGTTACATCCTACTCTGACTTTGCCACTTTGTCTTAGCTCTGCCATTGTACTAGATTGTAGGATCTAGGTAAGTGAGTTAGTCAGCCTGCATTTCAGTCTTCTCAGCTGTAAACAAAGTAATAATAGAGAAGAAATGCTCCTATCCTCTATCATTATGTGATCATAAAATTAAGGACATACTTAAATATCTTATTCTAATCTAAACATGTATAACTATCAATTCATTGGCCAGTCTCTTTTTTAATTTTTTTAATGTTTATTTACTTTTGAGAGACAGAGCACAAGCAGGAAAGAGGCAGAGAGAGAGAGGGCAACACAGAATCTGAAGCAAGCTCCAGGCTCCAAGCTGTCAGCACAGAGCCTAGCGCAGGGCTCAAACTGACGAACCACGAGATCATGACCTGAACTGAAGTTGGACACTCAACTAACTGAGCCACCCAGGCACCCCATCATTGGCCAGTCTTTTGATTTAGAACCAAGGTCGTTCTGTCTTTCCTTTGAGATCTTAAAAAAATTTTTTAAGTGGAATGAAAATTTAAAGAACTTTCCTAGAACTGTATTATTTTCCCTCAATTCTTTACAGTAGCATCACTCATACCTAATCTATGTAATTTTTTTTCAACTTGCCTTTATTAAGTCAGTCTTTCCATCCACTTTAGTTTTCATGGAAATCACAATTCTATTTCCAGATTTCATTGGTTTCTGTGGTCATTAAAATAATTATATAACTAGGGTAACATGTTCAACCGGTATAAACAGGTTCAGAAACTACACTCCTATAAACACACGACTAAACTATGGAGAGAAGAAATATGCAAGCATACTAAGAAAGTAGCCCACTGTCCTGGGTATTGAAGAGGCAGTGTTCTGTTGAGAGAGCTTCCACCATATCTAGTGCGGTGTTAAGAGTAAGAAAACCCTGAGTATGCATGTCCCCTCTGCCTCTTGATAGCATTGGGACTTTGGGTAGACGCAACATGTCTGAATTCCAATGTTTCTTCTAATATAGTAGGGATAATGACAATGCCAAGAGAAGTAACTTAAACTTGTGTGTTGGGATTCCAGTCTATGTCTGCCACCTACCAGGCGTATAGTCTTAAGCAAGTTATTTAGTCTCTCCAAACCTCAGTTTTCTCACTTACAATATGGCTCTAAGAATTGTACCCACTTTGTACAGTTGTTTTGAAGATTTGATGAGGGTTGTTTTGAAGATTTGATGAGAAAACACACACAAAGCAATAAATTCAGCGATTGGTAATTTGTAAACACTAAATATCAGTTATATCGATATATTATAGAAGCTTGGTAACTTAAGAACAAAAATTTAGCCTTAGAAATAATCTTTACATTTAAAATACCAATTAAACTCTCTATTTTATACTGTATCCAAGCTAGAGAATTCATTTTACCACACACGCAAAAATAAATAAGTAACTATGTCGTGGCAAGTGAGAGACACACTTCATCCTGAATGCCCTACGTTAGATAATACTTAGCCCAGAAAGAATTCTAAACCCACAGGTGTATTTCAGGACCCTTAACGGAAAAATTTCAGGGTGTGCTCACCGTTTAAAATTTTTTTTTTAATTTTAGAATTCCACGTATAAATCTAATACATTTTACCGGTACATTATACTATCATTATCTGCACGAGAGCTAACCAAGCCTATCCATTGCCAGCTTATTTACAAGGAAAAACTAGTACTCTAATGTTCTTTATAAAATACACAGTCTTATAAAATGGCTAATAAACGTTTTGTTAAATTACTTTTGAAAACAGCAGTATAAAAAGACCCACTATATCTCTGTGCTTATGGTACTTACAGCACGTCCACAAACGCTCATACACCTGGACTCACACATCACCACACCAAAGAAAAGGAAAGGAGTGTCACCTTTGAATGCTTCAGACTTACTAGAGACTTTTGGGGGGGTGTGGGGATCTAGCGTATTTTAGACAATGGCATCTCCTTGGCGTCAACTTTCAACAATAGCCCCTAAAAAAATTAAAAGAGTCTAAAATATCTCCGTAATTTTCTGGCCAGAGCTGGGAATGCTCATTCACACCCAAGCCTTGCCGCTCTTTGCAGAGTATAAGATTGATCCATCTGTCCAACTTGTCTTATTTCTCATAAATCGCTTATATTCAAATTAGCCAATAGGCACTACACCTAAAATCATTAGGCCCTGAAAGCAAAATATATAATTAAGGTATGCCCTCCCCACCTCATTTCCACTGTGAAAGTCCTCCACTGCATTTGGTGAAATTGTTGCTTTTAAGTTTGCTTCGTGAAGAAGGATTTGGTGACTCCTGACCCTCGAGGGTTGTTCTTTGACCCATCGCTTTTCTCCACCATCTGGCCTGTTTACTTGAAGCAAACGCCTTGGGTCAGAGGGCAGAGCAGACATGTGGAGGGACAGCTTTGTCATAAAAGCAATAAAGAATGAGTAGGCGCTTCAGAATATAGTACTGTGCATTTTGTTCAGCTGCTGAGCAGAATGAGGTAAGTTTAGTCATATGTCTAAAAACAAAATAAATAAAAAGTCAGTTACCACACAGCCCAGCAGACGGGTAAAATTCAAGATGCCTAAGTTCAAAACCTGAGTGCTGTTTCCTTTTCCATTTCTGGGATAGTTACTTTTTATGCTTTACTGGGCACATTACTAAACAATATGTTACACCAGACACAAGGGGGAAAGTGGTTTATAAGCTAAATTAACCAGATTGATTATTCAGGAAGAGTGTTGATAGTCCAGTAATCCCCAAGCAACAAAATTAGAGATAGATAGGATAGAGTAAGGAACTAAAGATCAGGTAATCAATTTTTTCATATCCCGGGCCCATAATATAAAGAGATAATAACGATGATTTTATTCTTCATAACTTGAAGCTTTTTGAAAAGAACAGCTCAGAAGTGAACACTGATATCCATTGTATCCACCCACTTTGGGCCCCCAGACAAGGGAAGCTGTGCAATGATCCTGCGTCCCTTATTTTGGCATTTGTCCTAGACATTAAGGCACATCAAATGAAGCTTTGAAATCTTTAGCACAGAAGCTCCTTACCAAAAACCTTAAGTTTCACTTATAAATAACCACCTCTGGCTCCCTTTATACAGCTTCCCTAGATTCCAAAAATCTCTTAAAAGTCTATTTCTTCTCTTTCGTTCATAAAGATTATAAATGATCTTTGATTGACTCAGATTGTTTTCCTCTGGCCACAGGATACATTTTTCTCCACAATTCTAGAATGCACTGAGAGGAAAGAGGAGACGGAAAACTTCCAATTCTGCTAGATTCGGGTCCTGCTCTCACCTGCATATCTTTGAAGGGTTCAGGAGGAAAGCAACTCCCTGCAACAGAAACTCAAAAATGATTTGTGTTTATATTCATTCTTAATGTAAAGGGGGGAAATGGCTATGAGTCTCGAGATGAAAATGATTAAAGGGAAGAGTTAGTCAGCAAAAGAAAATGAAAAAGGAATTTTCCCCTCAGAAAAAAAAAATATTAAAACAAAGGAAAAAAGATTAAAGGAAACCTCCCTCTTCCAGTCTGATTGTCAGGGGATAGTTCTTCACATTGCGAATATGCTTTGATCCTGGAAACTCTGCATTTTTAGTCTTTGCCAAGTTGGTAAAAGGGATGTCCCTTGTGGAAGATTTTCTCATATGGAGCTCTTCAAAAAAAACAAAAAAAAAAAAAAAAAAAAAAAAAAAAAAAGGCATCTATATCATGACTTCCATCCCTTGCAACATTTCTCCTGAAAAATTCATGGCACAGGGTACAGCCATTCTCTTTCCAATTCCAGACTTTCTGTAAGAGCAGCTATTTGCCCAAGTTTTTCCTTGCCAGTTTCAGAATTGATCACCCTCTAGAAAATTTATAGATGGACATGGAGACCATACTAATGTATCCACTTACAGGTAGAGAAGGGATTCCTGGGGTTGCTCTGAGGAAAAAGCCTTCTAGTGAAGTTTCCCCCCATTCATATTTAATAAACTAGTTCATGCAAGAAAGATCAAAAAGAGCAGGGGCTTTGCAAACAGACAGACTAGGGCATGAATACTAGCTCTTGCACTTATTAAAGGGGTCACCCTGGGCAAAGTATTTAATCGTTTTGAGTCCCACTTTCCTTTTTGTAAAAGCAAAGACAGTAATTTCCACTTCTCAGGATTATTGTTGAGGATGAAAGGAGATAATGCGGGTCAAAATACCTAGTACAGTGCACTGCCCCAAGTGTGGTCTTCATTTTGTATTAGCTCTATGAAAGAACTTGTGACTCTTTCAAATGATGGCTAAACTCAAATTTGCCCCTTGAAAAATGGCCTTTTCCTTAAGAAAGACAACCATGGGCACAAGACAATTAATTTTGCAGACTGTCCTCTGATCTGGGGACAGTTTGGGGTTTCATTTGGTTTCCAAATCCCCCACTTTTTAAGCAACTTCTCTATGGCTCTCAAAGTAGATGCGTTACCAAAATTTCCCTTCAAGTACATGTGATTCTTTCTATTCATTACTCTTCCTCAGGCAGTAACCGCATTGCTTCCAAGGCAGAGGATGGAAAGGGGACACACAGAGGGGACACATGAAGACTGAGAACGCAGAGAGAGAGCAGGAAGAGACGACCCTTAGCATCTTATTGGAGGAAGTAGGATTTGTCGTGGAAAAATCAAACATACTGGTGGAGCTCTTAAGCGTGATGACTTGATCACAAGCCGTGTGATTCTATATTAAGACACCAGTAGTTTTAAATCTGAGCTTTAATTAGACAAGGGGAAATGACAGGTCGATAGAAAACCATTCCTCTTTAAAAACCAGAGCACCTTCATGCCGCCTTGCAAACCATTCATTACTCCTGCGACCTGTGTCAAGGCTCTAATCATGACTTCAGAGCATCCTTCTACTGTCCGTTAGTGATCTCCTTGACACTGGCCCACACTCCCAGGAGTCATGAGTATCTGATTCCATGCTCACGACCCCACACTTGGTTTGGTCTACCAGTCTTTTTTTTCTTTCCAGCTATGGGACCCTGGACACGGTACTTAACTTTCCCAAGTCTCAGTATCCACATCAGAAGACAGTGAAAACAAAGCCTGTATTATAGGGTTTTGTGAAAATGAGAAGAAATAACACAAGCAAAGTTCAGGCCTGGGTCCATGAAGGCTGGTCAGAGAACAATTGGGAGGACAAGCACTTTATGTACCCAAGGTCACTTCTACCCTCTAACTTCAGTCCACCGACCTCATCCAAACTTCTGCATCCTAATTTTTCCTCCTTTTTTCCCTCCAGTGCTTCTGTACATACTAACTCAACTCAACTAACAAACTGAGAGATAGACATCGGAGTCAGACAAGTGGATTACTGACAAAGAACTAAACGGGAGGAGGTAACTCAAATACAATAAATAGGCTAACTTACTACCCTGTTAAGCAAATGGTTCTTGGTTTCAGTTCGGGTCACAATCTTGCAGTTTGTGACTTCAAGCCCTGGATCAGGGTCTGTGCTGGCAGTGCAGAGCTTGCTTGGAGTTCTCTCTCTCTCTCTCTCCCTCTCTCTCTGCCCCACTCCTTCTCAAAATAAATTAAAAAAAAAAAAAGGGCTGACTTATGAATCCCTGGCTTGAATTTACCCTCCCCATTAATCAAAAAAAAAAAAAAAAAAAAAAAAAAACCGTTGGGCATACCCACAAAAATAGAGCCTGCACTGCCAAGGAGCTGCTGAGAATGCACATTCTCTCCACACACATAGAACACAGAAAGAGAAAAGAGGAAAGAACTAAGCAATGACAGCAAGCCAGAACTCTCTTGCAAGTGGGATGCCAATCTTCTTAACGTGAGAAGAGGAGAACGAAGGGACAGAAGGTGACCCAAGTGAAAGTCTTTCCACATGAAAGGGCATGTGAGAAATGGAGAAATAAATGTACACCCCCACACACATATCTGATTTCAAAATCTGGGCTCCTACCTCTACACTAAAGAGAAGCAGAATAGTTCAGTACACATTACAGAATGAAATACCCTAATTTCTAAAATTTTGTTTATAGATGGAATGAAGACTCAGAGAAGGAGAGAAGGTTTATTACTCAGGATCACATAGCTATTTAATAGTTTAGTTAGCATTCAAATCTAGTCTAACTCCAAGTCCAACGCTCTTTCCTTTTTATGTTTTTTAACCTCTATTTATTTATTTTGAGGGACAGAGAGCAGGGAAGAGGCAGAGAGAGAGACAGAGAGAGACAGAGAGAGAGAGAATCCCAAGCCCAACATGGGGCTCCACCCCACAGCAGAAACCATGAGATAATGACCTGAGCAGAAATCAAGCATCAGACACTTAACCAGCTGAGCCACCCAGTGCCCCCTTTTCTTTTTCTTTTTAAAAAAGTTTTTTTTTTTTTTTTAATGTGGGGCGCCTGGATGGCTCAGTGGGTTGAGCGTCCGACTTCGGCTCAGGTCGTGATCTTATGGTTCTTGAGTTAGAGCCCACGTCAGGCTCTGTGCTGACAGCTCGGGGCCTGTAGCCCGCTTCCGATTCTGTGTCTCCCTCTCTCTCTGCTCCTCCCCTGCGCACACACTGTCTCTCTCTCCTAAAAATAAATAAAGATTAAAAAATTCTTTATTTATTTTTGGAGACAGAGACAGACAGAGCATGAGTGGGGGAGGGGCAGAGAAAGAGAGGGAGACACAGAATCGAAGCAGGCTCTGGGCTCCGAGCTTTCAGCACAGAGCCCAACACACAGCGCCCAATGTGGGGTTCAAACTCACAAACCGTGAGATCACGACCTGAGCCCAAGTCGAATGTTTAACCGATTGAGCCACCTAGGTGCCCCTCTACTTATTTAAAAAAAAAAATTTTTTTTTAATGTGTATTCATTTTTGAGAGAGAGAGAGAAAGTGAGCATGAGTAGGGGAAGGGCAGAGAGAGAAGCCCCAAAGCAGGCTCTGGGCTCTGAGCTGTCAGCACAGAGCTTGACGCAGGGCTCAAACTCACAGACCCCGAGATCATGACCTGAGCCGAAGTCAGATGCTTAACTGACTGAGCCACCCTGGCACCCTCCTCCACTTATTTTTAATCGAAGTATAGTTGATATATAATATTATATTAGTTTCAGACACACAACATAGTGACTCAACAGTCATCATGTACATTGCAAAATGCTCACCAAGATAAGTGTAGTCACCATCTGTCACCATACCTCTTAATCCTCTTTACTTATTTTGCCTATCCCTCCTACCCCCTTAATTATTAATTTAATCCTACCTCTATCACCCAACATGAGCTCTTGGGCATATTCCTAATATCAAATGCTCTGATTTCCTCATTTGTAAATAATAGTCCCACATACAGGATTGTTGTGAGGTTTAAATGGAGATATATATATATATATATATATATATATATATACACCCCCTTAATATTATTATATATAGCATTAATATAGTACTTGGTAAATAACAATTCTCAATAAATGTTAGTGATTATTAATGTTAATACTGCCTGACTGAGAAAGAATATTCAGAGTGTTAGTGAGAATAGAATCTGTGATTACAAACCACTGTTTGTATATAGACCCATTATTCAAGTGTAAGTTTTATGAGAAGGAAAAAAATATTAATACATTAATCTTATTAGTAGCGCTTTCTCAATGTGGTGATATAAGATTCACATTAGTCTTTAAAATTATGTCAGTGGGTTTTGAAATTATAAACTATTTTTTTATTTCTTCTTCATGCTGTTATGTTTCCAAATTGTCTACAATGATTAAATATTATTTTTAAAGCAAAAAAAAGGAAAGAATGAAATATGAAATAACCCGTGGTCAGTAACTATCTATTGATCACCTACTTTGTATCAGGCCCTGGGTTAAATGACATTCAATTCAATAGGACTCTCTTCCTGGAACCAGTATAAATGGTTACGGGAAATGCATTTTTACAATAACATAAAAACAACAGGCTGCTGATATCTTATTCATAATTACGAAGGCTGCCTCTTTTCTCTCATTTTTGAGGTTTTCTTACTCAAGAATATAGGCACAGCCAACATTTTCGATTGTTTATGAATGGATATTTGTCTCAAAATGGGAACTTTCACAAATAATCGAACGCATTATTTATTAAACACCTACAAGATCTGAGGGCCTTTGAACATAACTTACTGCCACTATCTCTAATGTTCACAACAGACCTGTACAACCGAATAATGTAGGCATCATTATTACTATTTTGCGAAGAAGGAAAGTGAGGTCCAGAGAGGTTGTGACTCTCCCAGGATTCTTCCAATATCAAGAACTGCAGGTGTACTTCAAAGTGTATTTCCATCTACACAAACAAATATTAAGATACCCGTCTATTTCATAAAGCAAGGTATACCTATAAAATCATACAGGCTGTTTAGTAGACCACAAGGTTTTTTAACAGCATTCCATATTTCTGTTTTGAGTCTCTTGCCACTTGGGTAAACATTGTACTTTTCATTGGATATACTGTAAGTCATTAAAGTCAGTAAATAGCAGAAATGAATAAAACAGCAACTTAGATATTTTTAACACCTCTGAGTTAAAACCACTTTTCAGTGGGGAAGAAGAACAGATGCCCGATTCTAAATGTGAGAGCCACCAACTGGGAATTTGCTAGTTGTAACTGCTGCCATCTGTTTTCCACTGTTCTTTTTACCTGCCTCTCTTAGATTTAGTATTTGAATTCTGGGCCATGGATGCTTAGTGTAAGCAGGGCACGAGTGGGAGGGACTCCAATTTGAAATTTTCCCAGGTGCTCTCTCCTGCATTAAATCAAAGGTAGCTTCTCAGGGAAAAAAAAAAAAAAAATATCATGAGGGCGATTATTTAACAACTGCATTTTTATTCTTCTATGCATACTTTGTACTCCTATTTCCATGTGCATTTTTTCTGTTTAATCAACTTCCTGCTTTTCCTAAGGGCATTACGGAAATGCCTCTCTGATGCCAATTAGGGCACTGCTGTGTGAATTAGTTTCTTCCCTGACTGAATAAATAATTTTAGTCCAGCCATACATACATTCAGAACTCACTTAATCAGCACTTAACTAGCATTCGGCACTAGCATAGTGGGCTTTTCTCCCTAAAGTCAACATGTTGAGGGAGATACTACTTGTGCCAAAGGGAAGCAGATGAAATAGACAGGTTAATAGGACTATAAAGGATAATAAGACATTGTTCCAGTTCATCCTTCTGCCTTCAAGTAGAATTGCTTCTAAACCACACTAGAAAGAGAAATTTTGCTCTTTTCTTTCAGGAACATCTTTAGGGGAGGTTTCTCAACATTTGATTGTAATTCTGAATGACATATGTGCATGTGCATATAACTTCTGGCTACAGGCCAACAAAGAACAAGAATAATCACCCAACCTGCAAATGAGCTTTCCCTTTAAATCCACACAATAAAGGTGTACTTCCCATTTTTACAAAAGAGAAATAGGTTCAGAGAAGTTATGTATATTGGTTGGAGTAACACAGCTAGTTAGGGACATAACAAGATTTAGTGTCAACACTGCCTACTTCTTTCACCCAAAATAAGAGAGGGATGCGCCAGAAGGCAGGGCCGTAACTTCAGTTAGGATTTTCTTCCGCTGCTTTCTTTTCACACCTGACTTAATTTGGAATTATATAGGAAATAGAGAAGATGGAAGGATCTCTTGAGCTATATGCTCAACAGAAATAACACGTCAAAGGTCAGGCCTAACCAAGTCTCTCCAAACCAAAACAGGATACTAATCCCCATACTCCAGTATTACAGACAGAGAAAGCTATTTAGAAGCCACTCTTATTAAACAGCAAACAGTCAAAAACACGACTTTGTTTTATTTGGAACACTCTTCAACAACTGTATAATATATGTACCAAAATAGCTGTAGAAAAATAAGGGAGATCAACAATGATAAAAGGTCAGGGATATCCTGCTTGAGACAGTCTGAGGTTTACTGGGATGGGCCACCTGATTCCCAAAACAGACCAGTCAAGTTCATGTCTTAATACATGCGGCTCACTGAGACACTTAGGGGGTGGTGCAGAGTAATAATGCTCGACAAATATTCATTGTTTTATCTGTTCGTGCTAATGTGACCTATCAGGCCCCACGGTGTCTTGTGCTAGCATTCAGGATCGTATGGTCAAGTCTGGTTCATACAAATCAGAGATTTCACTTTGAATCAAGTTTTGCTAATGATTTCAAGGATATAGATAGTCAAGGGGAGTCAAGGTCTGTGACTTTAAGAATGGTTCGTTCCTAGGCCCTTCCTCCTTCCTCCAGGTGGACCTCTGCTGAGAAACAATGGTTGAGTTCTCTAAGTGAGGCTTGCTGATTTACCCCCCACCGCAGGGAGCATATAAGTTTGGAAGCTTCTCTGTTTTATACCCTAGATCAAAGGTTGGCAAACTACAACCCGCAAGTTGGCCATCTGTTTTATAAATAGAGCTTCACTAAGACACTGCCAGTCCTACATGCTCCACATTGTCTATGGCTGCTTCCCACTGCCGAGCAAAACTTAGTAGTTGTAACAAAGACCATGTGACCCACATGACTAAAGTATTTAGCATCCGACCCTTTAAGAAAAAGTTCATCAACCCCTGCCATGGATTATTACATAGCCCATGTGCCATTCTCCAGGGAGCCAACCTTCATATTTCCTGGGTTCTAGCTAATATAAGTAAGCCTTGGCCAGGAACACTGTACTGCAGGCATTCTGAAATAATGTCTCTTCCTCCCAGAAAGTATTATTATCCTATTTACCTGGAGGTCAAGTTAACGTGGAGACTAGACCAAGATAACTGCCTTCTCTTCTTTCCCCTGAAGGCATATCTTACCCCACCCTCACGCCCAGGTAAAGGGAATAAATGGATCTCAAGCCAGATGCTAGAACTTCTTCCCTCACCCCAACACCCCGCCCCCTGCCACCCCCAGGGCTGAAAAGTCAATAAAACTGGTGTGCCCTCAAGGAAAGGAGGAGTAGAAACAGACAAACTACAAATGATAATAACGTGGAGTAAATACTACACATGTGAACTAAGTATATGAGAACAAAGAAGGAATTCATCATTCTAGGCTGGGAGAGGGAAAAATAACAGGGAAAGGGGAAGCAGGGATTGGGAGAGTAAAAGTAAGCTTAAAGGATAAGTAAAATTTGACAAGTAAAGCTAAAAAGGAAACAGCAGAGGGAAGAGCATGAGTTTAAAAAAAAGTTTGTTTTGTTTGTTTGTTTGTTTGTTTGTTTGTTTGTTCAGGGAATGAATTTGATGGGTAAGGAGGAGAGAGTGAATCTGAAAACTATTTGCAGGACACAAAGTCCCTGGGCTCTGGAGTTTGGGGAGAGGGACCAAGAAGGCAAAGATAAAGCGGCAGCTGAGGTCATGAGTTCTAAGTGAAGAAGAAAATTTCCTGACTGTAAACTTAGTTTGAGGAGTTTTTGCCTTAAAAAAAAAAATACTTTTCTTGCCTTACATTTACTTACTGTTGGTCGCTGCATGACTCCAGTGAAAACTGATATCATACTTAAAGGTTAAGCGCCACAAACAAATTTGCCTCATGATGGGAGAAATGTCAGGAAAAGGAATTAATTAAAAGAGAAAACGATGTCCCTCAGTAACCAAAGTTCCCATCTGAAGTTAAATCAAGATCTTACCATTCTAAAATGTCAAATTTATCTCTTTTGACTCAGTCCATGTTTTTAAAGAAAGAGTTATTACCTCAACGTAAATTAACAACAAAATTTGTGTGAGAAATGATCTTTACTTTTTCAGTGAAGAAAAGGATTTCTATAGCAAGCTGAATATCACAGGGAATAGTTGGATTCACTTATTTAAACATATATATTTATACAAATATAAAGCAAAAAAATTAAACGTCCAGAGCTTGTGTCTATGAACAGAAACCAAACAACATTCATTTATTCTCCTTTCTCTTTAGTTCTATAACATCTTTCAAGAAAAAAGATTTTTTTTTAAGTCTAAATTTGAAAAAAAAGATTTTCTTAAATCTAAATTGAGTCAGCATTTCTGGTTTAAGAATGACCTGCTGTATGTCACTGAGTTCTAAAAGAATTTTTTTCTTAATCCAAAATCATCTATGACTCTAAGGTAGCAAAAAGTACAGTAGTTCAATCAGCAAAGAGAATGTATTCCAAGGACACAGACTCTATTGTCAGAAATAGCTCACCAGAGGGAGATATAATGGAGATTTGAGAATACTTAAGGGATTCCCTTTCTAACAAACATCATGTCCCTCTAATGATGGCCCCATGGAGTCCAGGTGTCTGGTCTCCTCTCTGTCCATCATGACTACTCAGATGCCTCAGGGAGTCTCTCCCTATTCTCTGCTTCCAAGAGGATCTCTGTTAGGAGAAAGCTTTTATCACAAAGAGTTTGTTAATCCAGTCTCCTGGATCCTTATGTCAATGAGAATAGGTTGTCAAAGGCCAAAAACAAAGATCTCCCTTAAGATTTTAGGTCAACAATTTCGATACACAGTGAACAGATACCACACTTAGGGGGAAACATTTTGTTGATAAGAGCAAACGATAAGACATATATTTCCTTTACAGTGCATGTTGTTTGAAGTTTTGTGACCTAAATGAAAAATGCTTCTGCCCTGTCCACGAAAATGCCAGCTGGGATGCAAAGACCAGAGATGACCACATCAGAAGCAGATGAGTTTCTGTGATGTTTTATATGATGGCCAGAAAACCATGGAGAAGTTCTGGATAAATTCCTCCTAAACTTACAGAAAAATGAAATTCCAAACTTTCATACTGAAATAACTGTAGGAGAAGGAATAGCATAGAGCTTCTGCAAATGGGTTCTCTCCATCCAAAAGGGAACTAAAGCAAACTTTATTTGTAATAAAAGATAGTTTAGCAATAAGAACAAAGTCAGTAAATATAGGGTCTCCAGATATATCATTTAGGGCCCAAGAAATGCTATCTTTGGCATAAATATTATAGGTCTGTCATTTCTTTCCTTGGCAGCAAGATTTTCTGTAGGTGGCAGGAAGTTGTTCTTGCTCACTGATTTGGAAGGTCTCTGTTTTAATCTTTTCAAGGCAAAAGATTCTTATATAACGCCAAAAGGCTTTAATAAATTGATAGAGATTTAAAAAAAAAACAGAAAATCAATATTTAATAGAATAACTCTGGAAAAATATTACATCAATGTAACATGGCATCTATTTTTTGGGTAAGGCATTCTCCTTGACTTGCTCTTTTGTTCTTATTGTTATTACTTTTTGCTGAGTTGGGGGGGGGGGGGCAGAATTGTTTGTGTGTTTTACCTTGCATAGTTCTTTTATCCAGAAACAGTCACAATAAATATGACAGTCCCACTTCTGCCACATTCCCTTTATGAACAAATCTCTAAAAGGGGAGTTCCAATGGGGCACCTGGTTGGTTCAGTTGGTTAAGCATCCAACTCTTGATTTCTGCTCAGGTCATGATCTCATGGTTTCTTAGATGGAGCCCCACGTCTGATAGCACAGAGCCTGCTTGAGATGCTTTCTCTCCTCTCTCTCTGTCCCTCCCCTATTCACACTCATGCTCAATCTCTCTCTCAAAATAAATAAACTTTTAAAAACTAATAATAAAATAAAATATAAAATAAGATAAGATAAAATAAAATAAAAATTAAATAGGATTTCCAAGACTTCAAGGTAAGTGGGTGAGAAGACATTGGAGGAGCCCTCATTTCATACCTCAGACTATACCTTCTAGCACTAAATTTACTCATCACGCTAGTGATGGCTTCGTTTTCAAGAGCAAGTGTGCAACTCACTCCCCAGTATGACCCAATTAGGACTCTTTGTTTCCTTCTTTTTATATATTTAATTAATAATTTATTCACTCATCAAATACTGGGTTCCTCCTCTATGCAAAGTAATATGTTAAATAATGGGGGTCATGGTGATAAAAGAGAAAGATTCCACCACCCAGAAGTTTATGGATAACTAGCCCCTGAGATGACCAACTTCCCTCTTGTAACTCCCACTCCTTTGAGACTGGAATTGTGACATCTTAACAGACCATTCTAATTTCTCTTTAAATTGCTACTGAGATGAGATTTGATCCAGAAGCTGGAAAAGAGCCGAGCTTCTTGGACATCAAGTGGTCTCATTAAAGACAGAGCAGAGGTACAAACTGCAGCACCAGATGGATCACTGTATGTGGAAGTCACCCCCACGGCTGGCCCACTGTGACCTCCAGTCCCCAAGTCACCCAGCCTCCTTCTTATTCTCCTTCCTATATGAACTCAAGCCTCTGACAGCATGAAACATTTCTAAAACAGAAAAACAGTAAAAGGAGGTAGATTTATGTTTACAAAAGTCCTATTTGCTAATTCCTAGGTAGAGGCAGGCTTACTTACAAAGCCCAGAGAGCTGGTGTAATCCTGACCTCCAATGCTCCCAGCAGTACCTGGGTGGTATAGAAGTCAAGGACAACCTGGGAAACGAAATAAATTGAGTGCTATAAGGAACTTATAGGAATTTAGGAGAAGTGATTGTTTTGTGTTATTTAGTGGGGAAAATCAAGTCAGAAAGATCAACTCATTTTAGTAAATCAGTTTCAAATGCCAAAAGCTTTTTTTAATCGAAAAAATTTGAATGTGTGTGGGTGCGTGTATCATATGAAATAATTATACAAAGAAAAGGTGTGGGGTGTCTGGGTGGCTCAGCTGGTTAAGCGTCCAACTTCGCCTCAGGTCATGATCTCGCGGTTTATGAGTTTGAGCCCCATGTCAGGCTCTATGTGCTGACAATTCAGAGCCCGGAGCCTGGTTCAGATTCTGTGTCTCTGTCTCTCTCTGCCCACCGTGCCCCGCCCCTGCCCACATTCTCACTCTGTCTGTCTCTCTCTCTCAAAAATAAACATTAAAAAAAATTTTGGAAAAAATAAAATAAAGAAAGGAAAGGTGTGACCAGGATCTAAACCAAGTAAAATCACAAAGTATAACAACTACAGAACGCCCTGAAAAAATAAACCATTACTTCAAAATATTTTTAATACTTGAAAATACCTAAAAAAAAAATCTTTAAATTGTTTCAATATTTGAAATTGAAATAATTAGCAAGTCAGTTCTGAAATGGCCAATAAATACATCAGAATTAGAAAGTTTTCTCTGAAATACTATTGCTTAAATAACTTGCCCTCTATAATATAAGATGTGCTGTGAACTGAAGGGGCCCAAGAGGATAAAAGATTTTCTCATGGTTAATCCTCCTGCCTCATCTACCCCTACTACCAGACCCATTCCCAAAGTTGATTTTGAACTGTTTGTTTTTTTCATTCATCAGTGGTTTCTTCAATATATGACTATTCATAATAAAAAGAAACATATCATGTTTGTGCTATCTCCCTAACTCCAGAAGTCACCTTTGTTCTTATCATCTGGAGACCCTCACTCTAGAAATCACCCCCATGCAAACACACAGATAGACACATAGATAGGCTGAGAGAGTGAGGCACAAAGAATAGCGGTTCAAATGAGATCGTACTTTCTAATTTCTAAATTACTTAAGTCTACTTGAGTTTAACATAAGAGAATAAAGTAAAACTAAATAAGTTATTGTTTAGACACCTGTTCATTTGTCAGCATATAATATTGGTTCCTAAAAGATTCTTTTGAAGTTATGAAAAAAAATCTTAAAGTACTAAGAGATAGATATCATTATTTCAGGAAGAAAAACAAAACCTCATGATTAAATTTAGGCCATGATCTTGAACCTTTACTATGAAAGATGAGAAAAATTAGCATAAAAATACTAATTCCTATCTCTTCTCTCCTTACCTTGTAATATTTACTTGTTAATTACAAGGTTTATGACACTTGTATTATGTTCTGATGAAAAATTCCCACATTTATTTAATATTATATAATTATAATCTACTTCAGTATAAATATGTTTCAGTATATTCAATATACAAATAATTATATCTCAGTATATTCAATGCCAAGTATGGGTCTGCCATCCTGAGTTTTTTAATTTGCTTCATATCATTTTCAGCTGGATATCATTGTCCAGTTTTTACATTTTTTCCAACCAAGATTCATGGGTATATTATTGCTTGACTTCTTACTTACTTGAGAATGTCCACTGCCTTGATACTTGACAGAAATTTTGGTTGGGTATTAAAATTATTGGGACATATCTTCCCTCAGAGTTTTGTAGACAGTGACCCTCTGTCTTCTCACTAAGACTAATGGACAAATCTGAGGCCAAAATTACTTTTATTCCCTAGCTGACTTGCATTCTTTGTTTGGACATCCATAAAATTTTTTATCTTGATGTTTGGTAACGTCATGACAGTCTGTCTTATTGACATTTTATATAAGTTTCCTCTGGAACTTGGTGTGCATTTTAGTGGCTGTAGAATGCTCACTCCATGAAAAGTCACCTTCTCTAACTTTTCCAATACTTTGCTCTCAGTGCCTAGAATGGCACCTGACAAAAACTAGTCATCTAATGAATATTTTTTGATAAAACAATAATACAAGTATTTATTTCAAAAAAGTTTTCTTCTAATATATCTTTAGTTAGTTTTAATGTTTCATTTACCTTTTTTTTTTCTTCAGGACGACCAATTATACATACATATAAACTCCCTAGTATGTCTTCCATATTTATCAACCTTATTATAATTTTAAACTTTGCACTTATATTTTATATATTCTTATCTACCACAACCCTGATTATATATATTTTTCAGTTGTATTATACTTTCTGTGTTGCTTTTAATGTAATTCTCAACTTAAAATATTTCAGGGATTTTTTTTTTCTTCTATATCTTTATTGAGTGCTGGAAGCTACCTGTTTAACTGCCTATTCAACTGTTCCACCTATAGATCTGAAAGGAACTTAAAACTCCACATGCCCCAAACCTAATTTATAATCTTCCCCAGAATCCTAGTTATCCCCCAGTGCCCCTCTCTTAGTAGATAACACCAGCTACCCAGTTTTATGAGGCTTAAACTTTCAAGCTATATCAGGATAATCTTTCATCACCCCATCTCAATCACCATGTTCACACAAAATCCTTCCTGTAAAACATGTCTTCAATATATCTACTTCTCTCCATCTGTTTTGCCACCAAATAATCTTCACCATCAATATCTCTTGCCTAGATGTAGGAAGGAGCCAGATGGTATAGTCTTGTGGACACTAAAGTATAGGGTTTACATTGTATTAAAATAAAAAACTGGGACTATCAGTGGCTAAGCATTTTACATACTTTATCTCTTTAGTCCTTCCAACCCTCTGAGGTAAGCAGAGTAAACCCATTTTGCACATGGACAAACTGAGAAGTTTCTCAAAGTCACAGAGCTAATAAATGATGGAGCTTGGACTCAAACAGAATTGAGTTTGAAGCTAAGATCTTAATTCCTATATTATATCGCCCTTCATGTAGGTGGAGTTGATCAATGAAACCATAAAACTCATGATGAATTCAATACGCAGAAAGAACAGATGAAAGTCAAGGATATTCCTCTGGTAAACAGCTATATTTGAAGGATAGGAAAAGGATTCAATGAAGGTAAAAAAGAGGAGAAGAGAATCACTTTCAGTTTCCAGAAACAAAGAGAGGAATGTTTCTTGAAACACATGGTATGCTTAGGAAGGATGCTTCAATGACGTCTGAAACCTGTGATCTATGATAACGCCACTGGATGTTGTATGAGGAAGATTTCTGGTGACCTGTGATACTGTCATTCTTTCATAGTGATTAGGACACACTTCAGATGGCAAAGCATTCAGGAATGGTGGCTGCAAAATACGAAAGTGAATGTAGCACACGTATGTTCTTTTCTTCAAGAAATTTGCCCATGAAAGGAAGAACAAAACATTATGTCTCAGAAGGGTGGCAGAAGTGAAGGAATGGCTAAGAGAGGAGACACATTTATATGTTCATGTCAGTGTATAAAAGATTGTGGGTCAGATGAACTCCTATCTCAGCCATCTGAACAAATCACTTAGTCTAAATCCTGTTTACCTGTCTAGAAAATGATTTTTAAAACATCCACCCCAACTATCTCACAGTCATGATAAGAATTATGTGAATAGTATTTGTGAAAACTCAGCAGTGCTATGCAAATATAAAGTATTTTTATTACAAAGCATATATAAATATCAATATTGTTTCACATACATAAAAGAAACAATGTACAGCCTTCTACTCTGTGAAAGCTCTCTAATAAGACTAAGATCTATGTGTACCTATTGAAAAAAGGGGTCTTCAGATGAATTTCGAAAGTAAATAAAGTTAATTTCTACATAGGAGACTAGATCAGTTGTGTCATGTAGCTAGTTTAATTTGGTTGGAAATGCATTTAAAAGCAGCAAGCAATCTGTATTTTGGTCATGTATTTTTTTATGTCACAGTTATTGATAGAATGCCAGTTAATGTCTACAGTAGGGACAAACAATTGACAAATTCATTAATCAGAATTCCATTAACACATCAGCGGTTGATTCCAACAACAAAAAATCAGCCTTTATTAGTATCAGTCAGCAAGTAGGCTTGAATTTCCTCACATGTGATTAATTTTAACATTCTTTAATTTTGAATCAGAGATGGAAAATCAGTTGTACCCAATATCTAAATATAGTATTGTGCTTTAACTTAAAAATGATGGTGATTATTTTTACCTAGAAAAAAAAATCATCTTACCAAAAATTATGTGTCCTTACACTATAAATATGGAACAGAATCTGATTTTCAGAATATAGTCATTAGTCTTCACAGCCACAATCCTTAAATAGTTCTCTATCCAGACATGCCCTTTTAGTGTTCAATACACGTCATAAAGATTCAGGAAGTAAAATGATTGAGTTATTAAAAATATAATCTCTGGAATACAGCATTCATAGTTTCAAACCCTGGCTCTACCACCTGGTAACTGTAGGACTTGGGGAAATTATGTAATTGCTCTAAAGTGAGTTTCCTCATTTGTAAATAAAGACGATAATGACGCTGATGATAACCACCACTTCATATTGTTGTAAGGATCAGGTGATTTGATGAATCTGAAGTTCTTAGCATAATGCCTGGAAAGCAGTAAGATTTGTTTAAACATTAGCCATTTTTTTTCTCTGTTTTTCACAATTATATGGTAACATGTAAGTGTGGGGGTAAGGACTCTAGGTCAAGATTAAGTATGCAGGAATTTTGTCAAGGGGTCTCTTGGGAACCAGGCCTCAGGGGAACAAAGGAATCAGGTAGCAGAGGGAGAAGTTGAGCTGTAATGCAGCTGTCACAACAAAGGCCTTCACCAGTCCTAGGGTGAGCTCTACAAGTGGGATGGCTCATCTGAATCGGCCCAAATGAGGGGAGGAGGACCAAGATTTTATACATCCACCAGAGCAGGTGCTGGGCTCAGGCAGCCCACAAAGACACGATGTTATTATCTTGGTCAAGATGAGTTTCTTTAGTTGAGGGCAATTCTTAGAGAGGGATTCACCTGAAGTCCTCCAGTCATCAGTGTTTCTAACAGCTTTGGAATGAGTGCCTTGGTCCTAAAGAGAAACCTGGGAAGTGCAAGACAGGGTCCACTGTTATAAGTTACCTAAACTTTTCCCTAGTAAATAAGCTATAGTATAGTAAAGCTCTATTCAGATTGAGGGAAGATCATTTTAAATTATAGAACATATGCTGAAATATTCTTAAATATATGTGATTATTTTAACAGATTCTTACTTAAGGTAGAAATAAGATTTTACAATTTTAAAGACTTTCCAAAATGTAGGAGGTGTGCTGTGCGTGTGTGTGTGTGTGTGTGTGTGTGTGTGTGTGTGTGTTTATCTGAGTATATGTATCTCCTACAATCTTAGTTACTCTTATTTCCCTAGTAGATTTCTTTTTAGAGATAGCATTTTCAAACTTCAGCCCAGTGTAGGTAAAATTATTATAAACTCAGGCTTACTGGAAACTATTTCAGTTAAGTTTCATTGTTTTCTCATTATAGACAAAGTACAAGTACATTGCCTACTGTGAGAGAAAAAGAATATTTCGTCCCTAGTTAGTAAGAGAAAACTTCCTGGAGAAGGTTACTTTTTAGCAGTGGGAAAAGTGGAACTTGCAGAGGTGCAGAAGTCCTTAACATAGATGTAAATTGAGTGAATTTCAAAAATTCTGAGATGGATAATCAGGCACATGGGAGAATGAGTCAGTTTGCCTCAGTGGCTATTTTGGGAAAGCCTGATTAAGAGATTTAAACCAAGAGGTTTGTTCTTATGCCTAAGGTAATTAGAGTTTTTCCCAGAAATGTAAAAAATGTTATGGTGAAAGCAATGTTCAGACAGAAGAAATGTGACTATGGCCCTCAACATTGATGACAGGAGAGTATGCGGGGGCTTGGAACTTGATGAGGGCGAGGATAGAAGCATTCCATTAAAAATGACCAATACACAGGCTGCGGATATACTCTACAGAAAATCAAGAAAGACAAGATATAGGACAGGGCATTCTATATTTAAATTCAGGCTCACTATGAAGGATATTAAATTAAGAGAAATCAAAACTGTTTAACTTTCCTCTGGAAAAAAAAATGTAGTTGAGACTGAAACATTTCTAATTCAAAAGTGAAATAATGCTGAGAGAAAAGATTAGAGGAAGAAAAGCTCGTGCTCTCTCTCTCTCTTTTTTGGGGGGGGTCTACATAACTGCATTTGTTTTTGCATTTTGCATTGAATGGAGAAGCAAAAAGCTAGAAGCCATAACTGGAATTCAATGCTAGAAAATCCAGCAATTCAGAAGAATATACAGAATCATAAGTCATAAAATTTTTAAACGAGAAGTGACTTTAAATCCATCCAGTAAACAAAAGGATTCTACTACTTTTAATTGCATAACTTTTTTTGGAAAATGAATAAACTTTTTCAGCATATATATATATATTTATAGAATATATCTATTTGATAAATATATATCTATGTGATAAATGCACAGCTATCTTGCTTGAAGGGATTCCAAAGCACTGCCAATCAGGCTTATCTTCTCACCCTCAGAATAAAATTTAATAACCTCTGTTCTAGTTCAATAGTCTATAGTTTATATACAAAGAGAGATCTAAAAAGATCAACTAGCTTATCTAAAGTCAAAAGGAAAATTCATGGCAGAGCCAAGACTATGACCCAGGTACTAAACTCTCATACAAAATGTTCTTGCCTGCATACAACTTGCCTTCATATAAAAGTGTTCCATATAGACAAGATTTTACTGTCATTGAAGGGGAAATACTGACAATATAGAAGAATATAAATATCAGTTGTTTAAATGGTAAATATTAGCCAAATACAAAAGTCTAGAAACGCTGTTTATATTTTCTAACAACATTTAAATTTGCCAGAAAATATCTACCAAAACCTTTCAAAATGCATTTCAGGGCACCTGGGTGGCTCAGTTGGTTGAGCGCCAGACGTTGAGCCCCACGTTGGACTGTCAGCTGTCAGTACAGAGTCTGCTTCAGATCCTCTGTCCCCCACTCTCTCTGCCCCTCCCCTGCTCACTCTCTCTCTCTCAAAAAAAAAAAAAAATTTAATGCCTTTCACTCAGCAATTCCACCTTAGAAATGTATCCTACAACTATATACTCATAAAAGTTTATGGAAATTCAAGCACAATGATGCTCCCTGCATGCCATGTGAAACAGCTAATGACTAGGAATAATCTTTATGCCTCTAAGTAAGGGTATGAATTTAAAATATGTTACATCCTTAAAATCGAATACTATGCAAACTTTAGAAAAATGGAGGCATATCTATGTGAGTGAATATAGAAACATTATAAAATATATTATTGAAGACTTCTGCTTTTTGAGATTTGACAGACTAAATATTCTGAAAGATCCCTCTGTTGCCAAACCACTAGATGCTGCATAAAACATACTGTATTGATAGACTCCCAAGAAGTAAGCAATTTCCAAGGAGAAGAAATAATCCTATGAGCAGAAACCTGATTAGTGATTGGTAAACACACACAAAAGTTAGGCATACCAGATGGATATATGCTACTAATACCACAATCATTTCTTGCACTACAAGAAATGTTCAAGGAAGTTCCCCAGTTCAAAGGAATATAACAGCAGACAGAAACATGGATCTACACAAAGAAATGAATAGTTCTGGAAATAACATTAATGAAAGTAAATAAATTGTTAATTGATCTAAAAGATAGTAGACTGTCAAAGCAAAACATAATAGCAATTTATGGTGTGTGTGTTTATAGCATATATGAAATTAAAATTATAACAACATCCCAAAGAATGGAAGAGAAGAATTGGAAGTATAACATTATAAGGTCCTTGTACTACATGTGAAGAAGTTTAATATCTGAACATAGAATATGATTAATTAGGGGTGCCTGGGTGGCTCAGTCGGTTGAGCGTCCAACTTCGGCTCAGATCATGATCTCATGGTTCCTGAGTTCGAGCCCCACGTGGGGTTCTGTGCTGATGGCTCGGCGAGGCTCGGCTAGGAGCCTGGAGCCTGCTTCGGATTCTGTGTCTCCCTCTCCCTCTGCCCCTCCCCCCGCTAGCACTCTGACTCTCTCTCTCAAAAATAAACATTAAAAAAAATTTTAACATTAAAAAAAAAGAATATGATTAATTAAAGATGTAAACCCCAGGACAACTATGAAGAAATATTTTAAGAGGTAAAATATAATAAGCCAATAGTGTTGATAAAATGAAATCATCATACAAATAAATAAATAAATAAATATAAAAGAAAGCAAGAGGAGGGTCAAAAACAAATGGAACAATAAAAATAACTGGCAAGACAGTATGTTAATCTAAAAATATCTAATGCTACATAGAATACCAAAACACAAACCAATTTAAAGACTTAGATAGTCAGGGGCACCTGTGTGGCTCAGTCGGTTAAGCATCTGACTCTTAACTTTGGCTCAGGTCATGATCTCACTGTTCGTGAGTTCAAGCCCCACATCAGGCTCTGCACTGACAGTGGGGAGCCTGCTTGGGATTCTCTCTGTCTGCCCCTCACCCACTCCTGCTTGCCCGTGCACACTCTCTCCCTATCTCTCTCTAAAAATAAGTAAATAAATGTTAAAGAAAAGACTAAGATTGTCAGATTAATTTAAAAAGCAATGCTCAACTCTGTCTATAAGAAACTTACATTAAACATAAATACATAGATAAGTTAAAATAATTGACGAGAAAACTAATGGATGCATATACTCTGCAAACACTAAAAAAAAAGTTGTAGTGCCTATATAAATAGCAGAAACAGTAGACTTTAGAAAAATACTATTGAAATGAAGAAGAACAACTCACTAGGAAAACTTAAGCTTAGACATAATTTTATATTCATTTAATAATCATGAAAATATATGAATCAAAAATTTACAGAAGTGAAGGGACAAATGGACAAACCCAACTATCGTTAGAGACTTTATTCTCAGTAATCATTTTCTTTTTTTTATGTTTATTTATTTTTGAGAGAGAGAGACAGAGCACAGGTGGAAGAAGGACACAGAGAGAGAGGGAGACACAAAATCCAAAGCAGGCTCCAGGCTCTGAGCTGTCAGCACAAAGCCTGACATGGGGCTTGAACTCACAAACCATGAGATCATGACCTGAGCCGAAGTCAAAGGCTTAACTGAGCTGAGCCAACCAGGGGACCCTATTCTCAGTAATCAATTAAACAAGTGAACAGACACTCAGAAGGAGTACAGAAGACTTAAACAATAAAATTAATTAAATTAGCCTAAATGATATTTATAAAACACTCCGTCCAATAATAACAGACTACACATTCTTTTCAAGTGCATAAGGGACATACACTAAGAATGTATCAGATCATAAAACAAAACATTAATAAATTCAAAACCACTGAAACCATACAAAGTATGTTCTCTAGCCATAATAGATATAAACTAGAAATCAATAACAGAAATATATCTGGAAATTCCAAAATATTTCATTAACAACAATGCATTTCTCAGCCCAAAGATAAAAGAGGAAGTCACAAAGGAAATTAGAAATTATTTTTAATTTAAGGCAATTGAAAAATACACCATCAAAATTTGTGAGATGTAGTTAAAGCAACATTTAAAGGGATACTTATAGCATTAACATGCTTATATTGGAAAAGCAGCTTCAAATAAATGACTTAAGAATGCCCCTTAAGAAAGTTAAAAAAGATGAAAATCATACCCAAAGCAAGCAGAAGGAATAAAATAATAAAGAGCAGAGATCAATTAAATGGAGAACAGAAAAACAAAAATCAATGAAACTATAGCTGTGTCTTTGAAAAAAGAAAAGGATAATCTTGTAGCCAAATTGACCAACATAGTAAGAGAGAAGACACAAATTACAAATATTAAGACTTCAAAAGAGATGTCACTGTAGATACTACAGACATTTAAATTCACAAACCATGAAAACTCGCTCAAGTAACAGATACTAAGAATAATCCTAAATAATCCTATATCTATTAATTAAGGTATTACAATTAAAAGGTATTAAGGTATTACAATTAAGTTATTAATTATAATTTTCCAACAAAGAACAGTCCAGACTTGTATAGATAATGGGCAAATTTTCCCAAACATTTAAGAAATAATACAAAGTTGATACAATCTCTCCCAGAATAGAAAAAAAGAGAGAATAGTTCCCATCTCATATTTGAGGTCAGAAATACCCTAATATCATAACCGGAAAAAGACAACCAAAAGAGGGGGGCAGAGACTACAGGCCAACATTCCCATGGACAAACAAAATACTAGCAAATTGAATCAAGCAATGTGTAAATAATAATAATAATGCATCATGACCAAGTACAGTTTATTCAAATAATTCTGGGCTTGTTCATCATTTAAAAAATAATTAATCAATGTATTCATCATATCAAAGGAATAATGGGAAAAAAAAAACACATGCACATCTAAATAGATGCAGAAAAATCCAGTAGAATTTGATCCTGATTCATAATTCTTTTTTTTTTTTTTTTTTAATTTTTTTTAACGTTTATTTATTTTTGAGACAGAGAGAGACAGAGCATGAACAGGGGAGGAGCAGAGAGAGAGGGAGACACAGAATCTGAAACAGGCTCCAGGCTCTGAGCCGTCAGCACAGAGCCCGACGCGGGGCTCGAACTCACGGACCGCGAGATCATGACCTGGGCTGAAGTCGGCCGCTTAACCGACTGAGCCACCCAGGCGCCCCCTGATTCATAATTCTTAAAAATTTTCATCAAACTAGAAATAAAAGGGCATCTACAAAAAATTCTATAGCTAACATCATACTTATCAATGAACAATTGAAAGCTTTATTTCCTAAGCTCAGAACAAGGCAAGAATGTCAGCTTTCTATTCATCATACAAGACACTATCCAAGACAGTGCAATAATGCAATAATAATAAATAAAATGAATACAGATTGGAAAGCAAGAAATAGAACTGTCTCTATTCATGAAAAACAAGGTTGTACAGATTTTGTAAAAAACCCAAAAGTCTAAAAAGCTGCTAAAATTAATAAGTGACTTAAGATTTCAGATACAAAGTCTAAATACAAAATCAATAGTATTTCTATATACTAGCAAGGAACAATTGGAAATTGAAATTTCAAAAATACCAATTATAATAGCATTAAATATTATTAAATACTTTTAAGTCTAACAAAATTCGTGAAAGATCTGTATGCTAAAAACCACATAACACTGATAAAAGAAATTTTAAGAGATGTAAATAAATGGATAAGCCACTTTTAATGGACTGGGTGGGAGACTCAATATGGTTAACATGTCATTTCTCACCATATTGATCTACAGATTCAATTTAATTTAAATCAACATCCCACTAAGTTCCTTGTAGAAACAGACAAGCTAATTCCATAATTTATATGGAAAGACAAAGAACTGAATAACCAAGATAATTTTTTAAGTGAACTACCCAATTGCACATTACTTGATGTCAAGACTTATTTTTAAAGCTACAGCATCAAGAAGATATGGTATTAGTAAAAGGGTAGACATATAAATTATTTTTTAGTAGAGAATCCAGAAGTAGATCACACATATGTGTTCACTTGAATTTCAACAAAGATGCAAAGCCAATTCAATTGCAAAAATAATAGTCTTTTCAACAAATGTTGCTGAAACAATTAGTTATCCATATGCAAAAAATGTGATTTCTGATCCCTGCCTCACACAACATACTATAATTAATTGAAAATGGATGACTGACCTAATTTTAAAATCTGTAACTATAAAACTGCTAGAAGAAAAAATGAACAAGAATCTTTGTGACTCTGGGTTAGGCAACAAAGGAAGAAAGGAAGGAAGAAAGGATGAAGAGAGAGAAAGGAAGAAGGAAGGAAGGAAGGAAGGAAGGAAGGAAGGAAGGAAGGAAGGAAGGAAAGGAGGGAGAGAAGCAAGGAAGAAACAAAGATCTCAAGTACAACACCAACAGCATGTACCATAAAAGAAAAAATAGATAAATTAGGCCCTAGCAAAGTTAAGAACTTCTACTTTTCAAAAGGCACTATTAAGAGAATGAAATGATAAATCATGGGGTGCCTGGGTGGCTCAGTCGATTAAGCATCTGACTTCAGCTCAGGTCATGATCTTGTGGTTCATGAGTTCAAGCCCTGTGCCAGGCTCTGTGCTGACAGCTCAGAGCCTGGAGCCTGCTTTGGATTCTGTGTCTCCCTCTCTCTCTCTACCCCTCTCCCACTCATGCTCTGTCTCTCTTTCTCTCAAGAAAAAAAAAAGTTTTTAAAAATTTTAAAAGAAAAGTCACAGACCAAAAGAAATTATTTGCAAGTCACAAACTAAAGGACTTGTACCTATACATAAAAATTCTCAAAGCTCAATAAGAAAATAAACAACTCATTTTTTAAAAGTGCAAAAAATTTGGACACTTCACTGAAGGTAGATTGATCTACCTATCTGTCATTATCTATCTATTAACCTGACAAATAAGCACATGAAAGATGCTTAATTAACATCATTCATCATTCAGGAAATGCAAAATAAAACCCAATATGATACCACTAAGAAAAGAATAGCTTAATTTGAAAAAAAAGAAAAGAAAAAAGAAAATGACAATTTATTTAATTTTTTTTTAACGTTTACTTCTTTTTGAGAGAGACAGAGTGTGAGCAGGGGAGGGGCAGAGAGAGGGAGATATAGAATCTAAAGCAGGCTCCTGGCTCTGAGCTGTCAGCACAGAATCCAACGCGGGGCTCAAACTCAGGAACCGTGAGATCATGACCTGAGCCGAAGTCAGACACTTAACCAACTGAGCCACCCAGATGCCCCAGAAAATGACAATATTAAGTGCTAAGGAAGATGCAGAGCCACTGAAAGTTTGATAAATTCCTTGTGAAAATGCAAAAGGCCATGGCCCATCTGGAAAGGCTGGCTATATATTACATTCTTATAATGTTAAACATAAGCTTGCTATGTGACCCTGAAATCTCACTTTTACATATTCACTTAGGTGAAATAAAAATTTATGTTCACATATGTACAAAGGCTTATACCTGATACACTTGTATTTGCCACAAACGGAACCAACCCAAAATGTTCTTCAGCTAGTGAATCAATAAACTATAGTAAGTACATACCTATAATAGAATACTGTTTAATGATACAAAATGAACTACTGATACATACAAAAATATGCATGAATCTCAAATGCATTATGCAGAATGAAAGGAAGAGTCAAAAGACCACATCACTTATGATTCCACTTATAGGACATTCTGGAAAGGGCAAAACTATTGAGACAGAAAATAGATCATGGGGCGCCTGGGTAGCTCAGTCGGTTGAGCGGCCGACTTCCGCTCAGGTCATGATCTCGCGGTTTGTGAGTTCGAGCCTCACGTGGGGCGCTGTGCTGACAGCTGGGATCCAGGAGCCTGCTTCTGATTCTGTGTCTCCCTCTCTCTCTGCCCCTCCCCCACTCATGTTCTTATGTGATTAATAAATGTTTAATAAACATTAAAAATGAAAATTAAAAAAAAAAAGAACAGATCAGTGGTTGCCAAGGGCAGGGTGTAGGAGAGGGACCAACTACAAAGGGGCAAGTCGAAGGTGACATAACTGTTCCCTTCTTGTTTGTGATGGTGCAAACATTTGTCAAATCCCACAGAATTGTACACTACAATGGATGAAATTTACTATATGTAAATTATACTCAATTTTGAAAGACAAACTACAAATAATATAAACTAATGTGATAAAAGCATTTTAGAAAGGAAGTGATACAGGCACCTGGGTGGCTCAGTCGGCTGAGCGTCTGACTGGCTCAGGTCATGATCTCATGGTTCGCGAGTTCAAGCTCCGTGTCAGGCTCTGTGCTGACAGCTCGGGGACTGGAGCCTGCTTCAGATTCTGTGTCTCCCTCTCTGTTCCTCCCCTGCTCACACTCTGTCTCTCTCTCTCAAAAATAAATAAAGATTAAAAATAATTTTTTTTTTAAAGGAAAGGAAATGATAAAATTCAGGTTACTGGGTATCTATAGGGAGGAGAAAATGGAACAAGATAAGAAGGAAACGCAATCATATAAGTAATGGTTTAGGCTTAATTGGATGGTGAATTCACTAGTGCTCTGTTACACTGTTACTGTTATGCTGCATTACTTACATTTTACATTTGTCAAACATTATATAATTTTTTACATTTTTTTTAATGTTTATTTATTTTTGAGAGAGACAGAGAGAGGCCCAAGCAGAGGAGGGGCAGAGAGAGAGAGAGAGAGAGATACAGAATCCAAAGCAGGCTCCAGGCTCTGAGCTGTCAGCATAGAGCCCGAGATGGGGCTTGAACTCACAAACCGCAAGGTCATGACCTGAGCTGAAGTTGCACTTTAAATTGACTGAGCCACCCAGGCACCCCAAATATTATATAATTTTAATAGAGAACAAAAGGAAGTACTTTTCAATTGAAACAACAAACAAAAAAGATATATTATTTGAGAAAATGAGGCAGATATCACCTATTCCTTGATGTTAAAATACTAGGTTGAAGGGTGTGCACATTTTAAATGTTTGGGATATGCATTAGCAGATTTACTAATCAGTTTCTTTTCTATAAAAATTAATACATTTACGCATTTTTCAAAATGACTTAATACTTTATTGTAATTTGCTAATTTAGAAAGCTTTAATTTACGAAAACAAAATATTCTTTCCCATATACTTTCTGCTCCATCACTTTCATTTTGAATTTCAACAAATCCAATGCAATTTCAATATCATGTACCTCTACAGCATTCTAAAACTTGACAGTCTTCCTCTGAGGTACATATGCGAATCGCATATGTAATGTTGGTATCTTAACACAGCCACACCAACCCAAGAATTATGATCATTCACTCATCACATACATTTTTTAAAAGAAGAACTCTGCTCAATCATGCAAGAATTCACAGTGGGATCTCTAAACCCTCCAAGTCTTTGACTAAATATTTCATATTCTCTTTAGTAAGGGTAATACAAATGTGAATCACTTTCTCCTTAATGGTCAATACATGACTGCTAAAGATATACATGCAATTGACATACTGCTCTGTTCCTTGCCGCTCAGAGGGATGGAAAAGCAGCTGTCACCCTGCTACCAGTGATCAGATCGAGGAGCAATCAGGCCAGGCATGCACAGATTCCATTATCCTCTCAGCCTTCACCCTAATCCTGCCACCCCACTGAGAAGGGCTGTTTGAGGAGGATCCTGCAAGCACCCCAGCTGCAAGTTTCCAGTTAGTTCTCAGTAGCTGCCATCAGTGACACTCCACCATGAGTCTCATGGGAAGTGCTGGTCCACAGCTTTCATCTGCAGACGTTAAATCAAGTGGTTGTGTTTAGTTTGTTTTTTAAGTCTTTGCAAATCGTCCCTCCCTCCCCTTCCCACCCCTCTATCCCTAATGTGACTTATTTATATTTTTAAAAGCTTTGCAGGCAGACTTTCCAGTTTTTATCATGGACTAGAATCCATCTGAGTTAAAATCGTTCAAGACTTTATGCACGATGGGGGGAAAGGGACTGTGCAAATTAATGTATTCATTCCAGATTGTATTTAGCTGACATCTTTCTTCACTTGAGCCTAACAGCTCGAGGGATTGCAAAATTATTGCATCAGCTTGACTGTGATGCTTTGTTCATTTAAAAAAAATAAATCTTTAGGCTCTGGTATCACCCTACTTTAAAATACTATTACAGTTTCCTAGTGGCTTCATAGTCAAAGGGACTGTGTAGTTTCATTTAATCTCTTTGACTCTTCAGAGATCTGCATACCCTACCCGTCTCCATTACCTCAGGAATTATGATTGGATTTAACCTTCTGCTCATTGAATTAGTGTCAGCTATCATTCTTAGTGTACATTTGTTAAATTCAATCTCTCCTATAGGGGAATGCCAGGCAGAGAAACGATAAGTGTATTAAATAGTCAGAGAGGGAAGACTGCAGAAATTGGGACTTAGAATCACTGTGCAGATAAAGAGAACTAAGTTCATGTTGCTGCTTCGTGTCTTTCAAGGAGGATACAATCGCAGCAGGAAGCGTAAGCCTTTATAGTCAGCCTTCCAGAGTGTAAGGAATACTAAGTGACTCGAGACTTTCTTTTCCCTAAAGTGAAGAGGTGGGTTTTTTTCAAGTCAATGTTACTGCAACTGGGAAAGCAACCATATGGAAAACCCTAAAAATTCAGGTCTTCTGTTAATCCTCAAAAAAAAAAAAAATTACAACACAGGCAGTCACTGTGAACACTTCCCTCCAGCAAAGCACAGCATCTTCGACTGCTGGGTCAGAAATGAGGCAATTATATCCTGCTTAGCCACATGGCTCACAATATGGAACCACCCCTGATCTGCAAAGGTCCACAACACAGGTTAGAGTGTGTATGCAGCATGCATGCTTTCATAGGAAATCCCCATGTCTGCTCCAGGGCCGCACGAAAAGTAAATAAAAAAATCTAATACTGAGAAAATACAGCACAACAGTCCATGTACACATAAATAATCAAAACTTTACAAACTGACCAACAGAAGTAAGACATCACATTACTAAAATCAAAAAGGAGAAAGCTAAATAGGCTTAATAGAAAAAATCAAAACCGACACACCTGTTAAAGAAACATCCCGCTCGACCAATCAGCCCTCCCAACCTTCTGATTTAAGGCCCAAAGATAGAGTAAAGTACGAAGGAGTGGCCAAACCCACAGAAACATTACCCTGCATGCCTAGGGCCTAAAAGAAATCAAGAGGCCCAGGACATAAATTAAGCAATAGGCTTAAATGAAATTTAATGTAGGCTGCCTTTCATTTCACTTCCCTTTTAGCTTGGTTTTCTAAAGAATGGGTTCCTCAGGGTGAAACTGTATGTGTTTTAGCTTCAGGGAGAAAAGGAGATCTTGGCATCCTAACACAATGTTTCTCTAACATTTTCTCCCCAGCTTTCCTTAATACAGTAAAAGAGCCTGAACCTTTAAAAAAATAATAATAAAATAAAATGAATTTTAAAAAGCCAAAACCCTGCCAAGAGTATTGAGATCAGACTGCTAGAGAAATGTAAAACCATACTGCCAACATGTAAATGCAGGAAGCAACCCTCTGGAGAGCATGAGGAGAGTAAGAAAAGGAAGACGCGTCAGAGGTTTTATGCGGGAGAATAAGCAAAAGACAGAGGCAGGAATAAGCCAGTTCTGCCCATACCACTAGGGCAAGAGTCATTTTTTTTCCAACTAATTTTTATGAAGGGAAGGGTGGCTAGAAAAATGAGGACATCACAAATAATACAAGCGTTGTAAAATTTTTCAGTGTCTTTTTCTCCTACTCTCCTGCTAGGCAGTCATGATTATAAGAATGAGTGGTCTATCAAAGGTCCTAAAGGAGACACTGTATTTCATGATGGAGGAGTTAGAGTGAGAAAAAAAATACATATATATATATTAAATATATATAAATACATATATAATGTATGTATTAAACTATATAAAATGTCTTAAAATCTAAAATATATATAAATATATTAAAAACAAAAGATATGTACCCTAACTCTCTCTATATATCAATTATATATAATTATATTAATATGTTTATTAAATTATATATTAATTATATATCCATCATCACTAATAAAAATAGTCTACATTTAACAAATTGCCATCACTTTCCATTTATCAAAATAGCAAAGATTACTACAAAGACAGAAAGGGACATTGTGATAAATCCCTGGAAGGAATAAAAATTGGTATGACTCCTTTGGAAAGTGATTTGTCAACAGGTATCAAGATAACTTAAAATGGGTGCCAGGCTTTAACCCAGTAATGTTCTCCTGTGCCTCCGCCCTAAGGGTACAACCTTGAAAAACAGAAAAAGTCTTATTCAAAAAGATGTTCAGCACAGTATTTCCTATGAATGAAATTGTGCCAGAAAATAGAGAAATCATGAAATAAATCTATGTATACTCTGCAGTCATGGAAATGTTCAGTGCTCATGTAGACTGTAATACTAAAAAAGCTTACAATATAATATTATGTTAAAAAGCAGGATATAAAGTTTTAAACATGGTAGTATCTCAACAGTATTTTTACAATTGTACATTAAGAAAAGACCAAAGCGGGGGGGGGGGGGGGGGGGGGGGGGGAACTGTCAGTTATCTTCAATATGCACAATCCTTTCTCTGTCCCTCTTTTCTGTATTTTAAATTTTCTGTAATAAATACAAATTTTATAATAAAAACCACTGAGCTACAAAGCAATGGAAGGGTAAAAGCTTAATTGAGATGCCGAATAAGCAGTAGTTATAAATGTGAGCCACACCAATTATATTTTTCTGCCTGATGTTTTAAAAATTTGCACAGCTGACGCATAAAATTTGATGGCAGATGAAAGTAAAGCTGGTTTTTTAATGTTAGCATATTACTATGAAGCAAGCAGGTGGGCATCTACATTTCTGCACAAAATCCACTAGCACACCTATAGTGGAAACCTTTAGGATGGGTAAGAAGACAGTAAGTTAAGGAAATAAGATTAAATAATAATTATGGGAAAACGAATTAAACTTTTGGGCCACCTGGGTGGTGCAATCGGTTAAGCATCCAACTGTTGACCTCGGCTCAGGTCATGATCTCACGGTTTGTGAGTTCAAGTCCCACGTTGGGCTCTGTGCTGATGGCGTGGAGCCTGCTTGGGATTCTCTCTCTGCCCCTCCCCCGTTCACATGCACTCGCTCTCTCTCTCGAAATAAATAAACTTTAAAAAATGGGTTTTTTTTTTAAGAATTAAACTTTCTAAACTCACGTAAAAATTAAGTGCCAACTGTGGTGCATATAGGGACTTATTTCCTACATTAACTTACTCTCAGAAAAGATTTAGTAGAGCACGTGTACCAGAACTACTATCTGTTAGGCACTTTTATTATCTCATTAAATCATATTAAATGATATCTGCAAGATAGGCATTATCTTCTTCTAACGAATGAGAAAACTAAGGGTAAGACGGATTCAAGAATTTGCCAAAGGTTGCGATGAATTCATGGGTTGAGGAAGTCTTGTCATTTTTCTCTGACACTAAAGCCCAAGAGACAAGGGTAGAGGAGTAGGGCCTGAATCCTGTCTCCAGTACCTAAATGCAAACAGTTGAAAACAGGATACAAACCTTGGCAACACCCAAGCCTCAAATTTGCCAAAAATATTTTTAAGTCTTGCATGCTAGAGGCAAAAACCCAACAAATGTGTACAGGATATCTTCTAACTTAAAAACAAAAACAAAAACAAAATCCATGAAATTCAGTGTGTATTTTATGCATGAACCTGAGAATTCTACTGTATAACTGCATATTTAAATACTGGAGTTTTAGAAGGGGTCCTTTATCTTGAGAATTCGTTTCCCAGCCTACTCAAGGAAGTTCTTGCATCTTGGCTACAGAGATGAAACAGACCCAGAAACTTGCAGGAACATGTGATCAGCTATCTTTTGTGCACAAGATCAGCCAAAGAGGACCACAAGTATGGGTATGACAGGCAGAGGACCTGTCATACCCAGGACCTCCCCAGGTCCAGCTTCATGGGTGGACAGCCTGTGCAGTGGCACCGGGCAGCCCCTGAGGTTCGTTTAATGCTTTTCTGTCACCATCTTAAAATTCCTCAGAACTTTATCTTTCAAATTGTATATGGTAAGTGAAGTCCACTGGGACAATCAAGCATTTGCCTGAAGAGAGCAGACAAGAGCTGCCATTCCTGTCTGCCCCCTTCATGGAGTTCAGACACCCCATGAGCACAGAACTCTGGTGCATGACTTCATCAAGACTCGAAGTGACTACTAAGAGTGTTATTACATCTCGGACTGAGTAAGCAGAGGCACTGACAGCCTCTGGAGGCGAGGCGATGCTTTCCATTCAAATCAGAACTTGACTGAAGTCCAGAGATAAGGCAATAGTGTTCTAAAAAACACAAATGGCCAAAGGACCCTATTTATCCTTCTTGCTAATGTCACTTCCCTCTACTAGCCAACCTCTTACATTGAACACGACGACATAGAAGGAAAGGAAAAGGTAGGGCAACTCACAATTCCTTTTCCTTTCAGTCCTTCCTGACTCATCTGTCAGCCAAAGATTGAAGTTGCAGGCAGAATGTGTGTATATCAAGGAGTGAAATACAAATAGTTAAGTTTGTTTCATGTAGGGTTTCTACTCTCCTGGTAAGAGAGAAGTACATATGCATGTATGAGCCACAAAATACAAACTGCGCAATTTTTGTTATTTCACGTGAGTTAAATGTTCTCAAATCTCATTTAAAACTGACACTACGCAACATAAAGACGTGCGATGCAATTTGTGCCAATAATTTAAATTTTTAATTTTTCTTTTCTTAGAATGACATTAAGTAGCAAGTAAAACACACCGTGACAAGTCAAGAGAGAGGCCATGGAAGAACGAAAAAAGCTTTACATCTTAGTACCTTTAATGGCATTTTTGTTCCTGCCTAATGAATAAAGGGCCCCACATTTTCTCATTGCATTTGGCCTCGAAAATTATGTGGCTGACCCTCCCTTACACCGGCACAGTTTTGCCTTGAAATTCCAGGAAAGAGACACATGTAAGAAAAGAAAAAAGCCATTTGGGGGTGCATCTGTAAGAAATGGATGGTTCTATTTAAGACAAAACTATTCCAGTCCTAATATTCTGTGCAATAGCAAACAGGATATGCAGATTCACAGTAGCAAGAGTTCACTGATTTGTTTTCTTAGCCATGCCTGTACAAATAGCCTTTGAGATTTTGAACGCAAAGGAGGAGTGCTTGATCATGGCAAGGGTCATTTAAAATTCATACCCTGCACTACAATGTGCAAGCCACCCCTTGCAGTCTAATGTCTTTTCTAAAGTTAATTAACAGGCCTGCTACTTCTCTTCCATTATCTTGGCCATTGATGAAGATGTTAAATGGATTGGTTCTTGGACTGACCTCTTGAAGATGAGTACCAGTGATGTCAACCCAAGCTAATGCAGCTTAGAAGTCCTTTTTAAGCACAACACTCTAATAATCTGAGCAATTACTTAACAGGAGTGTCTCTCCATTTGTAGACAGCATGTCATACAGAAAGGAAAAGTCTTCCTAAGTCAAGATAAATTACAACTGATGTCTTCCTCGGTTACCATTCCTCCTCTTCACCCACCCCCACACTATCTATTAAGCCCACCTGCTTTGTCTCGGAATGAAATTAGATCCATTTGCCCTAGCTCAGAAAGCAAACAAATGAGTCTCAATGGTCTGACTTGTTTCAGTCTTGATTATAATTTGAAAAATAGAGCTCAAGCAAGATATTTACCTTTGCAGAAGGGAGACTGTTGAGGAAGAGAGAAAAAGCTACATCACCTACTTCTGCACTTTCAATCCATGCTCCTGCCCCTTGGATTCTTTATGGTTTCCCTATAGGGTTTTTCTGTTCTTATTCTTCATTCAAATGTCCTCACCCATGGGAAGTTGGAACATTTGCATTGGCACCTAGGATAAAGGGATTCCATTTCCAAGATAGTTTGGAATATGATTATCTTTTATTCATATAAGAAAATACTCATTCTCTGACATGGCTTAAAGTATCAGGCACCTAGAACAAGGGAAATAATACATTCAGTTTCCTGTAGCTCACTTTGGCTTATTTTTTATGAAAAAAACTTTTTCAGGAAAACATGTGTTTACTGTAAATAAATTCTTGTGTTCTCTCCTTGGGAGATGAGTAGCATAGGATAGAAATCTCTAGGAGAAAGTAAAAGAATTCCTTTGTCCATACTCCTATAAACATGGTTGCTAATATTTATACAGCCATATCATCCTTTATATTTTTGCAAAATCTTACCTGCTCCCCAACACCACCCTTCCCTCCAAGCATTCTACCTTAAATAGATCTGACTTGCATTGAAAAAATTACCTACAAAAGAAAACAAGGAACATTTGTTTAATTATAAAATTGACAGGCAAGAACAACATGGACCCAGTGCTTGTTGATTTATTTTTAAATGTGTTATTTTATCATATCAGTCATAGATGATCTTGGGCATATGGTAACAATAACTAGTCATTTCTAGACCTGAAATATGAACTACTGGACAAAAATTTAATAAAAGACTTGCTTTCTGCCTTCCAAAGATTTTCACTATAAACATAAAGATATGATCTTTCCTTTGACTGTTATGAATAAGCTGAGAAAATGGCAGATTACTAAGATAGTTTCCACATATTCCCTGTAATAATGGCTCAAAATGAAATTAAACCTATCAACAGTTGCAGCATATAGTGGCCCTTTTCCCATCCACCAAAATCCCTAAACTTTTTCTTTAGTCAGGTCATCATTAATAGAACAATGTACAGGACAATATTTCAAACTGACAAATTACCTGATATGAATATCCTCTCTCTGTTCTAATATTCTGATGTGCTAGTGGATTTCCCTTCTGAGATATTAAAGAATTATTTGTATGCCCTCATCTTCTAAATCATGTTATGGGTTTTGTGCTTGCGCAGACATGTACAATTTCTAATTAAAAAAAAAAAAAGGCTAAGGGATCCCAGACCTCATCATTAATATTTATGCCTCTTCCTATAAACTAGAATTTATGATATAAAAAAATACCAAATTACTAATATCATTTTTTTGCAAAAAAAAGAAAGTCATCAATTTTTTTAACTTTTGAAAATTCAAATTCTTCAAGTATCTTAAATTATAGAAATGTGAAATGGATAGATTGAATGCAGTGACTAACAGCAGGTTCTGTGGCTCATGCCTTATAATAAACTCTAATGCATTTGATTTTTGTGTTTTTCTTTTTCCTTTGAGGGCACTATTACTTCCAAATTATTTCTTTTGATTTTTATTATCATAGAAAAATATATCATATTAAATACTAAAAATATTAAAGTTAGGTATGAAAATGTGGTCTAGACCAGCACCATCTCAAAGAGCTCATGCATTGATAGAAATATTCTGTATCAGTGCTGCTCAATGAAGCAGCCACTGTCCACTTGTGACTATTGAGCAATTGAAATGTGGCTGGGGTAGCTCAGTAACTGAGTTTCTAATTCTTTTAGTTTTGGTTAATTTGTATTTAAATAGCCTCCTGTGGCTGGAGGCTACCTCAGGAGATAGCACAAGTCTAGACCAATCGACCTTCAGATGGTTGGACCCCTCTGCAAAATCCCTCCTAAGCTTCTGTCTCCAAATAATCACTAATAACTATTCTGAATTTTATTTTGAATTTTATTTTGAATTTATATAATTCTAAAAACAAAGCTCAGATTTAATCATGCTAAAATGTCAGTGGTGTGTGTGTGTGTGTGTGTGTGTGTGTGTGTTGAAAGTTTTCTGTTTGCTCATATTTATATTTCACTTAATGAGAGCTATAGGAAGAATAAACAATGCCTAATCCTTGCCAAACAGCTTGGGAGACAAAAACATAAAAACACCCCCAAAAAGACAAAGCAAAATGTGATTGTGTATCTATGTCTGTAAATGCTACAAGACTTAGGAGGAGAAAGATCAGGAAGACGTTTCTCACTAACTGTAACCAATATGGCTCCTAAAGAGGATAAGAAGACACTTAAGTTTACACTATGGGCAAAATTAGTCATCTAATCTCTGGATAGGGGGCTGGTTTTCATTAAAAGAATAATTGCATGGCCATTTTAACAGCAATATATTATCAAGAAAAATTACACCAGTATCCAGGTGGTTAATTAACAGCAAATCATTAACTACTGAATATAACATTTAAAATGTTTATTGGTTAAATGATGATAACAGCATCATTTGAATTTAACTTTCAAGTATTACCATAAGGGTAAAAACATTTGAAAATGCTTTTGAAAGTAAACGTGTAATACAACTACAATGCACTGCTTTAGAGATTCAAACCCAGCAAGAAAATAGTGCAACATACAACAAAGTAAAAATATTTGGCTACTGGCTAAATTTTCAGAATGCTAGAGGAAAATAAATACAACTCAAAATAAAAATTTTCAAAGTTACCCTAGACAACAAAGTACACAACACTTCGTATGATCCACCAGACAAACACCACTTCCTCTAAACAATAAAAAAGCAGCCCAGGTATTAATGAAGATCTGGCAGCTTTTCTGTACAGGCTACTCAACAAGGCAGACAACCTTCAGAAAGAAGATACAAGCTGTCAGGTTCATCCAGCTATAATTGGAGTATATATTGACTTTGGTCAGTTAGCAAAGAGAATATCAGCTTACAAAGTGCTAGCTATGATGGAGATGTGATAACCGAAGATCATTGTTAAGATGTCTGCCACTTTCAGAAAGATTTGTCTTCAGAAGTTAATAAGAATTTTAAAGTGCTGCAACAATTGCATGTCAACATGAGCTATTTCTTGACTATTACACATAAATTTATAATATATTAATTTGTTTGAGCATATTCTTTCTGTCATTGAATTCAATTAAAATTGAATAATTGTAAACATATAAATCACTAGAGCCTAAAATAACTAATTTTCAAGTAAAAATAAACTAAGAAGTTAAGAAATTATTCACATTCAATCACACTTTGCCATGAAGTTTATTTTTCTGATGAAGTATTTTCAACAAATAAAAACCTAAACTGGGGTGCTGTAATAGAATCATTAATAGGTCCTTAACTCCATATAAAATGATTAATGCTTCTATTGTGTATATTATATATTGTTTGGGTTAAATATATCACTGTATTCAATTGATCTGCATTCCCTTAAATTAAAGCAAATTGTTTCACAAAGAAATACATATTTGAGAAATATATAGGACCATAAATAATGGATATATTTGGAAGCATGAAATTGATAATATCTTGGTTTGATAGACCCCCAGACTGAAACCAATTATAGTCAGTCCAGATAACCCACCTATTATCTTATAGAGTTTTGTTTCAAGCCTAAGCATTAAGAGAAAGAAAAAAAACTAATAAAATTATTTGCACTGAAGCAGTAAGATTTTGCACCATAATCTGAAATTCAACCTAAAATCTTGATCAGACTTAGTTAGCTGAAAGAGCATTCTTAAACCACTAATTTAGTAACAGGAAAACTGGGTTTAGAGATTGTGCTCTTTATACTCATTTAAATTCAAATATGATTTTTTTTTTTTAAGTAACCCAGAAAAAGGTACAGGAGGCTTGGCTGTCCTGATCACATAAGCAAAACGATCTTCAGTCCAGGACTGAAAAACCAACCCTTTCCTCTCAATCTACTTCCTAGTTTACAAAATGACATTTTATATACCAGAGTAAATGAGAAAATCCATTTCTGCCCCACTGAGTTGGACTATTGTCCTCACTAAGATTTCATGAAACGGGTTCAATAACACAATGCAATTACAATAAAATTTTTTGAATCATATTAACATGATCACCTTAGCTTCACATAGAAAATATTAAGAACGTTTACTTTTTTATTTTAAGCATTTTAGCTTGGTAAATCCTATCATGTTTGCCATTAAAATGCTCCTAATGCGAAAAGGTGCACACTACTTCTATACTTTACACTCCATGTGACTAGAGACTTGGCACTTGATGGCTCCAGGGGAATCACTAATGAGCTACAAAGCCTTTACACCTCTGGGTCAGGAATTTGGATTAGACCTAGGTTGGGAATGACAGAAAGTCGTTACCATCTCATGATAGTTCAATGGTTTATGTGAAGGGAATTCACTGTTTCAGGCCACTTTCTAATGAACAAGCATCCACCTCACAAAAAGTCACCACTGCTTTTGACAGTAATTGGCAGAGAACTGGAGAATGAAAAATTCAACCAAGAATTGTGTTCCCTCCATGCTATGATGACCATATCCAAGTTAGGAATCCTTTTAATGGAAAAAGATACAATGTTCTCTGCAGGTATGTCTATGAAAAGTATGGTTGGAAGAGAGAGAGGGAAGGAGAAAAATTGAAGGGAACGAGAGAGCCATTCAGAAGAAGTGAGTAAATCAAAATGCAGTAAGACTATTCATCAAAAGCTTTACTTATACAACAAAGGTATTTAATTCAGAAAAGGCATACATCTGTTAATCCGTTTCTCTCCTGGTAAGAAGGCAATAAAATGTAAAAATGTTTTCCTGAGGCCTCTCGACTGGGGAATCAAAAAGATGATGAAAGCCTTGAAATAGTGTTCCCTTAGGAGAAAGTTGTCACTACAGAGTACTACTATCCTCTTCGGGAAGCCATATTGATTAGAGTTAGTGAAAGAAACTGTGCCAATCTTTCTTCTTCTAAGTCTTTTAGCACTCACAAACATAGATATTGGTCTGTATCATATATTGCTATCATATATGAATATATGAATTGCTATCATATCAGAATCGCTTTTGTAAGTGTCTCAAGCTGTGTGGCAAGGGACAGGCATTGTTTATTCTTCTAATAGCCCCCATTATGTGAAATATAAATATGAGCAAATGAAAATTTTCCATAAACACATACACACATGCACACACATACACACATATGCCACTGACATTTCAGTGTAATCAAATTTGGGCTTTGTTTTGCTTTAGAATTATATAATGAAATTCAAAGTAAAATTCAGAATAGCTATTAGTGATCATTTGGAGACCGAAGCTTAGGAGGGATTTTGCGGATTGGTCCCAATCATCTGAAGGTCAATTGGTCTAGATCTGTGCTATCTCCTATGGTAGCTCCTAGCCACAGGAGGCCATTTAGATACAAATTAATTAAAACTAAATAAAATCAGAAATTCAGTTCTAATTCTACAGTGGTTGTACCAGCCACATTTCAATTGTTCAATAGCCACATGTGGACAGTGGCTGCCTCATTGGGCAGCATTTATGTAGAGCATTTCTATCAATGCTGAAACCTCTGTTGGACGATGCTGGTCTAGATCACATTTTCATCCTTAGGGAAAACAGTAATTTTAAAATGGCATATCACTTTAAGATGCTTTAAAGATGCATGCAACACAAAACCTTACTCAAACAAACTTAAAGGATAAGGTTTGATTTTCATAAGTGCAAATTGAGAGGTAGGCTAGACCTCACGATAGCTTTAATCTAGTACATAAATTCTATTTCTCTGGGATTGCCTTCACTCTTCCTTCCAGTGAACTGATTTCATGTTCCACATAACTTCCTTCATGTCAGAAAAATGGATGTGGCAATTTCCATTTCTATTTTCACACATCCTGAAATTTAAAGGAAGGGAGATCTCTCTGATATCTTCTAGGTCAGGAAACTTTGTTCTTTGAATCTCCAAACTAACCCTTTCCCCTTATATTTCATTGGCCAAATTGGGTTCCATGTGCCTTCCTCAATAAGACACTGACTTAGGCTACTTGGCTTAGGCCTAATTCCTGAACAGTGACTGTGAAAAAAGTTAGAAAGATGAATTTTAGACCAACCAGAACCTACTCTCTGGAGTCAGGGCATGGCCATCTTCCCCTGAAGCACTTGGACAACATGGCAGAAGATTGGGGGGGGGTGGGCGGGGTGGTATCCTTATTAGAAAGGTAGGATGATAATGAATGCTGGGTAGGCAAGTAAGAGTGGCTACTGTAGGCAGACCAAAATGTTTGTCTTGTATTATAATTTTTATACATTTCCTAAGAATTCCTTTGAAATATGACAATTTAGAAGTCAGTATTCCCACCCACTTGCCCCAAAACACCCAAGCATAAAAATAAACAGCAGAAACATCTCTATTTTTAAATTATATAGACTCTGACATATGAGTGGGTAGAAAAAAGTGAAGCAAGTGACAAGGGTTGTGCTACCATGGAAGATAATTAAACTATAATATAAAAAGAAATATCTTCTAATGTGGGGGAGAGGGTAGAGAGAAGAATCCAAATTAACATATCTAAGAAAAGTGTTCTGTCCTAAGGCAGATCTTTATCAATTCTCCCAACCATAATCCAATTTTTGTGCTCCAGAGTTAAAAAAGAGAGAGAGATTAAGTAAGTCCTAGAGATGGTCAGTGGCAGAGCCAGAACTCAAACCAGATCTGTCTGGTCAAAAGTTCATTCTAGATCCCTTCACCAAAAGCCAGTGTATCTGAACCAAAGCCTATTTGCCACATATTTCCCATTAAATCTCCATGTCAACACTTACTGAGGAGCAAGTCATGGCGAGCACAGCACTGTGCTAGTGCTGGATGGAGAGACAAGATACAAGTTTAAAATACATATACCGGGGCGCCTGGGTGGCTCAGTCGGTTAAGCGTCCGACTTCAGCTCAGGTCACGATCTCACAGTCCGTGAGTTCGAGCCCTGCGTCCGGCTCTGGGCCGATGGCTCAGAGCCTGGAGCCTGCTTCCGATTCTGTGTCTCCCTCTCTCTCTGCCCCTCCCCTGTTCACGCTCTGTCTCTCTCTGTCTCAAAAATAAACGTTAAAAAAAATTTTTTTTGATAAAATACATATACCAATGCATGAAAGCATATGCTAAGAGCTCAGTCAGTAATTCAGACAAGGAGCTCCATGAGAGTGCAGAGATGGGGAGAAAGGAAAAGGGGAAACCAGTAACTATAGTCCCAAAACAAAACTAAAGGAAAGGACATTAGACATTATGGATCCTGGTGAATGCTGGGCATAGTGAAAGCTTCAGCCATCTGAATCTGAAGAGAAGCAACATGAAAAGTTTTCAGAAGAAGAATACTAATTTTGTATTTATAAAACGCCTTATAAATTTTAAAATAGTTTCACAACCATAAATTCTAATGACACTACCATATAACATATCAGATATTCTACATGTACTATCTCAATCTTAACTGTAGCTGGTTTTAATTAATTTGATGATCTGACCATAGTCACACAGCAAAGGAGCAGAGAGGGAACTCAAACCCAGATCTGTCAACTGTAAACACTGTGCTTTTCTCATCTTTGTGATTTCTGTTATTTTACTTTCAAATTGATATTCAAAGATAGGCTGTGACACTTTATAATATTTCAACTGAGTTGAATTAAGAGTCATACAGGAGAGGGGTGCCTAGATGGCTCAGTCTGTTAAGCATCCGACTTTGGCTCAGGTCATGATCTCACAGCTCGTGGGTTTGAGCCCCACATTGGGCTCTGTGCTGACAGCTCGGAGCCTGCTTAGGATTCAGTGTCCTCCTCTCTCTCTGCCCCTCCCCCACTCATGGTGTGCGCGCTCTCTCTCTCTCTCTCAAAAATAAAATAAAAACATTAAAAAAAATTTAAGTCATACAGGAGAGAGATGGATAATTGGAGAGAACATATTCAAAATATGTATATGTAGGAAATGGAAAAATAATTTTTGTTTTTGTAACTTACAGGCAGTCAAGGTAGACTGTAGATTCCTGGGTGATGAAGATGCCAAAAAATCAACACTGATCCTCAATGGGAATTCCAGAATCCCTCTGGAGAGGATGGAGGACATATGTTTATCACTGCTTATGATTGACCTTCCTCCACCCAAAGTAAGAGTCATCCAAGTAAGTGGATACATTACCCCATAAGAAAACGTAGATTAACAAGTATGGAATTTTACTAGGGTTCCAGAGGCACAGGATTAAATCTTAAAAGATAGGAGAAAGAGGAAAAAAATATTCAGAAATATATATTGCATCTGTAAGTCAGGTCACCTAAGACAGCCTAAGAAAGCAAGGTCTGAGCAGACAGAGACTTATGGTACACACCAGAACCTTCTCCACTGTGATGTAGTAGTATACATCAGCCCTAATATTGTGGCTTGTATTTCTCCTATATATGCGTCCTGGAGCAACCAGGTTCTTACAAACAAAAATAAAACTGAAGGAAGACACTAATAGCAAGCCCCTTGTGAACAGTGTTTTGTTGGTTATACCATCACAGTTGATAGTTCTCACCCTTAAAACCAAAACTACCAGTGTAAGTCTTTGCATGTTAGCAGGGAACTGAAAGCAAGAAACACAAAGAAGAGAGGCTCAACCTAGAATCGCCCTTTCAAAAACAAGAGCAAACAAAATCAAAATCTCCAAAAATAAATATGCTAATGCCAAAGTCCAGCAGGATATTATTTTAAGTATTACTTTAAATACATTTATTGATTGTTATTAAAATTATTTCATTCATAAAAAAATCAGAAAATACATAAAGATACATAAGATACATGTATCTTATGTATACATAAATATATATATATGTATATATATATATATACTATATGGTGTACGTATAATATATGTTTATAAAATATATACACATAAAGATAACCATTGTTAATATTTTTATTGCATACTGTTCTAGGGATTTTGGAATATTCTGAGACTATATATATGTAAAATTATAGATTTATATCATAATTTATAATGAGTGACCAAAAAGAGCTCGCCTTCCTAAATATGTTTGGGAATCACTAGAGGAAATTGTCTTAACTAGAGTGAAAGTCAGGTGCAAGTTCCATTTGTCATAAATGTTAAAAATATACTATTTGAATTTTAGGACAATGTAAAGGAACACATGAATGACAGGAAGGGCAAAAATCAAAGATCTATAAGAAAAAAAGAATGTAGTGAAAATGTCTTTGTATTTACAAGCTAAACTGCAAAATTGTTATCACTAATCTGATTAATACCTTTTAATCTGATAACAAATATAAAGCCTCTTAAGGTCATATTTTAATTTTTAGGATTTTATATTTAAGAACATTAATAAAATCAATTTTCTTTTAAAATGGAAAGTATAGTCCTATCCTAGTGCTGTGAGGTCAATTATAAATGCTAAAGTAATACTTTCTCTCCTCTAGAATCCTATGTGCTTACTTTTATTTTCTATCTGGCTAGTTTTCACTTAATCACTGCCAAACGATATATCTTCAATGTCTAAATTTTGAGATTTTAATAAAAGTTAATTAACCACATTGAATTGAAAACATAAAACAGGACTGCTTTCTCCAAAATCCTTGTTTCGTCTCTTCGACATACCTGCAGAGTTCTTAAAGGCATGGACATTTCTTACCCTTTGTGCCCAAGTTAGGTAAAATAAGTCCAGAAAGGACAGGTACTCTCTAGCATGTACACAAAGCCATATCATACATATGTTTCATCTTTGTTGTCAATTTTACTCAAAGATTTTTTTAGGGGCCTAGATAAGCATTCCTTAGTAAGAATTTTAAAATGTATTTACATCGTTTAAAGTCCAGTGAAAAAAATCACATGCAAAAATTTAAAACAGAAAAGTTTCCCTAGAACCCTTACGATAAGAGGTTTTATACTCTGCATTTGAGATTTTGGGCAGAAAGGTTTGAGGAGCAATGTCTTGCAATTGGCAAAAAGTACCTTGCACATACATAATGGAGGTTCAGCAAGTAATTATGTTGATTTGAGTTGCCATTAGATGTAACTTGGAAATATTAGAAAGTTTACTTTTGACACATTACAATATATCAGAGGGAAGGGAGAGGAGAAAATAGAAAAATTAATAATAAATTCTGTTAAATGACTTCTAAACACCTCTCACAAGGCAATTGGAATTCTTTGAAAAACACTGAATTCTCCAATGGCTGCATTAGTGCTAACTGATTTCTCAACTGCCTGTGGAATAAAATCCAAATTCCTTAGCCCGCCATGCATCCAGAATCTCAACACTTCCTGAGAGTCCCACTTTGTTTCCACTTTACTCCGTTTCAAGCCAAATTGCATTCCTCCCAGATGTCCATACACATCCAAAATTTCCCTGTCTTCAGCCAGTCTATTCCCTCTAACTTGAATGCCTTTCCCTATTCTGCCATTATTGTTTTCTAAGCGTGGCCAGAAAGCCTTTCATGATCTTTTACCCTAGGAAGCTATGACTCCTTCTGATCTGAATAAGAAATTTATATATTCCTCTTTCATTTGATTTATTTTCTGCCTTATGTTAGATGTACCTATGTGTCTTACTTTTCCTATTAAATTATAAACTCTTTGAGGGAAGGTAAAATATTTGTGTAAATTCCTAATAAGTAATGAATTAATATATTTAAATCGTTTCAAAAAAGCCAGAAATATCATTAATTTAACTTGTTTTAATTTTATCCTTCAAACATATTTAAGGATCAATCCCTATTATCTCCTATAACAATTGTTTCATTGACTGGAGAAAGCAAAAAGGGAGGGAAACACCCTTTAATAAAATCTGCAAAGATCCTATCTGTTCAAAGTCTGTACTAGGAACGTACTGCCAAGTTCCTTTCGGATTCTGTCAGCAGGCTTTCAACCATTTTAATTTAAATGAATCATCCAAAAAATCTCTGGCATTTAATACACCCACTTCTCAGAGATATGAAATTCAGTTTTTCTTTATGTCATTTAACTGATGGTGACAGATAATGTCAAAAATTTACTGATTAATAGCTGTTTCTGATTTAGTGGAAATAACCAAAACAAAAGTTGGATAATTTTTTTTTTTACAGAGACGTTTCAGTCTAAGTGCAGAAACAGACTCAGTAGGTTACAGTTACATGCCCTTCTCAGGACTGCCTAGAACCACCATGGACTTTAAAATGCACTTTGAACTGCTTTAAGTGAGGGAACCATGACAGAAAAATATGTATTTGTCATTCTCTCAATCATACGCAAACATGAGGCATATTTGTTGTTTCAGAAAAGATTGGAGGCATCTGAGAAAAAAACATAAAAATAAAAAATAGCAATGGCACCACCAGGACATGTTTTTGAACACAGAGATTGCCAACAGGAAAATCTTACAGGAAAAAGGTCATGCAGCTTAAGCTTTGGAAACTAACTGAATACTGAGAAATCTACAGAACTTATTTTATGAAATCTTATTTCTTCCATCCATTGAAGTGGGTATAATGTACTTTAAAAACAAATGGACTTGAATATGTGTCATTTCTATAGCTTTCTTTTTATTCCCTGCTTTACTGAGATACAACCAAGGAGCTCCTTTTGGAGTTACTTCCTGAGCTTCTAGGTAACTCTAAAAGGAACATCTTAGTCTGACTGGTTTAGATCCACACAAAACTGTTTTTTGTTGGATATAGCTCTTTGAATTCCTTGTTCTCCTTAATTGGAAATTATCATTTTCAAGGACCCTTGACTCTAGTCTTTCCTCCTCAGAATTTTTCTGCTACTTCATTCTTATCTATCACTCATAATACGCAAAAGTATTTCTGTTGCACAAGAGCAAATAAGTAAGATTCTTTAGCAAAAAAAAAATAATAATAACAAATTCCATTAACTTACTCTACTTCCAATAACATCCAATTAAGAATTTAAAATAATAATATATCTTTTAGAGCTGGAAATTCCAAGTAAGGTGAATTACACTGAAATATGCCCAATAGCAAAAATACTATTAACAACTTCAGAGAGTAACTGAATATCTATCTATTATCAAGCAGTACCTTTTGCTAAATTCTTTTTTTTTCCTTTTTCTCAAAGTCAACTTTATTTGAGATATAATTGTATACAATACTTTTAAATGTAGTTTGATGAGTTTTGACAAATGCACGCAGTCATGTAAACACCACCACAATCAAGAATCAGAATATTTCCATCATCTAGAAAAGTTCTTTTATTTCTCTTCAGGGATGATCACTCCCATGACCCCAGCTCCAGGCAACCACTGATTGTTGTTTTCTGTCCCTATAGGTCTGCCCTTTCTAGTATATTATATAAATGAAATCTTACAGTATTTACTCACATGGCACAATACTTTTGAAATTCATCCATGAGTAAGCAGGTATTTGTAGTCTATTCCTTTTTACTCCTAAATAGCATTCCATTGTATGAACATAACACTATTTATTTATAAATTCATCATTTGAAGGACATTAGGCTTATTTTCATTTTGAGGTTGTAATGAATAAAGCTTCTATGAACATTTGAGTACAAATAGGCCTTTGTGTGGACTTATTTGTATTTTTTGTTGTTGTTAAATAATTAGAAGTGGGATTGCAAAATCACATGATGTCTGTTTATTTTAAAAATGCCTAAACTATTTTCCATAGTGGCTATATTATTTTGTATTCCCATCAGCAATGTGTAAGGATTCCCAGTTGTACCACAACCCCATTATCACTTGCTATTGTCAACCTTTTTGATTTTTGTCACAATAGTGGGTCTATAGTGGTATCTCAATATGATTTTAACTTGTATTTCCCTACTCACTAATGATGTTGAACATTTTTCATATGTCTACTTGGTGAAATGTCTATTTAAAACCTCTGTCCATTTTTAAAACTGGACTGTTTGTCTTCTTATTACTATAAAAGTTTTTTATAAACTCTAGCACAAGTCCTTTATCAAATATGGGTTATGACTTTGCTGAATATTATAGCACGTATCCCATTGAATGCTTATCCAATGATGACACAGGTCAAATTAGATAAGGACTGTTTCACTCAAGATCAAATTTCCTAAGAACTGTACCACCCAAAGGTCAATTTCCTCTAAGACTGTATCACCCAGTGATCAACTTCCAAAAGACTGTACCATGCAAAAGTCAAATTCCATGAAGGTATACCATGAGAACGACACCATTCAATGTCTTCAGGAGAGAGTAGTTCCCATTTACCATATTCTGAAATCAATTGCTTTGTGTTTATATCCAAGATGATCCAATTCTGTCATTCTCATCAAGTCATGTCTTGAGACATGACCTTGAGAACAAAAATGCTTTGAATTTACACTGATGGCAACTTTACAAAATACTTTGCTTTACACTATCAAATTTATATTTTAAAGATTCCATAAACCTCATTAACTCCAGTTTCTCCTTTCCATGCCCACATTCATTATGGGCCACCTGGCAATATTAATTTGTATTTGTATATTTCATTGCATATGTTCTGATGTCATTTTTTTTTCCTGCTTGTTAGTAGTGTCTCTCCCCTAAGTTAAGAATCACTCTCTCTGTTCTGTCTGGAGTACATTGCTCAGTATTTAGCTGGGTTTCAGTCAGGCTCCAAGGAAGAAACAGATTTCACACTCAAAGGTTATAATAAACGATCTATTTACAAAACTGTAGGCAGGCATAAGGGAAACCAGCAAGCCATAGGTGTTATTAGTCCTAGGTCTGAAGAAAAATGGAAAGGGAGAAGTTGCTGAAACCTGAATAGAGTAACTCTAGCTACGGGAGCAGTGGTCTGTTGTGGATAGATTCCAACAACCTTATGGCGATATGGCAGGAAACAAATCAGGAAGAAAAAATACCCAATCTTATTCTCCTTCAGCCCTCCAATCTCCTGATGGTGACTGCAACTGGGTAACCCAACAGGCAGCCAGAAAGCAGGAGATCCTGTTGATGTACTTCATAGAGGTCAGCCTCCCAGGATACAGAACAAAAGACAGAAGAGGGGAGAGGGGATCTGGATGGGCCACAGAAATGATTAAACATAGAAGGTATTAAATGTGCTCAACTCATTGAATAGACTCCAGGTAGAACTCTGGATCTATACAGGAAATAAAATATAAAATAATGAAAATTATTAGTGTCCCCATGAAGAAATGACTCTTATTAAGTCAGATGTTCAACAGGTTATGTTTGGATATACAGTCATTCTGTATCACAGAAATAGGACATATATTTAGGGTTTTTGTTTTATAACCAACTAAAATATTAAATTAAATTCATAAATGGGGGGGGTGTTGAGGGAAAAAGGATGAAGGAAAGTAACATGGCCTTATTTTTATTCCCTTACCTATCAACATCTGGAAAGATACTACTGCTGTCACTCTTGAACCACTTATGCTATCCTAAAAATTACATAAATGTTCTCTAATATTTTTGATTTCATAAAAATATTAGTTTACTTCCTTAATCTTGAGCATGATTCTTTACGTGGCTCTCAGAAAAGTATTTCAAAAATGGCACGGAATTAGGTATTTGGTAGATCTAGGTTAATATCATGGCACTATCTCTACTTATGGTATGACCTTTGGCAAAATATTTAACTTCTTTAAGCAAAAATTTCCTCATCTGGAAAAAAAAAAAGGAAAGAAATAGTAATTACTATTCATCAGGACTGGGGTAGAGTTTAAGTAATGTGTGAAGAATTTCTCATCACTATATCTGGAACATTCAGTCCCTCTATAAATATTAGCCTTCCTCTAATTTTTACTTGGGGGGGGGGGTGGATATCTTTGTATCCTAAAAAAAGCACTACAGATGCCACCAGTATACCTCGTAAGTGGGAAACTCAAAGTTAGTCTTAGTAACAAAAATTATAATTTTATCACAAATATCAGCGCATCAAGTACCTAGGATTTCAAACATAGCTTAACAAAATAATGTACAATTATTTATTATGAGTCCCAAAAGCAAGATCATGTGGAATATTTTTTGTTCTATTTGAGAAAACTATTTAAATAAACGTTTGCATATACATTTACTTAATTTAAATTTGTTATTTGTTACTTCTGTGAGTGCTACAGAATTTAACTTTCGTCACTTATTATTTGTGCAAGTAGTACTGGAAATTGGAAAGTGATAACCTTTTCATTTTATCTATTAGTTATATTTAGTATCTACTACTACAGGGTAACTGTGTTATCTAATATTGGAAAATACAAAAGCGAATAATATTTTGACACATGGATGCTACTGCTCTCTAGGACTGGTTATATATACTTATCTAGCAAAGACATAGAACATTCTGTGAAACATCAGAGTGTACTATTAGCATGACAGTTACACATTTAAAATTATTATGGTACTGTAAGTGTTAAGCCTATGAGTGTTCAATCTTCTGCTCACTCAGGATAAAAACTAGCCTCTACTAGGTTTCCTGCCCCTCAGGAAGAAGTAGATCGGTACAATTGGTGGGGACACTATGACAGGAAGGACTCTGCTGTGCTTTAGAACTGAAATATATAAATAAATGATACCAAAAAAATCACAGCAGAAAAATTACTATGGAAAATTTCAAAGTAACCAAATGAAAGAGGTGGGAGGACGTTACATTTCTGACAATGAATAAAACATCCCACCTGCTAATTTCCCCAAATGAAATTATATCCAAACCACCAGTTTCAATTTTAAACAGTAATAGGTGCCATTTATTGAGGAAAAAGCTTTATATACATTGTGTCATTCAATCTTCAACATAACCCTATGAGGTATATATTATGATTTCTATTTTATAAATGAAATGATTGAAAGTCAGAGGCATTAACAATATTTCTAAAGGCATACACTCATAAGAAAAAAAGATTAAACCCATGTTTTTCGTAAAACAAAGCCTGCACTCCTAGCCATGAATCCAGGTGGTCAATTTCGTTGAGTGCTTCTTAAGACAGAAAACTTCACAGGACAGAAACAGCCAATTAATAAACCATGGGAATTTTGTATCATTGATAAATTCCAAAAAAGTACAACAATGATAAAAAGACTATGACAGCAAGGTATATTGTTGTCTTTTATGCTTCTTTATGGCAATATTTGTATTACTCCATATTTTAAATTGTCTTCAAAATTAAGAGTATAACAAAACACCAGATTAGAAAATAGAACCACATTCAATACATCAGAGCACTTCACAAATGGCAGTTAGAACTTCTGAAAATCTGCCTCTCTGTAAAAGCAATGAGGAAGAATAGTAGAAAACTTATGAAAACCAACTTTTTTCAGAACTCTGAAATTAAGACTTGCCATAGTCCAGTGAGTGGACTATGTTTTTCCAAGAAAAACAGCTGAGGGGCACCTGAGTGGCTCAGTCGGTTACGTGTCCGACTTCAGCTCAGGTCGTGATCTCGCAGTTTGTGAGTTCGAGCCCTGAGTCGGACTCTGTGCTGACAGCCCGGAGCCTGGAGCCTGCTTCAGATTCTGTGTCTCCCTCTCTCTCTGCCCCTCCCATGCTCACTCTCTGTATCTCTCTGTTTCTCAATATTTAATAAATGTGAAAAAATAAATAAATAAAAAGAAAAACAGCTGAAATTTTATTTTAAAAAGCACATTTTGTGGCATTTTAACTTGCTCTCAACCCACCTTCTCTTCCAGGCCTTGCAGTAGGCTTGAAAGCCAACAGCTTCACAATGATGGTAACTGTGAAACCCTTGAGCTTAGCAACCACTGAGAGGGCAAAATGGGTTTAGGACTTCCCCCAAAGCCCAGAGAATGTTACTATTTGACCTATTTAATAGCAACCTGAAAAGCACCATTCTCAAGATTTGTCTTTATTTAACCTGATGCAGAGGGCACTCTGTGCAAATTGACCTATCCCTGAGGCATTTGTTGAAAATAATCAACAATGTTTAATGTCACTTAATGTGGCAATTGTTTAATGTAGTAGTTTCCTGAGGCAGTATTATCAGTTACAGCTAATAAGAGGACGACCAAAAAAAGCTTAAAGGAAAAACTGGGGAATGAAGTGTCCAAAGGGGGCTTTGAAACACTCTGACGTATTATTGGAAAGTACAATGAATGCCACATGCATGTGCAGGATTATGTGCATATCCAGGAAGACCTAAGAACATACTTATCTCTCACCTCTGGTTGACCTTGAGGCTCTGGACCATCAGAAAGTTAAAGCTAAGGCAGAGTTATAAGCTGCCTGTAAGAACATTCAAGACATGCCCAACACACACAGAGCCCCTCACCAAAGGCTGGGAGACGCATCCATATAAGGCATTTTAATAAATCTCTGTCCAATCACGAGCTGACCAGTAGGCTAACCAAGTGGAGTCATCAGTGGTCAGACACAACAAAGAACACAGACTTTACATTATTCCAGGAAAGTCACAAACAAAACAATGGCAACAAATAGCAACAAGAAACCCCAAAGGTAGGGGGAATCTAATATCCAAAATTGCCACATTATATTATTTTAAATGTCCACTTTCCAACAAAAAAAAGTATAAGACACTCAAAGAAACAGGGAAATATGGCCAATACACCTGAGGGAAAAGCAATTAATATAAACTGTCCTTGGGAAGCCCAGATTATGAACTTATTAGATAAAGAATTTAAATTGGCTATTATAACTACGTTAAAAGAATTTTTAGCCATATCTAAAGAATTAAAGAAAATTGTTAGAAAAATGTCCCTACCTCACACCACATACAAAAATTAACGCAATATAGATCACAGGCCTAAATTTAAGAACTAAAACTATAAAACTCTTAGAAAAAACACTTAGGACTAACTCTTTGTGATCTTGGGATCAGGCGATATTTTCTGAGACAAAATATCAAAAACATAAGAGACCAAAGAAAAATAGATAAGTGGACTTCATGAATACTCAAAATGTTTTGCTCAAAAGAATACCTCAAGAAGGTGAAAATACAACCCACAGAATGGGAGCTATATGCAAATCATATATATATAACAAGGGATTTGTATCTAGACCATATAAACATCACAACTCAATGATAAAAAGACAAAAACCCAATTTAAGAACTGGCAAGGATCCAGATAGACATTTCTTCAAAGGAGATATAAAAAAGTCTAACAGGCACATTAAAAGATCTTCAATAAAATCAGTTATCAGACAAATGCAAATTAAAACCATAACGAGGCACCACTTCATAACCATTAGAATGGCTACAATCAAAAAGATGTATAATAGCAAGCATTGGCAAGCATGTGTTGAAATTGGAAGCCACACACATACCTTGCAGGAATGCAAAATTATAGCCACTTTGTAAAACAGTTTGGTAGTTCCTCAAAATTAAACATAGAGTTATCTATATGGACCAACAATTCCTCTCCTAGGCATGTCACCAAGAGAATTGAAAACAGATATATGTCCACACAAAAGCTTGTACATGAATATTTACAGCAGCATTATTCAAGACAGTCAAAAGTTTGAAATACCTCAAACATCCATCAACTGATGAAAGGATAAACAAATGTGGTATACCCAGGTAACTGAATATTATTCAACCATAAAAGGAATAAAGTACTGATACATGGCACAACACAGATGAATCTTCAAAACATTATGGTAAGCATAAGAAGCCAGACATAAAAGACTATACACTGTATGATTCCTTTTATATGAAATTTTCAAAATAGATTAATCTATCAAAACAGAAAGTAAATCCCTTGTGGCTGAGGGGAGGGAGGAATGGAAAGTGTTTGCCAATATATAGCATTTCTTTTTGAGGTGACAAAATATGAAAACTTCTGGAATTAGATAGTGATGATGATTGCACCACTTTTTGAGTCTACTAAAAATCACTGATTATACAGTTTAAATAGGTGAGTGGTATGCTATATGAATGATATTTCTAAAATGTTGCTATTTTTTTTAAGTATAAAATGCATTCTGGTTGGCCGTGGCCTTGGATCTTGGCAGATGGCAGATTGGGGCCCCGGGATTCTAAGCCAGGAGCCTGCCTGGCTGCTCTGGGCCCTTTGGGCTCTAAGAAGGGTATAGTTTGGGGGCCCACCTATGTGCAGTTCACTCTGGTGCACAGCATTTGATCCAGAGCATGTTCCCTGCACCCAGCCAGGCTGCTAGGGTGAAACACCATTGCACTGTGACTCTTGACACAGAAGGAGTCCAGAGGATTGGGGACTGCATGATGAATTGGGTGTGAGCCAAACTCCTTACGGACGCTTCTGGAGAAAGGAGCCTTTGGCACCGAGGCACCAGGTGTTTTTCATCCCATGACTTCCCTACTGCCTTATAGATCTCCCTAGATTCCACCCCTGGGGCTTCCACTGGGAAGTATGGTTGTGGCGGCCTCTCCTTGGGCCAGATTCTGCTATTTTCTGAGCCACCCTTGACACGCAGCGCAAGCCAGCCCATCCTTTCCCTGCCCTACCGTCAGGACCTGTACTTACTCCCCCACATACAGGAAGTCACATACCATACCCTGTGGGCTCCAACTGCACCCTGTTTGCCTTCCTGGGGAACCCCAGACTCCACCCACCGTGACTTGGCCCCTGCCGTGTCCCTGAGCATCCTAGGTGGTGTGCAAAGGAGAAAATATTTCCTGACTGGGAGGGATGGGGGGTGCATTGGGTTAAGGAGCCAGCTCCCCCATCACAGGGTGCTAATGAATGGGTTGGGTCAGAAACAGACAGTAGTGCCCTGAGGCTGCTCTCCAGGGAAAACGCTGGTGAACAGAGATGCTCTCCTAGGATGAAATGCAGACTCCTCGCAGCTGCCAGGAGAAACATCTAGCCCTAAGGATGTGCGTGAGTACCTAGGGTTTTTGCATTTCTCTGTGAGAGTGTTTCTTTTTTTATTCCCCCTACTGCTGAGAGGTGCACTAATTTGAGCATTTTGTTCCTTACCAGAGCAGTGTCCAGATGGGGTGCCCAAGGTGCCTTAGGGACCCACTGTAGACTGTGAACTAGTCAGCAGATCTTGGGAGTAAGGGCTGTTTTTTCCCCTTGGGTTCAAATTGTGCTCTGAAGGCTTCAGTGGGATTCCATTTCATTCACTGGGATAGCCGCCCAGGTGTAGTTGTGATAGTGTCTACTCTCTTGTACTTCAGACATCAAGCTGTTGTATTGGAAGGCTGGTGTGTGTCAGTGAGAGGTCTGCACCTGGGGACTATGGAGGCTGTGGTGAGCCCTTCTCTCATGAGTGGGGATGGAGTACTGCCAATCCCCTATGGCCCTAGATCTGTGCATGCCCAAGTGTGAGAGGCCCAGCTCCTTTAGCTATCAGAGACCCTAGGCAGGTGAAGGTGATGTGGCCTGTGATTTGCACGGAGGTAGAGGTAAGTGGTCTTTGGAGGGAACTGTACTCACGTCAGCAGGAAAAGGAGAAACAGGCAGCCAAATCTGACAGCACAGGGTATTATCAGGTGGGTTCCCACGCAGGTCGTCTGCTGGCCTGACGCACCTTATTTTCTGATTTCAGACTGGAATGGCGCGTTCAGGTTGCTGCGGCCTTGGACTTTATTAGACGTAAGATTGGGGCCCCAGGGCTTCACGCCAGAAGCCCTGTAGCAGCCCGGGGCTGGCAGGGCTCTAGAAAGGCTACAGCTTTGTGGCCCGCGCAGGCGCAGTTCATTCTCCTTGCCTGGTTTGGGAAGGTCCCTCCTCTGCAACGCATTTGGGACAGAGCTACTGAGTGTGTGTGAGTGTGTTTTTATGAACCTTGCATAAAATCCAAAAGAGCTAAGAAATCAAAAACCTCAAAAGTAACCAAAAATCATGTAAAAGAGTAGTTCCCCAAAGGTGAGTTTTTCCTTAGAAACCCGAAAAAAAATCATAATCATAAATATGATCATGTTTATGCTTATGATCATAAACATGATCTCTCCCAGTGAGAGCTAGGTGGAAAAGTGGACCGTGAGAAGGAGGCAGATTCATTCATTACCTAGTTCTATACCAGAGAGAAAACAGAGTAAGTCCTAAGACAAGTGAAATAACAGCCATCACAAAGACGAAGAGCCTCCTCATAAAAAAGAAAAATCCATCCTACAAAAATGCCACCCAGTCATAAGACTCAATCCCTATTTCTACAAAACCATAAACTTGATTTGGGCTCAGGTGATGATCCCAGGGTCACAGGATATAGCACTGTGTGGAACTCTGTGCTGAGCCTGGAACCTGCTAAAGACTCTCTCACTCCCTCTGCCCCCTCTCCCACTCATGTGCTCTCTCTCTCTCTCTCAAATACAAAACAAACAAACAAACAAACAAACAAACAAAACTTAAGTAAAAAAATAAATGATAAGCAACAATAAAAAAGAATAATTGAAACTTTCAAATTGTACCTGCTAAAATAAATATGTAATAAAATAGCTGAATAACAGAATATCAATGTACTTAATTATATAGATTTAAAATATAAAAAGCAATCTGTATTAGAAATTCAAGAAGGTAGTTTCTATTTCAGGGAGTATGAAGCAACAGATAGCTTGAAGGACTTCCCACTACAAAACATTTAGATCCAGGGTAATTTTAAAAAAACTTTTTTTTTTTAAATGTTTGCAGGGTAATCGTTTTAATGTTTTGTTGATCTTTCAGGAAATTAAGGAAAACTCCAAGAGAAAAAGAAAAAAGAAAGCTGTAACTAAGCAAGAAACCATATGTTTTAGGAACATATGAAAGGTAGGGGTACCTGAAAGATGAGTTTCCAGCATTGCACTAGGCCTTGGTTCCCAAGTGTACCAAGGTGACCGCATTCCTGGTTTAAAGTCACTAGTACCCTCTAGTGACTAGTCTCCAGAAGAAGAAACAGCAAATACATTCTGGGGGAAAGCATCAGCAATTTTGGCCCTTAAGATTCCCACAAATTCAGATCAAACATAAATGAGCCTATAGTCTAGGAAATGGAAACACAGAAGAAAACAGGTTTCTATGAATGAAACTCAATAGTCAATAATAAACACAAACTTAAATACCCAAGAACTTCTTGTATTGAAATTATCAGATATACACCATAAAAGAACTTGTATAAGATAGTTTTTTTTAATGGAAATAGAAAAATGAGCAAGCAAGAGTGACTAGATTTTAAAATAAGCAAATAGAATTTTGGAAATGTAAAATAAAATTGTTGACATCAGTATATCAGTGGATAAAGCAGCATATTAGACACTGATAAACACAATTAATGACAACATAGAGATTAAAGAGATTAGAAAATGTGGAAAGGACTCAAGACACCGAGGATAAGATGAGAAGGTCTAACATAGATCAAATCAAATTCCCGAGAAAGAAGAAAGAAAATAGAAGACAGGAACCATTTGAAGAGACGATAACAGAATTTTCTAAAACTGATAAAAGATAATGAACTCACAAATACAAGAAACACAATGTATTCCAAATAGGATCAGAAGAAATTCGGACCTTCAAAGTTGTAATGCATCTGTAACACACCAAAAACAAAGAAAAAAGAAAGTGATTGACAAGTGGATAAATCTAATCAAAATACTTTGTATTATATAACAAATATAATAATGATGATAATGCCTAATTTTCCAGGCTAAACAAAGACACAATACGGAAGTGTTCTATTCTAGAATGTTATTCAGGAGGTCAAAGTTACCAAAATGTACAGGAAGGGTGTTATATATGAACGTTAGATGTTTGCTTAAATATACATGGCAACAATATCAGGGATAAATATTAAAAGAATAGAAATAAAGACTATAACTTTGAAGCACTAGAAAAATAAATAAATAAAAAAGAACTATAGCAAACTCCAGGAAAAGTAATGAAAAGAGAAAGACAATAAGCATATGCAAAGCTGAATGAATGGAAAGCAAACAGTAAAAAAAATAAGTAAAGATATAAAGGATTTGAATAACTATTTAAGTTTAATAAGTCAACATAGCAATATATCATTTTATCCCAAATGAACAGTGAATATTCATTATTTTCAGATAAAAACAGAACACTTACATATACCAATGTATCGGTCAGGGTACAATCAGGGGACACAACCCATACTAGCACACTAGTCCTCAAAAGAAATATCAACACAATTTAAAAATAAGACCTTCAAACTAATCATGATTTACTAACACTGTAAATTAAAAACAAAATGCTCCACCTACTACTTGTGTAGGAAGGAAAACCTAAGCATGGGTATATTCATTTTCTATTTCTGCTGTAACAAATTATCACAATTTAGTAGCTTAAAACAACACAAATTTATTATCTTACAGTTCTATAGGTCAGAAGTCCAACATGGGTCTCAGCAGGTTGAAGTCAAGGTGATGGTATGCAACCTTCTTTTCTGGAGGCTCTATGGAACTATGTTTTCTGTTTATTTGGGTTGTTTATAGAATTCACTACTTTGTGGTCCTGGACTAAGGTCTTGTTTTTCTTGCTGGCTACCAAAGGTCTTCCCCAGCTTCTAGAAGCTACCACATTCCCTAGCTCACAGTTTCGTACTTTTGCCTTTAAAGCCAGCAACAGTGGCTCAAGTCTTCATGTTGCATTTCTCTGACCGCCTCTTTTGCCTCACTCTTCCCTTCCCAAGATATTTTGTGATTATATTGGGCCCACCCACATAGGATAATAAGGATAATCTCCCCATCTCAAGGTCCATACCTTAATCACAATCCAAGTAAAATTTGCCAGGTTGTCAGGTTGACATGGGCATCTTTGGTGGCCATTATTCTTCTTACTACAATCAGATTGGCACCAAAAAAAAAATTGACATCTACTGATGGTTAGGATGAAGTAAAATAGCATTATTGTACATGTATATTAATAAAGCCTTTTAAAGCCCAATTGGATGATATCTATCTAATTTAAAATATAAGTTTCGGCCCTGATTCCAATTTGGGGTGCTCTCCTGAAGAAGTACTTGCACATGCACATAGAAGTATAGGATATTTTGTAGTACTCTTTGCAAAAGCAAAAATTCTAAAGAATCTACATCTCTACCTATATGGTAATGGTTAAATAAATTATGATACATCCATAAAACATAATACAATGCAACTTTCAGGAGAATGAGACAGAGCTTACCAAATGTACTGACTTGGGGAAAAAGTGGAAATATATTATGAATCAAAAAACATGTCGCTTAATATGTGAGATGAAAAGCAGCTAAAATAAAATCTGTGTCTTTGAAATTTAAAAGTACCCACCTAAATTACTTACATTAAAAAGGAAATCAAAAATGAAAATAGAGACTATTAAGAAATTACTGACAAAATCTATGTGATGAGCAAAGAAGCACTTCGCAAAAAAAAATCATAGACTTAAATGCATCTATTAGCTGTCAAGAAAGAATTAAAAATAAATAAACTAAGCATTTAATACAAGGAGCCAAATTACAATAACAAAATCAACTTATAATAAGTAGTTGATATTTATAAAGATAATACAATAATTAATGGGTTAAAAATATAGGAAAAAACAGAAAGAATTTAAAAACTAGTTCTTTAGAAACCAAAACTTCAGAAAATCTTTTTTAAAGAAAGATTAAAAAATATCAGTAAATAAAATTACAAACAAGAAAAGGAACATTAGGAGATATTTTTTAAAGTAAAATCAGTAACATGGAGATTGTCCCGATAGGTTGGGGTGGAGGGAATTAGATGAAATGGACAGTTACAGAAAATTTCTCAGAAGGGCTTAAGCTACAGAATTTGAGTTTTAAAAGAGATAAGAAACTTAAACGATAATGAAAAAAGATATTGAAAGCATAGTCAACACCTACCCTTCCCCCAAAGTGCACAAGACCCAGTTTTATTGGTCAATTATACCAAATTTAGAAAGAATAGATTCAGAACATAGGAATAAAGATGAAAAGCTTATCCAACTTTGTATCAAAATCATTATTATTTACAAAGACACTATAGCTACCTCTTACTCATGAATACAAATTGTTATGACAAACAAATATTGGCACATCAGGCCTCGGATTCTAAGACATTAGGGTTTATCACAAGAAGGAAAAGTTCTACATTAAAATATCTATTAATATAATTCAAATCATTAACAGATTGCCTTAAAAAATATGACAATCTTGATAAATGCTAAAACATTTTATATAATTTCCCCACCTGGTGGTTCCAGTCTGAGGCACCATCTGTACCCACAGAGTTCAGGATGAATTCCACAATGTCACGCAACATGGGTTAAGGAATACGCTTTTGGGGAGAAAGGGAAACAGGTATTTCAGTGGCTAGCAAGAGAAGAGATGGCATACATGGACACCCCTAATCCTTCCAACATGTCACAGGGAGGCCAACCAAGCCAGGGCACTGCTGACTCAGAGGATATGCAGACGGTTCTAGCAGAGGCAACTTAACCCCTACACCTCTACCACATCCGTATCCTCATCTCTTCCTTAAAATTCAAGCATGAGAGTCAAACTTGTGGATGGATAGAACACTCAGCTGCTTAGCACCTGGCTCTCTGGATTTGGAGTCAAAGCAGTTTATAGAAATTACCTGGGAAGGTCAGCCATCTGTCTTACTGAAGATTTTGGGGTGGTAGGATGCTGCAGTCCCTCCGGTAAGGATGGGGTGGCTGCATTTCAGTGAGTTTTCTCCTGCTAAAGTAGAAGAAGCATCCTTCTAGACAACTAGCCTGATGTCTAAGCAAGCCAGCCTAAACAACATCAGCTGTGGACAACGTCAGTGCACAATTCTGCCTGTTGCCTCACAAAAATTTAATTCCTATGTATGTCTTTTCAAATGTTCATAAATGTGGAATAGAAATAAATCTTGCTTTATTGAGGAGAATCTACCAAGAACCTGAAGCAAGCCTCACATTAAAATAATAAAAGATCAAAGGCTGTCCTTATTTAAAACAGGAATAAGACAAGGAGGGCCTTGCTTTTAACATTTCAGGAGACGTTCTTAATACAGTAGGAACAAAAGAAAGATACATTTTTAAAAGACATCGTTGTCAATATTTGAAGACAAAATTAACTACCTAGAAAACAGATGTTTCTGAAATAGTGATAATTATATTTTTTGCCCTATCTCATGGTTATATATGATCTGTTTGCCTTACAAAAGTCAACAAGCTTTTTAGTTACAATCTGTGCACTTTTTGCATATATCCTATTCTTCAATTTTCCTTCAAAGAGAAAATTAAAAATCAAGAAATAACCATGCATACATACGGATATTTAGGATAAGATAAAATTAACATTTCAATTGGAAAATTGACTACTCATGAAATAATGTTAAAATAGTTGGCTATCTACTAAGGGAAGATTTAATTTAGATCACTTACAGTTAGATAAAAGAATAGATGGATGAATGATCTATAAAACTACTGGAAGAAACTATAGGGAAATATTTTTATAGTTTTTGATTGAAGAAGTTCTTCATTGACAAGACAGAAAAACTAAGAGCCATAAAGAAAAAATTAATAGATTTGCCTATCAGATGCCAGAAGCAAAGTAAAAAGGTAAGTGACAAGTTGGAAATATTTACAACATATACAAGAGGAAAAGGAACAACTTCAGAATTTTATAAATAGCTCACAAAATCAAAAAGAAAAAGAACATTCAATTTTTAAAAAAAAAAATTGATATGAACTGGCAATGTACAGAAAAAACAATAAAAATGATCAATACGTATAAGTAAATATGTTCATATATTGAATGAAAAAAATTAGAAAGAGTAATGTAATATCTTGTTTCACATATCAGATTGACCCAAATGAAAAATTTGACGATATCCAGTGTTGGTTAAGATACAGGGAAACAAGTGCTATTGAGAAGCATACCAATTTGTACAGCTCTTTAGCAAACAATTTGGCAATATCTGTCAAATGTAAAAGATGCATACTACTCTGCAGAAATACTTGTACAAATGAACAAAAGAATAAAGTATTTATTGTATCGTTGCAATAATAAAATATTAGAAACATCCATCCCAATGGTATAGGTAAATAATATATGAGTTATTAAAAGAGTAAGGGAGCCAATACGTACAAGCAGCGTTAAGATAAAGAGAAAAAGGAGGTCAACTATGATAATATTGTTTCATCTTCAGTGGGAAAAAAAAGTCTATATGTGTTGTCGGGGATTTTGAGGAAAGTCCATCAAACCACCCCTTCCCCATTTAGGAAACATTACAAATTGAGAGCTATAGCAGCAAACAGATACAGACAGAGAAAAATTTCCTTTTTATACAGCAACTATCATTGACAAGATATCAGATGGAGTTTCTACTCTAAAAGAGTAGTTAGTAGAATAGGAAACTGATAGTAAACAGATATAAAATAAACAAGGTATTTTCAGATGCTGCTGAGTGCTTTGATAAAAATAAAATATACTATTAGAGAAGTTAAGGGGTGAGACTGGGATGAGAGGAACTACTTTAGAATCTGGTGGTAGGAAAAGGTCTTTTTGCAGAGTTGAAAATGCAAGGTTTTAGCCTTGCAAGATCTAGGAGATCAATCAACAACAGAGCTGGATGGGTTGAAAGACAGTACACCTAAAACAAAGTGAATAAAGGGGAGATAATCAAGAGTTGAAAATTTTTTAAAAGTAGGTAGGAAACGCTGCAAAAGGCTTTTAGGCTTAGGTAGGTGTTTGGATCTTATTCTAAGTCCAATGACAGGGTTTTAAACTCAGCCTTGAGATGATCCGATTTAACATTTCAAAAGGACCATTTCCTGCTGGGTGCAAAGTGTAAGGAGGCAAGAAAGAGAGCCAAGCCAAAGGACAAGGGACAGAAAAGCGCCTTTTAGTAGCTTCTATGGTGTGACTTCTACATTGTTGTAAAACTAACCAAGTGAGTAAAGTAAAGGCTACTCACTCAGAGCTTGCTATCACAAGGGAGTCAGCCATCATCACTTTCATTCTGGCAGAGACTCAAAGCCAGATGGAGGGTTGGGAAAGCTTTATTTGGGGGGGGTGGGCACTCAGGTATGCTTTGATTGGAAGTTGTCAGCATAGGGAGGCTATAGGCAGGCTGACCAGAAGCAGGGTATATCTGTGCGTAATTGGTACATGTTTGGCATTTTCTACTTAGTCCTACATTGAAATCAGAAACAAAAATTAGGGAAGCTCTCAATTGTTAATGAAGTCCTGGCTATTTGGGCCTGATTGTTACAGGAAGTTATTGCTTATCTTCTTGGATTGTCTCTAGAGATAGTATCTGGCTTCCTGCAAGACTAAGTTGCAGTAGGCTGGCTTCCTGGGCTATTTATTGTAGATACGAGGGTTAGGTCCCTGGATAGTTTGCTTTAGGTTGTAGGTCAGAGTTCTGTTTTTACATGTGGTCTGACCATTGTCCGTTTGTATGTTCAGTCTTTCATGTGGTAATGGTTGAAGAGAGGACTGACTGGACTCACAGCATTATCTGGCCATGGACCTGACAAACCTTGTTAACAGATTGGAAGTAGGAAGGTTAGGGAAAAAGAAGAATGTACAATGACTCCTAGTCTGGAGCCCTAACAATCAGATGTGATAGATAGTTTGTTCCTGGAATCAAACAGTTGAAATGTAGCTTGAGCTGTAAAGCTGAGCACTTGTATTGAGAGCAGGGGCCACCAAGTTTTTACATAAAAGGCCAAACTATCAATTTTCAGCTTTTCAGGCCATATTGTCTCTGTTATAATTCTTCAACTCTACTGTTGCAGCATGAAACAGCTATAGACAAAATATAAGCAAATGAGAATGGCTGTGTTCCAATAAAACTTTATATATAAGCAACAAAATTTGAATTTCATATAATGCTCTTTTGATCATTTTCAACGATCTAAAATATAAAAACTGTTCTCAGTTCATATGCCTTACAAAAATAGACAGTAGATAGGATTTGCCCTGAGGACCTCTGGTTGCCGACCTCTGATCTAGAGTCAAGGATTGTCAGGTGCAAGTGCCAAACATTGTGTTAAGGCTTAATACAGATTATTTTATAATTTGCACAACTCTATCAGGTCACAGCTATTATTATACACATTTTAATTATCAGCAACTGAGTCTTACAGAAGATAAATAACTTTTGCAAGATCACTTGCCTAATAAGTGCCAATATTATGTAACAGTATTTGACTTGGCTTCAGCGTTAACACCTCTTTTACTAGACAGGTAAACTCAACTCACTTGGCCTCTCTCAAATCTAGTTGCCACAAGATTAAGAATATTAATAACACATCTCTATCTTGCTATGGTTGTTGTAGAACTCAAATAAATAATCATTGCTTAAATTTTACCCCACCAAGCACTTTTTTCTGACCATTATAAGAAGGAAAGTAGAGACAGCATTAAGGCAGCTATGAAAATAAGCATAAGCACAAGAACTCTCCTGCTTCCAAAAAAAGAACACCTCTATAATACATTTTATTTTTAAGAAGAAACTGGTTGACTTTACCATGAAGAGTTAAAAGAACTTTTGAGTTCCACAGAATTGTGTTAGATGAATTCATAGACATCTAGCAAAACACAGACATCAAGAAAAAAAAAGCCAAGAAATTTTATAGTATTGAACAAAAACTATTGGTTGAGTTGAAAGATATCTCTAGAGGTTAATTACCCCACACCTTGACATCTTGCCAGTTATTAATTTCAGCTACCTTTTTATTATGACTTTCTGAACCCCATCTCTTCAAGTCATGCTACTTTGATATAATTCTTAGACACATCCAGTTTTTCAGGGTTTTAAAAATTTTTATTCAACTAGCACTAGCCCTCCAATGTCTCCTATGCAACTTCATATATTTGTATATGTGAGTGATTTTCTAGATATTCCCAGAAAATCTTTTTCACTCTGTTATTTCCTATTTGCTGACCTGTATTTTATTAAAACTTGGTTTTATTAGTTTGTTATTCTTTCATTCCTTAGAATTATAAATTACATTTAATTATTATACCAATTAATATTTTTAAAATTTTACATTTAATGATGAAGACATTCATATTTTCTTGAGATAAAGATTATTAAAAATCCTAAAGGTGCTTTATCTTAGTTTAGTTACTTTTTCCTTTCAATCATAACCCAGAGATTCATTACATAACAATTTCTACTTTAATGTACCTGAAAGAATTTGCTATTTCAATGTATAAAATATATAATGTACATATATGAATGTATACTTAGATTTCTGAGAACAGAACTCTATCTATAAATAAATGCTGTCTAAAAGAGAAGCTAAATAACAGCAAATTTATCACTGTCTTGTTTGAAATTATTGAATGGGTAATGCTGTATTTTGAAACATTCCTTGAGAAACTGCATTCGGTGAAAATAACCAAGAATTACATTCTGTGAAAATATTAACCAAATTAGAACATTACTTAAAAACATAACGCTCAAGGTTAAAAATGCATGAAAAGCTGTAACAGTGATAATAACTTTAAGAGAATCCCCTCTAATTATGGAAATAAAGAGCAACAGAAGTGTAAATATAGCTCAGATTAATAATTTTTATTTTCCTCATGTCTATTCCTTGAATATGTAAATCATTCCAAGCCATCTTGCGTGCCTCCATGGACACTTATGCTTATTTTAGAATGACAGCTACAAAATGAACAGATTCCAATAGCTTCACAATGAAAGAAATTTAGCAAATGTATTAATCTTAGCCTTATTACATTGGCTAGAGTTACATTGAAAGAATAATAATTTATTGACTTTAGCAAAGTCTTAAACCTGTTATCAAGATGGGACCAAAAAGGGGCACCTGGGTGGCTCAATCAGTTAGATGTCTGCCTTCAGCTCAGGTCATGATCTCAGAGTTCATGGGTTCAAGCCCTGTGTTGGGCTCTGTGCTAACAGCTCAGAGCCTGGAGCCCGCTTCAGATTCTGGGTCTCCCTCTCTCTCTGCTCTTCCCCCACTTATACTCTGTCTCTCTCTGTCTCTCAAAAATGAATAAATTATGTTTAAGAAACATTAAAAAAAAAAGATGGGACCAAAAACAAAACAAAACAAAAACAAAAGATGGGACAATAATGGCAAACAATGGCTATTTGCCCCAAATTCAAGTTTTATTATTTTAAACATTTTATCACTTGTTGATAGGCACAAACATGAATAAAGACATGCATTTCTTTTTTTTTTTTTTTTTTTTTTTTTTAATTTTTTTTTAAATTTTTTTTTTAACGTTTATTTATTTTTGAGACAGAGAGAGACACAGCATGAACGGGGGAGGGGCAGAGAGAGAGGGGAACACAGAATCAGAAGCAGGCTCCAGGCTCTGAGCCATCAGCCCAGAGCCCGACGCGGGGCTCGAACTCGCGGACCGCGAGATCGTGACCTGAGCGAAGTCGGACGCTTAACCAACTGAGCCACCCAGGCGCCCCAAGACATGCATTTCAACAGCATGCTACAGGACATAGGCAGACTAACATTTGTTTCCTGACCAATTTGTGACGCTTCCAAGGCAAAGTGAAAACTTGTAGCTTCATTATACCTGTCTCTAGGTTGACCTCATTCAGTGAATTGGGACTACCATTGACCAATCTACCTTTAAAAAAATAAAGAGAAAATCAGAGAATTATGATTGTTTCAGAAACAGCTCACATGTGTCAATACTTCATTTTTGTCTTAGGAGCTCAGATTTTTAATTTTCAATTCTTGCATATGTAATTTTATGGCTACTTTTTCTGATCCAATTAAAATTATTGATTCATTCATGTATTCATTCAGAAAACATTGGTACTTTTTGCTAGGTTCTAAAAATCTGTAGATGAATTTAACTGTTCCTACCCATAAGAATAGTATAGTGAGAGTTACAAAAGTGTGTGTGTGTGTGTGTGTGAGTGTGTGTATGTTACAATAGCAGTACAGTGTGGCAAATGCCATAGCAACGGAAGGGAACAGAAGATGTTTTTAGCTGCTTTGGCAGAATTGGGAAAGGTCCCTCACAGGGAAGGTCATATTTTATATTGCCAAACAAGTAATATTTTGGAAGTTGCAGGGGAGGAAAGAAGTCCAGACAGGAAAAAAAGCATGATCAGAGGCACAGAAATGTGTAGGCAACAAAAAGAAGTCCAATGGGTTCCACGGTTGGGGATGGCAGAAAATGTGACTGGTAAGAAGGAGACTAAATGACCATTCATGAAGAAAGTTTGAGGGGTGCCTGGGGGGCTCAGTCAGTCAAGCTTCTGACTTCATCTCAGGTCATGATCTCACGGTTTGTGGCTTCAAGCCTGGCATGGGGTTCTGTGCTGACAGCTCAGAGCCTGGAGCCTCCTTTGAATTCTGGGTCTCCCTCTCTCTCTGCCCCTCCCCTGCTTGTGCTCTGTCTCTCTCTCTCTCTCTCTCTCCTTCAAAAATAAACATTAAAAATTAAAAAAAAGAAAGAAAGTTCAATAAGGGATTCAAAATAGGTAGGAAAGTTGAATTCTAAGATCGCTTCCCACTCTGTATTATCAGTCTATATTTATATTGTTCTTGCTTCTGTGGGCTATTTATAAAGTGAATAATCAATGTCTAATTTACTTGTTAGCAATTCATAAGTTCATATAAAGTCTGCAAACACTGTAAGTGTCGTTATACTCACAATAATTGGAAATGTCATACTAGCTACTGACTAATGATTCCTGTAAACTGTTTCAAGCTATTTTCTTTATAAGATGTTCTTGGAAGGACCACATAACTCGGCTAACATTTGCCTTAACAAAATGTCTCATAGGTAACTGGGTTGCAAAGTTCTATAATGACTATACTGAAGAGATTAAAATGATCAATTTTATTTTTATAGTCAGACAAGTGACTCAAGATTAATATTAATAGCAAATTTCTCTAGAAAAAAAAAAAGTGTAATCATGGTTACAAGAAGCCCAGACATTTTATATGGACACTTTCAATTTTAAATTATTTTATACATGAAATTAAGTGTCCATGTGAAACCTAAATATTCACATACACATTGCATAATGGTATCACAGAATTCAAAATCTCTAACTTTAAGGATTAGTGTTGGTAACAGTCACCAACCATTTTGTGAAAATGATTTCTGTTTCTTCTGCTCAGTTCATACAAAAATTAAATTTACGACATTATGTATTTTGTTGGCAAATTGAATAGCTTAGTATTTGATCCCAATATCTTGGAGGAGAACCTCTTTGTAAGTAATAGTGGTCCTGCCAGAGTTTTCCCACTCTAACCATATCCCCAAGATCTGCCAAGTTCTAAGTGTAGTAGAATAAACACAGACACACTTTCATGGAGAGAATGTGCCAGTTTTTAATCATCCCTTTAAGCACCTCCAACATCTGCCAGCTTTTCTCTTTCTGAAAAGTGCTGCCACTTTTAGCATAACCCCCAAGAGGCAGGTGCAATATACAAAAAGCATGGTGTGGTGCTTTCCAATTGAGTCCCTCTTGGCTTTCAATTGAATGATGTCCCAGCCTGGTTTGGCGGAGATCAGATGGGGAACTCCCCTCCTCCAACAATCAGTTTGACAACACCACAGGACTACTAAGTCCTAAGGCTTTCTAGCAGTCCTTGAAATAATATTTTTTTTTAATCTGAAGAGGAGGTTCAGAATTCAAAAGGATAAAAATCGCATGAACTAGGTGGACACTAATATATACATGAGCAAAAATAAACAAATTGCAGAAACTATATAAGATTCATCAACAAATCAGATGTCTACATTTCAAACAGCAATTCTGATTGCAAATTAACTGGGTAAGATGAAGTATTGGAGACAGTTTACAAATCAGATAGATTCAAAGAGTGCTCCTACTGGGGCTTGGCTTAGAATAAATCCTGCCTGAGTACCCTGAAATTCTGAGTTTAAATAATCAATTGCTATTGATTTTTCACTTTTGTTCTGCCAACATTTGGTTATTCCCTGGGTCACATAGCCTTGCCATTTGAGCCAAAGTCAATAAAGAATTTATTCATTCATTAGAATCTGTAGAGGTAGAATGTAATGCTGAAAAATTACATTTCAGATTTTCTACAGTAAATATCCAACATTTTGTGTGGGATTTTAATGTCTATGACAAATCTGTGTTAAAGAATAGCAGCAACATAAACTTACGCCTTGTGAGGGACTAGTTTTGATGACTTAAATTGCTTTACTGCAGGAAAAAAGTAACTTTAAAAGAATCTAACAGTAATGTTTTGGAACTTGTAACAGGACTGAATATTAATTTGCTCAATATATTAATAATCATGAAGTACTGTACTATTTTCTTTATATGTCTTGGAAGTATGAGATGCAAATAGAGTATTATGGCCTGATCTCAATTGGCCAATTTTGTTTCAATAATAAGTTGCTGGTAAGCACAGGGAAGTCAAGGTTTATGTAGCAATATCAAAGTATAATGGCTCCCAGTTTGTCTAATCTTTATAGCTAGCGCCTGTGAAAACATCTCGATTAACTACAAAAAGTTTATTTGGTTCCTACTTATTACACTAACTCTAAGTATTCTCTTTAATTTGTATGCAAAAAGACCAAGATGCCTTGCAGTGCTCTTCATTAGGTGGGAAGCTCTACCAATCACTCCCAACAATAATATCAAATGGTTTTGGTTTTTGTTTTCAGAGAGAAAGAACACAAGCAGGGGAGGGGCACAGAGAGGGAGAGAAAGAGAATTCCAAGCAGGCTCCACACTGTCAGGGATGTGCGATCATGACCTGAGAGATCATGACCTGAGTGAAAACCAAGAATCAGATATTTAACCGACCAAGCCACCCAGTATGGGTGCTTTTTTTAAGTATATAAAAATGGTAAACATTGCTCAGAATATTTTGATAAATTAATAATGTTCTATTTCATCATATCATTTAACAATTATTTTCTAAGATATTGTAACATTTCCTTTTAGAATCATTTGTCTACTTTTTACCTGTAAACCTCTTCCAGGGTAACAGTTGGTGTACAATCTTAACCACTTCCTTCCATGATTCAGTATGCAAAGCTCTCAAATCTATGGCTATGGAAACTTCCTGGACCTTGTTTTTAATTTATTTAATTATTTTTTAGTAATCTCTACACCTAACCTGGGACTTGAACTCATGACCCTGAGATCAAGAGTCACTTGTTCTTCTGACTGAGCCAGCCAGGCAACCCCCACTTCCTACATCTTCTATAGCTTTTCTGATATTGTACAGCCTTCATGTAGTGCTTTTACATTTACAGAAATTTTCTCATCAATTTTCCATTCTTTTTTTTTTTTAATATAATTTATTGTCAACAGTGTGCTTTTGGCATCAGCAGTAGATTCCCATGATTAATTGCTTTCATACAACACCTATCCTCACATGAAGCATTTCCTTATTTTACTACTAAGGAAACAGGTACCAAAAGATTAAGTGAGGGGCGCCTGGGTGGGTGAGTCGGTTAAGCTTCCAACTTTAGCTCAGGTCATGATCTCACAGTTATGAGTTCAAGCCCTGCATTGGGCTCTTGCTCTCAACACAGAACCTGCTTCAGATCCTCTGTCTCCCTCTCTCTCTGCCCCTCCCCTGCTCATACTCTCTCAAAATAAATAAATTAATCTTAAAAAAAAAAGATTAAGTGAAACCAAGATGTAAAAACACTACTTACAGAATTCAGATTAGAACTCATCACTCACAGTGTCCATTTGTCCTGCTCAAATTAAACTTTAAGGATAATTGTTTCTACAAAGTCACTAGTTTCAAACAATGTTCCACAAATTCAGTGATGTTTTAGCTACACAATCTCAATCTGGGACAATGAAGATAAGTGCCACTATCTTTTAAAAGTTAACTTATAGGGGCACCTGGGTGGCTCAGTCGGTTGAGTGTCAGACTCTTGGTTTTGGCTCGGGTCATGATTTCGTGGTCATGCCATCAGGCTCCACCCTGGGTATGGAGCCTGCTTGGGATTCTCTCACTCCCTCTTCCTCTCCCCCTCCCCTGATCCCTCTCTTTCTCTCTCTCTCAAAAAAAAAAAAATTGACTTATAAACATTAATTTATAAAATTAACAAAATACTAGATCATTTGAACAAGACCTTCTCTCAAATAAACTAATACATTAATGTAAAATTTACTAGTCCAAAAAGGACTATCTGTCTTACATTTCCATCATAAGTTCTTAAAATAATTTTAAGTATGGGAGGAAGGTTAAGTCTTGAAGAAAATACATAAAACAAATATTTGCCTTAGGTTTCTTATTAGCAACCATTAGAAACCCACAGGGGGATCTTCCAAATCCCTATCCCATCATCCAAAGTACATATTTTAAACAACTCTTTAGATTCTTAAGAATTTTTGTTCTTTTTCATGTCAAATAATTCATTCCTATATTAAGACTGACATTTTGAATCATATTTTTACCAAATAAAAAATTAAATGATTGAATATCTCAACATTTTCATTTTACAAATATAAAATGTAGATTTCAAAGATAGATTCAACAGTGGTTTTTGTGACTCTAAATGATATTTTCTTTCTGCTTTTTCAAAACAGGAAAAAAAAATTAAGTGAGGGTTTGTATGGCATACAAGTGAACACAATTAAGGAAACCCTCATTGTTGTCTTCTGAATAGACTTGTCACATTACTATTCACAGCTTTGTCTAGTGACAGTGGAATATCAAAAAGATACTGAATAATATAGCAAAAATCTATTGTGCCACTGAGATCTAATCTTTGTCTGAATGTAATTGCCTTATTAAAAGATTTGCAAGCTTACTCTTTCTGTGATTCTAAAATAAGCCAAGAAAAACCATGCTGTAAAACTGCAACTATAGTCTCTATGATATGACAACAGCGTGTAAGTCAAACTGAAAATTAAAACCCCGTTCCGTGGTTCCCCAGCAATGGCATGGATACTTCTAGTCCAGCAATTATCCCTGGTGGTATGAATGGCATTTGGAAGACTTTCTTCCCATGAACTTAGCTAAGAGTGCCTGAGGAACTGCTTATGTAAATACGAATATCTCATTTAGATTGTAATTTATGTTCCGGGCAGTGTCTGCTTCTTAGTACCTGTTCATTATAGCTAATAGATTCAGGATAAGCTCCTTTGTCTTTTTTCCCCACCCCCTTCCTCAAAACACTTTGCTCTAAGCCTTCCTTGGGGGAGAACAGTTTCACTGTTCAGTGGAAATAGATAAGTAATTGCACATACTGATGCCAATACCCTTACAAATTGTCAGCTTTAGTAAATAGTGTAAGTGGATGAATCTTCTTCATTTTTGTTTTGCCCTTCAGCCTATTCCTTTGTTATATATTGTAATGTTATACTTTTATGATTTTGTGAAAGGCATTGCTTCCCACCTCCCCCCACTCCCTTCACTCAGATACAATAATAAGACATAATACAAGCTCCACAGTAATAACAGCATTAATTCACTTCGATTATGGCCTCAAGTCCTTATTCTTAATAGAGAAATGAACAACAACCAATTTCATTCTTCTATAATATAACTATATCATTTAGGAAACAGTAGCCACTTTAACACAACCCTTTCAGTAAGAGTAGATTGGGCAGGAAAAGGGGGCAAGAGCTGTTGATAGATGCATGTGCATTTGTGCAATGTGTAAGCCAGAAGAATTTTTTGCTTTTCATCCAGCCTTGATGGGTTTTTGCTATATATTCAATATGTATAAAATATGAACATATGTAAATTAGAGTTTTTCTTCAATATTCTCTTTGCGCTTCATTAGAATGAGAGTCACCTGTTCACATAATTGTGAACTTAAAACCACTTGTTTGCCAAAATGAAAGTATAAAGTTAAGTCTACTCAGAAACTATGATTCATCGCTATGATCACCATGAAACATCAATTTAACACTGAAAACTATATTTGAGATCATCTTTAAAACACAAATATTTGACATAACTATATAAAATGGAATTCATTCCATGACAGTACTAACAAAATTCCAAGAATAGAAGCTTATTTATAATAGTAAGCTTCTCTTTACAAAATCAAAATTTTGGTTAGCTGTTATGGAAATTAGGACAACATAACAATTATTAAAAGAACACTTTTTTTTTTTCAAATTATAGATGCAAGAATTAAGAACACCCAAATATATTTGCACATAATTTTCATGGGCTCACTGACCTATGCCTTCACCTCTAAATCGTAATAATTTAAACATAATTATTGTTTCCTAATAGAAGGCCATTTCTTGAATGTTTTTCATTTCCTTTTTCCTTAAATCCTCACCGGATCTTCCGTTTAGAGTTTATATGGGAAGTTAGAAGACAGACACAGAAAATTAACATATATTAACAGTCTTATCATAAGTGAATGTCCAACTATTAGTGTTCTTGAAGAGGAATGAGGTAAATAAATGTTGCCTTACAGTAAGATTAATCCAAGTCTGTCGAGTATACAATATACAATTGTCCAGCTGAAGCAAAATTAATATGTCAAAACATTGGGCTTCTCACTTTATGCAATTCTGGCAAAACCATTTTTTCCTGCTCTTTCCAAAACCTCTTAGGTTTGCAAGAATATAAGCAAAGAGGAATGTCCACCCCACTGTATCCCATCAGCAAATTAATCAAATTAAACACCCATTATCCTAGGGTATCTAAACTTAGATAGACAATTCTGAGTGTAAAAGAGGGAGCTAGGAAATATTATACCCAGACGGCAAATGTAAATAAAAGTGTCTCATGAAAACCAGGAAGTATGGGTATTATATTCTACCCCCTATTCTCCCCATTTCTAGGGCAGAATGGGAGACAGACGGGGTGTTACTGATGTGTCTTTGCCAAAGACTTGACTGTTCCCGAGGACATCCTTTGGTAGCCAAAGGGGTTAACTGTACAGTTGTAACATTTTGGGATCTCAATTTTTCATCCGTAGAATGAAGGTCTTGGAATGGATAATTTCTAAGATCACTTTACTGTTCTAATGTTCTAAGATTTCCCACATGAACCTGAAGTTCTGAATTGTTAGGAAGAAGAAAACACAGCAAATGTTTTTCCCCTTGTTTTAAATATGTTACTCATATATAAATATAGGAAAATAACACTTTTTTTTTCTAAAACATGAAGTCCGTGAGGGCCTGTTTTTAGAGATAAGTTTGGATGCTAACACCTTCAAGGGAAAACACTTCTTTTACGTAACTCTAAGAATAAAACAAAAATCAAAAAAATAAATTGCAAGTGATGCAAATATTGTCATAAACCCATGACATTTTTTTTTTAAATTTTTTTTTCAACGTTTTTTATTTATTTTTGGGACAGAGAGAGACAGAGCATGAACGGGGGAGGGGCAGAGAGAGAGGGAGACACAGAATTAGAAACAGGCTCCAGGCTCCGAGCCATCAGCCCAGAGCCCGACGCGGGGCTGGAACTCACGGACCGCGAGATCGTGACCTGGCTGAAGTCAGACGCTTAACCGACTGCGCCACCCAGGCGCCCCGACCCATGATATTTTTTAACACTTTGTAAAGCTAATACTGATCAAATAAATATTACATATAATATTTTCAGTCTTTTCAAATTATGCCCATATCACTCTTCTTTTGTGTGTATCTCCTTACAGCCTCCTACAACTTCAGTGGAGATTATATTCTCTCTCTCCTTTCTGAAACAAATTACTTTAGTTTTGAGATATTGAATACTCATTTGCTTCTCACCAGACGTGAATTTTTGTTAAGTTTCATAGATTCCTTACAATCAAGATCAGTTACATTAAAATTTTATTTGAAGACAATAACTTGAAGTAGATGTGCATGCTTCTTAAAATTAGATCATTAAGGGGCGCCTGGGTGGCGCAGTCGGTTAAGCGTCCGACTTCAGCCAGGTCACGATCTCGCGGTCCGTGAGTTCGAGCCCCGCGTCAGGCTCTGGGCTGATGGCTCGGAGCCTGGAGCCTGTTTCTGATTCTGTGTCTCCCTCTCTCTCTGCCCCTCCCCCGTTCATGCTCTGTCTCTCTCTGTCCCCCCCCCAAAAAAAAAAAAAAAATTAGATCATTAAAATACATCCAGTACAATCTCATGAACATCCATTACGAATTTTGCATTTGTTGATATCAGTTGGTGATATGTTTCCTACATGTTTTGCTTTTAGTTTTACCAAACACAATAAAAGTTAGCCTAAATGTCCATAGAATTTGTGCAAAAGATACAAAATGCCTAACATCTCCATACAATATTCAGATTATTTTAGAAACCATTTATGAATCTAGCCATAATTTTTGGCTATAAAGAACTGGAAGATATGTTATATTTGTGGACATAACTTTAATGTAAGTATTTTTGGGAAATAATATTTCCATCACTATAATATGATATTATGATGTCCTAAATCTTTATTTTAAATTGGAAGATAATCCACTGAACATTTTCATTATTGTCACAGTCAATATGACAATAGTTACCCCACTGAAATACTCTAATTCTCATCCAATGTATTTAATGTATTTATGCCAAATGTAGATTTTTTTATTAGTATTTCTTTGAAATGTAAACTACTAACTTATAAGTCCAATAACTAGTGTATTCTTCTTTGAAATTCCTGAGACACAATTTTTATACTGCATTTATATTATACCATGGCTCACATTTACTTGTGTTTTATCAGAAACAAGTTTTTTGAATTATATGCTCATATGGTCTATACTGCAGTGACAATACAATCAAAGAAAAACTACTATTTAACTTTAAGCTTACCATAGGCATTAAATATTCTCTGACAAATCTTATAATGCATGTTGGTGCTGTCATAGAAATATCTAATAACTCATCTTGAGAAATCAATTTGGATTAAAAATGAATACCACGTACACATTTCTTAATTAACCTCTTGATACTTTCAACAATATTTTCACCTTTATGGTATTTTAAATGAAAGCTATGTATAGACTTCTACTAAAATAATTTTTACTACAACTTTTTGTTTTATTTTGTCTTGTATTTCATTATAAAATTAACACATAACTATTAAAATCTGTAAAACAGAGCAAAACAAAATGAATAAAATACATCCATTATCCCAACATCTAAAGACAGTTCTTATCACCCTTTGGTAATTTTCCTTACTGTTTTTATTCCATAGAATTTTTTTGTTTCTAATTTGACTGCATAAAACAGTGTATCCTGAATTGTGCATTTAACATTATATAATATTTCTTACAGTCATATAAACTATTCATGAATTTCAATTTGAATGACATTGTGAGAATTACATGAGATAAGGCATAGATAAAATCTAGTAGAGCTCATGATACATAGTAACTATATGTCAGAGTATGTCAGCTACCATCTCAACACTATATTTATTATTGTATAATATCCAACCATAAGTCTTTACCGTAATATACACGACCAACTAATTATTAAAAGATATTTAAATTCCTTATATTTTTAGCCTTGTAAATAATTCTGGATTTGACATATTTTATACAAATAGCTGTTCCCACATTTTATATTATTTTCTTAGGACAGATTTCCAGAATGGAATTACTGAATAAAATAGGACACCCATTGTCAATGGCTTTTAATCTACATCACCAAATGTTTTGCAGAGGGTTTTCCCAACTTCTACTCCCTCTAGCAATGTGTAAGTTTGGCCCTCTCACGGCACCCTTGCTGATATTCAATATTCTCTTTATTTTTTTTTTCATGATACACACTCATCAAAGTTAATCATGGCCCTTACTATATCTGTCTCTAATACCATATCATATTTTTATAATTTTTGATGAATGACATAATTTAAGAGTAACAGAAAAGGCATAATAATAATACAAAGAATTCTCCAATACCCTTTACCAGATTCCCTAAATGTTAGCATTTAATCACTTTTGGTTCATTCTTTTTTCTTTCTCTCTCTGTCTATATGGATAGAATTATTTTCTGAAATGTGTAAGTTGTATAAATGACACTTACTTACCTTTAAATAATTATTTTTATGTGAGCACAGTACAATTATCAATATCAGTAAATTAACACTGACACAATAATAATGTCTAATCAACAGATTAGACTTTTACCTAAGCATTTGTGCTATCTTAAGATCGGTTTCTTTTTTGTGGTTTTTTCCTAGACTATAGGTCATCTTAACCTGTTTTTTGCATGGCTAGAAAATTTGTACACTAGACACTGTGGATAACACATTGTGGACACTGAATTTTGTTATCTTCATTTGAGAATATATTTGATTTTATTCTAGCGTAAAAGTTAACTTGGTGGGACTCAAATTCCAAACTGTCTTCCTTATGGTAAGCACCAGCCGAAATCTTTGCTCCCCTATTTAGCTTTTCTGACTTGAAATCCACCAGATGCCTAGAGTTTTCCTCATGAATGCCCAGTTCAGGGATTAACCAAAGATTTGAGGAGAGATTATATATAGATTTAGACATATATATAGATTTAGACTCTACACCGTGGAGTACTTTTTTTATGAGATTAACCCCTTTCAATTTTGAGCTACTTGGAGGACCCCAAACTCCACACTTTGACACCACAAGCCAATACTTCTGTATCTCTTTACTCAAGCTGCAGAACACTGATGGACGAGGAAGGGTCCTCCTGGAAAACTCTATGTAAATGTGGATCTCATTCAGTGCAGTTCTCTTCTTTCAAGGATCAAGTTTCTTTTAATACGTTTTCCTGCTTTTAGTTAAACCTTGTGCCGTTTTATTTTTTTTTAACTTAATTCACAGTTTACAATTGTTACCTGCAGGATTATTACAATACCAGATCCTTGGCTATTACCAGAACCAGAATTTAATAATTTTTGTAGTTTATATCAGAATACAACAGATTTAAAGCAATATTTCCCAAAGTGTGTTCTGTGGAACACAAGTAGTTCCCTGATGAACAATCAGGAGGTTGTCATGTGGTCAAATACCTAGGAACCCTGCCTAGTATTTCACCAACTATGCCTCTTAGATATTTATAACTGCTTAAGCATATTAAAGGATAGTCCAAGTCCTCAAGAGCATAAAACTATTAAACTTTAACACGGGTTTCATTGGCTTAATAAATATTTATTAAGTGACATTTTAATGTGTGTTTTTTTTCAGACATATTTCATTATGGAATTCTCTTTTTTTTTTTTTCAAAATTATCCCAAAACATATCCCAAAACTATGTAACACACTTTAAAAATGCTGCCTTAATTGCATGGTCTTCACCTAGAATTTTATTTTTCTCTCCTGGAACTTCATTTCAAAACTTTTCTATTCCAGAAAACTGGTGTGTTACTCCATAAACACATCTCATTTGTTTTTGTTTTTTTTTTTTCTACCTGCATGATTTTATTTAGGGCAATTATTTTATCAGGGTATTTCCTCCCTAACTAGTAAATTTATATTTCTCAATTATTTTACCATGAAGGTCGATGCAGTTTTACTGCTTTTATTCAAACCAGAATGTCACTACAGACCTAGAACAGTCCATAAAATTTCTCTCAAAGATGTAGCATATATTGGCATGCAGAATAAAAATGACAACAGATTTACGACCTTTGTTGTTTGGTTATCTATTCCTGTGAGCCAAACTACCCCCAAAACTTAGTGTGTAAACAGTAACCATTTTATTTATATCTCACAATTTAGTGGGTCAAAAATTCAGGCAGGATTGGGTTGTCAACTTTTTCTTTTCTACATGGCATCAGCAGAGTTACTCGGGGACATTCAGCGAGCTTCTAGTCTGGTTTAGTAAGTTTTAGATGGCCTCACTCACTTCCCTAGTACCTTGACCAGGATGGCTGAAAGGCTAGGCTCAACAGGAACCTTCTGTATCTCCTGTAACCCCAGGGCCTCTCCAGGTGATGTCTTCCACTGAGAAGTAGGATGTTTTCCACAGCGGTTCAGGGTTCTGAGAGGGGAGAGTGGAAACTATAATTCCTCTTAAAAAAAAAAAAAGCAAGGCCCAGAAATAGTCAAAGGGTCCCTTCTCTCATATCTTATACCCTTTGTTAATGTAGTCATTGACCATCCCAGATTCAAAGCAAAGAGAACTAGACCCCACACTTGAGGGATTTCTATGAATTGTTCATCTTTATTTAATCCACCATGCTATTCTCATGGTAAAAAGCAGTAGACATTTTGCAGAAAGTGATATGAAAGAAAGAGAATTCTGTTCTATTCAAGAATTATATAGAGACAATAAGCTAGTACAAATTGCTAGCGTTAAAATATATAATTGAGGAAATTATCAGAGACACTGCAAACATCAAAAATATAGAAGTATATCAGGAACAACTTCATACCAAAACATTTGAATATTTAGACAAAAATGGAAAATTTCTAGAAACATGTAACTTATAAAACTGATTTAGGCAGAAATAGAATCATCTAGATAGTCAACTACTATTGAAGAAATTTAATCCAAATAAAAAATCTTGCCACATTTGAAACTCCAAGCCCAAATGATACCACTAATGAAGAATTGCAAACATTCAAGGAGTAAATGTTCCAGTCATATACAAGTTTTCCAAAGAATATATGCATAGAAGTTATATTCCCTAAATCATTTTATGAGCTAGCATAATCTCATATATGATATGTTTATTAGGACTATCAGCCTATAATTGCCTTTTCTTGTGCTGTCCTTCTCAGCATGTCAGCAACTCTAGTTTGTCATTATGTAAATGTGTAAAAAATGTAAAATATAGCTCACATTACACATTCAGTATTAACTTGCATTATCAAAAATTAATTAAACATTAACATGTGTTAATGGATGATGATCAGTCCCTCTCAAGAAAAGAGACATAAATAATTGGATTCCACAGTCTTCTTTTTCTTTTAGATTTTCTGGATATAGCAAGGGGAAAAAAAGCTTTTAATGTTCGTTTTCTGTTTTCCTCTCTTTCTCCCTATCACTACTAAAGACAAATTGTCATTCATTGCCCCTTTTAGATTCTCTTCCTTCCTTCTTTCTGATGAGACCCCCTTCTTCTCTGGACCTGTTCTTTTGTAATGCAAAAATACAAGAATGAGAGTGGGAGAGGGAAGAAGGTGAGTCCTTAGCTACAAAGGCTACATTTATTTCTTTAACAAAGAAGTAAGATCCCTCAGAGAAATTACAAGACGTGTAAGGTGTATTTCTTTTTTTTTTAAAGAACAAAATTGGATTTGGGACTCTGAGTACTTCTGTCTCTGCTGCCTGACCTCTTCCCGCCAGGACTCCTGGACCCGAAGGAACTCTGGCTGCGGCTGCCGCGGATCCGGCTGCGGTCCCTTTTTCTTCCTCTACTGCGTGAACTGTGCCTCTCGCGACTCTTTGACGTGTGTTTGTGAGACTTCTTCCCCCGGTGACTGCTTTTCCTTTTCCTCTCAGCTTCCCCGCTTCTCTCGTAGGAATGCGATGGACTAGGGCTTCTCCGCCTCCCGGGCCTCCAGTAGTATTCGTCCTGGTGGCCCGTCCTCTCTCTCCTGTCCGAGCCATTGCCAAAGGAGGAGCCAGTCCGATCTGGAGACAGGAAGATGTCTCTATTAGCTTCCCAAAACTCGTTGTTGGGATTTCGGAACACATGAAGAAAGTTGCAGTGTTTTCCTCTTGGACATTGTTGTATTTCAAATAAGCCACAAATTGCCATTTTCCATCGGGTCACGGGGCAGAATTCGCACCGAAGCTGCCGTCCTGCGTACCATCGTCCGTTAAACAGAGAAAGGGCCGCTTGGCATTCTTCTTCCGATTGATACTGAACGTACACGTTGCCCCTCAGGTGAGGTTCGAAGTTGCAGCTGACCTTGAACTGGATCACTTTCCCCACGCTCCTGAACTCGGGCAGCACGTCATCATAGAAGTCCAGGAATTGCTGGTAGGTTTCCTCTTCACTGTACTCGAGGCTCGCATCGGGGTCATAGTCATCCCGTCTGCACTGCTCCATTCCAAATGTCGTAAACATGCTTTTAATCAGAAGCGTGGGACTCGACGACGGGAAATTGTGTTTACGCAAACACCTGTCTCCAAATCTGCACGCTCCTGTTTTACCGTAGAATGGACAGTTAGCTCGATCTTTTTCCATTATCCTTAAGGCCGTGGGTGGTTCTGGGTTCTGCCATGTGGCACCATTTCCCAACTCGCTTTCAGCCTGCTCCAGCGTCTTCTGCGCAGCTTCCTCCCTTTCTCTCTTCTCCTGGAGCTTCTGCTGCTCCTCCTCTCCTCTCTCCTTTCTCTGCTGCTCTTCCCACTCTTCCTTCAACTTTCTCTCCTGTTCTTCCTGCCGTTTTCTAGCTGCCTCTTCCTTTTCCTTCTTGATTCGGAATTCTTCTTGTGCCTTCTGCTCCCGAAGCAGCCACGCCTCGTGTAATTTTTGCCTCTCGGTCTCCGACAGCATCTCTTCTTCTGGGTGTTGTTCTTCAATAAAAGCAGCGTCCTCCTCCTTCTGGGAGAGTCCCGAGTCTCTCCGTCGAGCGAGTTCCTGCCGCCGTTTCTTTCGTTTCTCCTTCTTCAGGGCGGCCCTGTACTTTTTGTGGCTTGGTTTCTCCGGAAACGGTAACTTCTCGGGCGCCGCCATCTTGCCAGGGTCAGTAACGTGTATTTTAGACAGCGTGGTTTGGGAACACAACTTTGAGCCCCTTTTTTGTTCTACAGGTGCAAGTAAAGATTGAAATTACCTTTGAGTGGCCATCGTAGTAGTGACTAACGTGACCGTGTTAGTCTTGGCATGCGTATGACACCCTTCAGAGAATGAGCGATAGAGAGCACTATCAAAGGCATGTTCCATTTTCCGAAAAAAATATGAAAAGAAACAAATTACTCATTTAACCCAGATATCAGCTGGAGATTTCCCGTGCTTTTTACCTGAGCAAGCTTGTCTTGATCTGTTACAAAATATAAAACTCTTACAAAAATTCCAGCAAATTAGTGACGGGCTCAGGTCCTCAGACTCTTCGGCCACCGTGTTTCTTGCCACCGTGTATATTATCTCTATAATGCATAGTTTAATCTGGACGTGAAACTCTACACCCTCACCAGTGTTAAACACACACGCTACTAATAGCGTGGAGGATTAATGACTTTAGTAGATTTTACTGACTTGGAAGAGGAGGAAAGGAAAAGGCTTGTATCTCAGCAATTCAAACAATTTCCTGTGAAATATTAAATCTGAACTAGTTTCAAATGTCATTCTGCCATCTTACTATTGTAAGTCCCAGGTTTTTCCGGATCGTCTTGAACCCCTGTCCTCCATTCTCTTTCCCTCTCATGTGGAGGACCTTTCCGTCTTCTGACAATGAAAATAATAACAGCTACCATCTATTGAGTATTTCACATATTTCAGACACTGTGCTATGTGTTTTACAGGTATCATTCCATTTATTCCTCAGAAAAATCCTAGGGACTATTAATATTATCAGCCTTTTTACAGACGAGAAACCAAAAGGTCTAGTAATTTTTCCAAGTTCACAAAGCTAATAAGTAGTAGGGCTGGGATTTGAACCAATACAATCTGATTCTAGAACCTCTCCTTTAAACCGCTATAGTATATTACCTCCAACTATAATATATGACCTTGGCAACTGCCACACTCTTGCAACAAAATACAGTTTATTGCATATGAGCTTTTTACCCAAAAAGTTCCTCACCATGAGAGGAATTCTGAGGCTAATTGCTAAAATGGAAAAATAATTTCTCTCTTTACACTTACACTTTTCACGCTTGACCCAAAAATTTGGCAGAGAGCAAGGATATTTTTGTTGCCAAACCAATCTGTAGGATCAAAGCATAATGATCTGCTTGGAAAATTAGGAAAAGACAAGAGGAAAAAGCAGAGGTACAGAGAGGATCCAAAATGATACCTGTACCCTAAAATGAGTTGGGTCCTAGGGGAACTGCTCTGGTTGCAAAGACAGAGCCATGGAGAGCTCCTGGGTGGCTCAATTAAGCATCTGACTCTTGGTTTTGGCTCAGGTCATGATCTCACAATCAGTTGGTTGTGAAATTGACACTGCATCAGGCTTTGTACTGGGAGTGGAGTCGGTTTGGGATTCTCTCTCTCACTCTCCCTCTGCCCCTCCCTCACTTGCTCCTGCTTGCACACTTTCTCTCCCTCTCTCAATCAATCAATAAATAAATAAGATAAAGCCATGTAAATAATGTTGTATCCTACATGTATAGCTTCGGTATTAGTCTGTTAAATGGAGTCAGAATCAGAAAATATAGGAAACAAACATTAATTAGGAATTAGATGAGCTGAATGGTAGAAAAGTATGAATTCATTGTTCAGTATAAAGCCTTATCCTAGAGACCAGCTGTGGGGAAGCAACCAGTAATATAAGATTGAAGACAGAAGTTAGTGCTATTGACTACACAAACACATAGTGGGGGCATTACTAAGGAGATCTGAGAACATTAGCCCCTGAACATGAGAGTCACATGGCATGTGGAGGTACTTGTACCTGTCTGGGTTCTTAAAGAAACAGAACCAAGACCATGATAGATTAGATAGATAGATAGATACATAGATATTGATACAGATTATTTACTGATTTTTATATTGTACACACATATACATACATACAAAGAAATTTTAAGGGATTGCCTTACACATTTCTGGGAGCTGGCTAGTCTGAGATTGGAAATCTGTAGGGCAGACCAGCAGGCTGGAAGCTCAGGCAGGATTTCTATATCATAACCTTGAGACAGAATTCCTTCTTGCCTGGGAAATGTCAGGTTCTGGTCTTAAGCCAGCTGACTGGAGGAAGTCCACTCACATTATCAAGGGCAATCTCCCTTACTTAATGTCAACAACTATAGATGTTAAGTACATCTACAAAATACCTTCACTGCAACATTAGACTAATATTTAACCAAACAGCCAGGCACCATAGCCTAGCCAAATCAGCACATAAAATTTAGCCACCACAGTATTCTTTTGACATGTTTGGTTTCTACATCTGGTTACGAGGGGAAAAATTCATGGATCAACAAGGGGATTTGCCTCGGTTCAAGAAAGACCCAGGACTGAGAGGAGAGAGCAAGACTGGTGTAAGAATATTAGACTTTTCTTTGGAAAGCTAGTGAAAGGGGAAAGGCAACACAGACTAACTCAGATGATCATGACTTTTAAATATTAGGCTAAATAAGAATTACCTGTTTGTTTGGAAATGTGTTTAAAATTCAGATCCCTATGTTTTTGATTGTGTAAATTTGTGCTAGAATCTAACAATCGTCCCAAGTGATACTGATGCAAATTGCAGAAAGATAACACTTGAGGAAGAATTGGAGTTAATAACGATGTTCATCCACAGCTAAAAGAGAAAGTGAATTCCTAAACATAATACAATCTCAGTGAGAATAAGCTTCACCCACTGAAATGATAGAGTGACCAGCTAGACCTGAATCCTATCATCCCACAGAATGAAGATAGCTCCACAAAACAAAAGCAAATGATAGCCTAGATATGCCAAGCAAATTTAATTTCAAAATAGCCATTTTTGAATGTACAAATGGAATCAGAACAAGTCACAATTGAAAGCCAGTTCAGAATATGGCCTGTACCCTACTTCCCATCCCTACGCCTTTCATTTGTTTGTGGTAATAAAATTAGAGCATATCACAGAGAAAAAGAACAAAGTAACTGCAATGCTAAGTGAACAGTTTGTTCTCTACCCAGTTTTCCAAACTGCTGTTTATGAAAAAAACAACTGTATTCTTTTTGCCAAATGAGATGCTCACTAGTTTGAATGACTTACATAGGGTATATTAGAATTCAAGCATACCAAAGACAAAGCTTCTGACAGACGATGAGCTTGAAATAAAATTTTAATTGAATTACTGTTGGTAATAGAGAACGAAAAGTGGAGTCAAACTTTCATCTTGTAAGACAAAGCACTATTATTATCATGTGTTTGAAACTGTTCTTGTAGCCATGCAAGGAGAATAAAAACCTCTCCCCCTTTGAACTTGATCTAATTCATAACTGCCATCCAAGGACCTCTAACCAGTTTCATATCATTTAGAATTATGGATTTCTAGAATCTTTGATTTACAAGTGGACCTGATATTAGATCCAAATATCCAAATCCCCTACACTACATATTGGCCAACAAGCTTCCAGCATCTCTTTTCTAACAGTGGGAAAGTATTACCTCAGAAGTAATACCCCTGTATACTTAGCAATCTCAGTTTGAAAGTTTCTCCCTCCTGGGTGGCTCAGTTGGTTGAGCCTCCAACTTCCGCTCAGGTCATGATTTCACGGTTCTTGGGGTGGAGCCCCACACTGGGCTGTGTGCTGACAGCTTGGAGCCTGAAGCCTGCTTTAGATTCTGTCTCCTGATCGCTCTTTGCCCCTCCCCCGCGCGTGCTGTTTCTCTCTCTCTCTCTCTCTCTCTCTCTCTCTCTCTCTCTCTCTCTCTCTCGGAAATAAACAAACATTAAAAAACAATTTTTTTAAGTTTCTCTTCTAAAAAAAAAAAGTTTCTCTCTTTGATGTGTTCTCTTTTCCTCTCCCTACTTTCCCTAAACACGCTTTTCTACTCTCTGTCCTACTCCTTACCTCCCTACAAACAGAAATAGTCACACACACACACACACACACACACACACCCCGTGTACCCCACACACTCTAATCCCCTGGGACCTTTAAAAACATTGGCCATAAGAAAGCACACAAGCAGGACTAGAAAATATACCTGATTTCCCCCAAAGTAATCCCTTACTTGGTTTAGAGCACTAATACTTTATTTAACACATGGGAAATAAGGGACCTTCAATTTACTAATAACCTCAATCTTTAATCAGAAGTAAGATTAGAGCTATGACTATACGAGGCAAATGTTTTCAGGCATTATGAATTGTTCCATCAAAAATTCTTTACTCTTTATACTCAAGGCTTCTAAGAAGGTAGGAAGGATGAAATATAATTTGATATTAAACTGACGAGGAGGTAGATAAATAATTAGGAATGTGATTTCCGAATAGCCACATTACACAGCTCCTCATTGCAGAGGCAAACATTTCGCAACAGAACTTTTAATGATACTTTTCTTAAAAATGAATGCTCAGATTCTATACATTGTTAGTTCCACGAAAAAATGTGGCTTGGCAGTTAATCAAGGGTGCTTAGTGCCTTCTGTGCATCCAGTTAACACCCTAACACATCACAATAGATGGGTAAATTTTAGATAAAATTTAATTAATTATTTAAAAAATTTTGTACCCTGTATTTAAAAGTTATCAACTTGTAAAAATGAGTTCCTAAAATATGCTAATTTCACATATAATATCAAAATTTATTAAATTGTTTACGGCTCTGTTTATAGACATAAAAAGAACATTAATATTTAATTTTTTACAACCTGACACCCCATGAGGTTGGTAAAATAGCATTATTTACTGACATTTCTTTAAAAATTTACTGAAAACTAACATAACTACATCATAGTGCTCACAAGTCTATTTGTACAGACACAATAGCAGAATAAAGTGAGTTTACATTGTATAAAGGAAATCTTGACCTAGCTAATGAGAAGAAAAATGAGTTGGAATTTTGTCTCTACTACTTACCAGCTATGTGACAATGTAAAACTTATTTAACTTCTCTGAATGTCAATCTCTTCATTTGTAAAACAGGCATAAATTATTATAATTGATATTAAGCTACCTTACAGCATTGTTGTAAAGATTACAAACATTTTACATGAACTAATAAACACAATACTTGGTACGCAGTAAGGGTCAGTAAATCATAGCTATTGTCTTGTTGATGTTGTTTTACTGTTTTAAGTGACCAAAAGTCAAAAGAAAACAAGATTCAAAACAAAAGCAGACAGCTTAAATAGTTTCTACTGTGTTTATGCCAGTCTTTTGATTTTAGAACTTAAAACTATTGAAATAGCATATTAATATACAAATTTTTATATTTAGTGTGAGTTTCTAGAAAAATCTTCATGATAAATATTACAATTATTTAAAAAATTTTTTTTAACATTTATTCATTTTTGAGAGACAGAGAGACAGAGCACAAGTGGGGGAGGGGCAGAGAGAGAGCCAGAGACACAGAAACCAAAGCAGGCTGCAGACTCTGAGCTGTCAGCACAGAGCCCAACATGGGGCTCCAACTCATGAACTGTGAGATCATGGCCTGAGCTGAAGTCTGACGCTCAACTGACTGAGCCACCCAGGCGCCCTGAATTATTTTTAAATAAATATGAAAAAAAGAGGTGGGAATTACTACAATATGATTTAGACAAGAAAATTGGGCCTCAGAGAAGTCATTGCTTGATCAGGATCACACAGCAAATGCATTAGAAAATCAGAATTTGAGGCAAGTTCTAAAACATGTTTTAATGTTTGGAGTGATAAATAAGGAAAATCCGAGCAAAAAAAATCAATCTATAAATTAGGAGTGGTTCAACCTGAGACATGGACCAAGATTATATCAGCAAAGGTATTCTAAATTATTTAATCATTATCATATATCCCAAGCAAAAAAGATCATTTCTTTCCATTGACATTATGTTCATAAAACAATGAAATCAGATGTAGGAAATGTTAGTTAAGATATCTCTTTGAATGTCTTAAGTACTAATTAATTAAAGCTATCTCAATTATATGTTAAATAATTTTAATCAGTATATATTATCTATTCTTTAAAAAAATTTTTTTATTGTTTATTTTTGAGAGAAAGAGAGTGCAAGTGGGGGAGGGGCAGGGAGAGAGGGAGACACAGAATCTGAAGTAGGCTCCAAGCTGTCAACGCAGAGCCTGACACAGGGCTTAACTCAGGAACCACAAGATTATGACCTGAGCCGAAGTCAGATGCTTAACCGACTGAGCCACCCAAGTGTCCCTATATATTATCTATTATTAAATATATTTATATAATATACACAATATCATATATTTTCTATAATATATATATAATCATTATGGTATATATAATATATTGATTACTATCAATAATTTATTTTAAACATTTGTCAGAAATCCTGTAGAAGAAACATTTACACTTGGAAAAAGTCACTTAAGTCAGTATTCATTAAAGTATGCTCCACAGCCCATTTTGTTCGTGAGTTGAATTATTAGTTTATGATACCTAATATATACAGTTCCATTGCTAGCAATTTATCAAAAGGAATTATTTTCTCCCCTTAAATTCCAATCAGTAATTGGGTTTATGAGTGAGAATACTGCCAGAGGTGCCTGGGTGGCTCTGTTGATTGAGTGTCTGACTCTGGCTCAGGTCATGGTCTCGCAGTTCATGAGTTCAAGCCCCACGTTGGGCTCTGTGCTGTCAGTGCAGACCCCACTTCAGGATCCTCCGTTCCCCTCTCCCTGTCCCTCCTCTGCTTGTGCTCTCTCTCTCAAAAATAAACATTTAAAAAGCAAAAAAAAAAAAAAAACCCCAAAAACTGCCAAACAGATGAGTTAGATGATCTGGCAAAAAAGAGTTTAATAAATGCTTGTTGGTTATTTGATCTGTCCATCAGAACTAAAGAAAACTACTATCAGCTTTGGTATATTTCAACTTCAGTATTTTTCCATGCATTTTAATTAGACAAGGCATCCAATGATAACAAGCAACAGTGATTATTATGTGAGAAAATGTCCATACTTTGTCAAGATGCATGCCAAAGTATGCTGAAACATACAAAGGTGAAATGACAATTTCTGGAATTTACTTTAAAATAATTCAGTACGTGGGGGCACCTGGGTGGCTCAGCCGGTTAAGGGTCCGACTTTGGCCCAGGTCATGATCTCACAGTGTGTGAGTTTGAGCCCTGCATCAGGCTCTGTGCTGATAACTCAGAGCCTAGAGCCTGCTTCAGAGTCTGTGTTTCCCCCTCTCTCTGTCTCTGTCTCCCTCTCTCTCTCTCTCTCTCTCTCTCTCCCCAACTCGCACTGTCTCTCTCTCTCTAAAAAATAAACATTAAAAATCTAAAAATAATTCAGCACATGTATACATAAGGAGATGTTCACATATGTTCACCAAAAGGCATGTAAAAGAATGCTAATGGCAGCAATATTTTTAAAGCCAAAGACTGGAAACAATCCAAATGTTCAACAGTAAAATGGGTATATAATGGCCTATCCATACAACTGAGTACCGTACAACAAGAGCAAACTCCAGCAGGCTGCTACAGCATGGACGAATCTCATAAACATAATATTGAGGACATGAAGACAGACACAAAAGAGTCCATACTACATGATTTTATTTATACAAAATTCCAAAAATAGGCAAAACTAATTAATGATGATAGAGGTCATAATATCAGTTTCCCTTGAAGTTGGGAGTAATGACTAGAAGGGAGCATAAGAAGACTTTTGGGGATCTGCTGTTGTTCTGCTTCTTGATACAGATGCTCATAGGGTTATGTTCTTATGGTTCGTGCACTTTTCTGTAGTTTGTTATTCTTCAAGAAAAGTTTATATAAAATACTCTTACAAAGTAAAAATTATGAAGCAATCATGGTAGTCTTGATAACTGTTGAATTTGGATGATTGGTACACAGAGATTCATTTTACTTTTCTTTCTACTTTTGTGTCTATTTGAAAATTTTCATATTTAAATGTAATCTAAAAAACACTGTATCATTAGGTGGGGACCTGAGAATTTAAAATTTGTGAACCCTTTAGCAATACAGATTCAAGAACTTAAGATATTGGTTTATAAATATACAGTACATTGAATCTTGTGAAAACTAATCAAGATTCTGCCCAAAATGCCCTTCCCCTACACACATAATAGCTTATTATTGAATTAAATTGTCACCTACCCCAGAGAAATTACCTAGCTAATACAAGAATAATCACATTGGACACCAACGTTTATTTTATTAAAGAGCCTGAAGAAATTAAACCAATTGCCAACACTAAGAAAGATGGACATCTTCCCTGGCACCCAAAGAAAATAGTTATGCTTAAGTGATTCTTATTAATGTGTATTATATATATTCTAAAGACTAGTTCTAAAAGATTTGGAGGAAAGATCTGAAAGGGAGGTAAAAAGAAAGGGTGAGTAACTTGAGAGCAGTAAACCTGCAATTTTCAGTAAAGCAACTTCAAATTTAGATGCAGTCAGAGTTGGACAAAATATTATTAGGCTATTGATTTAAGGAGGTAAAGAAAAATTTAGCCTACAAGGAATAGTACAATATTTCATTATGTCAACATGAAATCTCAAGAGTTTGCTGAATAGAATCTACTGGGTATGCATGGCCAACACTTTGTCTTTCAAATTAGGCCATTTTTATACCCACTATATGAAGAATGCTCTTTCTGAGTGTGTTAGTAGTTAAGCTTTGCAAGCCTAAAAAGGTATTCTCATGGTATATGAAGAAATAATTGATTTCTCCCTCTTCTTTGTTTTACTTCTATGACTATGCTTTTTACATTATATATAATCAGAAAACTTGATGCCTGAGGTGAGGCTGGAAATTAACAATATAAGTATTGATTGATTTGCTTTTCGTTTTGTAACCATTTGCTAGATTATTCCTACTTTTTTTTGACCTAACTTGAAAAAAATGTTTTATAGCAACCAGTTATAACAGAAGTCAGTTTCTTTTTAAGCAAACTAGCACTGCTTGTTGCTTTTTTATGTTAAAGCTCAAAAGAATTCACACCTAGTCACAGAGTATATGAATTGTAGTTAATAAACCATTACTCTCTGTGAACATTAGGATTCTGGATTCCTACTATTATATATTCCTTAAATTAAAATTTTAAAAAGTCTCCCTCCATTCAGTACAAGTAAAATAGGCTTAACAGTAAGTAATTGCTGATCATTTTTGCCAGATATTTTTATTAGAATTGCATGGTAACCATTGAAATGGGTTTGTATTTTCTTCAGGAACATTAATTTTCGGATTAAATAAAATACATGGTCTTATTTTAAAGCAGGCTCATTTTATACAATAGACCAATTTTTTTAAATGAGCTACCCTACACTTAATGTCATTAGTAAACAATGCCTTTAGTCACACAGGAATACCAGGCTCATACATTTAAAACACTTCAGCATCTTGTTATGCCAGCTGAACCCCTACACAGTGATATAACCTAACAATAGCTACTTATATAACCAAATGAATATAGAAGACCAGATTTTCTAGCACAGATGCTGCCTCTTATTCACCCTCTCTAGGACAATGTCAAAATAGTGATCATTATCTGTATATGTTGAATCTCTATTTGCTATTTTTCTGAGATGCATGAGAAATTGATTGTTATCCCATTCTTTCATAGAATTCCATGGAACATCTACCAACAGAGATTTTCTAGGAGATTTTCTAGGAGATCTAGAGCTCACTATTATATGTCATAGCAGCTATCATAGGGTACATCTGCTATTCATGGGGGGGTAACATTCTATAATGTTAACATCATTCTATCATTAATATCATTAATAGCCAACAATTATTAAGCACTTACAAAGCAATGTGCTAAATCCTTCACGTGCTTAATCTCATTAAATACTCACAATAGCCCTCTGCTTAGATGCTATTTCCCTGTTTTTATTTCCCCATATTATCAGTAAAGAAACCAAGGCTCCAAAGAGATAAACAATGTGCTATTATACAGCTAGAAAATGACAAATTCAGGATTCAAACTAAGTCTATGTGACTCTAAACAGAAAATCACGTCAGACCAATTTACAGCTTTTTAAAATAGTGACTTCTAATATTTTTCTTCCTTCATGCCCATCTTTCTCTAACGCTAAAGCCCCAGCATTTGCTGATAAACTGAGATATTGGCACTAACTACAACACAATTCAAGCATTTATACAAGATATTTGTGATAAATGACCTATTTTCTTTATTTTAAACAACCATCAGATTGTGATGTTTCTTTAAGAGGTGAAATAATAAGTAATTACTATTGAGTATACGCTCAAAAAATTGTAAAATTCAAGTTTTTAGTTGTTATTAACCACAGGATGACAGTTCATATTTTTTCAGTAATGATATAGAAATATCATAGGTTGGGGTGCCTGAGTGGCTCAGTCAGATGAGTGTCCAGCTCCTGATTTCAGCGCAGGTCATGATCTCATGATCTCATGGTTTGTGAGATTGAGCCCCGTGTTGGGGCCTGCTTGGGATTCTCTTCCGTTCCCTCTCTCTCTGCCCCTCCCCAACTCCTGCTGTCTCTCTCATTCTCTCTCTCTCTCTCTCTCTCTCTCTCTCTCTCAAAACAAATAAGCATTAAAAAAAAACTATCATAGGTTTATAAATAAGGAGGGAATTGTATAATATTTGAATCACAGATATTCTACGGGGTAGAAATCTACAGGAATCATCTAGTCTCCTTCTGCCACATCACCCCCAGCTCCAACACATTGTCCATAACATACATACACACATACCCATCAAATGCTTCAGTACCCTTCAACAGCATTACTATAACTGGAGTGTCCACCTCTGCTTAACTGCCCATCAAAGATGAGAAACTCTATTTTATGAGGAAACTGATTGCAATTTTCAGGTGGTTCCAATTGCTGAAGTTCTTCCAAAAATAGTGCTTGCCCCCCAATCTCACTAAGTTAGGTAACTGAATTCAAATTTATCAGTCAGAATAGCAGTTGAAACATTTATAAATGTTGCCTGTCATCTCATTCTATTTGTCCTTGTGAATTATATCTCTAACTCCTTGAATGTGGTTTGAATGTAATTTCGGGAGGGAATACAGACAAGTACATTTTTTCAATGGGTTTATTTAAGTGGAAGCTCTTCAAAGTTGTTCAGCTCTATCGCTGTCTCAAGAAAGGTTTCTTGTGATTTATCCACTCTCAGAAGTTTTAACCAGAACATGTATGTTAAGTATTTCACAACTTAGTTTCCTATAAAATACTCAAATTTACATAAAATATATTTGCATATAACCATAGAGTTACACACACAATTATAACACTTTACTACAGAGATTTTTGTTCTAAGAGAATGAGTCATGAGAAGGAAAAATAATTCTTCATAACTTTTAAATTAAATTATACATATATAGTTAACATGAATTAGATTAGCTTATATAGATTCATATTATGGCTCAATAAGAACTTAGAAAAGTCACTTTACCTGTGTTATAATCTCAAAACAAATCAACCACCGGCAGTGACATCTGAAAAACTAACCTTCCTTCCTGGAAAGCTATTGTTTTCTCATTTAATAATGTAGTATTATAATAATGAGTGCTTTGTTATTTACTTCTGAGTTTGGTGCAGATGTGAGGATAGTGAGTAACTTTGTTTTTATTTGTTTCTGAAACACCATTTACAGTAAAGTATTAAGTTATAAGTGAATGTTAAAGCTTTTGCTTTGAGTCCATTTGATATTCAAAAGAGGGCTGATTTTCATCATTGTTCATTTGAGATACTGGAGCATCTTCACCCCAGGTTACACTTTGAAATAGTTTAATTATTTCAAAACATGGAACCAACAAAATAAGACTGGCAGTGTCCTATCCATTTACAACAGAAAATGGAAGATGAAAATTTCCACCAAATACTTGTCAGACAGCAGAAATCTCATTTTTAAAGCAAAAGTAATACTTAGTTGAATCAGGAGGTCAATAAATATGTTTGTTGTGGATTATGTAACCTTTATATTTAAATTTAGATTAACACTTCAAATTATTCCTGCTGTTATAAGATAGCAATGCCAAAATTCATCACAAAATTTGAGCAAATTCTTGAAGGAAATGCCAAATGGAACCCAAAGTATTTTATTTTATTTTTTTAAGTTTATTTTTGAGAAAGAGAGACAGAACGTGAGTGGGGGAGGGGCAGAGAGGGAGGCAGACAGAATCTGAAGCAGGCTCTGAAAAAGCCAGCAAAGAGCCGGATGCAGGACTCAAACTCACCAACCCATGAGATCATGACCTGAGCTGAAGTCAGACGCTTAACTGACTGAGCCACCCAGGAAACCAAAGTATTCTAAATTCCTTATTTTTAGCTTAAGTTTCCATGAAAAGATAATGTGAAATATCCCCCTAAGGGAATGATTCAATTTACGTGAATCATATAAACACCTAAATATATTTATGTACATAAAATACATTTATTTTTTAAATTAATTCTGTTACATCAGAAATATTTTTTTTAAATATGAGAATTTTGAAGAATTAAGAAGAACTAACCCATGTCTCTTAAATATAAAGTTATAGCAAGAAACACCACTCTAAATCTAAAATATTTCTGTGAACAGTATATTTTCAACAAATTAAAAAATTAAAATTCACAGTTCATTTGTATAGTACTTTAGCTTGTGATTACTGTATTTTCTTCTTTGTCATAATATTCTGCATTAGATGGTCAGGGAAGGAGGAGGCTAGGGCGGGCTCCTGGAGGGAAAAAAAATGGAACAAGGACATTGTGATTAAGAGCAGAAAGGCTAAGGAAAAAGAGAGGCCTTGAAAAGTCAAGAATAAAAGGAAAGTAAGAGGCAATAATTATGTTTAGTCATGGAAAAGGAGCTGGAAAACTCTCTATGGGGAAGGAAAAAAGGAGTAAACAGCATATTACAATTGTCCCTGTTTGGTGTGCAAGCAGAGGGGATTACGAATTCTGGAAGTAGTAGTATATTCCCACAATGAAATATCATAATACAATAATAAAAATGGACTAACTACATTTATAAGTAACAACATGTATGCATTTTATAATGTTAAAAGAATGCAGGCGAAAGAATACTTACTGTATGATTTTAATCATATGATGGAAAAAACACAAATACAACTAAATTATAGTGCTAGAAGTCAGAGCAGGGGCAATAGTGATTGAGAAAAAGGTTAAAATCTGTACTTCTGAGTGTGGGCAATGTTCCATGTTTTGACCTGGACAATGCTCTCAGGGGTTTTACTTTGTCTGAAGTCATTGAGCTATCCATTTGTATTTTGTGCACTTCTCTGTGTAGGTGTTTCATTCAAAATGAAACAAAACAAAGAAGTATTGAGAAAAAAAAAAAAGCAATGAGATGGTGACGAGACACAACGCCAAACACTAAACTTTAGTAACACAATGTTTAAGACTCAAATGCTGATACTATTCCATCTACTTGGGCCTACTACCCAGAAAAAAAAATAATGAAAATAAACTAAACCAGTGAACTGAAACTTTTTTAAAGTTCAGGGTTTTTTTTTTTTAATCTTTTTATTGAGTTAAACAAGACAGATTTGGGGGGTGCCTGCCTGGCTCAGTCAGTAGAGCAAGTGACTCTTGATTTGGGGATTGTAAATTCAAGCCCATGTTGGGTATAGGGATTACTTAAAATCTTTTAAAATAAATAGAGAAGACAGATTTAAATAAACTTTAAATATCAACTACACAGCCTTAGGCTTAGTGGGGAAACCAAAAAAGCATTCCCATTAACTCAGAATGTAAAAATATTCTCTACAACATTCATTCATTCATTCAACATTTTAGAGCCAACTGATGCTTGCTTGACAAGATCCTAGGCAGCAGGGACATGTCTTTTTTCAGAAAAGCTAAATAGCCTGCCTTCATAGAGGTTACAGTATTCAGGAAAGCCAATAAATAAGCGAGCAAACAAATATTATATAGGGATAACTACCATGGGCAAAAAAACAAAGCAAGGTAAGAGAGACAGGGAGGTAAATTGTAATGATGGGTGAGGCATGGCTATTTTACACAGAGTGATCAGGGACATCTTCTCTCTTAAACTGACATTTTAGACAGAGAAAAGAAGTGAAAGCAAATCATGATGACCTCAGAGGGGAATCATGGTGTGGAGGCATTACTCAATCCAAATGCATACCAAAAAGTAAGAAGTATAAAAATTAAAATGGAGGAAGTGAATTATCATTATTACTAGGGTAGTAAAATCATGTACCTAAAAAACCCAAGGGAATGAGCTAAAAAGCTCTTCTAAATATCACTAAGATGACCCAGTAAAATCCTAACATTTAATCAATAACCTTCATATATTCAAACAACTTATAACAACAACAATTAAAAATTAAAAATTTTAATTAAAAATAAATTAAAAATAGCAACATTAAAAATAGCAACAAAAAGATAAAACACCAGGAATAAAATTAACAAGTAATGTATTAGCTTTATATGAGAAAAATGTTAAAATGCTACTAATGGATACAAAAGAGGAGGTAAATATATTAGAAAGGTATATACCATGTTCTTAGTAAAACTTAAGTTCATAAATACTTTAATGATATTTAATTTTTAAGCTTTAATTTTATCCCAGTAAAAAAGATAATATTTTTGGAATTTGACAAGGTACTTCTAAAGTTCATATGAAAAATAATCAAGATAGAACAGCTAGAAAATTCTGAAAAATAAAGGTACTAAAGAGTCCTAGTCATTTCAAGTATTAAGGTATACTAGCTGAAGAGCCTTAGACATTAAGACAGGTATTGAGAAACTATATTAATTAAAAGATTATAGAATGAATGTGTATGTGGGGGTATGTATCATGAAACATTAATAGACCCAAGTACATGTGGAAATATAATGAATGATAAAGGAGGCATTACAAATTAGGAAAAAGATTGGGCTATACAGGAAATAGTGTGGAAATAAATACTTAGAAAACATAACATTGGATCTATACTGCATACCTCATATTGATGTAAATTCATTGGGGCACCTGGATGGCTCAGTTGGTTAAGTATGACTTCGGCTCAGGTCATGATCTCATGGTTCGTGAGTTTGAGCCTTGCAATGGGCTCACTGCTGTCAGTACAGAGCCCTCTTCGGATCCTCTGTCCCCCTCTCTGCCCCTTCCCCACTGGTTCTATCTCAAAATAAATAAATACGCTTAAAAAAAAAAAAAGCTCTTAGGGTGAAAAAAGCCTTTTTTCAAGAATTAGTTTAGGGGCGCCTGGGTGGCGCAGTCGGTTAAGCGTCCGACTTCAGCCAGGTCACGATCTCGCGGTCCGTGAGTTCGAGCCCCACGTCAGGCTCTGGGCTGATGGCTCGGAGCCTGGAGCCTGTTTCCGACTCTGTGTCTCCCTCTCTCTCTGCCCCTCCCCCATTCATGCTCTGTCTCTCTCTGTCCCAAAAATAAATAAAAAACGTTGGAAAAAAAAAAAAATTAAAAAAAGAATTAGTTTAAAAAAAGGATACATTAAAAATGTGAATTAGCTATATAAACTCAATATTTCTGCATAATGAAAGATATCATAAACCAAGTCTAAGAAATGCAATTCAGGAAAAATATTTGCCACTTATATTACAATCATTTGATTTCTTTAATATATTAATTTAATGATAGGAATCTTTAATTCCTATCATTTAATTAAAAAAAAAAAGTTTCCCCAAATGGTAAAAAGACAGAGACATTTCACAGAAAAGGAAAAAGAGGAGTTCCTAGGTGGCTCAGTCGGTTAAGCATCTAACTTTGGCTCAGGTCATGATCTCACAGGTTCGTGATTTCGAGCGCTGCACCTGGCTCTGTGCTGACAGCTCGGAGCCTGGAGCCTGCTTCAGATTTGGTGTCTCCCTCTCTCTCTGCCCCTCCCCCACTTGCACTCTGTCTCGCTTTCAAAAATAAATAAACATAAAAAAAAGAAAAGGAAAATCAAACAGACCTTAAATTATAAAATTATTTTACTTGTCCTTGTAGTAAAAGATATGCAAATTAAAATGACAGTAATACACTCCTATGTGCCAGAAAATAAGTATTTTCATAAATTGCTCGTAGGAGTATAAATTGATATGTTATCAAAATTTTTAATGTATAAATCATTTTATGCAGCAGTTCTACTTCTAGACATTTTTGCTACAGATGTGCTTGAATAAATGAAAGATGACACATATAAAAAAAAAAAGGCACAGAATTATTAGTAGTAGCAAAATGTTGGAAAAAAACTTAAGTGTTCATTGATAATGAACCAGCCAAATAAATATTACAGGAAGTGAATATTAAAGTTTCCCCTAAGACATATATAAAGTTCCAAAGACAGAGTGTTACATGTAGAATTTACAAAGCACATTAAAAAAAATCACTGTATCAGACTATTAAAAAACACAATCAACATGGCAAAAAAGCTACTTACAGAATGAGAGAAAATATTTGCAATGATCAGAAAAGGGGTCAGCATCCAGAATATATGAAGAACTCCTAAAACTCAACAACAAAAAATCAAATAACCCAATTAAAAAATTGGCAAAAGACTTGAATAGTCATTTCCCTAAAGATGATGTACAAATGGCCAACAGCCATATGAAAAGATGCTCAACATCAATAATCATCAGAGAAATGCAAATCACAACCACAATGAGATATCTCACACTCATTAGGAAAAACAGAAAATAACAAGTGTGGTGGAGATTTAGAGAAGTGAGAACTCTTATACTCTGTTGTTTGGATTCTAAAATGGTGCAACCAGCATGGAAAATTTTGGGAATTCCTCAAAAAATTAAAAATAGAACTACCATATGATCTAGCATTTTCACTTGTGGGTATATATCCAAAAGACTTGAAAGCAGGGTCTCAGAGAGATATCTGCACCCCCATGTTTACAGCAGCACTGCACACAGTAGCCAAGTGGTAGAAGCAACCCAAAGGTGCAACAGTGAATGAATGGATAAACAAAATGTGCTTTCTACATACAATGGAATACTATGCATCCTTAAAAAGGAAGGAATTTCTGTCCCATGCTACAACACGAACGCACCCTAAGGATAAGTGAAATAAACCAATCCCAAAATAATAAATACTGTATGATTCCACTTATATGTGACATCTACAGTAGTCAAGGTTATCAAGGATCAGGGTCAGGAGGCAAAGGAGAGGTGTTGTTGAGTGGGTATAGAATTTCAGTTCTGCCAGGTGAAAAAGTTCTGGAGATGTGTTTCACAACAACGTAAATATACACTGCTAAACTGTACACTTAAAAAAAGTAGAGATGATAAATTATATGTTTTTTTATCACAATAAAAATTTTTAAATAACCACTGACATTTAATTTTTGAGTGTTTGATATTACTATAAGTACTTTAGATGAATTGATTCATTTAAACCTTACAGGAACTCCATGAGGAACATAATGCTATTATCTCCATTTTACAGATGAGGAAATTGAAGCTCAGAGAGTTTAAGTAATTTCCCTTGTAATTGGAGACTGCAAGATGTGAACCGGCTTGTTTCGAGACTCTGTTTCTCAAAGTGCTAACCACACTACTACGTCTTCATTACTGACGTGGAGACGGTTTCAAGACCAGTCGATGTCTCAGCTGGATCAAGCTATAAAAATAACGCAAAATATGGAGAGAGGAAGGATTTTGTGGAGTGATTTTCTTGGAGAGAAGTATTGCACTGATGGAAAAGGGAAAGAAGAAGGGATTTTTTCCCTTTTTTAGCGCAAAGATGAACAGGGTCAAATACAAAATTTAAGGGAGCTATCTTTTAGATAGGATGAATGATGCTGCAGTGAACATTTTTTGGTGGTCATATGTTTTCATTTCTCTTGGGTATATCAGTCGAAACAGAAAGTAGATTACTGATTGCCTAAGGCTGGAGAGAAATGGGGGATGACTGCTAATGGGCTTTTTTCTGGGGGGTGATAATTAAAATGTTCTAAAATAGTCATAGTTGAAAACTGAGAATATACTAAAACTATTTAATTGTATACTTTAAATATACAAATTCTGTAATTTGTGAATTATATCTCAAGAAAGCTATTTTTAAATTTTTAAAAAAATGTTCATTTATTTTTGAGAGAGAGAGACACACACACACACACACACACACACACACACACACACACACACAGAGTGCCAGCGGGGTAGGGGCAGAGAGAGAGGGAGACACAGAATCCAAAGCAGGCTACAGGCTCTGAGCTGTCAGCATAGAGCCTGATGGGGGGCGCGAACCCACAAGCAGTGAGATCATGACCTGAGCCTAAGTTGGACACTTAACTGACTGAGCCACCCAGGAGACCCTCAATAAAGCTGTTTTTAAAAAAAGTTAAGGGGATGCCAGAAACATAGTAATCAAGATAAATAATCATTTAACATAGGATTTTGTTAATATAAATTAATGTAAAACAAATCCACATTAAACAAAAAATCAAACTTTTAGATTAAGATAGGCTGTTGTTGTTTGTCTTAAGACTTTGCATTACTATATAACAGAACAGTCATTTCCAAACAGCCCTGGTTCCAGGGCAGTATAGCCATTGTGGCCTTTCCACTGGGCATATTTCCCTGGGTTGACAAAAGATATGCAGGCATACTGAAAACAGTGAGGCTTTATATGTATAGTAGTCATTTGGGTGGGTGCAGGGGTGGGGGAGGGGAGAGCTTTTAACTTTCTTCCACTTGGTTCAAAATATGAGAGGATATTTTGATGAGTGTATATAAATTTCTTTTTTGTCTCAGATGCAATGGTAGCTCAGCAGAATACTAGAAAGGAGCTTTCATTGGGGCCAGTGAGAAAGCTTGAGATGTGTTCCCTGCAGGGCACCCCATAGGAGCTGAGCAGTTCAAAGGGTAAATAAAAGGCTAACTAACCACTTGATGGTGAAGCCAAGAAAGTTCTGCTGTGGTAAGAGTGACCCACAGTCCCAAGATTGTCAGGGGAAAAGATGTGATTCCCTATTGATAGACTAGGGACAGAAGAGAAAGAGCCAGGCTGGGGCCATCTTTAGTTTGGCCAAACAGAGCTTCTGGAAAGTGGCAGGGGTGAGGGAACCTGTCATTGAAGGACTATGAAAAATATGAACTACCAGAGAAATGTAAGTTGAGGCAGGATAGGAAGGAGACTGCTGAAGGAAAAGGTACCTAGCCTATGTCAAAGGATCTCATAGTTGGTGGGACCCAGCAGAGAACCTCTGAAAAGCCCACCAGAGATGGTCAACTTTAAACATATGCCCAGCCTAGAAGGCATGGATAAATGCAGTTTAAAAGGGATTGATTCAAATTTCTTGCCCTTTCCCATCCTCCCAGATTTGAATAATCTCTGAGACAGTGCACTCTGATTTCTGAATTTAGTCTGTGTTTGTGACAAAGTGACTGTCTTTTCCTAAGAGAGAGCAAAAAGTCCTGGGAATCTGCCCATATTTCCACCTAGAGGCAGGGGGAAGGTTACACTCACTAAATAAATTTCAAAGGAGCAGGTGGGGAAACAAAAACTTGTTATCTCATGAGCCTAAGTTACATAATTATGTATGGGTATAAAATTAAATGTTATGCACAACTAAAAATAATGCAGCAGTTGTATATGTTTTTATATGGAACAACCTTTGAGATATAATGAGTTTTTTAAAAGCATAAAATTGTGTATGCTGTATACATTATTTTTATTAAAAAAACTAAAAACTAAAAAACTAAAACTAAACACAAATGCCATTTCTGGAGATTTACACTAGAAACTGATGACAGTAATTCCCTCTAGGGGAAGGATCCATACAGGTGGGAGACAGGAATAGGTAGGATCCTTACCTTTCACTGTAGGCACATTTGTATCTTTTGCATTTTGTGCTGTCTCGTGCCTATCCAAAAAAAAAAGTTAAATATGTTAATTAAAACAAAAAATGTCTTCAAGCTTACACATAAAGATGACCAAATAAAAGTACATTACAAAATAAAAATAGTAAAAACCAGGCCCCTCAAAAATCACATGTGCAAGGGAAGGGGCATAACCCAAAGCCATTAACAAAAAGTGGGGCAATAATGAAGTAAGTATAGGATTCTGGAAGTCAGTATGCGTGAGGAGTCTGCCAACATCAACCTCTAACCTGCCCCACCCCCACGCAAGCTATACTGTTGAGGTCTCTGAGGGGGTCTGAGGTCTCACAGGGCCTCCCTGTGTTCTGAAGGGGAAAAGATGAGAGCACAAGGTATTAGAAGAAGGAAGACATATATATTATATTTACAATACAAAGAGTCTAAGTTGATGATGTGGCTTAGGGTAAGAGCAAACTGTGCCACCAGCTAAAGCCCAGAATTAGACAGATTTATCCACCAAGTCAGAGGCATCATTACCCATCAGAGAAGTCACTCCATCTCCTTGGCATTCCTTTGGTTAAGAAAAGACCAGAATACAGTGCAAATGGATCTTGTCCAAGAGGAAAAGTACCATAAGGAGTAGCAACTTCATCTTTTTCTTCTTTTGACTTGGAAGTAGTAATGATTGCCAAGAAGGAGTTGAAACAAGGAAAGTGAACGATGGTATAGGCTCTCTCTCTGGAAGAAGTGAGGTCTACACTCAGAATTAAGAGACCCACCCCGATTCCAAGTATACACTTCAGTGAGAATGAGATATACCACCACTCCACAAATGGAAACAATGAAACCTGGTAGAAGACCTTGAACAATATATGCCAAGTGGCAGCAGAGCCTAGATGTTCATATAATCTTGAGTTCTCCCTCTTTGCCTTCATGATCCGGGGCGGGGGGTGGTGGGGGTGGGGAATCTAGAACACTAAGTTCTCAGCCATCAGACTCTATATAAGAGGAGAAAACAAACTGGTTTTAGTTAAGGTGGCCTTGTTGTCAAAACATTCCTTTAATTATTAAAAAATAAATGCAGGTCTGGACAGATCCCCATGAACAAGCGCCATGAAAAGTAATAGCCAGGCAACGATGCAAACAAATTAGGAAGGCAGGCAGAATGTATAAAAGACCAATATTGAACCAAGCCTAGAAAAAACATAATGCATGAAAGTTAATTTCTCTACAGGTGCTTTGCTATTTATAACTGAAGAAGAATAAAACAAAAATTCAAAAATGTGTTTAAAAACAGCAGAATGAAGAAAAGAGGGATTGCAAGCCTAAGGAAATAGAAGACTGAAACAGAACCATTAAATAATAATAAAGTTTCAAAAGCAGGAAGACCTGAGATAATCATAGTAAATGCAGATGAAAAAAGAAGAAATTAAGGAATCCGAAAGAAGCTCATAGAAGTTGAAGACTGACAAATTCTGTGTAACAGAGCTGTGTCTCTTAGGTAGAAAACCCAGGGGAGCACAGCAATGTACCCAAAGATACAATTTTTTTTTTAAATGAAGAAGAAACTTTTCTGAAATGAAGCAAACGTTTAATCTGCAGCCTGAAAAGTAACATATATTACAAGATAATTTGATTGGGAATACTCATCTCTAAGTCTATAGTCATACTACCCATACTCAAGGATAAAGAATTCTTAGGCACCCCAAAAAGCAAAGTAAATAAATCACTATTAAAGGAAAATACCCATGCTGGTCTCATATTTTTTTAAGTTTAAATAATTATTTTGAGAGAGAGCAGGAGCAGGGGAAGGGCAGAAAGAGAGGGGGAGAGAGAGAATCCCAAGCAGGTGCTGCACTGTTAGTACAGAGCCCGATGCAGGGGTCTCCAGCCCACGAACCATGAGATCATGACCTGAGCTGAAACCAATAGTTGGATGCTTAACCGACTGAGCCACCCAGATGCCCCATGCTGGTCTCATATTGTTTCACAGTAACATTTGGTAACAGAAACCATTGGAAAATATGTAAGAAATTGTGAAGGAAAGACCTATAATCAAACAGTAATATAAACATCCAAAATATACAAAGTACACATGTCCACAAGGTGTACAACAGCAATAGGTAGAACAGACAGATGTTTTCAAACCTGAAAGAGGTCTGGGGAATACAACACATGTGCACCCTTTGCCAAAACGAAAACAAAACCCCCAAAATAGACAAACAAATATTACTTGATAGTAAATAAAATCCAAGTTTTTTTTGGATTATAAGTAGGACTTACAAAAGGATTGGAAAATAAAGAGGAAAGGAGTAAAAGGTCCTGGATGAATGTTAAAACTATTTATTTATTAAAAAAAAATTTTTTTTAATGTTTATTTCTGAGACAGAGAGAGACAGAGCATGAGTGGGGGAGGGGCAGAGAGAGAGGGAGACACAGAATCCGAAGCAGGCTCCAGGCTCTGAGCCGTCAGCACAGAGCCTGACACGGGGCTTGAACTCACAAACCATGAGATCATGACCTGAGCCGAAATCGGTCACTCAACCGACCGAGCCACCCAGGCGCCCCAATGTTAAAACAATTTAAAGTATGTCTAAATAATTGCAGCACAGAACACAAATGTAAAAACCTTGACAATATATAAATAATATATCGGGGCGCTTGGGTGGCTCAGTTGGTTAAGTGTCGGCTCAGGTCACTCGCGGTTCGTGGGTCCGAGCCCCATGTCAGGCTCTGGGCTGACATCTCAGAGCCTGGAGCTTGCTTTGGATTCTGTGTCTCCCTCTCTCTCTCTGCCCCTCCCCTGCTCACACTCTGTGTCTCTCTCTCAAAAATAAATAAGACATTTAAAAAAATTTTTTTAAATATAAATAACAAGATCAAGAGGTGGGAGAAGGGAAAAGAAAGAAGCTAATATCTTCATCTTTCAGAGCAGGGAAACAATTGATGCCATCTACAGTTGAAATGTGCAGGTTTTAAAACTATGATTTCAACATTTTAGTTTTTTTAATAATATCTTTCTAACTTTAGAGGGATCTCCTAAGAATTAATGTATGTTATACTGGATACAACATTTATTTGAAGTTTAGCAATCCATTCCAATTCATTTCAGCTTCATTTGGCTTCATTCTAATTCATTCTACTTACAAAAATAGCAAGTATTATATGTTAAAAAAGGGATTTGGGGTGATTTTTTTAAAAACTTCTTTTTACTTTTCTGCATGACTTGAGCTCATTATAATGAACAAGTGTTATATTTATAAAATCAATAAAGTAATTTTTCTTTTAGAAATGAACAGGAAAGATAAAAACAGAGACATTTAATTTTTTTTTAACAAACTGATGTTGAGCTCAATAAAAACAGGTTGTAATTTAATTATATCTCGGACTTAAGATTTTCTGTGCACTTGGCTAGATCTCATCTCCAAATTCCAGATAAGCGTTTCCATTTGAAAACCCTTTGATTCTGTAAACAGAATTTAGCATGCAGAATAAGTCCTCCCGCTTAAATCACTGAATCGGCTGCTGAATCAACAGCATAGATGGAACCCAGGGTTGGAGCCAAAGGAAATGATGAAGATTTGAGACTGCAATTATTATCTTATAATAAGGATACAAAAAATTCCTTCTACTTTTACAAGCCGTCTTTTATACCTGCTTATACCTTCTGCTTATACCTGTACCCATTTCAGTTGAATTGATTTCCATTACTTTGGTGGGACTGGGTTTTACAAATGTTTTCCTTTAAATTCTTTTTTTTTTTTTAAGTTTATTTATTTATTTTGAGAGAGAGAGACTGAGAGTGAGTGAGCAGAAAGGGGCAGAAAGAGAGTGAGAGAGAGAGAATCTGAAGCAGGCTCCACACTGTCAGCGCTGAACCCAATGCAGGGCTCACTCTCAGGAACCATGAAATCATGACCTGAGCTGAAATTAAGAGCCTGACACTTGGGGCAGCTGGGTGGCTCAGTCAGTTAAGCGGTCTGACTTCTGCTTGGGTCATGATCTCACACTCCATGAGTTCAAGCCCCGCTTGGGCTCTGTGCTGACAGCTCAGCCTACAGCCTGCTTCAGATTCCATGTCTCCCTCTCTCTGCCTCTCCCCTGCTCGTGCTTTCTCTCGCGGTCTCAAAAATAAATAAACATTAAAAATTTTTTTTTAAAAAGTCAGATGCTTAACTGATTGAGCCACCCAGGCGCCCCTTATATACATAGGTGTGATGCTTTTAGGTCAAAAACAACTCAACTTACAAATCATATGAGGACTTTAAGGTACAAAGCAGATGAACATAAGGGAAGCAAAAATAATATGAAAACAGGGAGGGGGACAAAACATAAGAGACTCTTAAATATGGAGAACAAACAGAGGGTTACTGGAGGGGTTGTGGGAGGGGGGGATGGGCTAAACGGGTAAGGGGCATTAAGGAATCTACTCCTGAAATCACTGTTGCACTATATGCTAACTTGGATGTACATTAAAAAATAAAAATTAAAAAAACAAAAAACACAGACTATGAATTACAGAACTACATATGCCTTTAAAAAGACACATTTGTATAGGCTCCTGCATAACAATTTCTTTCTCAATCTCCTTAGAATTTTTAGTACATTACATGAATTCCCTAAAGTCAAAGAGCCTGGCATTTTTTTTTTTTTTTTTTGTATTTTGTCTTCATGAATCCTAGAGAATAGATGTCATTAGATACTTGTTTACTATGAGAAATTTATTTCTTCACTATGTAGATGTGGTAGGCAGAATAATGCTTTCCCACCCAAGACATCTGTGTCCCAACCCTCAGAATTTGTATATATATGGCAAAGGGGAATTAAGGTTTCAGATGGAATTAAGGTTGCTAATCAGATCACCTGGAGATGGGGAGAGCTTCCTGAACTATCCAGGTGGACCCAATGTAATCATTATAGCCTTTTTAAGTGAAAGGAGGAGACAGGAGAGTCAGTGTCAGAGTGATACAATGTGAGAAAGACTCCACCTACCATGGTGGGCTTTGAAGATGGAAAGGGGTCATCAGCCAAGGAAATAAGATTTTTCAGTAAAGCCTCCACAGGAATACAGTCTTCCCAAACCTTGATTTTAGCCCAGTAAGACCCAACTTCAGACTTGTGACCTGCCAAGTTTTGTGTTGTTTTGGGGCACCTGGGTGCCTCAGTTGGTTAAGTGTCCAACTTTGACTCAGTTCATGATCTCATGGTTGATGAGTTCAAGCCCTGCCCCACATCGCATCAGACTCGCTGTCCGTGAAGAGCCCGCTTCAGATCCTCTCTCTCCTCCTCTTTCTGCACCTCTTTGTCTCAAAAATAAACAAACATTAAAAAAAAAAAAAAAAAAAAAAAAAGGAAAACTCACTGTCCTCTGGATCTACACTACACTGTCTTTTTAGGACCAGGCGAGTAACTCCTGTTTCTCCTTCCTCCTCCTACAATTCATTTTTAAAGACCTGGTTGGTAGGTGATGGGGCTGCCATGGCAGAATCTGTAGTGCATTAAAACAAAAGAAGACTGGGTGTCTGAATGCAGAAATAGGGAAGAGCTTCATTATCCTAGCACAGGCATTCCAAGGAAAGGTTTCCATCTTTTAGGGAGACTATTAGTGGGATAAAGGGGTGGAGCAGACAGGACACAGCAGGTAAATTCTGTAGCAAATAAATGAACAGACACCTAGGCAAGTAGGTGGTTGTTTCAGGGAAGTTGAAACACAGGTGTCCAGCACTAGGACAGGTGACAAATTAGTTGTCTGAGAGGGCATGCCAGCCAGTTAATTGTATAAGGGTCTAATAATACCCATGAACAAAGAAAATGGAGAACAAAGCAGGCCATTTCTTACTAGAAAACGATGGTCAAAGTAGTAAAACCTTTAGACTGAGTCAGTGCTAAGCTAAAAACTTCACAAACCTTGAGCCATATATTGCCTTTACCCTGAGATAAGTGGGGTGGAAGTTACACGCTTCCATCAGGGAATGGTGTTATTTGTGAGGTGATATTTGCTATCTCTCAGCTAGGAAGCTATCTGAGCAGGACCCAAATTTGTCAATATATACTGTGTTTGAAACATAATACTTCTGGTCCCCATTCCCACTGAAGCCTTTATTCATTAGATTTCATTGTGTGAGAGTAAATTTAACCAGATAAAATAACTGAGGCAGCATAACGCAGTATAGCAGACCTTCTCAATCTTTGTTACTGTGAACCCCCCACTACCTGGGGACTGGAGAAGATAACAAATTCACCAGTAACAGTTTACTACAGCAAGTTTTCCCATTTGGGGAGAGCAAGAAAGGACTTGTCTGACCTTAAAGGAGTCTGCTGAAAAAGCCCCTGAGGGCAATTCTGTTAGTTACCACCTCCTGCCCACCCAGCATCACCAGGCAGAATCCTTCTCTCTGTTGAAAATCACTGGTGTAGTTCAAAGCTGACCACACTGTGAACCATGCCAGGATTTACGTCCTGGCTCCACGACTAATTTGACTCAGCCTTTCTCAAACAATGCACAGCTCACCTACAGCAGAATCACCTATTATGCTCATTTAAAATGGGTTCCTCTGCCGGTTAGAAACAACTCTGTGGTGGCCTAGGGTCTCCATTTTTGCAATCAGGGGTGAGTATTTGGCATCATAAAGATTGAGAGGTTTATACTATGAATCACTTTAGCCAAGTCATTGCACATCTTGAGTTTCTTTACCTTGCAAAGTAAGAGGTTTGGGCTGGAAGGTATTTGTAATCCTTCCAGTTCCTACAGTGTGCCAGAGTGGAAAGATAGGGTCTTTGGTGCTAAAAAGACATGAGTCCCAACGTCAACTTCACCACTTACTGTGTGGCATTGAGTGAATTATTCAATCTGTATTATTCTCAATTTCTTCATTTGTAAAATGGGATTAATAACGACACCCAATTGCCAGGGTTATTGTAGGAATTAGCAATGGTATATACAGCAATGGTATATAGAAATTACTTGGCAATCTTTAAAATGATCTTTATAAAGCAAATATCACCTCACAAATAACATGATGATGTCATTAAAATACTATCGGGGTTAAAGTTCGTAAGGAAGAACTGGGAAAGTATTCTACACAATGGGTAGGATGTATCATTTCACATAGCGCTACATAACAAAGCCCCTAAAAACTCAGTGGCTTAAAACAGTAAGCATTTCCTATTGCTTATGGGCCTACAGGTCGGGTGGTCAGTTCTTCTACTCTTGACCGCATTATACTCAGGCATCAGAGGCAAGTGCTGTAGAAGGCTCTCCTGATCTTGGTCGGGCTCTCTCATGTTAATAAGTTGTTAATGACTGCAGGCTGGTGTGGATGGCCTCACCTAGGACACCTGGGCTCTCCTCCATGTGATCTCTCATGTTTTATAGGCTACTTTGTACTTGTTTCTATGGCAGTGCCAGGATAACAAGAGAGAAAAGTGCAAGGATTCTTGAGGCCAAGGTACAGAATCAGAACATTGCCATGTTCTGTAGAGCAAAACACTCCTCAAAGCTTGTTAAAACAAACTAAGTCCACTTGAGTTTCTGATTCAGTAAGTCTACAAAGGCCCAATAATTTGCATTTCTAACAACTTCCCAGATGATGAAGATGCTGTCTGCAGATCACTCTTTGAGAACCACTGGTATAAAGTGGAGTCTTCTCTATGTTAAAAAAAAAATACAACATACCTAATTTTACTTTTAATTTTTTAAACATTTATTTATTTTTGAGAGACAGAGCGTGAGCAGGGGAGTGGCAGAGAGAGAAGGAGACACAGAATTCGAGGCAGGATCCAGGCTCTGAGCTGTCAGCATACAGCCTGATGGGGAACTCAAACCTACAAACCGTGAGATTATGACCTGAACCAAAGTCGGACACTTAACCAACTGAACTACCCAGACACCCCTAATTTTATTTTTAAGTAAACTATTTCCTCCATAGCATAACTTGTATTATTCATATTTCTCTTCTCATAAAATATGAAAGTTTTAAAATCTACTTTTAGAGGACTTTGATTTTTTTCCCTTTTCCCTGAAAACCATAATTTCCTTTTTGAGATTGTACCTTAACACATAGTAAGCTATAGTCAAAAACTCTTGAAAGATTTTATTTCATCTCTCCCCTTGTATCTCTCTACCCTTTCTACATTCTATCCTCCTCCATGCCAAATGCAGTGAGGTCTGTGAGGGGAAAGTCTTGCTGAGTCAAGTAAGAAAACTGTATATTTTGTTAAAATTAACTATAAGCAAATGATTGAATAACTGAAAAGTACATTCATGTTCCACCTTCTCATTGAATAGTTGAAGGATGGGCACCAAGGAGTTAACTAACTTGCAGCCAGACACCAGTTTTTGTTTAATCACCTTACTTGATATGTCATAAACACACATGATCTAAATCAATAGTCATCTACCTTCTAGTGTCATCTTAGTTCTCTGAGTAATGAAATACCTCTGGAGATCTTGTAAACTCCAAGTTAATTGTGCCTTCCTGGTTCTTAGAAAATGCATCCAGTGTTCTATTCTTTATTAACAAGTGGGAAAGAATTACCAGATTCTTATCTATTTGGAAGACATGCATTAGCTATATATATATATTTTTTTAGAGAGAGAGCGAGAGTGAGCGGAGAGGGGCAAAGGGGGAGAGAGGGAGGGAGGGAGGGAGAAAGGGAGGGAAAATGGGAGGGAAAATGGGAGGGAGGGAGAGAGAGAAAAAGGGAGGGAGGGAGAGACAGGGAGGGAGAGAGAATCTTAAGCAGGCTCCATGCTTAGCACAGAGCCCAATGCAAGGCTCAAGGCCAGGACCCTGGGATCACAACCTGAGCCAAAATCAAGAGTGGGACACTCAACCTGCTGAGTCATCCAGGCACCCCAGACATGAGCCATTTATACTGAGGAAAATGAGACTTAGGTAGTTTAAGAGATTTATCTAGAATCATACATGAGAACAAGGACTGGTTTGTTTCTACTGCACCACATTTTTCCACTGCATCAAACAAAATAAGTATTCAGATTACTCCATGTTAACTATCCACGATTAACTCATAATTAACTAATAAATTCATTTTTCATTTTATCTGTATTTCAAAGTGTCCAGGAAAACACTTTTATTCCATTAGTTGGCATTCCCATTCCTTACATTTTCCCCCTCTTAATAGATGTAGTTCTAAGTTGAGGAAGAAGAAAGGGAGATCAGAGAAGAGTAAACTTAATAAAATGTATATTTTCCAGAATGCCTTCCAAACTGTTAAAAGTAGAATTGCAGTTCTTGGTAGCATCTCCTGTAAACAGCCTAATATTCTTTACATCTTAAGTATTTCACAAACTCATTATTTGCCTAACATGGTATTATCCTAAGTGATGCTTGTTAATCACTTGCTACATTGCAAACATTACATGCAAAGCCCATATTTATTATCCTACTTAATATTCACAACACCTCAGATAGGTACTATTTTTATCTTCATTTTACAGATGAAAAAATAGGCCTCAATGATTAAATAATCACTCAAATCACACAACCAGTAAGTAGTCAAGTTGGAGCTCAAACGAAATTCTATTGGATTTGTAATCTTACTATGTTATTGGTGACACTCTTTTGTCTGCAACTTGTGCTTTAAAAAATCAACTAGAGTAAGGTGACAGTACTACAAAAAATGGCTTTGAAACCATTGAACACTGAGCCTGTTTCAGAATAAGGAATTTATGACAGAATGGAAGGGGAAAGGTGAAAAGGAAACATCTGGTTTGTTCCAAGAAATTACCACTGAGCATAGCTAGGAGATTGACAAGTTTAGCTAACACATGTGACCAAGCGTGTGGATCTCCAAAGCAGTCCCCTTGGGAAGACATATGTTTATTTAAACAATGCCATTATTGCTACAACACATTTTTAGGCCCATTTTAGGTCAGATTATCTTGTGTACATACCTGTTTTTTAACAACAAAAATATGTATTCTCCAGTTTGTAAGTGAATGCTTACTTACTTTACTAGATTTGACTGTGAACAACTTTTTGGATATTTTCCAAAATCAAATCCAATCGTTAGAGAAAAAAATATGTCAACATTACCGGTATTCCCTAAAACTGTGATTCAGATTCTGAACATAAATCCTGAAAGGGGCGTTTAAATTGTTTTGGCTATGGCAGCAAACTGGAGTCATCAATTAAATGTTTATAGTATTCCAAGGTGAATATTCTAAATATTTAAATATTGATACGTTCCCAGGTGACTATGCCTATGTGTTTGTTTGAAAACAACAGCACAGAAAAACAATATAAAAGAGGAAAGATATTGGGAGTAAACTTTTTTTTTTTAATGAAATTTATTGTCACATTGGTTTCCATACAACACCCAGTGCTCATCCCAAAAGGTGCCCTCCTCAATACCCATCTCCCACCCCCCATCGACCCTCAGTTTGTTCTCAGTTTTTAAGAGTCTCTTATGCTTTGGCTCTCTCCCTCTCTAACCTTTTTTTTTTTTCTTCCCCTCCCCCATGGACTTTGGACTAAACTTTAAGTTCAACCTATTATAGGACAATTATGCAGTTTCTTCAAAAATTGTTGTTGTGACACCCTTCCTCAAATGATTCTTACAAACCCACTCCTCGTTCAATAATTTGAGCAGATTATCCCATCTAGTACCAGTGTCCTGATTATAGGTGGAGTCTCAGAAATCTTTTACCTAGAATTCAACCTGTCATCCAGGGTCATAATAATCAAGGCAGAATTTAGAACCAGGAAACCACAACAGTAGCCAATATATCAGTTAAGAAAGCTTCAAGATACAGACTATTCAGCTATCTATTGCTTAAATAAAGCTTTTTTCCATATAAAACAGTAAGTCCAAAAATAAGTAGTCCAGCCCCAGCATGTCATCAGGACCCTGGGTTTTCCCCTGTTTCTTCGCCATCTTTCAGGGATTGGTCTTCAACTTACTGCTTCCTAATTGCAAGATAGGTGCTCTACCTCCAGACAGTTCACAATATCCAGGTGAGAAACAGAGGGTAGGGAGAGTGTGCCAAAGGTGGTGGCAGCTGTATCTATTCCTCTTTCATTAAGAAAGCACAAGTGTTTCCAGATGACCCTTCAGCAAATATGTATTTACATTAAAAATGCCAGAACTGTCTCAAACAGCCACTAATGGTTCCAAGGAAAATTGGGAAATCAAATATTTGAATTTCCAGTCTGTGTATCAAAGACAAGGAGGGAGGCAGTTGAGAATTTGTATTGAATGAGCCCATTTATATTATGTTTCAATAGGGCTTTTACCAGGCAGTGTGTTTTCACACTTTGTATCATTAAATCATCACAAAAGTAGGAGTTGGTCCTTGCCCTTTGAATTTTGCTAAAGAGAGAAGGGTGGCTTAAGGTGGTTAAGAGAATTGTCCAGGTCATCCAGCTTATAAACATTGGAACCAATTTCTTTATGACTCCAGAAATCCTGCTAACATGGGCAAAGAAATTGTAAAAGCACAAGAATAATGTTTTCCGAGACACTGAACCTCCTCTTAGAAGGTTACATGCAGGATAATCTTTAGAATCCATACTGGATTCTTTCACCGTGATCTTGTTCTTACCTGTCACAAAACTTGTTGGGAAGTTCCTAAAAGGAGAAAGTCAAGGTCGCTTGGGATTAAGCACTATATTTCCTTAGTCACTGAAGCCTTAGCATGACTCTCAACATTCACCTACTGGTGGGAGATTTACAGATGGTGAATTGCTTATTTAATACCTAGCTTATATATTTTCCAGACTTGGTTTGCTTTTATTGATTATAATGTATTCCTTGATGTATGCCAAAGAAACTGTTTTGTCCTCTATTTTCTCCTGCCACAAAGAGCAAGGCTTGAAATAAATCAAGCCTATAATCGTGTTAATAAAAATAGAACATGGAACATACTTCCTTCTTCAGGTATTAAACACTCTTTTCAGAGTGTACTAATACAGTCATATAGGTTATCGTGGAATGTGCTAGAAAATTTTGGTAGGATAAGCATTTTGCAGATGGTAGATTTTTTTAAATTGCTTTTTAATTTTTTTAAATGTTTATTTTTGAGAGAGAGGAGAGAGAGAGAGAGAGAGAGAGTGCAAGGGGGAGAAGGGCAGAGAGAGAGAGGGAGACACAGAACCCAAAGCAGGCTCCAGGCTCTGAGCTGGTCAGCACAGAGCCCAACGCAGGCCTCGAACTCACAAAGGGTGAGATCATGCCCTGACCTGAAGCTGAAGTCAGACACTTAACTGACTGAGCCACCCAGTTGCCCCAGGATGATTAAAAAAAAACAAAAAACAACAACAACAACAAAAAACAACAAAAAACATATCTATAGTTTTTCTTTGGGCTTGATATATCCTTCCCTCCTAGAAAAATTTCAGTTTACATTTAGGTGTATGACTCTTGCCAGTTTGGTACAACTGTGTTCCACACCAGGCTCAAGTTCTCATTAATGCTGAGTTGATGTGTCTTAATAATCTCCAACTGTGCTAACTTCTCCCAGGTGCAATCTTACATTTCACAAGGTTAATACATTTAATGTATACACTTACTGGAACTGTTTTTATCACATCTTAAGATTTTCATTTAGTCAAAGACCTAATTTCCAAATTTATTTTTCATTTCTTTTGTCTACTTTTTAAAGTGTCAAGGAAAACACCTTTATTCCATTAGTTAGCATTCCCATTCTTTTCATTTTTCCTCTGGTAATGATGAAGTTCTTGGTTGGAGGAACAGAAAGGGAGATGAGAGAAAAGTGAATTTAATAAAGTGTCTATTTTCCAGAATGCCTTCAAAACTGTTGAAAAGTTCATGAGGGTAGAGGGGAACTTACCCAGCCAGCTAATGAGCTATTCTTTAAAAAAAAAAAAAAAAAAAAAGTCATAGTAGTTCTTAACCAGGATATTATGTTCATAGAAAAGCACTTAGTATCATGCCCATCTAGGTCTTGAGGAATGGAGAGCTTTAATAACAACACGAACTTTTAATATTATACTTACAATTAATAACTTACTACAAAAGCCATTTGATGTCTCTACTCACAACTATTTTTAACTGTTTACATTACACAAATTAGTAAAACAATGTAAGTGCAACTGTTTAAGTTTTCAAGCTCTTAAGAGGTATTTATGTAGAAATAATTATTTTGTTAATTATACAGAATTCTTATTATTCATTAAGGTATATCTCTAGGGATTTCTTCTAGGAATGCTTTATTAAGTCACTGTTACTGTCAGTCAATATATTAATAAGTCAATTTATTTAGATTTCTCACTAATTCTAACAGGTCTTCCTTCCTCCCCAACCTTCTCCCTTTATGTAATTATAGAAAATATGTGAACCTAAGTCTGGTACTACCTTCAAATCATAGAATTGTAAAAAGTTGTTGAAAGTCATTCATTGAAAAGAGAGGAAAGCCAACACCACACTCTTCTTTTCCTATGCTGAAAGTCTTCTGACAAGATCTTTCCTTCCCATCTACTAAGAGTGGTTTCTTATTAGAAACAATTAAGAATGACTGGTTCTCTTACCTTCCCCACATATCAGAAGCTTTTTGAGGACTGTCATAATCTTCTTCAGTGAACCCTCACATCCTAGAACAGGCTGCACAACCTATATACACAAATTTTAAGTGATTAATAAATAGCTAACATAAAAAAGGAGAGATGTTTTATTAGTCATAAATGTTCTATTTTCTCTTATTGCTTTCTTTTAGCTGCTATAACGCATCAAAAATGAAAATACAGAAGTGGATTACATAGTGTCAGAGACGTGGTGCTCCATGCACTCTAATAAACGCAAATAAATATCCACACGGTTCTGGAGAAATCACTCAGGCTGTTTGGAACAGGTGCTTTGTACAGCATCATGGTAAGTTGGAAACATAAAGTTAAGTGTAAAATAATGTATTTGTCCATGTAGGGAAATTAAAGCCCTGTAAGACTTTACTATACTTGCAATGTCAGTGCCCCATGAACTGGATTCTTATGACCATTAAAAAAATTGAAAAGGAAAAAAAAAAGGGGGGGTGTCTGTGGATATTTTCAACAGGCAAGGAGGAGGCAGAGAAGCAAAGACCCAAGTAAGACCCCACAAAGGGGGGCGAAAGGAGAGGCGTTTTTAGTGCTTTCTGCCTTCCAGGGACAGCGGGGGCGAGACAGAGAAAGGAATGAGGCGGGAAGGGTAATCAGGACCGTTGGCAGTCGAGAGGAAGAAGTAGGGGGCCGAGTCCCGGAGTTTATGACTTCGCTGCGCACCTGCAAGGGGGTGGGGTGCCGCTCCCCGGCACAGGAGGGGCCCCGAACGGGGGGGAGCGGAACGGGGGCTTTGGCCCTATGGATACCCACCTGCCGGGGGCAGAACCCCTCGCTCGACGGCCTCCGACCCCGGAACTCCGGCACCCTGGCAGCCCCTCCCCGGCCGCCTGGGGTTTCGGTATGGGTGCTGGGTTCCTCCCTGCCTGGCTGCGGTGGGGGGTGGGGGAGGGTGTCAGAGTGCAGGGCCCCTCCAGCAGTCACCTCCCGAGCCCGGGCCCCTCGGATTGGTTTTATTCCCCTCTCTCCGCCCTGCAGTTCGCCCCCTAGACGGTCCCTGGCCCAGAGAGCAACGCGGTCGGCGGGGAAGCGCTGTCCCGCGCTGCGCGGAGCCGCGCGGAGTTGGTGGTGCGAAATTGACGCACAGTTGCAAACTATCCACCAGTTAATATCCTGCTCGCTTCTGCACCCACGCAGCCTGCTCTTCTCGCCCCTCTTCCGCCTGTATTTTTGATTTTAGGATCTTCTGGTTCTTTAAGTGTTTGGATAAAATTGGTCTCCATGATCTACTGAGATTTAACAAACAAAAAAATGACCCGATGGTCCGATGGTTTTCATACTTTTTTTGAACGCTAACTGCAGATAATGTCATAGGGAGGAGGGGAGAGAGAAAAGTGTGTGTGTGTGTGTGTGTGTGTGTGTGTGTGTGTGTGTGTGTGTGAGAGAGAGAGAGAGAGAGAGAGAGAGAGAGAGAAAGAACCGACCTAGGATAGGGGGAGGGCAGGGGGCTTCCTTCTCTTGGAGGACAGACAGAATGATACATACTGTCATTAACAGTTTTGACCCACCCAGACCCCACCCTTCGGTTGCATCCATCACACAGTCATTACAAAGGGGCAGCGCTGTCACACTGCTTGCCCTGCTCCTGGGGCTCTCGGGCTGGCTTAATGAGGTGCACCCAGCCGGGACTATTGTGCAGCGCGAATCAGGCAGGAACGCGACGGCAAGGATCCTAGCAGCTGCTCGCAGCAGCCCCGCAGCAGCAGCCAAGCCCAGACCTCAAGTGGATGGATGCCTCTGGAAGTGTTTTCCTGAACGAACCCATCAGGCAGTGGAAGACTGTGACAGGGCTAGTGAACTTAGATGGGGCATTCCTGTCCTGCAGTTGAGCTGGCTGGAGGCAAGTGCAGTCACTCGGGTAATCGCTGGGGTGCTGGGAGCCGGGGGTGATGGTGGTGGTGGTTTTAAGCCAGTCCTCAGTCCAAAGACGGCTTGGATCAATTTGCCCTCCAACCACTCAACTCTCCCTTTTACCTTTTGTTTTGTTAGCTTGGCTTTTTCCACCCCCACCCTCTCCCTCGTGTGGTGTGAACCGCGCGTCTTGCTCTAAGATTTGTGCATTTAAATGTAATTCTGATTGGCGAATGTTCTTTCCTTTTTGTTGTGATTACTAGAGATACTTTAGTCCTGCCTTCCCAGTTCTGCGCCCTGCACAAGCAGTTTTGAAAAATTAAGTGCAAAAAGCATGACAAAGCAATATGAGGTTGCCGTGGTAAGTGAACTTTTAAACCAAAAATTACCATTTCTTCTTGTATGCTCGGTCTGTGGGTGGTTTGAAGGGGAATCCTCACACACAAAGGGCTGGGGGCTGGGAAGAGGGGGTGGTGAAACAAAAAACAGTAGTTCTAATTTTGTTTTTTTTTCTAACTATGGTCAATAGACATGTTCTGCATTTATCTGGTTGATACTCTTGGGATGGTTTTGGGCTTGATGCATTTAAAGTGGGTGAGAGTTGGCAGTCTGCAGGGTTGAGGTGCTGGGGAGGAAGGAAAAGGGACCTGGGTTATTGTCTGGTTTTTAAAAGAACCCTGCAGCTCTGACTTCCTGAACTCAGCCTAGTAGAGTAGCGGGGTCATTCCTGATCCATATCCTTAAAAGGGAGAAAAGGAGCAATGGGGGGGTCACCCTGAGTCACTACAACTATCTTCGTGCCCTCGCCTGCACTGTTAGACCTCCTGCTGTCATCCTCATACCTTCTCAGGTAGCAACTTGAGAAGCCATCATTCTTAGATAATTCTAAACGGATGATAAAATAATGCATTTGGTAACGTCTTAAAAAGAGGTTTGAGCTGGAGAAAGGAATTGCTTACCACTCCACCTCTCACTTTTCCTGTCTCTTCTCCTTGCCCTCTCTCCTTTTACACTAAAGAGTACAGATTTGTTGAAGGGTCCTTCCCCAACCTCCTCTCCTAAAACCTTTTTCCTGTTTTTAAAATAGGAGGTGTATTCTAGAGAAGGATTTCTGAGTTTTGCTCCCTTATCTCGTTCACTTTCTGTGACTAGCTATCCAACTTAATATTTGTGGTATACTTAACCAGTTTGAGTTTGGTAAAGGGCTCAACCTTTCTCCTGGAAAATTCTAAGTTGTTTGACCAGCTCTGACTTAAACAAACAAACAAACAAACAAACACTAACAGTGCTCAGTAGTGTTAACTTTTTCTGTTTGTGAATCTGGTTGCCTTTTAATTTGTCAAGGGCTGTTGTCATGGAGATGACTAGGATGCCCTATTTTGGAATGGACCCACACATTCTCTGATGAGGCAGGCCTTCTTTAAGCTTTCTCATTTGAAGGATGGGATGGCAACAAAAATGCCCCGTGAGAGTAATTGTATTCATGTTTTGTTGAAATCATTCTTAATTATCATTTGTATGTTTGCAGATATAATTGCAAATGCTTACATTTTTCAAGATCTATTCTAAAATATTTTTAAGTTATTATAAACTTCCTCTGATCATAGAAAAACAGGAAATAACTTTTTAAACTGATTCCATATTGCAACAAAATTATTGAATTTTATTGGGCATATAGTTTAATAACTTTTTTTAACAACTGACTTATTTTTTGTCTCTTCTGCATGAAGTTGATGTAATTTGCCAGTAACTATCGAAGGAAAGTGACAACTTATGCAGCTGGATCACAACTGTTGCTTTTAGTCTTGCTATTTGCAATCTCCATGTTTAAAACAGTTTTCTGTTAGAGATTTTAAACACCAAATGGCTAACTAAACTACTAATCTGTTGATACAAGCAGAATCAATTTGGTGAAACTTTGAAAAAAAATCATAGAGGAGTTTAAATTAGAATCTAGTATTTTATATGTTTGTAGTAGCAAGAGTTTCAGTTGGGAAGTTTGCTTTTCTTTTGCACTGATATTCTTGGATTACAGATAATCAACAATATGTTTAACTCTATAATTTGTTTTGGACCATGCTACTCAATTATCATACCTATTTAATTTTGTGATTAATCTTGATCTATACTAGTACTGCTTGTTTTTTCTAATAAACATCTTAAACTGTATTTATGTGAAGAATATAAACAAAGTAAGCATTTACTACTACTGTACAAATATTTGCAAGTAAATTTATGGCCTGTATATATGCAAAATTAGGTTACTTTAACACTTTGGGAAAAACACTTTTAGTCAGAATTATTTTACAACAGTCATAATCTCATATAAGCCCTCAACTTTACTATCACTTTCTATCTCCACACTGAAAATAATGTTTCACTTGAAGATATTCATAGAAATTATTATTTAAAATAAGCTGGGTAATTGAAAGTTGTCTAAATGATAATACTAGTGCCTATAGTTTAATATCTTATAAGCATACTTAGATTATTTAATGCCATCTTTCCTGGCACTTTCCCTCATTAATACCACAATTCTGTGGCAATTTTAGATTTGCTAAATATTCTCAATATGAAGAATTCTTTATATCAGAATGTAATATCATTTCTTTCCTCAGTGTTCTAATTATATGGCATTTGCACATTAGAAATGCAGTAGCCGTGTTCTGATATTTTCCCTAAATCTCAGTCCATTAGAGTAAATTTTACAAAAAACAGAAGGCTTATAAAGTTCATAAGAACCAAATTCTAAGTGTTTTCAACTAAGCAGTAGTCTCATAGAAATATTCATTGCTTCCCATAACATCGACTCACTTTATGTAAATAGGTATCATAAATAAAGGACCAAAATAGATGACATAGACGTAGGGAGTGTAGGTGGGTGGTAGCCAGGGTCACCTAGCATTCTGTTGCGCATTTTGCGTACCATGTCTAGGACATGAAATGTGCTTGCAAAGCAAACAAGCAAAAGAGGAATAGCTGAAGTGATGTTATGATTTTAAAAATTCAAAAATAACCTTCATTTGTTACTTCTAATTAGTATTAAACTTCATGTGTATCTTTTATCAAGCACACAATCTAAAACAGTGAAGAAGTTCCCTTAAATAGTTAACATTTGTTGTCTACTTGCCATGATCCAGGCATGAATCCACTCATCTACGTGAGTGCTTTACATACATTATCTCAGTTAATCTTCAAAACACTGTAGGTGTTAGGTTTTATTATGCCTAGCAACTAAGGAGAGGAAGGTCAGACAGTTTAATGAGCATTTGAATCAAAATCTATCTAAACTTGGGTCCAAAATCAAACAAAATGAAAATCAAATCATAGAAAATGTGAGATCATTTTCTAAATTTAAAGAGACACTTTACAGAAAACCCACATAATCTCCACGAATTCAGAGGATAGGAATGATTACCTGTTAATCTTGGCACTTTCTTTGATAAAACAGTTTTGAAGAAATAAATCTTACCGAAACATTCCTAATTATTTTCTCAAGTTGGGTTTGGTTATATTAAGCTAATTTGGCTGGTTGTTTCTCTCTTGGAACAATAATTATGAAGAATTTATTGCATTCTCCATCCCACCCCAAAAACAAACAGAAGGAGAGGAAGATTAAATCAATTATAGTGACAAAAGTATTTTCAAATAAGTACCAACAAAGCCTACTTACTAAAAAGAAGACCTAACTGCAAACCCAGTTTTCCTTAAACGGGGACTTAAAATAAGCAGAGTGACTTTTTTTTTTTTCATTTTACCAACTTAAGTGCTCTTTTTCATTTTAAAGACTTAAAAATTTTGATTATAATAGCATTTGCCCGAGTAATGAAATGTTATGTGATTTGATAGGTGGCAAATCATTTGAAGTCTTTTTTTTTTTTGACATAATATGTGTTTTTTAAGTTAGTTTCCCTTGATATACCTATAATCAATTAACTTCTGTAATTTTGTGAATTTTTAAACTGCCTTCATTTAATTAACTAAAGAGACATAAAGATAGAAAGTGAGATAGAAAAGAGAATTTTCAAATGAGATCCTATCATATGATTCCTTTTTAAATATGAAAGATGATAGACTCTCAAATATTAGAAAATAAACTGTTTCCCTTGAAAACACTTGAATTGTGCTTTTTTAATTTATAAATTTTTTGAACCTGAAAGATTGGGACATAGATATTGTATCTGCTCCAGTTTGCTTATTTATGACCTTGAATCTGTACAAATGGAGATGTTAAGATTTTATGGAGATAATCCATTCAAGTCCCCTTAAGTACCAGTGAAGAAATGTTTAAGGACATCATTTACATTCAGCAGAAAACTACTTTCTGCTGTAGAAAACTACTATTTTTCACTTTCACCTGAGAAGAAATGAAAGCACTCAGAATAACTCTGTCTGCATGTGATGCAGTAAATGGGCTCCTAAGTTGTTTGTGTAAACCTTTTTTTGTTTGTTTTTAATTAGCTTCTTTAAAATGCACAGACCTCACATGTTAAAAGAGCATTTGAATCTATACTCTTGTCAAGTGAAGAACTTTTAAAATTTGATTAATCTGTTTTGTGTCACTTTTTTTTTTAATTTTTTTAATGTTTATTTATTTTTGAGACAGAGAGAGACAGAGCATGAGCAGGGGAGGGATAGAGAGAGAGAGGGAGACACAGAATCCAAAGCAGGCTCCAGGCTCTGAGCTGTCAGCACAGAGCCTGATGTGGGGCTTGACTCACAGACCGTGAGATCATGACCTGAGCTGAAGTCAGACACTTAACTAAGCCATCCAGGCACCCGTTGGGTCACTTTTTATAAAATGAAATCATCTGGACCTATCATGTTTATTTTTTATTATTATTATTTTTTTAATGTTTATTTATTTTTGAGAGAGAGAGAGAGAGACAGAGACAGAGACAGAGCTTGAGAGGGGAAGGGCCAGAGAGAGAGGGAGACACAGAATCCAAAGCAGGCTCCAGGCTCTGAGCTGTCAGCACAGAGCCTGACGCGGGGCTCAAACTCATGAACCACAAGATCATGACCTGAGCCGAAATCGGGTGCTTAACCGACTGAGCCACCCAGGCGCCCCTATTTTTATTTTTTTAAAGATTTTTATCTTTAAGTAATCTCCACACCCAACATGGCTCAAACTCACAACCCTAAGATGAAGAGTCACACACCCTACTGACTGAGCCAGCCAGGTGCTCCATAGTTCTAAACTATGTGTCTAAACCCACTTTCTATGAGAATTCCAGTAGCTTTTTTAAAAGTCTGATAATTTTCAACCTTTATGAACCATGTTAGAATCAGGAAAACTGTGGGGCTTGAGTATTTCAATCCCACGATATTCTAGTCGTTGGTCACATCTAACTCAGCTTGACTTCACTTTGACCTTGGAGAACAAACCTTGACAAACCCTTGGATTTTCACCCCCAAGAAACTAATTCTGGTTACTTGCCTCATTTTAAATAAAATTCATTCTCAGTTTTTATTATAGTTCATAAAATAGTTGTATAACTCTCTATTTTAATCTTGATTTGAAAGTTTACATTACATTATTATATACTAAAATAATAGAACTATAAGAAGACAATTTTCTTTTTTCTCAAATTCATCAAAGTGCACGGGTCTATATATACAGATAATAAATAAGTGTAAATATACGTATACAAAAAGTTATGGTTTTGTTAGTATGAAGTGTAAGAGAAAACTTATTAAAGTAGCTTTTCAGTTTTAAACTTAAGGGGTAATTAACGCCCCAAAACTGAACTGTATCAAATGTTGAGAACATTAACTATATTTATTATTAACCAAAAATCTAAGAGTATTTTAGGTCTGTGGAGTCTCCACTGTTGCTTCCCTATAACTTCATAAATGGTATTTCCACTTGAAAAATTAGGAAGTATGGACTATGTTTAAATTAGGAAAAGAATCGAGGGACCTTAAGATAGTTCCTGCATAGGTTCTGGAATCCTTCAAGCTTTGCACCTCAATAATCCCTTTAGGTTCTTTTAAATCTGAAATTATTACATTTTGTGTTCAAATGAAAGTTGCACGTTAGAGATTTTCAAAGCCTTTCAGAGCATGAAGGGTTTACAGGATAGGGAAAAATAATACAAGCTAGATACCACCACACCTGACAGACATTGATAGAGGTTGAGAAGACAGTGTTAATGGGTTTTTTTTTTTTTTTTTTTGAAATAGAAATATAAAGTTAATGCAACCTGAGGTCATTACTGTTAAGAACAGAGAACTCAGCTTTTTGGGTGTTTCCAATCAAAATCATTAACCATGGGACACATTTTAAATATTTAATAGATCTAAAAAAATACTACCATCCTTTGTTAAGGATTATGAGAGTGAAGATCGCAATAGAAGTCTAGACTTTTGAATTTCGAATTTCTCCGTGCTTAATTTATCAAATTAAATTTGATATTGTGGTAGAGGTGGTGTTTAATACGGTTAGTTATCATAGATAACATAACATTTTAGTGTGTCTTAGAAGACAAATTAGCGGTATATGTTACTTCACAAACACTACAGTATGCTTACTAGGTTTTAGGCACAGTGTTTTAGAGCCAGGGAACACCCCACTGGGAAAGATGGCTTTGCTATCAAGCATTGCAGTCAGTGTAGGAGACAGACATGTCAACAAATGGTTATAAATGGAGTGAGATCATTGCTATCCGAGGTATGTACAAAGTGCTTTTAGGAGCACAGAGGGAGCTATCACCAATTTGCCTGCCGTTGGCTTTCGTGAGGGTATTCAGGAAGTGCTTCTCAGTGGAGGTGAAGTTTTGCACACCGAGTTTTTTTTTTTTTTTTCATTAAAAAATGTAAGAGTGGATCTTCAAATAATATAAAGGTGCAGTATATATTATTCTAGTTTCTACATTTGGATATGTACTTAAGATGAGGGAGAGCAAGTTTTCTGTGTAGGATGCTGAATTTTTTAAGATTCATTAGTGTAATTTCTCAGATACACTGCCTTTGACAAATGTGCATAGCATAGCCAGGCAAGCCTTTAATATATTGATTATGTTAGTGTTTTGTTGCTAGTAGCATAATGGATAAAGCACAGGCTCCATTTTTATTCTTCCATGTTCTACCAAATGAAAAAAAAAAAAAGAAGTATATTGCAAACCGTGAAAGGCACATAAAAGCAAAAGTAATTAAATACCATAAATGGTGAGGGAGATTGCCTGTAATCTGCCTGTGATCTGGGCTAGAATTAGAAAGGGAGGTGTAAGGAAGAGGTTATTTGAGAGGCAATGATATGAAAATGTTTTATAGAAAAGAGTTCTGCTTTATAACAATAGGGTATCAACTTAAGTGATTTCACTTTTCTTTGTGTGGCTTTCACATTTACAACAGAAGAGGGAAGTACTATTAATCTGAAATTTTCTTTACTTATGATTAAGTTTCATCATTGATCAGACTAAAACCACCCTATTTTTCTTAAACTCCCAACTGCATGAAAAATCTGCACTTCAGATTAGGACTTCACGTGAACAGCGTTATGCATTTTGCTTTCTGATATCTTGACAATGCAGTTTATCCCATTCTCCCTGGGATTCTCTCCTGGCAACAATTTTTTATTTCCTTGTGTTCATTTTTAGGAAAATCCTCTCAATATTGTTATATGTATTATTTTATAGGAAGGAAGCATGTAAAATACTCTTGAACTCATTTTACTTGTGAGTTTGAATAGCATTCAGATTAGAATGATTTCCCCAGAATTTTATAGGCTTGCCCAATCCAGCTGTATATTTTATATGCTAATGTAAATTCTATTTTTGTTCCCCTTGGGGGTTTAAGTGATTATAATTGTTGCTCTTCAAAAGCCAAACAGATGATGATTGCTGCTTCAGGAGTATACCAAAAGAAACTGGCTTTCATTAAACCTGCTCATCCACTTCATAATTATCTCCATTTTATCTAGCTAAGAAGCAGGAAAAAATGGCAAATACAGTTCATTGAAGCCAGTTCAGTTATTTAAACATCACTTTATTGAACTAGCAGGAGGTGTAAAGTAGGGGGAATGTTTTCATTCTAACACTGATATGTAGCCAGTGGCCCAACTCAAGAGTTAGTTGAGCATCAAATGCCAGAGGCCACAGAGAATGAGAGGGGAGATATTTTGAGCCATTCTGAAAGGAGTCCTCTAGTGGATACAATAAATAGTACTGCAATGGCAGCTATGCTGAAATACTCTTTTTGCTTGTTCTTCCTGAAAGTTAAAAATGAACTTAGCTATTTAGCTTTCCACTAAGACTCAAATGCATCCTAAATGAAAGAGACATTTCCGACACAACGTGTAAAAAAAAAAAAAAGTGGGGGAAGGAATATCGATAGGTTCCAAATATCAAATCCTTCAAAGAATCCTTATGGTCATATAAATAAGCCTTGTGATCTGACCATGGGTCAGAAAGTAGATTCTTATAAAGGTTGATTTTCCTCAACAGAGAAATCTTTCCCATTCAGGTAACACAGGGGCTCTGAGTTATCTGTGCCTTGGTCCTTGGGGGTGTATGGAGAGGTGGCTTTGGAATTGGGTTGTAGTGGAACATGTTCCTGACCACATACATTGCTGGCTGTCATGATGGCAGTGAGGGTCCTTGAACTCTCACCTGGAAGAATAGGAAAGTACCCCGAATCAACAGCTGTTGAAGCTTCCAGCTGTGAGAAAGCAATTCTCTGCTGGTTAAATGAAAAATTCTGAAAGGGTTCTCTCCTCTAAAATTTCAAAGAGCCATGTTTTAGAGACCAACTGTCTAAGGCTAGACTTGGATAAAACATTATATTCATAAACAAAGAAAATGGGAGGATTTATTTATTTATTTATTTATACAGATTTTCATTTTCATGTTCCATAATAGTTCAGCAAGTTTCAGGCAATTTCTAAACTCTAGTCCTTTCTAAACTCCAGGGTCAGAATAAAAATGTTCCCAGACAAGGAGTTTTTTTCCCTATCTATGCAATTTTCATTCTTAGATCCAGTGAGATTGTATATCAATGGCATGCTCTCTAAAAACTCTCTAAATAAAAAAAAAATCTTTTAGGGTGACAGTATTAGAATTTTCTTGGATTCCTGTGTAGAGTTATACCAGCATATAAATAACTCTGATTTCCTACCAACAAGGCCTGTAAAAGCCACAAGTCTGAGAATATACCAGCTGCACTTAGAGCTGCTCTAGGCAAAAAATGGTGAAAACCTGTGTGATTGTTTTTCTCATGTCTCCTTCACCTTCTCTTGATACCTCTAGGACATAGCCACCTTCTCTTCCCCTAGGGCTGTGCCAACCCTTTCCTCATGTTGTTACAACCCAAGGTCTAGTAGGACAATACCTCTTTCCCTTCCAACGTGACAGGTTGTTAATCTAATGAATTAATCTTCACCAATGGGAAGATATTAAGGAGACTCCTTTTTTTTTCAGTTAATATTTAAAAGTTACTCCCAAGGAAAATGTCTGCATTTTTGTCAAACAATTATGGTGAATAAACAATTATGGTGAATTATGCTTTTCTTAACCATGTTGGTGCTCCTTGATCTCTATCACTGAGGAGCCTACTTATTTTGAAATAGGGCAGTTAGAAATGAAGTAACTCAATAGGAAAATGTAACTGAAAAAATTATCTTATCTCCCTATATTTATTAAATAGACATAAAAGCTACAAGCTATAGGGGCACCTGGGTGGCTCAATTGGTTGAGCATCAGACTTTTGATTTAGGCTCAGGTTTTGATGCCAGGGTCATGGGATCCAGTTACATAGCAGGTTCCATGGCAAACATGGAGCCTGCTTAAGATTCTCTCTCTCTCTCTCTCTCTCTCTCTCTCTCTATCTCTCTCTCTCTCTCTCCACCCCTCTCCCCTGCTTGCACTCACACTCTCTCTCGCTTTAAAATAAAAAATAAAAACTTATATAGTAAACACTAAAATATATCCATGCCAATGCAATTTCCCAGGGCCATCTTACATGTCTCTTCTTCAGTGTGACAGGAAATTGTGAAAAATCATGTTTACTCTGTGACCTCACAGTCATATGAATGTAAGTCAAATCTTTTACTTTTTAATTTTTTTAATGTTTATTTTTGAGAGAGGAGTGTGCAGGGGAGGGGCAGAACGATGGAGACACAATCCAAGGTAGGCTCCAGGCTCTGAGCTGTCAGAACAGAGCCCAAGGCGGGGCTCAAACTCATCTGCCCTGAGATCATGACCTGAGCTGAAGTAGAATGCTTAACCTACCTGAGCCACCCAGGTGCCCTGAATGTAAATCAAATGTTTTAAAAGTCTCCCGGTTACATCCCTTTCAGCATAACACAAAGTACGAATTTGGCAATTATTCTGATTAATCTGCTCAACAGAGCGCCGTACCAAAATAGTTCAAGCCAGACTTAAACTCCAAGTTAACTGAGCAACTGAAGAAGTTGTACTGTTTTTTATTTAAATCAGTGGTTTGTCATAAACATCCATGGAGGGTTGTATAAACACATATGCTTAGACTTCACTTCAGAATTACTGAGCAACATCTCCTGGGATGTAGACCAGGCATCTGTACTTTAAAAGAAAAAAACCTCCCAGGGAGGTCGAGGCATCGATCCATAGCCATGTGTGAGAACCACCAGGCTTTCCTCTTACCAATTCTAACATTCACTGAAGATTCACTCTGTGCCAGGCATTCTCCTAAGCCCTTGGCAAATAATTTTTCACTTAGGGCTCGCAATAACCATAAAGGGTGGCTATTATTCTTATAGTACTCATTTTACCAATGAGAAATCTGAGGCTTTGAGAGGTCAACGAACGTGCTTCACATTATATACCAAGGTTTTGGGAGGGGCGCCTGGATGGCTCTGTCAGTTAAGTGCCCAAATTCAGCTCAGGTCATGATCTCGTGGCTCATGGGTTCCATCCCCGCATCGGGCTCTGTGCTGACAGCTCACAGCCTGGAGCCTGCTTTGGATTCTGTGTCTCCCTCTCTCTCTCTCTGCCCCTCCCTAGCTCACATTCTGTCTCTCTCTCTCTCTCTCTCTCTCAAAAATAAATAAACATAAAAATAAATAAGTAAATAAATAAAAAGATAGGAGAGAGGCAGAACCAGAATCCAGGTCAGCTTGAATACTATGAACCACTACAGTCCTGAAAAGACCTTTTAAATATACAGATTAAAAATGTATGGCTGTATTTTACAGCTATAATTTCCTACCTAGAAGCTTCTATTTTGCTGCTTTGATTATCCTAAGATTATCCAGAGTGTACATGGATTATTTCATTGTATGGCCTTAAAAGAGAGCTACTATATATGTGTGGAAGGAGATATGGTCAAAGGTAAATGATACTTTATAGGTAAAATGTCTTGCTGTCTTTGTAGAAAATTTCAGATGACTTTCTACCTTAAGCCTTAATTCAGAAACTCAGGAGATGCTGTAAACTACTTTTTAATTTCATGGCTAAACAATATTCAGAAATGACTCAATGTTAGAAGAGCATGCTTTTCCTTCCCGGTTAATTTCTTATTAAAAATATTAAAAACTATATAAAATCATTGCTGAGAAATGCAGTTTCCAGTGTGGAATATGCAATTTTAGGATTTGTTCTTTCTGATTTGGGGCTGACACCATTATTTAGAATAGTGATGACTCATGTCTAGGACTGAAATCTGTTTTTCATGGGTTTATACATTTTCCCCTTGAATTGCACCAAAAATGGTTTTTTAATTGGCTTTAACTCATGCCCAATAAATTGGACGAAAATTGATTGCCGCAGTCATGTTTGGTTTAAAATTATTCAAGACTGCGCCATGAGTCAAATGAGTGCATGATCGAGGGCAGCGGCGCTTTATGCCCTCTGTTTATGACAAGTAATGTTTTCTCAAAATGGTCATAATTCATATCTAAAAGTTAATATATTGTTCACAACTTATAGAGCTTGGAAGACAGTAGCAGAGACACTTTAAAGAATTCACATTAAAAAATAAATTTATCTTAATTTGGTATTATGTCTTAGTATCTTCTTTTCCAGTTCTACCAAGACTATGAGTTTGGTCATTATATTTCTTTAAAATTAAATAATACTGTTTGTTGATTCTTGGTCATAATATTAGAATGTTTTTCAACAGCAAAATTAAAGAAATGAGAATGTTCAGACTGTACCACCCTATAGAGTTGAGACTGTGAGCCAGTTTCCCATTTTCTGCAGAGTGATTTTAAAGACAAATCTTAAACAATATGAAAATTGAATTAACTCAGGTGACTGTTTAGGGCATTGAAACAGCAATTCACTAAATGGTACCTGTCAGGAAGCCAGTTTTTGTTCAATCTCATTATAATTATTTACTGTGTTATGGTTTTCATTTATTTATGTGCCATAGAAATACAAGCAAATCACTTTAAGGGCTTTGCTAGTTGGGAATAAAGGTGTGTTTTATGAGATTCTCTAGCAACTGCAGGAAAGGGTATAATAGGGAAAAAGAAATGATTAATTAAATGGAAGGAACATCCCTTGGCCATAATATAAATGGGCATTAAGTAAAGGGAATAGTTGGTATTACTGAGTATAGTTAATATTAGGCAATTCTAAGTGGGCAGGATAGTTATTATCTTATATTGTATTCTTCTAAGAAACTGGTAGAACAATTTTTAAAATTTTTCTCATCTTGCTCTATTATATATGTATTTTTCATACGTATTAAATCTCAAGATTTGTTTCTGTGTGTGAATATTATTTTGTTTATAAACTCCAGGGCTGTTAATCTGTTCTCTCTGTGAATCTGACTTGTCTTTTAAGAGGTTACTGGTCTTCATCACCAGTTTCCACCTGCTGACTACAGGGCCAAAGCTTGAGCTCTACCCATTTTCCTGCTTTATAAAAAAGAATGCATGCTCAGAATTTTTGCAAACCAAATAATTCAGAAAACATTAAGAAAACTAAAGGTTCAATTCTTACTACCTCAAAATAACCCCTGTCTAATGTTCTAGTGACTATTCTTTATGTGATATTGAATACTCTCAACAATATTTCATGAAAATCTTTACATATCACTAAATTACAAATATATACTATCCTTTTCAATGGCTTCTGTTTACTATGATTATGGAATAGACTTCTGAAAACTAAAATTTACAAAACTAAATAATTAAAATTATTTTAATTTTAATTTGCCCTAGGACTTCCTAGGACATCATATATTATGTTTCTTAAAATCCTATTATATTTTACCTGAATCATTTCAAAGAAGCAAATCATCCAAATATCACTTTTATCTCTCTTCCATTTGTCAGCAATAGATGGCATGTCAAGACTTGAGTATGAGTATTTCATTTTAGGAAAACAGAGTTTGTCTGTTGATGATGTTCATTGTAGTCTCCATTTTCCCTGTACTCTTGTTATTTTTGCAAGTGTTATATCATCTTTAATTTCTGCTATATTTCTTTAGGATTACTGGATTTTACATCTGGAAAGTACTGTAGAGGTCATCTAATACATAGTGGTTAAGGACTTAGGCCATAGAAATGAACTACTTGGGGTATCCCTGGTAGGCTCAGTCAGCTGATTTCTGCTTAGGTCATGACTGAAATCAAGCCTTTGTGTTGGGCTCTGTGCTGACAGCGGAGACTGCTTGGGATTCTTTCCCTCTCTCTCAGCCCTCCCTGCAAAAAATAAATAAATAAACTGAAAAGAAAGAGAAATGAACTAGTTGGGGTCACATCACACCTCTGTTGGTTTCTAGTTGTGCCATATTGGGCACTCAATTTCCTCAGTTTCCTCCTCTTTAAAATGACAGGATTATTGTGAGGATTAAATGATTTAATGTATATAAAGCATTGGAATGCTGCCTGGCATGTAGTACATACTCAATACTTGTTACTCATTATCATTATAACAAGCCAGAGTGATTTGCTGAAAGGGAATCAGCTAGTAAGTGGGGGAAATAACACTCAGACCCATGCTCCTTTCTCCCAGCCTAGGATTCTTAGCTCAATGTATCCCTCCTAGCAGTGTTTTTAAAGCCTCCTCTGGGATACAGAAGTGTCTTAGAGGCGTTCACAGATCATCAGAGTGTAGGCTCTGGTTCCCGGTTTCTCATGCTCACTGGCAGTCTTGGGTTTTTGGGTTTTTTTTTTTTTTTCCTCAAAAGTATTATTTGTTTAGAACCCTGTCACCTTCCCAGGGCATGCTATAAATATTTTGGCCATCAAAACGTTTTCATTATCGTCAGTGAACCCCTCTTCTATACTTATCAGTCTTCCCCCATCTCTGTTTATCCCCTGACCTTGCTGTCTCATTCCAAGGGGTCTTAGAGTTTTAGACAAAAAACTTCTTAACCCTCCATGTGTCTTGATTCTGATTTCTGTACCTTTGCGTCTCTTTCCACTTATCATGTCCAAAATTTACACCTATCAATAGATATAACCTGTATCCAGTAGTTTTATGGCAGTCCTTTCCTCTGCTGGCTTTCAAAGCCCTCTGTGATGTGACCTAACCAACCCAGTGTCTTTGCTCTCCAGCCCACTTCCTTCACCACAGTTGGCCTGATCTCCTTGACCAAAGCCTTATTTTTTTTCCTCTGAACCTCATTGCATTTTTTTCTGAACACACACATGCACACAGCCCAATAAGGTTGATGTATATAAAGATTTTTTAAAATGAAGGACTAAAGCACCACAATATATGTTTGTATTTTCCTCTCTTATAAAACTTTGTAAAGAAGCTCAAATCTTCATTTGTCCTTTTGATGTGGCTAATATGGAAACATACCTTTCTTTTAGCATTCGTTTGATATCCAGGAAATATCTGTATTCTAGAAAATATTGGTGCTGTATGAGTTAAATGATGAGCACTGACATAAAAGAAAGGCCTTTCTCTTTATTGTCTGCACAAGAAATCTAGAAATGCCAGCAAAAGAAAAAAAGAAATTTCACAGTAAATCATGTCAAAATAATTCAAGGAAATGTCTATTTGTTACTCAAACAGCTTAAACAGTCTGTAACACCATTCATCTATGTTAGATCTTCCAACTCATGTTTATAAAAACTGACATTTCAAACAACCATATTCTCTAATTTCTCATACCAGAATGACAGTGACCAAAGGAATGGAACATTATTTTTATTATAACAGTATTCTCAGTATTCCCTTAAAATGCACATACATATGCTCAATCAGAGAAGCAGATTTCCCCTTTAGCCACATCAACATGAAGGATTAAAAGGGGTTGGTGAGGTGGCATTAAAGAGCAGCTCTGGCTGTTCTGTGTATGCACGTGTGTTTCTTCCTGGTGCTAACTGCATTTCCACCTATAAGTCTGGCAGTCACATGACTGGACTTGACTTTGTGTGGTTCAGTCTTACCAAATTTGTAAGATCCATTTAGGATACAGATAGATGCTCATTGAAGTTTAAAATAAAAGTCATGTCTGCTTTTTTTTCATTATAATCTATGAAGTTAGACATCAAAAAGTTTAAGATTTATTCTTTTATCAGGCTGCAAAGTTTTGGTTCCTTCCATTGTACTTATTCAGTGAAAATCCACATCTGTAGCTGAATCTGTATCAATCCACAGAGACGTTAGCCCAGGAAGGAACTGCAAAACTATAAACCATAGCATATTTACAATGTTAAGTGGACATTATTTCTCCATTTTGTTTCATTCAAAACAAACAAAAACTATTACAGAAAGCATATTCTCTTGTGCCCTTTATATATTCTACCTCTGTATTCCTTTGGATATTTATTTTGATAGATTTATCAAACACAGACAAACTAAGAAATGGAAAACTGAGCAGAAAGTACTGTTAGCGTATGTAAATTGAATAAATATCATAGCCTATAAAAATGTGGAGAGAGGGAATGAGCCTGGGGGAAGGCCAGTGATAAGGAGATTGAAACTGATTTCTTCCAAGGCCATAAATGACTAGTAACTTTTAAATTCTTGCCTTAGCGTTAACACAGAATGGTAAATAAAGATGGGTAATATATGCATATATGTAATTCAATAATAAAAGTGTCTCTTGGCATAAAATCAAAATATTTTAATTTGATTAGACTGTGATGGCATGTATTTGATTCAACTTGATTTCAGCAAGTAATTGGCTGAATTATAACTTATACTTAATAGCAAACACTAACATTTTGAGCCTAAATAAACAATGGTCATAATAAATGCCAAAGTGAGTAACACATTGTAGAAAGACTGACATTCAGGAAAGCCGCTCTTTATTTCTATTAATCTTAGAAATGTAACTCATATTCCTAATGCCTCTGTTATGCCCATGAAAATGAAAAATAATTTATGTCCTTCCTTACCTTCTGGGCTACAATGATAAATATGTAAAAATGCATTGAGCTTTTTGTGATAAAAGGTACTATAAAAATCTAAGGTGTTTTTATTATTATATCAATCAAGTGGGATCTCAGACTAAGTTCCTTTTTGAAGACCCACAACTTTTTATGGGCTCATGAAATTGTATTGGGAAATATATTGAAGCCACATGAGAGGGCAGACAGATTTTATGTTTTTTGAGGCCTTTTAAACTTGGTTACAATTAGAAAGGTGAGAAGATATTTATTATAGGGTATATCGGTTGGGATATTAATAACAGCAAATGAAAATATTTAATAGACAGTATGTAAAAGGAGGGACTCTAATTTTTGCTTCATCAAATAAATGTGCTAAGTCACCAGTATTGTTACCATTATAGTTACCTTGTATCAACTGTTTCCTCTATTCCAGGAAGTTTGAATATTTTACACTCAACAATTACATTTGACCTTACAGTAATCCTACATTAAGCATTATTATCACCATTGTACAGATCAGGAAATCAACTCTTAGAAGACAGTAAGCTAATTGTCTAAGGACTAACAGTGATGGAGTCAGGTTCAAATTGATATGTATCTGAAGTACAAACCCAAACTCTTAACAATTTGCAAAGCTGTAGCTCATGGTAGAGTAACATTACAATTTCTATTTAAAGGACTAATTTTTGACAGGCTCTACCATTAAAAACTTGTAAAGAGATATTGTACAAATATAGGCTTATAAAAGATGCTTGAATCAAACCAAAATGGTTCTTTTGTCAAAGATCAGGAATAAATACTTAGAAACAGGAACTGGTTATATTGACCTTCACCTGAAGATAAATATTATATGTGTAAGGATGCTATTAGTTGTCTGAGTTTTTTCTTTGGTAATAGATTTATAATCAGTTTTGGACAAAAATATTACAAATTTTACATATTTCTAAAGTTTCCAATATTTTTACCTTCATACATCATAAAAAGAATGTTTTCCTTGAAAATCTATTATCCCATTTCCCACAGAGAAGAATTAATGGGGAATCCCTTTAAAAATAAAATTGGCATTTAAAACATTTTAAAATTATTTTTCATCATTCATAATGCCATATATATTTATTTGTGACAAAAATTAGGAGAGATTTTTATAATTCATGCTAAAAGACTTTTCTGTTCAGTAATGTAATTTTCTTTTTAAAATTATCTTTTAGTTGTGAAACATTATAATGTACATTTATAAAATATCATTTTATCACATTTCAAACTTAGTGAGAGTACACCCTTTAACCCTTCTGTAAATTCTCATCTTTAAAAAGTCCTGCCTGTTTTGGCAAATAATAGCTTAAGCTGTCCATTATATGCATATTTTCAATTTAATTAAGATAAAAATTTTTAAACATAGCTTAAGAGACTCGTTAAGGCTGGCAGTTCAAACTTACTTGAGTATTTGTAACAAGCAGAAAAATATCTTGTTGTATGATTATTTGAAGATAATAGTGCCTGAAAGGCTGGAATTTAAAAGAATATTTCTTAAAATGCTTATATAGCAGCCATTATTTAAACCAATGTCACATTATGGAAAATGGTGATACAGAAGGGAAAATTTAGCTTACATAAACATAAATTTCTCTCTCAGGAAATACATACAGCACTCATTCATCCATATACTTGAATTTAGCAACAACAACACCTGCTTTCTGGGTTAGAAGATATGATGGATTTTTTGCATGAAGAATTGAACAAAAATGTGTTTGAGATTCCTTTATTTATATTTATTTGCTCAACTCCCTATGAGTAATCAGATAAATGCAAAGTTTAAAACAATAGTCTAATACATCTAGTTTAATAAGTACTGAAATGTATACTCACACCTTAATTTTTTCTAACTACTTTTCCTGACAAATTCATTTTTAATTCTTCCACATCCCACTGTGATTTAAGCAGCCTTAATAATATCAATTAAGTGCATCCTAACATTGATTAAAGTTTTGGGGTTAAACAAAGTAAAAAATGATTGATTTTCTAAAGCTGCATTAACTTGTGTTATCACCAGAAGGTATCTTTTCAGAAATGTTGCTAAAACTTAAGATATAAACGCTGTTGTGGAAAATGAAATGCATCCTGTTATACACTCTCATAAATGCACACCAGTGAATTTATAATCTCCTCAGTGACAAAAAGAACAAGGTACAGTGCACAGTCATTAGTGAATCTAGGCAGCAAGGTCACTGGCTATATTCTGGTCATTATACATTTTAAACTTTTGTGAAACATTGATTCAAATAATGCATAGAATTTCACGCCTCCTATCCATAAAAGCAAACATAAGAGTGTAGGTATAAAGTGTGCTGTAGGAACCACGTGGTGTCAAAATACACATGTGGAATTTTTTTAGTTTTCTGAATTTACCTCCTAGTAATAATCTGGGTAAAGGGGAAGTGGGTGAAATACAGCTCTTATTCCTGTATGTAGCTAAGATGATTCTCTTATGTGGTCGATAATTTCTTAGGCTGTTCTAAAAATCACCCTGGAATCTCTCTGGTGGCCCTATCACATCAATAAAAAGGTCAGGTTAACCTCAGTTTATGGTAACTCCTCTGTATCCGGTTGATCTGTTTTTCTTACAATAAAAGGAAAACTTTAGATTCCATTTAGAATTAGTTTCTAATACTGTCATCAGAGAGCTCCCATTGCCCCGTGTTCTGATAAAGACAGAATTCTATTTCCTATCAGATTGCTTTAAAATTGTTCCTTACTCTTTCACCAAACTTCCCACAACTTTATACTTTTCAAATTGTTTATGCATGGAATCTACGACTAAGAATCATGATCAAGATGCTGTGTCCCTTTGCTAAATCTCATTTTCCCCTCCCCAAATAATTTTAAAAACCGGTGGGCTTTGTCTCTCCTGGCTGGCCACCCCAGCACCCACCCACCCCCCAATTAAAAAATAAAACAATATCCCATTCCAGGCGCCCCCTCTCTGCCTGCCGCAAGCATTTTAATGACAGTTTACTTTAGCGGTCTATCAGCAGACTGCTGCCTTTGCCACCTGAATTTCAATTTCTTAATTTACAGCTCAGATAAAACAGAATGGAGCAGGATCCGGGCTGCTCTCTACATTGGGTTGGCCTTATCAAGCGTGAAGTTTGGCGCATTGCAAACCTATTCAAGTGATTATCTGTTGAGGACCTCTCGAGCCATCTCCATCTCTGCAGCGGGCTGATAAGACAGCTGTTTCTCTATCCGCCGTGTCTCCCCGGGCCTCAGTCTTCTTCTGATACAAACTCCGCCTTTGTCACCGTGCCCCGTTGCGGTCACTTGCTCTATGGGGCAAGGGTTTGATCTGAACACACGTGGGGGGAAAGTGCGAGTGTGTGAGTGAGCTGGGGACGGAGGAAAAGGGAGGGGGAGGGTAGGGTGGTGAGGGTAAAGAAAAGAAAAAGGGTTAGAAACCAGAGGGAGGTGGGGGCAGGGCAGCGTACGGAGAACAGTTGATAGCTCTGATTGACTGGTCTCTCAGCCCGGCTTTATTATTTCAAATTAAACGTGCATCGCACACAAGTGGAAACATAAATCTTCAATATAAGAAAGAGCCTCCGAGCCTCCGAAGCAGAGAAACCGTTTCTTCCCAGGTCCCAGTAAAGGGGCCGACCGAAAGACTGATTGCCACCAGCTGAGACAGATGGTTTCCTTTAACTTTGGAAACTGGTATTTTTAATTACTTGTATTAATTTTGCATGAGATGTATCGGCTCCAGGAGAAAGCTTAGAGAAAGCTGTTAGCATCCCTGAAAGAAACGGACACAAAGCTCTGATTTGCCTTTTCTCACCTCCAGTTTTTCTTACCTAACCCTCTCCTGGTCATCTAGACCTCCCTTTGCATGCTCAGCAAATACCTGAGTTTATCCTGCTAAAAGTTGCTACTGAGCAAAAGAGGGGAAGAAGAGAAATCTGAGGACATTTGTGGGAAGCTTTACATAAATGATCGTCGATCCGAAGCTGCAAATATATTTTTCGAGACACGCTGGGGCACGTGCAACACATCTTAGTCTCTATCTGCAGTCAAATCACCTAAAGGACAATGAACTTCATACAAATTTTGCCCAGGGGAAAAAAAAAAAAAAAAAAAAAAAAGGCGTGTGTGTAGCGGTGGGGAGAACAATCTAAGCTGGTCTCAAAAGATTTACCGCGACACTAGATTACATTTTAGAAAAAAATTTAAACATTTAACTAAACAGTTCACATATCTTTTAAGTGTGAGCAGTAACCTAAGGTTTTAAGGGAATTCTCGCCGAGTGTGCTGTCTTTACAGTTTTTCCCTCGAACAGTAGTTTAAAGACAAAATGTAAAGAGAAAGTGAAGGATGTTTGTGATCCTACTCACTGCCGCCTCTGGCACTGTCCCTGATGGAAAGTGTTTGCAATATAAAGGGTCCTTTGCAAAATAGTCTCGGAGGTCACTTATCTTCCGATAAAAGGCTTTGCCCCTTTGCCAGTACGTGGAAGGAGCCAGTGAAGAACTGGGGGTGGGGGGGAGCGAGGGGGAGCGGGTAGGCGGTTTTGTTGCGATTCCCGCTGGGAATTTCGAGGATTAAAAACTCTGGAGTAGATTTAGCAGACTTTTCGATGACTACCTGGATTTGCATTTATTTTGCATGAACACTGATGAAATGCAGGCTCACTAGGGCAAGGGAGTGTATGAGAAGAGAAACACAGTGAAGGGTGCGACCCGAGTTCGGGGCTCTAACCTTACATGCGGTTTGTCACCAAGGCCGAGTCCTAGCAAAAGCCAGCCTAATTCAACATGAATGTGTTTCTATGAAGTAGGACAGCGTCTTCCTTAAAGTCTGTCCCAAGAATTGCAGTTTCCGTTTGTTACATGGGAGGGACAGAAAACACTAAGGGACTTTGCAAACCTTTATTCTGGATGGGCTCGTCTCTGTCCATGGTGCTAATTCCTGCCTCATTCTCTTGCCCGGTTGCCACGCTCTTAAACTCAAGTTGGTGTCAATTTTCTTGACAACTTTTTTCCTGTTTTCTAAACTGTAGAAGGAAAGTCGACATGCTTCTTTAAGAAGAGTAAATAAAAGAGTAATCAACAAGCTATATAATTTCTATATTTGTCACGCAGGCATTAAACTGTCACATTTCCGATGGTATAAACCACAGACCCCACCCCCACCTGAAACTGCCCAACAAACTAACACAGAATATTTTTATTCATCTGAGAGGGCATAATATTTGGAACTACCCCCATAAGCCAAACATTGTAAACTCATCTAAATAGCTTTACTGTTTATTTACTTTTTTTAAAAAAATGTCACAATAGTAGTTTACATCGTCCTTCATCATGAAATGCTAAAATCACATCCCTCACATAGTATAAGAGAGTTATTTATTCTAAAAGACATTGCCCACAATAGCTGATTAGTATTCCTATGAATGAATGTTCCTATACACACTTAAGCAAAATAATCTATTGAATCCATTACTTTTTCAGCTTTGAGAACTATTCTTTTTGCAACTTTCTCCACATCCAACTTTTCCTCCAAACTTTCAGTGAGTGAACCCCTAGATCCATCCATTTTCTACTGCAGTTTAAAATAATGCCAAGGACTTTGAAGATATATCAGAGCTAACATGACAATCATAACCCAGATATCTTTTAAATGCTTTTCTAATGCAAGTTCATAGGCTGTGGATAATACTTTACCTAACTATGGATGAAAAGGGGTTGACTACAATTGCTTAATGTGGAGTGTGATGTTTACACACACATAGTCTTTATTAGTTGCAAGATAGAATATGTTAGTATTTCAGGCTATGACAACATGAATTTCAAAGTGAAATCTACATCCAGATATCCCTTATTTTAAATAGGCTGCATTCAGTTTTTATTTTTAAAAGTTGGCAAAATACATATAACTTATGGTATATGTATCCATGTAAAAGTTTTTAAATTTAAAAACATCTGTTTTATTGAGGAAGTAAACTAGTATTTTAGGATATTTTCAATATCTTAAGTAATTTAACTCCATTTTACCTGCGTAGAAACACAACATGTTGAAGATGACCACATCTTGAAAATCATTTGCTCCTCTGCCCAAACTAAAGAAAGCCTATATACTGAATCCACAGAATTTAGCATTTGCATTTGAATGGATAAGTTTACTATTTTCCAATAGTGTTTTCTCTAACTACAGAACACACATGCTAGATTTTCATCACACCACACCACACCCAGGATTCCATATCAACCCTCCCCCCCACTTTGGGAAAATATACCACTGTAATCTGCAAAAAACCTTCCTTGTGGAAATAAACACACATCAAAAAATGAAACAAAGTATTAGCTTCCACCCAGTTAGAAGATACTTATGTAGTTGTAAGTTATTGGTAAAGATTTTCTACAAAGTGCCAAGGATATTACATGAATACGTGCAACTAATTCAATATTAAGAGCACGTTAACCAGGAGCAAAGACAAGTCACTTCATAGATAAGTCTGATTAAACAGTGTTTTACTTAAGTTGTATTTATTACTTTAAGAGTTATTTCTCTGTACTGACCTGGGGGTAAGGGGAGGGCTTGAGGGAAGATGATAACAAACACAACTTTCCAACTGTTTATTCATACAGTGATTATTCTATTTTAGGTGAGGTGGAGTCGTTCTGTCTTTTTCCTTGATTTGTCCTCCCCTCAGCCCCTTTACTCCATTTCCTCAAATTGCTTTTCTTTCTTCTTTCCTTCTTTCTAGACCTGTTCCACCCAGGTCTAGAGAATAGTTTTAAGTTGAAATTAGGACCCCAATCTTGTTGTTATATAAAAAGTGGGGCTGGGGATTAGGACATGATAATTATAACTTATAAGATAACAATGCCTATTATAAGATAACATATAGATTCAGGCCTCCTTTTCCAACCCCCTGTTATTGTCACGCAAAGTAATAGAATTTGAACATATTATACAGACTATATGGGAGATAAACAGGTCTTCTGTTCTTTGCCATTAATCATTTATCAACACTCAAGGACACTCTCAAGGAACTCTGAATTACTTCACCCCTCACTTTGTAGTCATTTTGCTTTGTGATTTTCTGTCCCTTACCCTCCAGCCCACCCTGCCCTCCTGCAATCTCTAACTCTTACCTGTGCCTTCTCTTTCCGAATTTTCAAAGATAGGCACTAGCAATAAACAGGTAAAGGAATTCCTTTTAGAAGGGCATGAGCATCTAGAGAAGATATGTTACATTGCGTAAGAAACATTAAGTACTATCTAGGAAGTTGCACTGTCAAGATTAAAAGAAGAAATTCAGGCTGGAAAAGAACCTAGGTCAAGTTAATATTGTCTCTACTTATATATCAAGTCGATCCTGAGGACCACACTTTCACTTGGAGGAAGATATAAACACCACGAACAAAACCTCAGCCTCCTGAACGTCATTAAAATATGGTGTTTAACAAAGTAGTCTTCATCTATAAAGCAGAAGCACTGACAGCACTTGGTCTTCTGGCTAAACTTTCTAAATCCTCAGAGGAAAAAAACCCAGATAAAGGTTCGACTAATCTTTACTGTCAGCAATACATGTGTGGTCCAAGAACTGTACTGCCAGCAAATACAGAGGAGTGGCTTGTTCTAATTTTCATACAGATGCTCTTTTTGAATCACCATGTACCTTAAAGTGAAGGACCTTAGCTCTACTTAGTACCTCTTTTCCTGACAGGATGTTTATCCTACACTTTTCTAACATGAAATAAAAGCGAATTCAAACCGTCCACCTTTATTTGAAAGCATTTCTGAACTCATTCTTATCCTAAAAGGATGCTTTAAAAAAAAAAAAATCAACAAGAGAGCTGCAATATGCATATATTAAAATAGAGAAAGACATAAAATTGCCTAATATCTAATACAGAATACTAGAACACACATCGAGAAAGGCATGCGGGCAAGTAATGGATGTACATTCATTCCTTTCACTCAGATCAAAGAGAGGGAGCTCTCAATGACTCATACATACCGGACAGAGTTTAATGTTATAAAGAAACGTGCCATAGATGCGGCAGTGGTGGCAAGGAAAATGAGTCTTTCGGAAGCAGAAAGATTTAAGAGGAAAGAAGATCATGCCATATCGCAAACTCTGATACTACAGTTCCAACCCTCCCACGTTGCTCTTTCCATCTCTTTTTGCTTCTTGCATTTCCCTTCGCCGCCAGTGTTAAGTGTGTACCTCCCCGCACAACTTACCTTGAAACGGGACTCCATTGAGCTCTTGAGAGTGACACAAGCTTCTAGCCAATCATATCAAGCAAGCTCGCCCGGGCGGCCTCAATGGGAGCATCTAGGCCAATCAGAGTCCTGGGGAGATGAGCAAGTTACGTTGTGGCGCCACTCGGCGTATACTTCCGCGCGTGCTGCCCGGGATAGGAGCCTGGCAGAGCAGCTGCACACACGGCAGTGCGGAGGCAGAGAAGGGGTTGGTGATACGGTGCTATAAATCTGTGGTCCAGTCCACCTCCCTTTTAAGACGTCCTCCCCCCTTATTTCTGTTCTCAGTTAGAGATGCAGCAGCTTACTCCTGTAGCGACCTACTAAAAAGCAACAAGGAGAAAGACATCGTCTTTTTGAAAAAACGTTCTTTCGTCTCTTTTCTTTGTTCCTTCGTTTGTTTTTCTTGCCCCTTTTTGTTTAGTTGAACGGCAATAGGAGGATAGTCTCTCCGTCTTTTTAAACTCTCTTTTTTAAGTTTCCCCTCCCCTTTCATCTTTTTTTTTTTTTTTCGCCATTTCTTTTAGCGTTGGACTTTGGGGTCGAAAGCATTTCTTTTTATTTGCTTCTTTTAAGCCGAGCACAGTTTAGGTTTCGTGCTGTCTTAAGAGAACTATCCAGCAGCTTCTTGCTCATCCTTATTGGGAGAACTGCACCGTTACTTTAAAAACACACATACACAAAAACCTTAAGGGAGAAAGGTAAGTTTCGGTTTGGTTTCTTTAATCATTAGTTGCAGCGATGCGCTGGCAAACCCAGAAAACCTGTAAGTGAGCGGAATACAGAATATGAAGTTAATTGCACATGTTTGTCTCATTTCAAAGCTACTGTTCTGCTTTTTAATTCTAGAGAGCTAGACTAAAAGACGGTGGACGCATGCTTGACGTACTGAATTTTCGTAAATGTCAGCGGCAGTAACTTAAGTGGTAAATGTGGGTAGAGTAGAGCAGGGGTACAATAGGAGTCTAGATGTTGAGTGAGCTTCGGGATTGAGGTTGGAAGTTCATTTCGTGGGAAGAGAGGGATAACTTCGGTTTTGGGGGATGCATGCCTCTACTTTCGCACAGCAACCAAAGGACTGGAGAGGCGTTAATACTATTGAGGGGAATCAGAAGCCTGGACTTGCAGATTAGACCAGCGAAAACCCCACACTTAATTGCATTAACCAGATAACATGTGCTGGGGAGATGGGATTGCCAGATGGAATTTAGATGCTGCACCAGGCTGCTAGTTGTAGTTGACTGAAAAAAGTACATGCCGCCTGAGGGCTAGGGCTGGGCTGGGGCTGGGGTGGGTAGAAGCTGTCAAAACTCATCATTGCTAGGTGTGCGGGCTCTAATTCTTGGGCGCCAATTACCGTGATTATTTTTTAAAAGAAGGTAGCCAATTTAGGGCCGAATTCTTAAGCCTGTACCGGATATGAGATTCCCTTTGTTCAGAAAAGCGTAAATAAGATCCTTGGAGCTGTGTCTGTGGAGTGGCGGCTGCCTGGGAGTCTTGTTGTGCACGGCGCTGGGAAGTGGATTCCAAGCCCTGTCCTTGGTCCTACGCGGCTGACTTCGCCTTCGGGGCGAGGGGGGAACCCCTTCTCAGCCCCGAGAATTCACAGTTACCCCAGGAGCCAACTCAGCTACGTTGCCCTCACCCCCTTCCTTACCGCCCCCCCCGCCCCCCGCCCTTCTCGAATAGCTATTGTTAATCTGACGCCGGGAGAAAGATGGTTGGGGTGAGACGCTGGGCAGACACATGCTTCATTTTAACTTTTGTGATTTCTCAGGGTTTGGGAGAAACCAGCTGGCTTTCTACTGCGGAAAAAGAGAAATCAGGGTAGATGTGGGAAAGGGGGAGGGTGTTAGCTGGGCGGGGAGGACGAGGAGGGAGGTGGTGGCGGTGAACGAGGTGCTGCCTTTGCCTAAGAGAAGTTTAAATTATTGGCACGAGGGGGTGTGGGTGAGTGTGCGTGAGAACGCCCGTGTGGTGCTTGAGATGGAGAGAATGGGGGACAGGTACAAAAACGGCCAGGGTACTCTCCACCCCACCCACCCTCCCGGGTCTAAAAGCCAACTTAGGGCTAGCCTCCGGACTCTGCCATCTCCGGGGCGGTGGGATCTGGGGATAGCAAGGTGGCAGTGCCCAGCACGGGAGCTCCGCGGCGAATAGGACCTCGCGTGGCCATTGTTGCTTAATTTATGCCCAGCACGTTGCTACGTACCCACCTATTTCACGTCTGTAAAGAATTAATATGAGAGCTATACAACTGTGGCAAATTGGAGGTTGGATACGTTCCCCGTTTGCCATTTTCAAATACGGGTTAGCGAAACTGATGTCGAGTCTGGGTATTTTCTCTTGTAATTGCCAGCTGCAGATCTGGCTTTATTGTGGCCAGAGTGAGAGAAATAGTCAAGCATTTAGTATTTACTCTTAACACTGCTGGGCTGAGATGAATCTCTTACTTTCTCCCCGAAATGCACGGGTTCTTTCCCCGCCCCCACTCATGTGCCACTCCTGTTGGTTAAGCTTCTAAACGTTTAGCCCTTTCCCACATCCCAATTTATATATATATACCCATCCTCTGGATATTGGGAATAGGAGGGAGATGGAGGTGGTTTATTTCTTAGGCCTAAACTGCAACCTATAAAATGCAGGCGTAAAGTCGAGGGTGGGGGGAGAGTACAGAAAAGACAATAGTAACCGAATAAATTATTTTCCTAATTGGAAATAAGTTCCTAAAGGTCAAGAAAAAAGTGTGCATGTTTTAGAGATGGTAGAGTAGAAAATCTATTTGAGCCTGTAAGACTTCCTTTGCAAAATGGCTTCTTAAATGGGACATCTGAAAGGTTTGTCACGAATCTGAACAGATAAGTCTGCAAAAAAAAAAAAAAAAAAAAAAAAAAAAAATGTTGAGTGTTTAAAAGTCGCTTTTTGGAGGATTAAAAAAGTAACTATTGCTCAGTTATTATTGTCATTCCCTGAGTATGTCTTACACCAAGCACTCCTGGGTTCTCCTTCCATGTTTTGACCAAGTGCTTGGGCACCCCATTTTAACCTCTTCTGGAGTTCCCACGAAAAACGCAACGTTTTGCAGGTCGAAATGGACTGGAAGACTTGGGGAACTCTGTAGAGAGATCTCCCATAACTTCAAGAAGTCAGCTTCAGGAAGTAGGGCGTAGGGCATTCTAAGAGTTTTAGGCTTGGATTGGCAAATTTGGTAGGCCCAGTTTTGCCTAACGTTTGGAAACAGGCATTTTTAGCAATCCCGCCTGCTAGGGATGGGAATATTGTAATTAACTGTTTAGAGGGAGGTCAAAGAGGCGCAGGCGCTTTGAGCGGTTTTCCCAGTAACCCCGTACAAAGTCAATTAAGGTCATTTAATTGCTAATCGGATTTAGGGTGACAACAGAAATGCTGATATAGAATCAATTAGCTATTTCTGGTGTCCCCAGTCTCGGTTCCCCAAACTGAGGGATGGATTGTCTCTATTTCCATGTGGTTAAACCCCTTACTTTACTATGCCTGATTTGACTTCGCCCAACAGGGCAATTTTGCCGCCTCCACCCCCGCCATAGGTTAGAGGAGTCCTTCCTCCATTCTCCATCCCCCCCCCCGCCCCGCCCGTCGCGTGGGGGCGGGGAGCGCTGGGCGCCCTTAGCGGACCTTGCTGCATCAAACCCGCATCATGCCCTTGAAGCTGTAACCTCGGTCACGTTCTTGCGGCGACTCAGTCGCCCACTGCTCAGTTCCTTTCTCTTACCTCTTGCGATTTCAGGTAGGTATGACAGGTGATATTTTAAATGTAGTTTTTATGGGGTAAGGGTTAAAACAGAAGCCTTTGCAATGAAAACCACAACACGACAGGTGCTCTCGTAATTAAGCGGCTGAGCAGGTGTAAAAACGTGCTCCCACCGCGTGGCTCGGGGTCGATTTTGACTCCCAGTCGCGGGGCTGAGTCTGAGGACAGGCACAGGTTTTTCTGGGGAAAGGCGATTGAGCAGGGCGTGGGGGCGGGCCAAGGCTAGGTAGCTATGTGACGCCCCCTCGGTGAAGAGTTGGCCATTTCGGGGCTAACGTAGGGGGGGCGTTCGAAAGATGCGGCGAGCGACAGGCTCTTGTATAGTCGAGTGCAGGATTTCCTACTTTGCGTTTGAAGCAGAGTATAGCACCCCGCACAGGTACTCGGGCTTATCTGAACGTCAGATTCCATCTAGAGAGGCATAGAGGGGCAGCCAGGGCTAAGCCTTTAGTTTTCTGCCAAGGGACAGGACCCTTCGGTTATGAAGTAGAGGAAAAGCCTTTTAACTGTACTTGCTATATATGTGTATGTATGTATGTGTATGTATTTGATACACATACATATACATCAAAGTAACCCCTGCGCGAGTCGTTCTGGCTCCCCGTTAGCGCCTGGAACCTCGGGGTTTGCAAACTTGCACCTGGAATCTACCGCCTCTGGGCGCGCGACGCTTTCCGCGCTGCCAGGGGAATCTGGTCCCGGAGGTTGCTCGGAATCGGAAGACGGGAGGGACCCAGCCGAGCAGCCGCAGCCGGGCGTCTTCTCGCAGGCACAGACCGGCGGGCTGCCGGGCAGGGCACGCGCCGGCGGCGGCGGCCGCGGCGCCGCGAACTCGCCGCCGGCCCCGCCTCCTGGCGCTCTTCCAAGCAAGCCCCTCCTCCCCGCCCCGCTACAAACGGCGGGACCGCGGCGCCTGGGCGTCACTGAGGCAGCTGCCGGCCGGGTGAGGAGGCCGGTCGCCGGCGCGACGAGGGCAGGGCGGGGGTTTCGCCGGGTTCCAGTCCGCCTTCTTGCCTTCGCTAGGACTGGGGACGCCGCCGCCGCCGCCACCGCCTCTCCGCGGAGCCCGCCCGGAGCGACTCCTCCGCGGCTGTGCTGACGGCTGGCGGCGCAAGCCGTAGTAGCTGCAGCTCCGAGTCGTAGCAGGCAAGTGCGGGGGGCGTGGGAGTGGGGGCGGGGAGGACGGGCACGCCGCGCCTGGCCCGGGGTCTGTTCTGGACGCCCAGGCTAAGGGTTGTGTGCGGGCGCCGCGACGCCGAGCGGAGTCCGGCCTCCGCTTAGTGGGAAGCCCTAGTCCGGCCTCGGGCGGGAACGCCGGTGGGGGCGGCGGAGGTTGTGCACGCGAAGTTCCTAGAGCTCGGCCCCTTGCGGCGGGAGTAGAGGGAATTGGGCGCCTCGGGAGGTGGCACCGCCCCTCCTGTGGGCACTAGCTGGTTGGGGGCGGCGGGAGCCGAGCGGGGCCAGTCGGTCCAGGCAGCGTGTTCAGGGCCTGGACGTGCCCCGGTACGGCCGCGTGTAGCGCGAGGGGAACTGCGCCGAGACGCAGGTGAGTGCTTTGGAGGGAAAGCGGGGGAGGGGGGCTTTTCTAGAAAAAGGGCAAGATTCCTGTGGCGAACTGACAACCCCGCCTTTCGGGAGACTGTGTGCGGTGGGTTCCTCTGCCGGATGGTGTCTGGTGGCGTGCCCACTTGGTACGGCACCTCCTCGCGTGTGGTCCTTGGAGCTCCCGGGGCGTCTGGAGACTTGCAGCGGCCACGCAATGTGCGGAGGTGGCATGGGACTGGGGGTGGCCGGGGCAGAGCAAAGAGGATCCCGCGGGCCGCTCGTTCTCTTGCGCGGTATTAGGTGAGGCCGGGCGCAGCCGCGCGAGGTCGCAGCTCGCGGTGGCATCCTGGGTTTGCGCGCGAGCGGTGCTCTGGGCGGGAATCGCTGGGCGAGGTGGACCCGGGGCTTTGGTTCGCTCCGGTAGGTTGCGGCAGTCGCGCCTTCAGCTCTGCTAGGAGGGCTGGCCAGCTGCGGCCCCCGTGCACGGATGTGTGTGCGTGCACTGGTGCGATTGGTGGTCTCGCTCAGACCAACATCGATTCACCAGCAGGTGCCTCTCCAGTGGTCTTGACAATGACCAGCAAGCAGTCTTTCCACAGCGTTGTCTTAAAAGCCTACTTGTTATCCTGGAGGGCTGGAGCGCAAAACCTCGTCTCTAGATGTGAGCTATGAGCATGGAGTTGTAGTTGTCCAGATGGTCATTTAAAATAGTGTGCATTTAAAATGATCATCTTTATGATAAAAATTTCATCTCTTATCCTCTTTCTACATTTTCCGAGAATGTGAGAAAGGAGAATTTGTTACTCGGTATCTATTCTTTTATTCCCTCCCCAGGGAATGATGCTTAGCAATGCCAAATGAATAGATCTCCGTCAAGGACAAAGAGTTTTTTAAAACTTAATTTTTTGGTGGACCTACCCATAATAATCCTGTCTTCATAAAAATGTACCTCAGTCCCAAACTTGAGACAAATAAGTCCATTTAAAACCACTCGAATACCAGTTGGGGTGTGATTTCCCCATCCCCTTAGAAAATCAGTTTGTATGAAATACTGGTTAGTTGCCCTTGAAGACAATCTTCTCGAGAATCGTTTCCCGAGAGTCCTTTGAATTTTTCATTTGTGCTAAGCTCACTCGCTCTTGCGGAAGCTGACCCAGAGTCTCCATTTTGGTAAGCGGGTAGAAAAGCTTTTCTGGATCTACTTTCTCATCTGGACCTTTTGGTCTAGAAACGATGACTGTTCTGCTGGATGGACAGGAACATTACTGCATTTGTTTTTGGGTTATTCTTTATAAGAGGTTTGTAGGAATGTTGATTTAATACTGCTGGAGAGGGTGTACGTACTTAGAGAAAGTTCCCTTGAAAATGGGGGAGAAAAGGGGAAGAGGGGGCAAGAAAAAAAACTGTCGAGAAGATAATGGCTAGGGTGGGGCAGGAAAAACTAAATTATTACATTACATCCAATTTTATATGATTCCTCTGCCTTTTTTTTTTTTTTTTTTCCCCTTTTTGAGAGAATTTTTGTGTTTGTGTGATCAAAACTGGCCCCTTAATTCCTTTTTGGGTAACTTTGTGCTGCCACCTTTCGGGGAATGAGGTTTTTTTTATTTATCCCTCAAAGACAGCCTGAGGCATTTAAGCCCCCCTCCCCTTCCCCCCCCCCCCCCCCCCTTTCTTTAGGTGTTTGCTTCATTGTGTAGTGTTTACTCTTAGGAATCAGGTCAGCTCTTTTAAGCTGTACACACTGTCCCTGTGGTTGAAGAGAATTTTTAGGGTATGCTCCTGGAATAGAACAGGTACGCCAAACTGGTGAGTGTAGGCTGGGCTTGTCATTTTACTACTGAACCTTATTTTTAGACTAAAAATTTTTTTCTAGACTAAAAATGCATGAGTTGTTAAGAGTTCCTTTTTGTTTGTTTTTTGGGGGTGGGGTGGGGGGAGGGTTGGTTGGTTCTGGTTATTTCTTTTTTACCAGAGAAGCAAAGTCCTTCTCTGCCGGGGTTTTGCACTATTAGTTATGACCTATCTCCCAGTGAGATATGGAACAACAGTGCTGTAGGTGGCATTTCTACTGCCCCGTTCCTTAATCCAGCCTTTTCAATCTTTGTATGCAGACAGATGTTTCTTGCCGAATCCTTGTTACCACTTCCTGCTATTCTAGCCTTCCATGCTTTGCTTGTTAACATGATTATAATTTTTAAAAATACTGCCTCCCCCCTCCCCCAACCTCTTTCATTCTAGAAGCAAGTCCCAAGTTTTCTTAAGGACACAACAAAGCTACGAAGGATACCCTGACTTCTAAACTGGGGTCAGCTTTTCTTTGATGGGAAAAAAAAATAGATTTTTTTAAACCTGGGATCTTTTCCGGCATTAGCATGGCAGAGCACCACCCTTCATGTTCTTTTTTGCCCAAAGAACTGGATATTCCAAAATAGCATGTTATTAAGACTGACTTTACCGGTAACCTTTTTGGTAGATTGGTCTGCTTGGTAAGGTCAATTCTTTTGCTCTCCTTTGAACTCTTACTAAAGTTACCATATCACATTCTTTTTGCCACCTTTGTCACCAATGTTTATTTGGAATAAGGGAGCCTAGAGATCCATGATCTTTAGCCTGGTCAGGTTATTCTTTTTTTGATGGTATTGGGGGGCTGTATATAGGTGAGGTGGTATGCGGCTGTGGGGTGTGGGTGGTATGTCACCCTATGGAAAACCAGCCCGTAACCTTCTACCTCATCTCTTTCTTATTCTTTGCATATTCCGCTGGACAGGCCATGAATCATGGTAAACTACCGCATTTGAGGTTTGGTTTTGTTTTTAAGCACGAGTACTTGTTTGGAAGTAGAACTGCTTTGTGGACACATAACCCATACAGTATTAACCGCTCTCCCTTGAAATTCTTAAATTTTTAACAAGGGGACTCTGTACCTTGATTTCGCATGGGGATCCACAGATTATGCAGCTTATTCTGGCTAAAGTCTTTCTTGTTTGTTAATATTTTTAGTTGCCAATATTGCTGCTTTATGCTAATATATTACAGAACTGTTTGAAATTTGATGGCTTTATGCACTGGTGATGCCACACCCAACTCTTGAATTAACAATGTAGAGGACACTTAAACACACAGAATGTTCACTTGCTTTGGCCAGTTTCATTATACAGATGTGGAAGTCTTCACTGGTTCTGGTTACTTACAGAACCTACATGTTGTGTACTTTAATGCCAAACTCATTGTTCTATGTTTCTGATTTGGGCAGGACATTTAAGGTCTATTTATTTGATTCTAGGTACTAATTGGTTTGCAATGTTGATTTTTCTTTCTTGATTTTGAGCAATATAAATTTGTTAAGCAGAAACAGAAGGTGCTTTAGTTTAAAAGGCAATACTATGTTTTAAGGCTTTTGTGTATTAAAAGATACATGCTTTGTGGTTTAAGTAGCATTGGTAACTTTCAGAATCTGAACTAAAAATAGGAATTTAGGATAGTAAAATCCTATGGATGTTTTATGGAATATTTAGGACATTTTTCACTAACAAACATTTACACTTCAGCATGCATGATGTATATCATAATTTTAATTTTAGCAAGATCCCAGGAAAATATTTTTTAAGAGAATATGACTTTCTGTATCTCTAGCCTTGTATTTTATTGTATAAAACAAAAGATGACTCTTCTCTGAGTAACACTGTACTGGGTGCATTTCTATAGATATTTCCCCTTTTAATACTAGTGCTACCTGTCCAGGGATTGGGCTATATTAGATATCTATTTTTGGTAAAGGTATTATTTTCTCAGAGTTATAGGCTAGGTTTTGAATGCATCAATTTTACTGATACTCTTAATTGTATGTTTCCCTTTTGAGTGTTGCTGAATAGTTTTGGGTGATGGCATACAGGTTTTGCTTGTAATAAATCTTCGTATAGAAGAGGATGGGTGCTCTTGCAAGGAGTAGGATAGGTAAAATAACCAAGGAATAACCATTCATAGGAATAGGTGGCATGAGATTAAAACTAAACCAACTTGGAGTTTGCCTTATTAATTGCAAGTAACTTTTTTTCTTTCTTTAAACTTACACATAGTATTTGTGTGTATTTCCATATCTGACTTCCGTTATGTCAATTTGAAAATGTATATATAGCAAATAAATTTTGACAGGCAAGGCCCCCTTACCCACTTTTAGAAATTATTTGGGAAAAATAATTGACATTTTTTCTCAATAGATTTGTTTATTGTGAGACAGTAAAATGATAGGGTTTTTTCTGATGATGTTTTTTTTTGTTTTTAAACATGTTGAAGGTTTTGCTCTAGATCAGATAAGTTTTGAACTCCTAGGTTGAGGTATCTGTATATTTTTCCTTTGCCTAATCTAATAGTGATAGATTCGTATCAGCCTTTTCCCCTTGACTTAAAGGAGTCTGTCTCATAAAAAGGAATTTGTATTCTACATGACTAGCTTTTCTTTTCCTGTAGAATTTTTGTTGTTGCAGGCTGTTAGTTACTGGAGATTATTTCAGCAACCGTAAAGACTGTGTTAACAGAATATCACAAAAATCCATATTTTCATAAATATCAAGCAGATCAACATTTCAGGATGAGTTTTTATTTCATTTTGCTTTTAGCCGTGGTCAAACTCAGTTCAAGCTTTATTAGACATTTTCTTGACTAGTTTTATTTCCTTACAAGAAGAGGCATAGTAGTTGCTTTAGAATTCTCAGCTTTCCTGTATCTTCGTTATGGAGTCCCTATAAAATGGAAATTTCTAGCTAATAATCAAATTCTGATCTCTTCGAGCATCTGAAGGAAGCTGTGGGCTCTCTCTCCCTAGAGAAATGTACATACACTGAAATTTCTGTATAGTTTTTACCATCTTGCCCTCAAGATTAAAGAGCGATAAAATGAGGTTATATTTGGGAAATAGGACTTTGAAAATTGGAGTTGTTATATACTAGTGAGGGCAGGGTGAAGCCTTTCGGATCAGTTCTTCTCTGCAGTAGCCTTACCAATATGGCTTTTAGCTTTCATCGAAGGCATATTCTAAGCTTCCTTGTCTTCTCATAGTTTGTTTTAAAATCCATTCTGATTTTGTAAACAAATATTACACATGTAAGGTCTTCTGGTGAGCACAATGCTGCCAGTTTAGCTACTGAGTTGTCTTGCCTCAGTAGGTTTTGTCACTTAAGTTGAAATTCTTAATTTAGCCGAGCCAGGTACAATAAGCTGGAAGTCTGAAGTTTCCCTTGTCTGATTTTGCTCAATTACTATGTCCTTGTTTTTTTTTTTTTTTTTTTAACTTCCTTGACTATAAAACCTCACCCTCCACATGTCAAGGACGAGGTAAAGACGAGCTTATGAAAATACGAGATTTTTGGGAGTGGATTGACCATGTTTACTGAGTTGGAAAGGTAGTGATAGGTGGTTCCCATTGATTAGTTTTATATATTTGGATTTAAGTGTGTTATTAAGAACAACAACTTTTAGTAATCTTCATAACATGCCATCATATAATGTATATTTCTGCCATGGAGAAAGAGAAAATTCCCAAATTGCAGGGAGTTTTTGGGAGAATGGTGTCTTTGAACATTTTAGTATGGAAATAGGTATAAATATATCTATGATGATGGGATTTGGAAGGGAAGTTTAAGATGCATTTTTTTTCTTGAAAATATAAATAATGTTAAAAAATTACATGTGAAATTATGAGAATTAAGCCAGCTAACATTCCAGGAATATAAATGTCTTAATTTAAATATTACATCTTTTTTTCAATGAGAAATCAAATTTTTAAATTTAAGCATTTAAATTAAAATAGTCCCTATTTTCCTGATTTGAATTTTGTTTAATCTCTTATCAAGAATCTATTCCTATACATCACAAAATGGAGTTCACATAGAAATACATTTTTTTCCTGCTTGTTTCACTACCCTCTTACCACCCTAAGTGAAGTCATTGATGGATGCCCTGTCAAGTAAGTTATTGGAAATTGCTCACTTGTTCAGTTTTTAAAGCATGTTTAACACATTTTTATTCTTTAGGCATCATTTGTGTGTATCAGAAGTACAAGAGGTATTTCTCGAAGCAAATAAATCACCGTGTATTTGAAAATAAATTCAGTGAATTGGGTAAGGTGGGTAAAATATTCCTGGAACTGATTGTACTTGATCTTGAGTTTACTCTGAGCTACTTTCCAAAGTCATTTTTTTAAAATCTTACTGATCCTGCTTCCCTACTGGAGGCCCCTCTGGTGATGTGAGGATCACCCGCCTTTATTGCGGAACTAGCTAGACCGTTTTAAGTATACAGAGTTTATCATAGAGCGAGCAAGTTTTCATAACCTATTCCCAGTTAAGGCCTGTTGCTGTATGAGTTTACTCAACACCGCTTTCTTTCCCGGAGGTGCTACTTACTGGTGGCTGGTTTATTTTGTTTAAACCTCTGGGGTCCTTTCTGGCCTATAGCTGTGAATGACTCATGGACTTTTCTCAAATACTAGGTCATCCGTGCTTTTGACTTTTATCCCTTTGCTCCCATTGTCTCTGCAAGGAACTTGATCTACCCACAGCCTTCCTCTCTTCTCTTTGACACCTCTGTGCTAGCCCTCTGTCTCTTAGTCACCTGTCTATGCTTCTGAGCCCTGGGGTAGTTCTGCCTCTTGCCTGACAATTCTGGGACAGGTACAACCTACTCATTTGTCCCTGTATTTATTTTTTTTCATTTGGCTTGAACAGTTGTATTGACTCTTAAGCATTTTGTTACATTTTACTCCCTGAAGAATATCTTCTGTGATCAAGTGAATTGCTGACATTAGAGGACAAAAAGAAGAAATGAGTATCCATGGACAAATAGTTTCTGCCATAGGTTCCGGATCAGGCCAGGGTTGTATTTGGTCTGTAGCTGTTTTATTTTGCCTAAACCATATTTTTATTTTATTTATTTTTTTAAGTTTATTCATTTATTATTTTTGAGACAGAGTGAGCGAGCACACAAGTGGGGGAGGGCCAGAGAGCGAGAAGGAGACACAGAATCCGACGCAGGCTCCCGGCTCTGAGCTGTCAGCACAGAGTCCCACGTGGGGCTGGAACTCATGAACCGAGAGATCATGACCTGAGCCAAAGCCGAACGCTTAACTGGCTGAGCCACCCAGGTGCCCCTAAACCTGTTTTTTTCTTCAAAAAAGTAGTGAAATGTTGTAGGTGCTAGGAAATACCATATAAAGATCTAGAGCCACATTTCATGTCTCTTGAAAAGTTGGCAGGGTGGAGCAACACGGAGCCAATATTTGTCAACTGCATCTTTTATGTGGAGCCTAATTTGTTTCACTTTGGGCATAAATTACTGCCTGGCCTTTGTGGATATTAGAGTCGTGATTTTGTGACGGTTCCTAAAGCCATGGGAATTAAAAAGTTCACTCAAATATAAAGACAAAAGTGGGAGTTCTTAAGTTTTCATATGCTTTTGATTGTCCTTGCAAATATTTGAATTATATTAGATCACTCTGTATAAATGTAGTTCTCTCCTTTACCTCATTTAAAGAAGTCTCCTTTAATCTCTGGTCTAAAGAGAGTTTCTCTTTTCTTTATAAGATGTCCTTCCAGCAGTTTTATCTTACCTTTTCTCCCTCTCCCTGGGATTTTAGACCTGCCCCTACTGGGAGTAGGAATTTCTTCCTGCTGGTCACCTGCTTGTATTTATCACATGCTTTGGGGTCAGCAGAAGTTGCTTGGTGCTGTGAAAACTAATAGGATGTTATGAGCTGTTTAAAAGAGGCCTGTGGCCCACCTGCTAACAGCTTTGCTGATGGTGTCAGCTTAGAAAAGACATTTTCCCTTCAGAATGCTGTAAAAAAGAGCTGATATGAGAGGTTACCAGGTGTGAGGTTTATGTGTGTTGTCTCTCCTCTTCTCTCCCTTATTTTTTTCAGACTTCAGCCTTTTCTGCTCTTCTCTAGAAACAGCAGGACAGCTTTAGCGAAGCTTTGTCCCACGTGTGCAGTATAGCAGGCTGATGGACCAGCAGAAGTAGAAAGAGGCTCCACATATGTTGGACCAATGCTGTAATTTTTTTTTTTTTTTTTTTTTTTTTTTTTTTTTTTTGCAATAAGGATGGTGGATATCATTAATCTAGTCCTGAGCATAATAGCACAATTTGAATAGCAGAGAGCATCTTTGGTGTGTGTTAATGTCTAGTGAGATGAATATAGATGAATGATAAATAGGTAGAAAATGTCAGTGTAGAGCCTTCCTTTTGGTGACTTTAAGCACTTACATTTCTAGTTAACTGTTTGTTCAGCCTGGCAAACAGATCCAAAGATCTATTTGATCAACCAGCATTAATGTAGCATCTAAGGATAGAACAATGCCTGTAAAGCCCTGTTCTCCTGGCAGCCGCTTGAGGTAGACCAGTCATAACGAGGAATCAGAATTATGTCCCTGTATTGAACATCTTAGCGAAATTCTTCTGAATAAGAGGCATGTAATGCTGGCAGTTTTAAAAATTGGTGCAGTCTGCAGCTCCTCCAAGTTTCATTTTTTTAATACTTGGGGTGTGAGTAAAAGTATATGCTTCTTTAAAAAAAACTAATTTTGAATTAACTGTATATAGTTTTATTGAAAAAAAATTATAGAAGTATTATTTAAAAAAGTTTTTAAGATTGTGATTTTTTTTAAATTAATTGATTTATTTTGAGAAAGACAGAGACAGCATGAGTGGGGGAGGGGCAGAGAGAGACTCCCAAGCAGGCTCTGTGCTGTCAGTGCAGAGCCCGACGTGGGGCTCAAACCCACAAAGCTGTGAGATCATGACCTGAGCTGAAACCAAGAGCCGGACACTTAACCAATTGAGCCACCCAGGCGCCCCATTGAAAAAAAATTTTTTTTAAGTTTGTTCATTTGTCTTAGCACTCAAGCCCGGGAGAGGCAGAGAGAGAGAGAAAATCTCAAGCAGGCTCCACTTGTCAGCACAGAGCTTGATGTGGGACTTGAACTCACACACCATGAGACCATGACCTGAGCTGAAATAGTCAGAGGCTTAACTGGCTGAGCCACCCAGGCACCCCTCATAAGTATATTATTTTTAAGAGGTGTTTGAAAAGAACTCCTGATACCAAGAGTACCAATCCTGTTTCATGATTATATGATTTTTTAAGATGAATTTGTTGCTTATTTTGGTGTGTCCTGGGTCATCTGGTTGAGGAGCTTTTACAGTGTCTTGCTTGTTGGTTTGGAGTGGGGAATTGAGAACTGGGAAAAAGAGTGTTTTATTTCCCTCAAGGTTGAAAACCATTGTCATGGAGATTACTTCTGTATGATAAAGGCTTTGGTATAGGTGGGCTGGCTGGTGGTTAACTTGGCATCTAGATCCTTAACAAATTCATCTAAAGTTTTCTTAGTTTTGTTAAAGGATTAAAAAATTTTAATGTAATTTTATGTTTCTTCATTTTTAGAGAGAACAAGCAGGGGAGGGGGAGAGAAGAAGAGGCAAAGAGAGAATCCCAAGCAGGCTCCATGCTTTGAGCATAGAGCCTGATGTGGGGCTTGAACTCAGATCATGAGATCATAACCTGAGCTGAAATCAAAAATCAGACACTTAACTGATCCAGGCACCCCAGGATTTAAAACATTTTTCAAGTTTTTTGTATTGGGACCATGCTTAGAAGCCAGGAATGTTATATAATACTTACTATTTCACGAGATGCTATTTGTAAATGGTAGATACTGAGAGTGCTTTAGAGAAGGTTTTTAAAACATCCTGTCTTCCCATGTGGTTTGTCTGCTTAAGGAGATGAGACAGAAAATGATAATTTAGAAGATGTTGTGGTCCCCACCCTGCCCTGCCCCTCAGTTTGGTAATGTTTGAGGGATTGAGAAAAGGGACAGAACTCTGTAGTCTGGATATTAAGGATATTGCCAGGTTGCTGCATATTGCTTTGGGGACCAGAGGGTGTAGCTTTTCTTGGTCAGTTTTGGGTATATATTTATTTACTTAGTTTTGTGTCCCTCCCTTCTCTTCACTTCCTCCCATGTCATTTTTATTCCTTTTGATTCTCTTTTGTGGTATGAATATTTCCTAGTTTGCCAGGAGCCCAGTCACTGGTGAAGCATATTTACGCAATGCAGAACTTGCCAAGTTTTAAGTTGTGGCTGGACAGAGATGCTGCTGTGACTGTCTTAATTCTGCTCTTGTCCCAGAACGATCCCAGGCAGGGTGTGTGTATGTGTCTGTGTACTGCATGAAGCCCCAGCCTTTCTTTTCCCCCCATAGTCTCTCCAACAGCATGATGTACCAGCATCAAAAATAACATTTTTCAAAACACCTGAGAAAAAGTCGTAAAGATTATAATGTTTATTCAGCTCCTTCCTCTTAGTATAGTTCCAGTAGCAGAAAGCAGGTAACAGGTCAGAAGCTGGAATGCTTTTAACAGCAGTGATGTGTACCTTTTCCTTGAGTCTTCCTCATGCCTAAGACCATATCTGGCAGGGTTATGGGTTCTCCAGAATGCTGATTGTAGCTTTCTCTTGCCAGTTTTTGTGGCTCAGGTCTGCCTGTTGCTTTTCTGCATTAAGGGCGTTTACGTTACTTTTTTTTTTCCTTCGGAGAGGTGATCAAACAGACTATATATGCTATTTCATTTCCTTGGTTTTCTGGAGAGCTTCAGGCCTTCAGTTGGAGCCAACTGTTAAAGACAAATTCTTGTTCTTCTTGGACTTTTAAAAAAGTTTGGCTAATTTATGGGCATTATTTTGTGGACAGTAAGGGGCAAAGTTTGATTTGATGGTGAGCAACATAGTTGGTGATCTCATGAAGAAGAATGAAGAGATACATTTCGTCTCCCTTTTGTACAACTTCTAAAGTAACTTCTAAATTATTGCTTCTTAAGAATGCAATCAGAGTAAGAAATCTTGTATTGGGTAATTTGACAGTGTATTGGAGGGGACAGCAAGGAGCTGCCTGGTTTTAGTTGTTGGCCTATTAGGACAGGAGAAGCAGTAATTGAAGGTGGTGCACCACCCGGAACCATGGAACCAGGAGATGAGAGCATTTCTTCTAGTGGCAGTGATGGTGCCCAATGTATCTGTTCTTCCAGAAACTTACCACAGCTTCCTAGGGATAATCAGTTTATAGATGAGGAATGAAGCTCAGAGGTTAGGTGGTTTGCCTAAGGATTCAACCTCCTGAGTGGGGAAGTAGGACGTAGGTCTGTGACTCTTTGTTCAGTACCTTTTCCATGAACTCCAAAATGATGTTTTTTCTACCTTGCATAGTTCTGCTGGTTGTAGTTTAAGACTGCTAAGGCCAGAGTTTGAGATCCAAGAGGCAGCTGAGAGACTGTATCCCATCTCCAGGCTATAATGTTTGGCTCTTCAGTGGTAGAGCTGTTGTTACTGTTGTTTTAAAAGCCTCACCCTGGTCCCTGTAACATTCCCAGCAAAATGCCCACTTGTTTCCCCCGGCGCATGATTCTGACCTTGCACTATTTTAGGCCCATGGCTAGGTGACTTTTGGAAGGATTCCATCGCAGGCTGTCACAGGCTGGTGTCTTCCGGATGCCAGCTGGCAGTCTTGACTTGCAGGATTACTTTTTGGAAGCATATGAAGTATGGATTGGTTATTTTCTATAAGCAAGGGAATGAAGACACTGTCTCCAACTTATTTTTGGATGCTGCTAAAATCAGGAAAAAAGATGGAAATACTATATGTTCTATTCCCAGTGAAAGTGACATTCATGTAACCCTGGCTCATTGTAGTGTAGAATCTAAAAGTTATTCCTTATTAATCTTGTTAAGTTTCTGAAACTAATATTTTCCAAGTCTGGTGGGCTTTTAGAAACACCACTATTTTTGTTCTGAGAAAAATAGTTGCAGGTCAGGTGTTCAGTAGGATGTATGATGTCCAAACTTGAATCAACCAAAATATACACCCAGTAAAGATTGTACTTGATTCACCTTGTTTCTCCAACTTAACTGTCAGAAAAATTGGTTGGAGAATGGATGGGGAAAAATATAGGTTCAGAGTAATCCTTTTGGTCTTCTCTGGAAAAGGGACTTTATCATCATTATTGTTATCGTTTTTCTCTTGGCATCTAGTGTGCTACTTATTTGTAGTAAAAACTTACGGAACATTTGTTTGATTCACTTGAATTCAAAGTTGGGAATAGAGATAATTAAAAAAAATTTTTTTTAACATTTTATTTATTTTTGAGAGACAGACACAGAGCATGAGCAGGGGAAGGGCAGAGAGAGAGGGGGACACAGAATCCTAAGCAGGCTCCAGGTTCCAAGCTGCCAGCACAGAGCCCGAGGCGGGGCTCGAACTCAGAAACTGAGAGTTCATGACCGAGCTGAAGTCGGATGCTCAACCAACTGAGCCACCCAGGCGCCCCTAGAATAGAGATAATTTATAGGAAAAGTAAGATAATACAGTACTTGAAACTTACTGTCAGTTGAGAAAATTTTATCTGAATCTCTAGGTAAATCACAATGACAGGTGATCTTATTAAAATTGTAACTACTACGAGAAAATATTAGTAAAAATTACCGCTTTAACCAATGCTGTATTTCATCATCTTACATGTAAAAATTTTTTACAGTGATTTTGAGTCTCCTAAATCTGTCTGCATAATGCAGTGATTTTTATTTCTCTCGAAGCTGAGAAGTTAGTAGTGGTGGATCTTTCAGTCTGTGAGGTCTTAAAGTTGAGAAGCTGAAGTAGCTGCATGTTAGCATGTTCTTTGGTTTCTTATCCCTGTGTATAGTTTACTCCTTGTTGATCATAAACATCTGTGTTCTGTGAAGCTGGTGTAAGCCTAAAAAAATAAAACAATCAAATTGTCTCTACCTTACAAGCAGGTGTCTCTAGTGTAAAATTGGCCCAACAGGCCAATACACACAGCAAAGAGTAGAAGCCTATAGGTGCAGTCTTGCCAAGGATGCTCCTTATTGTTTAGCCACGATTTAGGACATCACAAGGAGAAACAAATTTAAGATATGTGTTCAGAATTCAGAGCTGAATAGCTTTTTATGTCATTTCAACTTATAGGACAATACAATTTTAACCTATGACTTTAATGAATATGTACCACTTCTCTTTAATTTCTGTGTTTTTTCCTCTCTTTAAAGTTAGCCTAGACTACCAAAGCTTCAGAGTTAAATGTTTCTATAGTTCCTCAGTTCTTTAAGAAGTTCAGAAACCTAAAGAGATCCAGGGACCTGTTGTCAAGCTGTGGGTGTCCTATTTTATTTGTTTCCCTACAGAGTTGTATGGAGATTTAGCCATAGGAATTTTTTCATTATTCGTCCTTTCTCTTTTTCATTCCTCATGATTATTTCCTGTTTGTTATTGTCTAACAAAATGAAGCAGATTTGGTGATGGTTTATTAAATAGCTCATGAATATTTGAAAATGTTCACTGTATTTTTCTTTGGCAAAATCTAGTTTTTATTAGTGGCTTCTTTGAAACTTGAAGCTTTTCTCTAGACCTACACTTTCATAGATTTTACACTTTCATGATTTATTTTGCCTAACCTCCTGATCTTAATGGTATTTTGCTGTTTTTGATTGCTCGCTTGTTCACTTGTTTGATTATTCATCAACCTTTTCTGCTCTGCAGTAGTTTAAAAAACAATTATTTTTCTACCTCATGTGTGAAGTTTCTTGGTTTCCTATGCAAAAGTTCATTTAGTAAACATTTGTATTCATATTGTACATTATACACTGTCTTACATATGGAGATTTAGTAGTAAACGTGATACAATTCTTGCTGATGTGAAACTTAGAGTTTATTCAGGGAGACACATGTTAAAGTTCTAATAGTTATTGTTTGTAATTGTGATTTGTGCTCTGAAGGAAAAGTGTTTGGGGCTCCTAACTTAAAGTGGAGTTGTCAGGAAAGTTCCTTTGTTAATTTTATCTTCCTGTCTACCTTTTCCCTGTGGTTACTCACACGAAGGCAGGCTTTTTAGTTTTTAATTTTATAGGCATTAGCATATTAGAAAAGGGTTTTAAGTTGAACCCTGTTTTGCTTGTTAATTCATAGTGAACTTTGGAACCTGGATCTGCCTTGCTTGTATTCTGCTGTAGAGCTGGCTTTTTTTTTTTTTTTTTAAACAGCTGAGAAACAAATTTTAATGTTCTCTTTAGGACAACAATAATTAGCCAGCTTTCACACTAAAAACTATACAACGAATGCCAACTCCAGCAGTGAGATTTGTGTTGTCTATATCCTTTATTCTCTTGATTCATGGCTTTGAAAATGTTCTGATTTTTGAAGTTCAATTTATCAGTATTTTTTTGATAGTGTTTTTCCAGGTTATTGATGGAGCTGGTAAAAACTAAAGAGGAATGTCTGTTAAGCTTTTTGCTTGCCTTAAAAGACTATACTAACTCACTCAAAATTGTAGTTGTCATTGATTTAATTGTTTGGTTAGTTTATGAATAAACTTTTATAGACTCTTTTTCTACCAGATCTTGACAACCCTCCCTATTTCTTCACAATGCTGTTTTCCTCTCTGTATTCATTCATATTTAAACTAAAATTTGGAATTGTCTTTAAAGCATTTGTTGGGATGGGGGAGGCTTGGGTAGTTTTCTTTGTGGAAATCTTGAAGACATTTATTGAAAAAACCTGAATGGTTTTTGGGCAGTCCCTTCATCCTAAAGGGCTGTGTATGTTTGTAAGAGATTGGTAAAGACTGGGAGATTTCTCTAAGCAATCAGAAAAAGACAAGAAACCAAGAGTCAAAACGAAGAGGAAGCAAATTCTCCATGTGGCTCAGTTTCCTTATCCACACACAGAACAGTACAGTGAATTTACGGCATGCTATCTTAAAACAGTATCTTACCTGCGTATTATACTTATTAGAATGTATTTTTAACTCATTAGTTTCCTTAGAGAGGTGGACTCTGATGGCTAAAACAGTTGTTTTCTCTTTTTAATATTGTGTGGGTTTTTTTTTTTTTTTTTGGAAGGCAATCAAAACTTTGAATCCTTTTTAGTTAGTATCGCCCAGAATTGTGTAATATGGATCTATAGCATTTTTTTTTCTTGTTGGATCTTCTTTTGTCACTCCTTTTTAGATTTCAGTCCCTTTTTCCTTAGGTGCAGAATGAAGCCTTTGAAAATGTATACAATATGGGTGGCTCAGTCGGTTAAGCATCTGACTTCCACTCAGGTCATGATCTCGTGGTCTGTGAGTTTGAGCACCACACTGGGCTCTGTGCTGTCATGACAACTCAGAGCCTGGAGCTTGCTTTGGATTCTGTGTCTCCCTCTCTTTCTGCCCCTCCCTGCTCATGCTGTGTGTCTTTCTGAATAAATAAACATTAGAAAATTAGAAAAATATACATATATATGCAACAGCCTCAACTCTTGATTGAGGAAGCTTGGAGAGAAGTAAAACCAGTTTTAGTTCAAGGGAGGAGAATTCTAATGGTACTTCTTGTGTTCTATGGACAGCAGAGTTGAGAGTTAAGGGGCTGGTGAGGGAAGGGGGTTGGGTGGCCTTGGGTGTCTGTTCTGTTCTTAATTGCTCTTTAAATTAGTTTGCACTTTTGGGACACTTAAGTGTTGTTTTCAACTGAATTGGTTCTTTGATATCCGTGATCCTGTCTCACAACTGTATTCCTTGAATGTAGTAGGTCCTATTATATCAAAATCAAGATTACAGTTACATGTGCTGAAAGTAAACACTGTATACACAGTTGTGTGTGTGTGTGTGAGGGGGTATACTCTGTCTTGGTACCCTGGTTACTATGAAGATGCCGTGTTTAACGTACAAAGTTTACCAGTTGGAGTTAATAAAAATTTTTAATGTTTAAACTGAGCATCTTGATATTTTTAAATGGGTATTAATTACTATACAAGAGTAATGTCTAAGTGCTGGATAATAGATAATTTAATATTTTAGGATGATGTGCTGTGTCTCTTCATCCATCCCCATAATTAAGATTTCACTGTATCTATTTGTAGTCTCTGAGCTGGTGAGTTTAACAATTTACTTGGACCACACAGGGAAAGATCTGGTGTGATGCTTCTGTAACCACTCTGACTAGACGGAGACTGTGCCTTCTACATGTATTTATGACCTATTTTATACAGTTTCAAAGCATGCTATATTAAAAAGACCTCACCGCTTCAGGACTGGGCTGAAGAGGCTGTGTCTGCTGGGATTAAGGAGGCAGGCTCTAGAGATGACCGCTGGGCCAGTCATTTAATAGCAGTGTGAAACCTCTTCCTGATGTTGGAAGAATGGCTGCTTTCTGCTCAACACTGAGTCTTTTCGGAAGCAGAGAAGTTGGGGGGTAAGGCGGATGCTGTAATCATGGAAGGTTAACCTTAGGAAGGGTTACTAGACTGGATACTCCTGTGGGGTATCCTGCCACCCCCCTCCCGCCCCCCATGCACACACGCACACACAATCCAGGGTACAAGAGCAGCTCCATCTGGTATGCCCTGACATAGAACTGTTTGTTCTAGAGCAACTCATTTTAAAGCTGCAGTATGTTAAATGGGCAGCCCTTCGTTGAAGGCCTCGGGTATGTTGGCAGTTTATCAGCAGCAGGGTTGTGATCCTGTCACTCCTTGCTAATGAAGGCTTTTATTTAGCTTAGCAAATCATATCTCCTGTTAACATACACTTTTTCAGTTGGTAAACTTGAAAGGGATGTCTGTGACTTTTTATTAATTAGTCACCATCAGGTTGCTTTGGTCTTTGCTCGTGATAGCTGTTTAGCTATGTATTTTTCCTACTGAGATGCAGCCTGTCCTAAACTAGGAAACCCCCAAATGATTAAAATCATCCTTTTTTTGTTTATTTTTGAAATGGTTTTTTATCTTTCCTCTTAGGTAGCCATTTCCTCCAGTCTCAATCTCCCATTTTTAAATTCCTAGCAGGGTTTTTATCAGAGCATTTATTCTCCCAGTGCAGCAGTTTGACTTTCCCAGCACTTGTTTGTTTATTTCTGGGCAGCACAAGAGAATAAGTATTTTGTCTTCGTATTTAACGTGTGTTTCTTACATTCAGCAAATTCAAGGGCATCAAAGAAAGTTAGAGCTTGAGGGGCCCTTGCCCACAATATTGACCAATGCCCTGATCTTATACAAGCAGAACCAATGCTAAAGATGTGTTGCTTTTAATGTCTTATGAATAGTGAGTGGTTGGAGGCTCTAGACCCATTGCTGGTGCCTGGCTTCTCTTTCCTTCTCCCAGTCCCCTGTCCTTTACACCGTTGCATTATTTCGGTTTCATTTTAAAACTGCAGGCGATGCCTTGGAGGAATCACAAATTGCTGAGTTTTTAGAGGGCTTTTTGGCAGCAATTAGCATAATTAAAAATACAAACAGACTGTGAACCAGCATTTTCTATCTTTAAATTTATATTTTTGCCCTCTTGTGTAAGTTATTTGTTGCCAGCATTGTTTGAAGTAGCAAAACCCTGGTATGTTTCAGTAGGGAACTGGTTAAATTAAATTGGTTAATTAATTGGTTAAATAATGTATCTCTATTATAGTCCTCTGTAAAGAAAGAATTCTCCATGTGCTGATATTTAAGTGTAAAAAGCAAGGTGCAAAGAGCATCACAGAAAGATCTATCTCTGTGTGTACTGAAGTATTTGCTTTCCTATGTGCTGGTATACATTTGTCTTCACTTTGACAGTGTTCAGATTGCTAATGAAACTGTTAACCTCTGGAGTATGGGTTGGAAGGAAGAATTAAAGACTTCTAGCTTTCATTTTATATGGTTTAGCAGTTATGATCTTTTTGCAACACCCATATATTTTTTAATTCACAAAAGTATTAATATGTAATTACGAATTCAAAAGATAATCCTCCTTATAGTTTTCAGAGCATTTTAATAAATTTTTAATATTGTCTACCATCTAAACTGTTCAGTGCCTGTGTTGTGCCAGGATTCTGGGAGTTTAGAAGATCTGCATATGGATGTTGTCCCCCAGTTGTTGAAGTCTGGCTGACAGCCCACAGGCAGGAAACGTGAGGAGTGGAGTATGGGAGTGTGGGTTTGGTGAGGGCTGCTGCTGTAGTTGGGAAGGTAGGTAGATGTGAGTGGCGCTTTGAAGGAGGTTTTATAGAGAAGAAGAAGACTTCTTTTTCTAGGAGGAAAAGAGAGGGATTGCACATGATACACGGATAGCGTGTTGAGGAAATAAATTTGACTATTGGAGGATAATTGGGTTTCTAGAGGGCCTTGAAATCAGGCCAAAATGTTTTCATTTCTGTGACGGGCACGATGAAGCCTTCATATTAAAGGGGTAGTAGAAGCCTTGAGAGAAATCAGACTGGGGGCAATTTTGTAGGATTGGCCTGGGGGGAGGAAAGCTAAAGTAAAGGTCAGGGGCTAACAGGACTGAAGCAGCCCTGGGAAGGAAGGAGTGGGGCTTCAGGAGGAAGACAACATGATTTTCTGCCTATGATGGTATCCACCAAATGAAAAACCACTTCTTGGCATCCTCGGTACTCTTTTTAGGAGATAATAGTAACATTCACAAGCATTTTCTAAAGCAACTTAAGTAGGCAACACCTAACATAATGTATGTTTCTTTATAAAGTGTCTTTTCTGGGAACCAGAATATAAAGGTATATTCATGATTCCCATATTGTGGGTTTATAAAAATTCACTATCAAAGGGAGTTGATGTGATTAAAAAACTAGTGGGCATAAGAAGTAGTTTACATCCTTCCAAGGCTGGAGGGATATCCCTTTGAAGGTAGGGAAGAGCAATAGGAAGCTTTTCTGAGGTTCATCCATAGGGGCCAAAGGAATTCACCATAAATTCCTTTAAAAAAAAAAACCAAAAAACGTTATTTATCAGTGAGTTAGACCAGTGTTTCTCAAACTTTTTGGTCTTAGGACCCCTTTATTAAATTTTTTTTAAAAGTTTGAGAGCAAGAGAGAGAGTGAGTGCGAGTGGGGAGGGGCAGAGAGAGAGTCGCACACAGAATTGAAGCAGGCTCCAGGCTCTGAGCTGTCAGCACAGAGCCCGATGCGGGGCTCAAACTCACCCCCAAAGATCATGACCTGAAGTCAGATGCTTAACAGAGTGAGCCACCCAGGCGCCCCATGGACCCCTTTATATATACTAAAGTAGTTGAGAACTCAAAAGCTCTCTTGTTTATGTAGGTTATATTCATCAATATTTATTAGAAATTAAGTTGCAAATGTTTAAAAATATAGTTTAGTTAAAAATTAATAAACCTATAAAATAACAAAAATAATGTTTTAAAAATGAAAGATTCATATATTTTTCTAGAAGAAAAATAGTGATAAGAATGGCATGGTTTCACATTTCTCACCTCTTTAATGTGTTACTTAATAGGAGTCCATTGTATCCTCATATTGCACCAGACTGAACGCAGATGTAGATTTCACACATCATATAACCTTTGGAAAGCTTTATTGTACATTTATGAGAGAATGAGAAAAAGGTATTGTTTTCTCTTCTTGGATCTTTGAAAAGGTCTTAGGGACCCTTAGGGTTCCTAGGCCATAATTTGAGAACCATTGGGTGGGATTAATGGCCTGCCTGGGAGAAATAGGACAAAGCTTATTTGAGTCCTAAAAGACCATTTAAATTCTGTATTATAGAGAGGAGTAGACAGTCCTCTTTCCAGGGGAAGTGTACATTTAAGAATAAAGGCATGGAATTAGAATAATTGAAGGTGAGATTTTGCTGGGAATGAAGATCTCAGTGCTGTTAAGTTTTAAAAACCTGGTCCACGTCTTGGTTCTTTTTCTTACCTAAAAATGGAGGCCATAGACTATCTCTCAGAAGTCCCTTGTAGCACTAACATTTTATGATTTATTCATGTGTTGGGTTTTTTTTTTTTTTATAGTGCTCTCAACACTTTCTATAAATACACACATGCCTACACATCTACATACACACATTTGGAGCACTTTGGAAGGTCACATGAGCTAAAAATGCACCTTGGAGTAGTTCACCCAAGGCATCTTCTTTTTCCTACATTGGAATCATTGTCCCAGTTTGTTTCTTAAATAGAAATTGACTAAATGGTACTGTGGGTGTATATAGAATCTTAACCTCTTTTGTCAGCTGTTGAACACACCTGGACTACTTTTTTTTTCTTTTTTAAACCTTCCACTGCATTTGTTTACCACCCCCACTCCCCATTGAGTCCTAGGATTAGGTGGGTAAGGAGGAGGAAGGTGAGATGTCCTCCAGACTACCACCACCAGGCAGGGCTCTCCTTGTCCGTTCCAGGTTGTTGGGAGAAGAAAATGCTGCAGTAGGGGTTGCTGGTGATGAGGAGGTGCCCATTCATTTTTTGTGTATGATTCCACATTTGTTTAATATTCTGATAGCACTAATGTCTTCTAAGTTTCAAATTTGCTTATTTAGACCTTTTCTGCGTTTTAATTTGGCTAACAGACTCCTTAACATCAGGTTGTCTGATATTGAGACCTTCATGTGCTGTTGTTACCTGATCACCAGATCTCCGTACTAGTGGCATCTAGCATTCTTAATCATGTTGATCTCTGTTTAAAACGTCGCTTGCCAAGATATTTCTGGTGGGTGCTGGTGGTGAGAATTATTGGTATTTTGGAGTTTCAGGTTGTAAGAAATTTTTCTGAACACTCTGAAGTCCTTGAGAACAGAGAAGACACTTTTATATTCTAGTAATTTCTTGTGCACAGAATTGAATATTTATTGAATGAAAGTAAAACTTTTATTTCCTTTCAAAACAAAATTTAAGGGGTGCCTGGGTGGCTCGGTTGGTTAAGCGTCCGACTTCAGCTCAGGTCATGATCTCACGGTCTGTGAGTTCGAGCCCCGTGTTGGGCTCTGTGCTGACTGCTCAGAGCCTGGAGCCTGTTTCAGATTCTGTGTCTCCCTCTCTTTCTGCCCCTCCCCTGTTCACGCTCTGTCTCTGTCTCAAAAATAAATAAATGTTGGGGCGCCTGGGTGGCGCAGTCGGTTAAGCGTCCGACTTCAGCCAGGTCACGATCTCGCGGTCCGTGAGTTCGAGCCCCGCGTCAGGCTCTGGGCTGATGGCTCGGAGCCTGGAGCCTGTTTCCGATTCTGTGTCTCCCTCTCTCTCTGCCCCTCCCCTGTTCATGCTCTGTCTCTCTCTGTCCCAAAAATAAATAAAAAACGTGGAAAAAAAATTTAAAAAAAAAAAATTAAAAAAAAAAAAAAAATAAATGTTAAAACAACAACAACAAAAAAAAAAACAACAAAAAAACAAAATTCAAGATTAAGAATATTAATCACTTTTTATTTTGGAAATCACTTGTGACTATAAAAAATGAAATCTTCAACCTGAGAAAATTTCTACCTAGTTTAAAAGAAATAAAGGCAGCAGTTAAAAAAACATATATCTATGTATATTTAATTTGAGACTGTTTCCAGTAGTGTTGCTTTTATTCTTTCTTTTGGGCTTTTATATTTCATACTTTGAGGTGTCTCTGGGTAAGGGTATCTCTAAAGGGAAAGGGCTGTTTTGAGATATAAAGTCTGCAGGGTGACTGTGTCTGTGTTATGCAGCTCCAAATTGAGGTGCAAAGTACAAATGGAAGGAAAGGAATACAAATCACAATATTTAGGCTTGAAACTGGGTCAGGCTGTATGCAAGGTTTATTGGTACGTAATCTGTTTTTTTCCTAATCTTTTTTTTTTTTTTTTTTTTTTTTAATGTTTATTTATTTTGAGAGTGTGTGATCTGGTGAGGGGCAGAGAGCAGGAGACAGGATCTGAAGCAGGCTCTGTGCTGACAACAGAGAGCCCAGTGTGGGGCTTGAACTCTCAAATTGTGAAATCGTGACCTGAGTGGAAGTTGGATGCTTAACCAACTGAGCCGTCCAGGCGCCCCTGTAATGTATTTTTGATCTGGAAAGCCCAAATGAGGTGCTTTTGTTTTGGAAGAGCAGGAAGAGGATGTCAGTGCCAGTTTTCCTGTGGCTTCTGTTTAATAAATGAGGATGAGATCCTCTGAGGAGATTTTAAAAAGCATATACATTGCTCTTGAAGGCACCCAAATTGAGAGAAGATAGATCTCAATTAGTATTTGAATAAGAATTGTCATTGTATGCTTCCTCAAACTAATTTTAAAATTTAGTTTTAAACTTTTACTGTAACAAGTTGAGTTTCATAATTTTGTAGGCTCATTTTCTAAGAGGGATTCTATACTGATCCTGCACTCAGAGAAAGCAGTATGCAGTCCAAAGTAGCTTTCGATTCCTACACTGCTTAGACTACTAGTTTGCCTTACTCAAGATTACATCCTTTGAATGGCTCTTAAAATTTTTTTCTTTTTTCTTTCTTTTCTTTTCTTTTCTTTTCTTTTCTTTTCTTTTCTTTTCTTTTCTTTTCTTTTTTTTTTTTTTAGAAAGCCTATGTGGCTGTGGTCCACTTCACTTCCCTTGGATGAGAGGAAAGGCAGGGGAGAACTTACAAGAGAGGTTGCAGATTTACCTGTGTGGCTGAAGCATGCTGCCCTTTGCATATTCCAGTTTAGCAGAGTCACTCTCTTGGCTGTACCATCTTGGGCTGTGAAGTGGCCCCTAGGAGCTGACAACCTGGGGACACCTGCCAGTATTAGGTAAATTGAAAGGAAGGAATAAGAACTCTCTTCTGTTTAGAACTTGATTGTCACAGCCAAGGTTAGGAATACACCAAACAACAGGGGTCCTTATTCAAGTCACTTAGCGTCTCCACGTCTTAATGTTTCTGACCTACTGAATGAGAGTGGATACCTTTGACAAAAGGTTGACTGGGATGCCGTAGTAAACTCTCAAAAACAGTAGCTGTTTTCTCTTTCTTGAATTAGAATTTTTTGTAAGACTGAAAATACTCATGTTAATGAGGTTATTTTGGGAGAAATTATTGGACTTTAAGTTTTGTTTCTGCAGTATTTAGAATCCTTTGCATCTTGCATACAGAAGAGATCTATCCTCTGATCTATAGAGCCCTTGAACAACTAAATTTAAAGGCAAGGGCTTGGTTTAGATTTGTGGGGAAACCTCTCACAGCTTTTGGAAAAGGAAAAAGAATGAAACACCAAAGAGCTTAGATTTCTCTTTTCAGTGATAAATAGGGCCCTTTCAGGGTTTTCTAATTCTTAATAGATTTCTTGCCCAACTGTGTCTGTTGTTTGGTGTATTAGGTCTGTAAAGAAGCTTAAGTGTAGCCAGAAGGGACTTGGGTGTGGTAAGGCAATTATAGGCTCTCAATAGATGATGCATTAATTAGTGATCTGCATCCCTTTCAAACTAGGGTGTTGGCTGCTGGGAGTAGCAGGGGTTACTATTAAGCATCAGTGACTAAGAATTAATCTTATTTAGCTGGAAATGTGGATAGATATTGTAATTAGATAGGCCAGACACAGCTATTATACTTGAAAATGTAGGCCCTCAAAAATATTTGTTTTCCCCACCCCCACATGGTAGAGTGGAGGTAGAGTACAAAATCTTGTTTTGTATTGGGTGAGACCTGGGTCCTAGTGCCAATTTGACCCTGAGTGTGTAAGGAGAACATGTCACTTCTCAGGGTCTATAGTTTTTTATATCCAAATTGTGGGATGAGAAACAAGCATAGGGTTGCTTTCCTTCTTTAAAGATCTGATTTGCTGATGTTAGAACTAGGCAAAGGGTTGGACGCTGTTACTGATGACTATATTTTCTTGTCTAGAAGCAATAAGTTAGAGTTAGGGACAACTTTTGGTTTTGGGCTTTTTGTGAACAGTTGTTTGGAGATGGAGGTGAACAAATAAAAAAAAATGCTGTGAGATTGTGGTAGGGTCTCTACTTTCAGATTATGCCTGTCACCGTTGGATAAGAAGCACTTCAGAAGGCCTTTATGATAAGGGTTTTAATAGTTCTTCTGCCTTTCACTTTACATGGCCACCACCTGGGAGAAAGTTTAGTGCACCTTTCAAGGAAGAAAATGATCAAGTTTTGGATTTAAGAACCTAATTGTTAAGTCTTGATTAAATGATGCCTATTAGGTTGTAATTATATCTATCCATAAAAAGGGATGATAGCAGATTTCATTGTGGGGTTTCCTAAAGCAGTCTTTTAAGGTAATGAATTTTAATTACATATGTGTGCCTGGGAACCATTTTAAGCCATTGAAAAGGGAAAAAATGGACAAGCATGTTGAAAAAGAAAAGTGTTCATTTAGGTATGTAGCTTTTAGCTTGTGCGTTTGAAAGGATCAGAACAGAAAAAATCAGACTCCCCCTCTCATCTCCCTCCCCATACTCACATATCTCTACAAAAGCTCCTGAATCAGCATTCCTTCATTTTACATGAAATGTTACAATAACATTAGATGTCAAAAGGATATGGCATAGAAGTGGTTGTATCAGCATCATCGAGAAGCTTTTTGTTTTGCTTTGTTGTTGTTTTTTGTTTGTTTGTTTTGTTTTTTTTTTTGTTTTTTGTTTTTTGTTTTTTTTGGTGCCACGTACTGTTCTAAGCAAGCTACTTTCTCTCAAGTTCTCAGAACTCTGAGGTGTAGTTAAGTCAAATTTCCCCCATTTTACAGATAAGAAACTGCAGCACCAGGGAGGTTTAAGTTACTGGCCCAAAGATACAGGAAATGGCAGAGCTCGAATTAGAAGGCATGCAGAGAGTGCCTAGTTTTAACTATACTGGAATTCTCTCTGCCCAGGTATTAGACCTCAATTGTGGATCAGTTGGAATATTGTTTTGCTTTTGTAACCTTTTTAGCATTGATTTTTATGACCATCTCCATGGATACAAATAGACCTGTAGGATTTCGACACATTTGTGTTAGAACCTTGTATGGAAGAGACCACAGGTAAAGGACAGCTTTGGCTCTGTCACTCTTGCCTGAAACCTTCAGGTCCCTATGGCTTATAGAACAGATTTCAAACTCTTTTGGGTACTCAGAGTTCTCTGTTCTTTCCCAAATGTAATGTCCACTTTTGAACTAGTCAGATATATTCTTGAACATGGTCAGTGAATTCTTAGCCCATACTTTTTGTTCACTCACACATACCATTACTCAGGCGACCCTGAATCTTATACATGATATCCTTTTTTTCATGTCCTCTCATCTTTCATTCTGTTATTAACTCCTCCTCCCTGGCAGCACCCTAATTTTCAGTTTTCAGTTCCCAGTGCCTGGCATTCAGGGCTCATTTAAGTGTGTATTACATGAGATTTACCTGATAGCATGAAGATGACCTAGGCATTTCTTAGTTTTTGTTTATATTTACACTGCTCCAGCAATTTAGTGGGGACTTCGGGATCATGTGTTTATTTTGGGCTGCTTATATTTTAAGATTAAATGTAATGATTTTTAGAAAATTGTTCTCTTTTGAAGTGCTTTTGTTGGCTACATATTTGGAAAATGCTTTTTTTTTTTTTTTTTTTTTTTTTTTTTTAAAAACAGTATGAAGGTTCACTGTTGGGTTTAAATAAAAGTGGGATTCATTCTGGATTTTGGTTCATTGTTTTTTGTTTTTTTTTTTTTTCCTCAAATCTTAAACTGTTGAAGTCCCATTGTTAGCAGCCCAGGACTCAGCTGGACAGATAGTATTGTACAAATCAGGACATTGAAGCATAAAGGTTAGGTTAATTCAACCTTAGTCCATTTAGCTAAATTGGCTGCCATGTCCTTCTTGTGAGTTGGACTCCATGTCAACCAGCTTTGCTTTCCATCTTCCCATTCCTCATCTTTTATGGTTTGCTCTCTGTCCAGTGCAACCTTATTATTGGCCATAAGGAGAATGGGGTTTGAGTGGATAAGCAAACCTAAATTAATTCCCCTTGTTGTATTCCATGATGATAATGAACCAGTAGGGCGAACTATGCAAAGGACATAGGAAAGTGCAGTTGTTCTCATAATACCTTTCTAGTATTTGGTATATTTTTCTTTATTTTAAAGATAGTGAAGTATAGAAGTATGATTAAATATCTTCTTGTTCAGGGAGCCAAATCTGTACATAGATTTGATGATGATAGTGTCATGGCTCCCTATAAGGATGGTACACTCTGAATAACTTGCTTAGAGAAAAATCATTGCCTTACTGAGGTAAATAACAGATCTTTGGACCATAACAACTATATAGCAGAATTATAATTTGGCAACTTTGTCGTTTACTGTTAGAGTGTGAAACTGTTTTTGCCTTTTGGCAGTATTTTGCTTTCATCAAGATGATCCCAGCTTTCATTAAGTTTTCATCTAATTGAAAAGATTGATTTTTGAGTAGGTGAGAGTCCTTTCATGTAATGTCTCAAAGGACAGCGTATGGGTCAAATCACTCTTCAAATGGATGGTAATTGTGAGGAAGAGGCTTTTAAAATGTAGATAGCAAGTTACACAGAGCTTATTGGGACTGAGAGCTTTTATATGTAATAAGCTTCCACATTTATAAATCACTGGAACTGTAATAACCCAGTGAAATGCGGAAACCAAGGCTGGAACCAGAGTTGTGCTTTCACTTTGATCACCCTTCCGACACTAGAGTCTTGTTCTGGGCACGCCTTCTGTGGTGGGACCTAGATAGTTCATCTTTCTTTCTTATGTTGCTGAAGTATTTTACACTTTATAATTTTGTTTCTTGTAAAATTAAGACCGTAGAAAACCCAAGGACGAAGATGAGTATACTTCCTTTCTATGATATTCCACAATCTGGTGGGGAAAAAATATTGAGATCCAGTAAGTCATGTAAACATCCACGTAAGCCTTTTCCTCAATCTGTAAAAAGGTGGTAGTGCCACAGAACAGGTTGTGAAGAGGAGTCAGTATTAAAAACTATGGCTTAGCTCTTGGAAATACTTTCCTGGAAATGCTAAATAACAATAAATCAGCCTTTGGAGAGGAGACACATTGCCATTAAACAACTCTTGCTTTTGTGTCAGCTTTGTAACGAACAAAGGAATGTTCTTAAATACATGGAAACGTGATTTCAATTTGAGTGTAGTTGATCCACGGTGTTTCTTTAGTTATAGGTGGACAGCATAGTGATTCAGCATCCCTGTACCTTATGCTGTGCTCACCACAAGTGTGGCTACCATCTGTCACCTTACAGTGCCAGTACAGTATCATTGACTATATTCCCTATGCTGTGCCTCTTATTCCCATGACTTACTCATTCTATGACGGGGAGCCTGTATCTCCCACTCCCCTTCACCCCTTTTGCCCAACCCCCCCCTTTCCTCTTTGGCAACCATCAGTTTGTTCTCTGTAATAGGTCTGATTGTGCTTTTTGTTTTTTCATTTATCTTGTTTTTTAGATTCCACATGTGAGTGAAATCATATAGTATTTGTCTTTCCCGGTCTGATTTATTTCACTTAGCATAATACCCTCTAGGTCCATCCATGTTTTCACAAATGGCAAGTTCTCATTTTTTTTTTTTTATGACTGTGTAATATGCCAACTTGAGATTTTAAAGTCTATTTTAATATAGGCAATTTAAAATTTCTGTGTAAGATGTTCTGTATTTTATGTGTCCCATTCTTTCTGGGGTCATTTTATATGCTATTAATGCCTATGGGCATATTATTGTCCAGTACTTAAATTCTGTCTTCTCAGTGTCTTAAATAGTCACTAGTGGGATCTTGGACTCTTTGAGAATCTTTATATGAAATATAAACAAATTACCCTCTTTAATCATGAGACTCTTGAGACTCTTATCTATGAAGGTAGGGGCTTCATTTATTTTTTAAGCTTCTTGGCTATGAAAATATTACTTAGAAATGTTTTAATGTCTAAAAAGCAATAATGTCATTTTATTCCTGTAGTTTATTTTGATAGTTGTTAATTTTTAGGGTGTGTTGTATACAGGTCTTGTCTTTTTCTTTTTTTTCTTTTTTCTTCTTGTTTTTGAGAGAGAGCAACAGAGCATGAGCAGGGGAGGAACAGAGAGAGAGAGAGAGAGAAAGAGAGAGAGGGAGGGAGAGAGACACAGAGACAGAGAATCCAAAGCAAGCTCCAGGCTCTGAGCTGTCAGCACAGAATCTGACATGGCGGCTCGAACTCATGAACCTTGAGATAATGACCTGAGTCAAAGTCTGACACCCAACTGACTGAGCCACCCAGGCGCCCCTAGAAGTAGGGATTGATTGTACAAATCTTGTGTAATTTTAGCAATTAGTCTGGTTTGACTACTGTAAGTATTTGATCTGAAAAGGGTTGGTATTTTGGAATTCTCAAATTCTAGGAATTTTTAAAACTGAAAAAGTATCTTACTAAGCATTGAATTTGAGAAAGGGGGCTATCTATCCAGTATGGGTTAGAATATATCTTTTCATCTCTTAAAAAAATTGTTGTCCTCAGAAGCTTTTAAGAACTCTGGTAGGACAGCTTGCCTTTTCTCCTGCAAGAGGCCTGCTGTACATGTGTTTAACTGTCAATCTGTTTTAGAAAGTGGGTGGTTCTTTTCCCCTTTTGATGGGAAGCTGATGGCCCAGCCCTCTTGGGCACTTGGTGTTCTGAGAAACAAGAAAACGTGAAACAGTCACTGAAGTACTTGAATGTTATACTACCAGTTTCCTTCTGTATCCTGGTCTTGATTATAGATCTGCTTGGTGTTATTTCCCTGTAAGTTGGAATGAGAAAGATAAGCCCATCAAGTGGTTTGCATGCCCTTGGTGTGTCCGTCAGTGACACTGGAGTATCTCTGAGTACCACTGTACTTTCATTGGGGTTGGAGCAATAGCACTAAGGCTGTTTTTAAGTCTTTCCCCGAGTTAGGTCTTCACATAAAATCGACCACATACAGGTGAGGTCATTATTGGTGGGGTCTTAAAGGCATCTGGGTGATATAGTGCATGCTACGTTGCCAGGGAAGAACTCTTGGAGGACTGGTTTTAAAGAAAAAGGAGGGGGGGCGCCTGGGTGGCGCAGTCGGTTAAGCGTCCGACTTCAGCCAGGTCACGATCTCACGGTCCGTGAGTTCGAGCCCCGCGTCGGGCTCTGGGCTGATGGCTCGGAGCCTGGAGCCTGTTTCCGATTCTGTGTCTCCCTCTCTCTCTGCCCCTCCCCCATTCATGCTCTGTCTCTCTCTGTCCCAAAAATAAATAAAAAACGTTGAAAAAAAAAAAATTTAAAGAAAAAGGAGGGATTTGAAGGTGAGTGAAGTTTTGATAGGTGATGAGTGAGTGTGTGAATTGGAACTATGGGAGAGAAGATGCCAAGTAGATAAAATTGCAATTATGAAGCTATGGAGGTGGAAGTCTAGTGAGTGGGACAGAGACTGTTTGGGGAGCATATGAAATTAACATCCAAGCATTATATTTGTGGAAACCTTTGTATATTACTGTTTATTTATTTGTCACCCACACGATGAAAATCAGTAAGGGTGTAGTGTAGGTCGTAAAGTCAGTTATGTCCCCCCCCAAAAAAGGGGGGGGTGTTGAAAAGGCTTGTGACATTCTTTGGAGGATTGCTAGGGGAGGGGATCACTGAAAATTTGGAAAATCTGAAAGTCTTCATTAGTTACAAGTCTTAATTGTTGGGATATAGGTCATGGCTTTAGAAATAAAGTAGGTTTGAGGGGAGAAGTGGTTGACCTCTGAGCAGTCAGGCCTTTTGGTACCTTATTGTCTCTCTAGACCTTATACAATGCTTAGGGTAAGATCTAGGGGGAGGTGAGGGTCTCTGAAAACTTTCTGCATTTCATTTATGTATGATCTCCCCCATTTCCTATTTATGCAGAGTTGAGATTTTCCTGTGTTGTGGAAGTTAAACATCATTGACCCTAAGAGTACATAGTCTGTTTTCATGTGCCTGTTTTCTAGAGCCAGTTGAAACCTCATGGATTTTCTCCTCCCTTCTCTCAAGCCAGAAATAGTCTGGACATGTTATGGAATTTGTAACTTTCTATTTCCTATTTCTCTTTTAGTAGATGGTACCATCTTTCAGCTGTCAGGTAAGAACTTAGCATGATGCCTTGGTGGGGCCAAAAGCTTATTTGAATAAAATAAATCGTACAGCAGAGCAGCATTTGGAGGTTCAAGTTTTGCACGGCCCCTTGTGATTATATAGTGTTCTTCAGTAACTTCTCTCTTCGAGCCATCATTTAGAAAGAAGAAATAGAGCAGAGAGGACATTCTAAGTTGTTGCAACAGTGAGAATAAAAACAAGGAAATGGGAAAATGCAAGAGAGATTCATGGGATGGTTATAGTTCATTTTGATCTTGTGTTGTAGAGTTTTTGCCTGAGAAGTTGGAAGGACACGTGGTAAGTTATTAAAAAAATGGAAAAGGTCCTTGAATGTAGGTCTGCATTATGCAGTTGGTGGTGTTTGAGCCAGTGATTGAACGAGATCCTCCTGGGAAGTTGAAGCTAGCCAGATTGGAACGAAGTAGAAGTGATAGAGCTGTGGGTCAGGGCCGGGAGACAGGAGGTAATGTATATGGTGCTAAACGCTTGTCATTGTGTCATGGGAATTGGAAGATGAAAAGGTGGGTGTTGGTTGATAGTGAAGGAAAAATTAATGGTTGTAGATTCAAAAGAAAGGATGTGTATATAGTTCAGTGGATGTATCACCCAAGGTTCGGATCCCAGAGGTTTCCGAAGGCTGGATGGCAGTGTCAAGAGGGAGATGATAATTGAGGGAATTGGTTTAGAGGCTGTATGAGTCTCCTTGGGTTATCATAGCAATACTGCAGACTAGGTTGCTTACATTAAAGAAGTGTGTTTTCTCACAGTTGGGGGGGGGTGGGTCGGCTACAAGTCCACAATCAAGGTGCTGGCAAGGTTGGCTTCTGGTAAGGCCTCTTTCCAGCTTGTAGCTGCCTTGTCACCATCTGAGGACATTTAGGTGTGTATGCTCCTGGTGAACCTTCCTCCTCATATTGGGTACCAGTCCTATTAGATTAGGGACCTACTTGTTTGACCCCATTAAACTTAATTACCTCCTTAAAGGACCTGTCGCCAAATAAAGTCACATTGGGGGATAGGACTTGAACCTAACCTATGGATTTTAGGTGACCTATCCAGCCCACAGCAGGGGCAAAGGTATTTAATTCTTCCAGGGATAAAGAGAAATTAGTCTTTCCCTGCACTTCTGATATATATTTTTGCTTTCTTCAGTGCAGAAGAAAAATGCTGTCTGGTTTTTACAACTGGTCAAAGGCTCCTTGTTCTACCCCAGTGATTGGGCATTTCCAATGTGATTTTTTTTTCCCCCCTGTGACTCTGTACCACAGCTTCTGACCAACTCTTGCCTTTTCAGGTTGGGTTTTCACAATTGATATACAGTTGATTTCTTCTCTTCAATTTTATAGTTTGACCTTTTGTTACAAACTGCTTTTAAAGGTACTGTGCTTATGCTTTAAAAACCACTTATACAGAACATATATTTAGAAGACACGGTGCTTTTGCCAGGATGTCAAGAGGGTCTTGGCAGTGTTTTCCCTGAATGTCTGCTGTAGTGTCTGTGCAGCTCTGAGACCCTGTGGTCCCACTTTACTTGGAGAACAACAAGAGGTCAAGTGTTCATCATGGAACCTGTGTTGTGTTGGAAATGCTAAGAAATGTGAGGTTTGTGGTATTTTTTGTTTCTTTTGCTTTGTGTACTTACCCAGAGCACATGTCTACAGGTCACAACTGTTTATTTATTTTATTTATTTAATTTAAAATAGAGCGCGTGTGCACACGGGAGTGGGGGAAAGGGGCAGAGGGAGACAGAATCTTAAGCAGGCTCCATGTTCAGCACGGGGCCCGATGCAGGGCTCTTAATCTCCCAACCCCAGGATCATGACTTGAGCTCAAATGAAGAGTTAGACACTCAGGAGACCGAGCCACCCAGGTATCCCTGCAAGTCACAACTTCTTAATGAGTCTCTGATTCTCAAACTTAAAGACAAAATTAGGAGTGGAACCCTAATACAGAAAATGTAAAATCAAAGCTCTGGGATAAAGGGCTGTAGCCCTTAGCTACAGTGGCTAGCCAAGCCAGTTTATAGTTACTGGCCCCAATCTAGCTAAACTGTTGCTTTGCTGTCTCTTCTGGGTAATCATCAGATGTTCAGACCTTTTGACTTTCCTCTTTGAGGGAACACGGCGAGATTTTTAGCTTTCTTTAGGCTGAGATAGGTATTTGAGACAGAGTTGTGAGGATGGGATAGAGTCTGAAATGTATATAATCTTTCCTTCAGTCAGGTTTTTTAGAGTTGCCCTCATTTTGTTGGAGAGTGAACTGTCCCAGTACAGCCGATATGCCTCTAATTTATCCTAGGTAGAAAGTCCATTCCAAAGCCAAAATGGTATTTTTGCTTTACCTGTGCAAGTACAGAATGGGAAAGGGGAAGTGTGCATCTCTGAGAATGTGGATTCCAGTGGTTTGGTGAAAATATCCACTGTCCTTTCATCCAAGCAAGAGTAGTTCAGTATATTTTTGTGCCTTCTCCTGTCCTTTTTACACAGAAGTTTGTCAATTTCAGGAGTCCCTCTCTGATCTCTTCCTGGTATTCATTATAATGGTTAGATCTAGTTTGTTTCCAGTACAAAGCAAGAGGACAGATGTAGGACCCTTCACTTCTTTTAGAGAGGTTCTCCAGCCAAAGAATGATTTAGGAGAAATTTCTCATTTGCTGAAAAGGCTTTTTTCCCTCCTCACCAGCAATTGCTGTTTTATGTGTGTCTTAATGGGCTATCCAAGCATTATAACAGTTTTTCCTTTGAAAGTTGGTTTTAGGAATTAGAAATTAATGTTATTGCCTTACTCTAGGAATATTCCTTCCCCACCACTCCCCCTTAGCTTTGAGGGCCCTACCTCTGTATAGTCAAGAGAGGGTTAAAAGAACACTGTGTTCTTTCAGAAACAACTTGGAGTATCTTTTTCTGTTTTGTAAGGTATACTTAATAAAAGGCTTGAAAGATGTGAGAAGTTGACTCTCTTTACAGCTGTGCTTTTTTCCTATGTTGACTCCCTATTTCCCTTCTTTTTGAGAATGTTTATTTTCTTGGAGAAGGAGAGACTCAGGTTTCCATCATAATGACTGGAGTGATAGCTTATACAATGTAGCAAATTATTCAGGAAGCAGTTTCTTGCCATTCAAAGAGTGAGTTTAAAGATTACTTAGTTAAAGGATTACCTACTAAGTGTGTGGGAAATCATCTTCAGGCTGGGTTCCTGGGTGGTTCAGTCGGTTAAACATCTGACTTTGGCTCAGGTCATGATCTCACGTTCTTGGGTTCGAGACCCACATTGGGCTCTGTGCTCAGAGCCTGGGAGCCTGCTTTGGATTCTGTGTTTTCCTCTCTCTGCCTCTTTCCTGCTCACACTCTTTCTCTCAAAAATAAACATGAAAAAAATTTATTTTTTATTTTTTAATTTTTTTGAGAGACAGAGCACGAGCAGGGGAGAGGCTGAGAGAGCGAGGGAGACAGAATCTGAAGCAGGCTTCAGGCTCTGTGCTGACAGGCTGATAGCAGCGAGCCTGATGTCGGGCTTGAACCCACGAACTGCAAGACCATGACCTGAGCTGAAGTCAGTTGCTTAACTGACTGAGCCACCCAGGCGCCCGCCCTCCCCGAATTTATCTTAAACAAAAAGAAAAATGGGGTTCCTGGGTGGCTCAGTCAGTTAAGTGTCTGATACTGGCTCAGGTCATGATCTCATGGCTCGTGTGTTCCAGCCCTGTGCTGGGCTCTGTGCTGACAGCTCAGAGCCTGGAGCCTGCTTCAGATTCTGTGTCTCCCTCTCTCTCTGCCCCTCCCTCACTCATCCTGTCTCTCTTTCTCTCTCTCTCTCTCTCTCTCTGTCTCTGTCTCTCTCTCTCTCTCTGTCTCTCTCTCTTTCTCTCTCAAAAATAAACATTAAAAAAAATTTAAAAGAAATCATCTTATGGCAAAATAAAGTATGGGAAAATGAAAGTTAAATAGGAACTCGTACAGACTGCAAAGCTTTATCACTTGGCAGATGTCAGATTTTAAGTTGTGTGGGTTATTTTGACTAATAATTGAAAGTTTAATCCTATTACTGGAGTTGTTTCCTACATAATATTTGGCCCCAAGAAAGTTGACCGTATCATTTAATATAATTTTGTATATGAATTTATATATAAAATATAAATTGAATATGTCCCCTAATATAAATTTTTACCAACCATTTGTGAAATGACAATCACTTCTGGGATGGGAGGGTACATTCCATCTTCCCATTTAGGAAGAATATCCGTTTTTTTCATGGCTGCATCTAGTCTCTGGGTACTAGACTGGACAGATTTGGAGAGTAATTGAAAATAGAAACTGAGTAGGCAGGTCAAGGTTCCACTCTACATTTGCGGTGTCTTTAAAACTGTCAAGACCATCTACAGCTGTAATGATGAGGGAAAAATTGGGGCTCTATTTTCCTTATATTGCGTTCTATTAAAATATAGAAGCTCTGATTTTGTTTTATTTGGATTCTCTCTCATTCCTTCCAGTGAGTGAGCAAGATGATGTGATTATTTTCTCCATTATAATTTTTTTTTTTAATTTTAGATCATGCACAAGCTGGGGGAGAGAGGGGAAGTGGGAGAGAGAATCTTAAGCAGGCTCCATGCTCTGTGCAGAGTCCAACGCAGAGCTCAATCCCACAACCTTGGGATCATGACCTGAGCCAAAATCAAGAGTGCCACACTTAAACAACTGAGCCACGCAGATGCCCCTATTTTCCCCATTCTCTAAATGAGGAAATCAAGTCTTAGAATGGGGGGGTGCTGGCAAGGGGGGCACCGCAGGGTTTATGTTTGTAACCACTACACTACATCTGATGGCTCAGCAAGCCCTGCTCTTTATCTGTCCTTTTCTTTAATTTGAATCTCTGCCCATTGACTGTTATTTCTTTCTTCTTAAAATGCATATCCCTTTTGTCAGGTAACTTATAAAAATCATTTTCTGCCCCTCCCCCTTCTTATCTGCAATCTTTATAGTACAAATTTCCTGGCCTATACTTTGTGCTCTCAGCAAAAAGATTCCACTCGACTTTTCTTTGCCTTTTTAGTCACTGCTCTGGTGAGATTTTTCCCTGGCCATCTTCTTGCCTGGCTCTGCCTCTGAATTTCATTGTCATTTCCCCCTAGAAGCTGGATGCCTTCTCCATCTTTGATGATTTGACTTCTGCTTGTTCTGCATGACCCAGCTGATATTCCACTTGTATTATGAAGGTCTTTGCCTTGCAAGGCTCTCAATCTTGGCTGCACATTAGCATCAAATGGGGTGCTTTAAAAGAATACCAGTGTCTGGGCCCTTATAAGAGATTCTTACTTAATTGGTCTGTGGTGAAGCCAGGCATTGGTTATTTTAACTGCTTTATTGATGTGGTGCAAAGAGCATGTGCTTTACAGTCTGATAGACCTGGATTTGCAAGTTTTGTAGTTCTGGGCAAGTTAATCTTTTTTAAGCTCATTTCTTCATCTGCAAAATAGGGCTAAAATGACCCATTTACTTGTTGGTAGGATCACATGAGGATACTGCCTCTTAAGCAGTTTAGCACACTGCCTGGCACACCCTAAATTAAACTAATAGCTATTATCTTTTTCATCCATCCAACAGTGCTTTTTTCCTTTTCCAAATGCCCATATTCTTTCTCATATTTGCCATTTTTTTTTTCATTTTTTATTTATTTTTGGGACAGAGAGAGACAGAGCATGAACGGGGGAGGGGCAGAGAGAGAGGGAGACATAGAATCGGAAACAGGCTCCGAGCCATCAGCCCAGAGCCTGACGTGGGGCTCGAACTCACGGACCGCGAGATCGTGACCTGGCTGAAGTCGGACGCTTAACCGACTGCGGCACCCAGGCGCCCCATCATATTTGCCATTTATATATTGTCTTTTTCCTGTGTTTGAACTTTTCTTTCTCATTAAAATTTGTTTATAGGTTAATGATGTAACATTTTAAAATAGATTAGACATGAAAAACTTCCAAGGAAAAATAGGTAGCATCATTCCCACCCCCCCACCCCCCCATCCCCCTGCCCAGCTTCAATGGGAGGAATTTAAAAAGGCATGGATGGATATTGAGAGACAGGAATATTGGGGGACATCTTAAAATTCTTACTACCACACAGACTTTATAATTTAATTTTTATTATTGATGAGACACTTCCTCATTTTGTAGTCTTTTAAAAAATCACATTTAATGCCTTAAAGCTTATCCCAAAGTTTGCAATTTGATACTGTCTGAATTAAGATCCAGTGTCTAATTTGTTAGTGTTGTTTATGTGTTCCTGGTATGCTTTTCTCTCCATCTTTTTTATTTTTTATTTATCTATTTTTTAAAAATGTTTATGTTTGAGAGAGAGCCAGAGAGAACAAACAGGAGAGGGGCAGAGAGAAAGTGAGACACAGAATCCGAAACAGGCTCCAGGCTCTGAGCTGTCAGCACAGAGTGGCCGACTAGGACTCAAACTCATGAACTGTGAGATCATGACCTGAGCCGAAGTCAGACGCTCAACCCACTGAGCCACCCAGGTGCCCCTTTCCTGTCTTTTAAAAAAATTTACAAACTTTTTGGGATATTTAGACATATATTTTATAAAGTACTTTTGTAACAGATTTATAAAATAAATTTTTATAAATTCAACATAAATTTTTATAAATTTGACATATATTTATAAATGTCTCTAGTATGTAGCATATTGCTGGGTTTTATTTGTAAGTTAAGCAGATTCTTTTCTCCTTATAGATGAGTTCACTCCATTTGAATTTCTTTACATAACAGATTTAGGTTTTAGTTTTGTCCTATATTTAATGTGATGCTTTTTTGATGTTGTTGCTACTTTTAAATCTTTTATTATTTGTTTTTTTCCCCTAACTTTCTTTGTGTGTGTGTGTGTGATGTGTGTTTTTGTGTTTCTTTACTATGAAAAGCTTATATTTCTGTTGTGATTATGATTAAGATGACTGTAATTTCTATCTTTATTCCTTGAAACTTTGGAGCAAATCTGTTGATTTCCAACTGTGAGAGAAGATGAAATTTATTTTTTTTCCTCCTGTCCCTCATTTTACATATTATTAAAGAATTTTTATTATTGAAGTATAGTTGACATACAATGTTACATTAGTTTCAGGTGTACAACATCCTGAGTTGAAAAAATTTGAGTAGAAAAGTAAACTGGGTCTGTGGGTGTCATTTTAAAATTTCAGTGGCTTAGATTTCTTAATCTTTCTTTTCTTTCATCCTTTTTTTTTTCTTGGCACTGAAGATTATATGCTGAAGCCACTGCAGGTTTCCTGCTAATAGCCTTTTTTTGAACACTTATGTCTTGGTTTTTTGACTTAGGCTGCTAGCCCTATCCTTACCTAAAGTTTAATCCCCCCTCCCCCAAGCGTCTTTCTAGCTTCAAGGTGACTTTTTGAGTGATATATTCTATCTCCAGTGATAAAGGGCAGATCAACATCAGTTGAAAGGGATAACTGTCTTTCTATTTTTAAAAGATGGGTTTATATTGAACTTTTCTGTCAAAACTCCTGTTGTTATTGTTCTGATATGTCAGTAATCACCTTGAGGTTGTTATCATTTTAGTAGCTCAGGTCCATGTATATTTCTAAATCATTCATGTCTTACAAATCTTGGTATGAAATAAGCATTCTTCTGAATTCCTTGTCTGAAATAGTTTGAACTATATAGTGTGTCTCAGTATAAATTAGATCTTTATTGCTTACATGATTTTGGTAAAATTAGGTATCAGGGTTTTAATTTTCTTAAAGTTCACCTTGACATTCCTGGTATATAATAGAATTGTGTTTTTAAACTACTTTTCCTTTTCTATGTTACTTTTTTTTTTTCTTTGTAATGCACATGATGTGGGCTTTCACGGCAATTTTTCTGGAAGGTGACTTTTTTCTTCAGTAACAGAGATAAATGCTCTGGTACAGACACAAATGTTTCTGATGTCCTTGGAAAGACTTAAAAATCTCCCAAGTTCAGCTAGCTTGAGACAGTGTCCAAAATAGAGTGTAGCATCAGTGAAGATGAGCCAGTCTGCTTTTTCCAGTAGATCAATCAGCATTCTGGGAGAATTCCCCTTCAGGGTGACTTCATCTGGTGACCTTCAGGACACAAAGGTCTGGAATTATTACTTAGGTCACTGTTTGTTCTTTGGAACTATAAATTAAGTGAAAAAATTGAGCTAAGTCTTCAAGTCAGAGCTAGTGTCTGGTCAACTCTACCCAGTTCCATAAACTGATTCTCTGTTTTTCCCACTGTGTGCCCTTTCAGGCTAAATCTGATGGTAGGCTTTAGAAGTAAGTACCTGTTTACAGGTTGACCTTGAGCAGCTGCTAATTGGCAGAGTAAGTTTGGGTTTCTGTGCTGCAGACAATTAGTAAAGTAGTGTATGTAGTAGGAGTTTTGGGTTAACCAGATGCGAGACAGCGAGGGTTGAGTTATAGTGGCTCCAACCTAAAGGGCATTTTCCTTGTTACATTTCTTTCCACATTGTCTGTAAAAAATTATAATGTAGGATTTGGAAAATACGTGATTAAAAATTAATATTTTCTTTTTGACTACATTTAATATCTTGGGGCAGCTATAATAACTTACAACATTGTGAGTCCTTTTTTTGTCCAGCAGGACACAACATTGAATTTATCAAAATTCTCAGTGTGTAATATAGTTTGGTCTTTGCATAGGCTCTATTTTGCTGTTGAATAATACTGATTTGTGTGAATCTGTGACTATTTGTCTTCATGTCTTCCTTGATAAGTACTGGAGTTATTTTTTTTTTGCTCTGAGGAATCTTACTGCTGTGAACTCATTCTTAAGTTCCCCTACCCCCATTCCCCTCCCTCTCTCTGTAACAGTTCCTTTAAAAAAATTTTTTTTTTTTAAATTTATTTATTTTGAGAAAGATAGCATGAGTAGGGGAAGGGCAGAGAGGGAGAGAGAGAATCCAAGCAAGCTCTGGGCTGCCAGTGCAGAGCCTGATACGGGGCTCCAGTGCATGAAATCGCGAGATCATGACCTGAGCTGAAACCAAGAGCCGGATGCTTAGCCAACTGAGCAACCCAGGCACCCCAGCACTTATACCTTAATGTTTGTATTTCTCAGGCAAGTACAATAAAATATAAAAGTGTGTGTGGGGAGGGGGGAGGGGCAGGCGGGGAGAGTTGATAGGTTTGCCAACTCCGTTTTACCAAGGAAAGTCATTTAAGAAAATCTGACAGAATCTCCATTATCAAATATCATTTCCTGGATGCTCAGACACCCAGAAGTTAGATGCACATAATTTTAGAAGAGAAATTGAATATATTTCACTTTAGAAAAAACTCACTACATTTTTTTATACTGCCTGAACCAGAGAAGATTATTCTACAAAGTCTAGTGAACTGGTTGGCACTTAGGCCCGAGTTTGCTTATTTTTCCTACAGATGTTTTGTTCCTTATACATTTATAATCTGTTGAGTTCCAGTTTTCCAAATGAATTTTCTGATTAAAAAGCTAATGGGCAGTGGGGAGTAATGAGAATTGATAGGTTGGCACCCCACTGCTGCCCCTACCTAGTTAATTGACCCTGAGCCAATCTCTGGCCTTTCATTTCCTTTATTTGAAAAAAGGCATGGTTGAGCTGGATGGGTTTCAGGATCTCTCTAGGTTCTTAAGGTTCCATAATGGTAAAATTCTACTGACTGGCCTTCCACATTCTTCATATGACTACTACCCTAGGATGAGACTCCTCGGGGGACTGGTTGTATCTTACTCACCATCCAAGCCCTGGCACGTTGCATGGCAACATCCCCTCCCTTGAAAGACGACGTATTACATATACTAAATGTGTTCCTTATCTTTAGGTCTCAATTTCAATGTCATTCTCTAGAGAGGACTTTTCTGATCATCTTGCCTATTTTATACACTTAGATTCTTATTTCTTTTCATGTCATGCATTGCACTTTTAAATAATAGTTTTGTTCTTTTGCTTATGTAATGTCTTTCTTCCATTAAGTTCCCCTCCCTGAGTGCGTATTTTGTGGGCTACTCATGGCGGGCATTTATTTATTAAGTGTTTGAATCCATGCATGGCTTATCCCCTGTTTGAACATAGGATAATGGATGGCCTCTAGTGCATATGTCCTTTCTCTGTTCCCTGAACCTTTGTGATTTTTTTTTTTTCCCTGTCATCCGGATATAATCCCTCTTTCTAACACTTAGCAGATTGTGTCCTGTGCTGTGGTTCTGCATGCGTTCTGTTCTTTGCTAGACACTAAATGGGAACTCCTTATCTGAGTCATCTTGAGTATCCAGCACAGTGCCCTGAATGTTATAGGATTTGCATATTAGAATGAATGTGAATGTCTTTGTCCTTCAAATGTGTTGATATTTGAGACACATCTATTTTTTTCTCTGTCCTTTTAGTTGTTGTGACTTAAGCCTCTTTTGAAAGCTCCATCTCAAAGGATCCCTGATGCTTTTTTTTCAGTAATGAATCTCCTTGTTTTCAGGTTCATGCATGGCCCCTTTGTAGTGTCCAGAATTGTACAGCATGCCATGCTGTCTGAAGTTATGTGTGTTTCTGCAGTTTAACTTAATTGGTTTTGCTTGTAGTCACTCCATGTAAGTAGCTCTGCATTGTAAACTGAGACCTTACTGTCTTCCGTCCTTGGTGCTTTGAGCATTTATGTTCACTTTGGCTAATTTTTTTTGAACAGTAAAGGTTAACAGTTGAGGTATGGATAATTCTACCCAAATGGATCATCTAGGAGGAGGATGATTCCATGCTCCAGAGAGTACCTTTCACAAGCAGAGGAACAAAATTCCAGATACTCCCTGCCCTTTTGAGGTATGAGTTTGTTGGATGCATAGAAAATGAAATGGGCGCGCGCTCTCGCTCTCTCTCTCTCTCTCTCTCTCTCTCTCTCTCTCTGGCCAAATATTTAGCATGTTGGCATATTTCAGGACCCAGCTGAGCTCTCAAATGGAAGAGGGGATGAGGGGCTGAGATGAGAAGCTAGGAGGAAAATAAAAGGCTGATAAGATATGTACAAGACTATCAAAGACATTTGGCCTCCTTCCTGCCTTTCTTCCTTGTCCTTCTCCTAGTCGCCTGCATGCCACCTTCACCTTTGAAGTTTTGGGTTTCTATCTTCAGCTATGCCTTTCCCTTGTACCCAAGTCTTTTTGGTAGGCTTGTGACTAGTTTATTAGTAAATTCATGTAGGATTACTTCATGAGCAGACTATGCCAGGAGGTATTGGCTCTGTAAAGTGGTTTCTTGGTCTGGTACATACTAATCATCTTCAGGCTTAATTTTAGTTCATGCATCTAGCGCTTTCAAAGAGCTGGTCCATTTGTTGATCATGTTAGGACCTTGTTTAAATCCTGTGCCAGGCTGCAGGCAGATACCTACTGTGTACTTTGTGAATTCTCACAGGGTATCTATAGTGTTCTTAAATCGTGGTTTTAAGAATCACAGTTTATTATAGTGGTTCTTCAGTTGGCACCTGAACATCACTGTCAGCTATTTAGCAATAAAGTGGTTTGTTTTAAGCCTGAAAGTGTTTTGAATCAGTATCTGCTTAAACATTTTATGTTATAAAAGCTACTCAAATAGTCTATACCATCTGCTGTGGTGGTTTAAATATTTGGTACTTGGAACTTAGTGTATGAGACCTTGTTATAGGTAAGTTTAAAGTAGAAAATGACTTTTTTTTTTTTTTTTTTTTTTTTTTTTTTTTTTGTGACTGAGGAAAGCACAGCCAGCCTGGTCCATATGCAGGAGTGTATGTTTATCTTTGTTAATTTGAATTTTCCAAGGTCCCATGATTGTGGGACTTGACCTTAGCATAAAGTAGAAATGTACTGTTAGGAGGGAGAAAGTGGGAGCCGAAAACTGTTCTCGAGATGGTTAGTGTCTTATTTTCATAAGCCATTCTTTTACATAGTTAACTTATTTCATGTAATAGTCCTGCACAATAAGCAGAGTGGGAAAAATCTATACTTCATAGATAAAGGAAGTTACTGAGGTTAAAATATGTTGAAGATCAACAGAACTACTAAGAAATACAATTAGGACTGGCTGCCAGCTTCTTTATTTCATGTAGGCTTTTACTTTAAAAATAAAAAAATTAACGTTTATTCATTTTTGAGAGACAGCATGAGCGGGGAAGGAGCAGAGAGAGAGGGAGACACAGAATCCGAAGCAGGTTCCAGGCTCCAAGCTGTCAGCACAGAGCTCGATGTGGGGCTTGAACTCACGAACTGCAAGATCATGACCTGAACCGAAGTCGGATGTCCGCTCAACCGACTGAGCCACCCAGGCGCCCTTAGGCTTTTACTTTTATTTTCCTGTTTCCATATCCTCCTTAGTTGTCTTATTTGACTGGCACCTGGGACGGGGATGGTTTCCTCTGAGATCATTTCCCAGCCCTAACTTTGGTTGATGTGAAAGCATAAAATCCACATCTCCCCCACATGCGATATAGTACTAAGATTTGTCTTTTCTTGACCTTGCTGTACCTGGCCGTCTCTTAACTCTTCTGAAGAATTGAACTGAAGCCTTCTTTTTAATACAAATGGATGCATTTCGTGCTTATATTTTGTATATGGGAGATAGTAGCTATACTTGAAAGCTACTGTATCTTATACATGATGATTTTGATTTGAATGTAGACTGATCCACTGCACTTATTTTTGTAACCAGAGCCCTTAATTAAGAATATAGTAAGAATCTTGGTGTGGGCCACCATAATGAATGATATGAGCTAAGATGTATACCATACCTCTTATCTGATATTCATATATTTTAGAATTAACTCTTACAAGGTCGTTGTAAATTGACCAAAAAAATACCGTGAGAAAGTGATTCATACAAAGACCCATAATACTCAGTGGTTATAAATTGTTGTAAAATAGGAGGTATTTAGTATGTGGAAAGCCATTTTCCTAAGTTTATTTAGGCTGAAAACATAGCATGAGGGTTAGTAACAATCAGGTGTCAAAGGGAGAACTAAATACTTGTCAATGTTTAAAATTAAATAAAATGAGAATTTCAGATTCCCTTTAGTAAGGTCTCTATTGTTGGACCACTTTGTTTTGGAAACTCCTACACTAGATTAATAAACATGTAAAAGGATTATTTTAATGCAGTACTGCTGTTTAATGTCACATACTGGTCTGTTCCCAGTTCATGTTTGGTAATACAGCCCTGGAATAAGAAAGAATTGACCTAAATTATATGTGAGGTTTTGCAGAATAGGCAGAATGCTGTGCACATTTAGGAACTACTACCTCTTTCTCTCTTAATAGAGTTTAGATTGGAAGTTCATGAAGATCCCCCCCCCTCCCCCCCCCCAAGGAAGATTACCATGGATTCTTGGGGGGGTGGGGAGGCAGGGAATCAATAGCATTAAAGTAATACTCTGCAACCTTAAAGATTTGCAATTGATAGAGAATAATTTAATATGCCATATAAAACCCTCAATTTTGGAGTTCCTCTGGCTTTTTATTTTTAGCTGTGGTTTTCAGTTAACAAGAGGAGGTGAAAAGTATAGTTTTCTCCTGATCTTTGCCTCAATTACTGAAACTTACAATGCTGGAAGATTTCTTAGTTGAGATTCTTGGGTGACCATTATTCTGTCATTGGGGGATGGTGTCCCTTGCTCTTTGTTTAGACCTCTTTCTAGAGAGTTGGAAAGAATGGTGAGTTAATTACCCCAGGATTTTAACCAAATTGTAATTGTTCTGATATTGCCAAATGGACCTAGGGACAGTTTTGCAGTACTTTGAAAAGTTAGATCAGAAACAAAATAGCTGCTTCAGGCCCACCCTCTAGTGGTTCTTCCCATCAACCACCTCCCAATTTGCATTTTCACCCTGTAGTAAATTGGCCAGTCTTCAGGAAGGGTTTTGCTTTCTTCGCTTGTTTTCGAAGACTTCCTGCAGGCCCAGGGATCTCCTTTGTCCCAGGACCTGCCCACTCTTTTGGTTTTGAGGCAGGTTTTCATAAGTCTATTTGGGTAAGCTGAGGGCAGCAGGAAGAGTTTTAAGTAAGACTCTTTTCTTTCTACTTTTGTCCCTGCTTACTCTGTTCTGCCTTGGAAATGTAATTTGTGGTATGTTATTGACAGTTTTTAGGCAGTTTGACCTTCACATTTGTTTATATTAATTCAAGGGCTTCTGATATAATGAAAGTGATTTTTATCTTTTCGTGGGTTTGCCTCCCCCTACCCCCGAATATAAAACACTCAATGTGTGCCTTTTCCCTTCTTTCTGGTATTAAAATATTTATTTAGGTCTGAATTAACTTTCTCCTCACCTCCCAGAAGGAAAAGGATATACTTTCCTTCCTTCCTTCCTTCCTTCCTTCCTTCCTTCCTTCCTTTTCTTCTTCTTTTTCTTTTTTTTCTTCTCTCTTTTCTTTTTTTCTTTTGGACACGATGGCTTTCTAGTTAGTCCCAGTTTAGAGTAGTGTAACATGCCAAAATGGATCTCATCTTAGAGTGCTTTGAAAGTTATGTGGTGGTCATATTGGGATGTGTAGTAACACCGAAATGATGCTTTTTTGCTTTATTCTTTGATATGCTTATTCCTTTGAAAATTTCATAGACAATTAGGTCTGAAATGGAAAATCCTGAGTTTAGGTAAAATGACTTGCCAAAAGCAGTTAATAGTAATTCACCCCCTCTGTGCCATATCTACAGTGAAGGTGGCAAGCATTTTGTATTAGGGATCTTGTTTCTATTTTCCCACTTACGTGCCAATACTCTGGTCTTCTCTACCACCATGGTAGAAAAGCTGTACACCCTTTGGCATGTTTGACTTTCAAGCTATGATGTTGTTTTACTTGAGATCCAGCCCTTTCAGAAACCAGGCAAAGGAGTAAAGCTGGTGTTGGGAGAACTGCAGAGAACATACTTCATTTAAAGGGCAGCTTGTTGGGGCGCCTGGGTGGCTCATTCGGTTAAGCATCTGACTTCGGCTCAGGGCATGATCTTGCGGTTTGTGGGTTCGAGCCCCACATTGGGCTCTGTGCTGACAGCTCAGAGCCTGGAGCCTGCTTCAGATTCTGTGTCTCCTCGTCTCTCTGCCCCTCATGCTTATGCTCTGTTTCTGAATAATAACTAAATGTTAAAAAAATTTTTTTTAAAGGGCAGCTTGTTGGCTAATAGGTCTGTGGGAATGGGGCCTCTGTTGCCAATCTTTCTCCTTTTAAGAGAAGGTAGGAATTTTGTGTGTGTGTGTGTATGCATATATGTATATACACATAAATATATACATATGTACACAGTACATATATGTTCATGTATATACGTTTATTTACACACACATACACACACATTTGGCAAATTGGTGGTTTTAAATGTTGGGCAGTGCTAATTAAAAATACATTGGTTAAACCAAATTACACTTGTTTGCAGACTAAATCTGCCCTCTGGCTTCCAGTTTTGACTCTGGCCTGGAGATCTTGAGCATTCACTGACTTTCAGCTTGTCCCCTCTATCTCTTGGCTTTCCTCCAAGAGGCAGTACATCATCTTATGTGGTTGCACATGACTATTTTTTTTTGTTACGTTTCCTTATTCTTCTTTTCAAGTGGGATTTTGTAACCCCTTTTCCACTGTAGCATGTATTATTTAAACAAAGTCCGTTGTGGTCTTTGAGCTTTATTTTTGGTTTTATTAACTGTGGGCATCAGATTTAAATGCATAATAGTTGAATCAGGAAGACTTGTGACACCCTCTGTCCTTACACCCTACCACTCTTCCTTGGTCCAGCTTTACTTCCTGCTGGTCAGAGGCATTGTTGGGTTCTGTTCACCATGTCATTAGGTATATGATGAGCTTTATACATGAAGGATGTCAAAAATGGTAAGCTGGCTGCTGTTGTTTCTGTTGACAATGTTGAGTAGGTCTTGATTAATGTGTAGGCAGGCAGCCTTGAAGATAAAATAAGAGAATTCGTTTGCTTGCATTTTGGTCAGTTCTTAATATAGGAAGCCAACTGTCTTTAGTATTAGTAAGTCAAGATATGGGTCATTTTCAGTTTAGGCCAATAAGTTACTTTGGCCACATACCACCATATCTTGGCCAGTGATGCATAGCAGTTGTTCTTTCTTGATCTGATGGCAGTGAAATTTGTTCTCATGAGTGTTCTTATGCAGTGGAAGTTTTCTCCAGTTTTAATTTACTACTTCTGCTTCTACCTTGATTCCCTTACTGCTTCTTGCTTTCCATGTTCTTGAAATAGAAAATGAAAAACAGTATTCTGGTTACTCAACTCTGTTCCAAGGCCTGTAGTCCCCAGGCGTTTGTTGTGAATCCTGGGCTTTAGCCCAATCTAAGATGGCTTTAAAAAGCATGCTTGGGTGGGGTATGGGTGTATAGTAAAATCATATTTCTAAACCATTGTACTTGAACCAGAGATTGACAATCAAAATCAAGTTAATGAAGTCTTTTAAAATGTGTCTAAGAAAGAGTGTGCTTTTGTAGATCTCTGCCTTTTTTTTTCCTTCAGAAAAAGAGTAAAAAAATTAGGGTTCATGACCTCAAAAATAGCCTGAGGATTCCCTCACCGTCTCCCCCCCCCCCCCCACCCCCACCAAGTTCATCTGAGATTAAAGTAGTAAATGACGGTAAAACGTTTCTTTCCTTTTAGGCTGATCTGAAAAGAGGTTGTAGAACTAACTGCACTGGACTAGCATATTGCCTGTTACATAGCGGGTACTTTCTGAAAGTCTTGTGAACAGTAAAGTACTGCATATTTACTGCCAAGCAATTTACATGTAAAGGCTCCTGGGCTGAGGAGGTTAAAGAAATGTGTTGTTTACATGGGAAAACGTTACGGCAAGAGATGAATGTGATGAAGCTCTTAGCAGTCCTAAATCAGAAAAACTTTGTTAATTTCAAATTTTCATATTGAGGCAGAAGTCCAGTTTAATGTTTATTTTTTTATTTTATTTTATTTTTTTTAATTTTTTTTTTCAACGTTTTTTATTTATTTTTGGGACAGAGAGAGACAGAGCATGAACGGGGGAGGGGCAGAGACAGAGGGAGACACAGAATCGGAAACAGGCTCCAGGCTCCGAGCCATCAGCCCAGAGCCTGACGCGGGGCTTGAACTCACGGACCGCGAGATCGTGACCTGGCTGAAGTCGGACGCTTAACCGACTGCGCCACCCAGGCGCCCCCAGTTTAATGTTTAAACCGGAAAACTGCGCAATCTCTTGTTATTCTCTAGCATTTTAAACACTGGTAAGCAAAATGGTTCATTTTTCTCAAATACGTGTCTCAGTTCAGATGTTTAAGTTACAGGTGCTAGTTTCCATGGCAATGACTTTGCCTTCTATCTTTTTCTTAGATAGCACAGTATTTAGTATAGGTCATCCAAAGAGATTATTATTGCTGGCTGTGGATCCTTAAAGACTGGCTTGCAAACCTTTGACTCCTCTGGGTGCAGGTGTGTTTTGGAGAAGCTCCATGAGGGGTGGAATATGAGGAGGCTTTGTGCACCTTGTTCTAGTGCATCTGTACACTGTGCTTGTCATGTCCTGTAAATCCAGGGATGTTGCTTTTCTGGCCCTGGGTGGTCGCTTTTTGTCTGCTTCTCTTAATGTTATTCTATACACCAGACCTTGGCTACCCTGGGAGGAGGAGTATTAACTTCTGGTGTGGTCTTGGTTTTTCACAATGGTGGTGAGGTTTGCTTATTTTGAACTGTGATGTGGTGACAATATCTGTCTTTCCCTCTCTCACTTCCTCCCTGAGGCTTAGGTTGTTTTAACAAAAGCTTGTACCTAGGAATTAAAAAAAAAAAATGCAGATTCAACTCGAAGCTTTAGCTTATAAGCAAGAGTTAGGTGTATCTGGAAAGGGATGTGTGTGTTGGTGGTGGGCCATGACAGCCTGCTCCAAGTCGACCTTCCCCTTTATTAACAGCCTGAGGTGACTTTGGCTTCTCAAGATATATAGAGTTATCTTGGAAGGTTTCCTGCTTGGCAGGCAATGTAAAGCCACGTGAATTAGTGGGATTTTTTTTTTTTTTTCTCTCACCGTCTTTAATGGCACTTGGTAGCACTGATGCTCTCTTTAGAGATCTCTGTTTACATTTATTGCTGAGCAGGTAAAGGTGAGTATATGGGCTGACAGGCACACACACAGGAGTATTTGACCCAACTCTGTGGTTTATAGAAGCTTCCTGGAGATGTTGTGCCTCCTTTTCGCGTGCTGAGGATGTTTCTATTACCAGGAGAGGAAAGGCAGTGAAGTGAGGCTGTGGGAAGCAGCCTGGGCATGGGAGAGACTGCTGGGAGTTTCCTAGAGCCTCACGCTGGGCAGAGCTAGGTGGGAACCAGGTCAGGGTCAGGTTGGGCGTGCCACTGCAGAGCTGAGATGTTGCTTTGTAGGCAGCAGGGAGTCACTGAAGGCCTGGAAAAAATAAATGGTCATGGGATGCTGACCGTTTTAGGTAGACCACTGTAGCTGTGGAATGGTGGTTGGACTGGAGGAGGGGTAAGCCTGGAAGCAGAGACATCCGTTAGGAGTGTTCAGCTGGAGTCTCAGCACTGCTTTCAAATCCCAGTTTCTCTTCTCAGTAGCTGTATGTTCTCCTGAAGTTTTTAAATCCTCATTTGTATGTTAAAGATAATGTGTAGAGCTCATAGTGCACAAGAGGATTAAATGGGATTTTGTTTGTAATATAGCTAGCTTGAGGCCTTGTCTGGAATAAGGAATAAATGCTCTCTTTTCCTTGCCTACTTTTTCCTACCTTCTGTCGGTAGTAGGATTCACTAAACTACTAGAGGAGGCAGTCAGATAATCTGAACCTCTTTCCTGTAGCAAAAGATATAACTAAATCCTGTGAAGAGTTTAGGAGGATGCCTTACTTAATTTTATTATTAGTTTTTAAACTAAACATTGTCTTAAAATTGAAGTTAGGGCCAACTTAGAAAAAGAATGTCCAAATTCAGGTCATTTCGAAAATCATGTTGGGAGAAAGAAGGTAGGAGACTAAACAGTTGTGTGTGGATGTGTATGGATCATTTCTTTGATGTGTGAGTTGTAGAAACTGGCACCATGTGACACATCTGAGTGTGTGCATTATCAATCTAGATTCTGGAGTACATTCATGGCTGAGGCTTCGGCATGCCCATTCTCTCTTGTGTTGTAAATAATAAATCTGAATAAAAGTGGAAGATGCTTGTGTCATCCTTAGAGTTCTTAGCCAAAGGAACAGTGAGGTAGCAGTTTCTAATTTTAAATATTAAAATTCCAAGAGACCGAGCAGCTGAGCATGAGAAGACTGAATTGGGGAGGATGAAAGGCATTTGCACTCCTGTGTGTGTGTGTGTGTGTGTGTGTGTGTGTGTGTGTGTGTGTACTTTTTAAAGTAAGGTAAATTAAAATAGACCAAGCTCTAATTCTGATGTGCATCACTTAGGCTATTGGCGCTCGTATATGTAAATGTAGTCTTTAGAGGTCTGGGGTTAAAAATTGCAGCATGTCAAGTAAAAATTCTTCTCCTCCTTAGTCACCATTTGTGACTGTGCTAAATGTAGTTTAACACAGCATCTGCTTCCGAGGCCTTGCATAGGCGCGGACAGTCATGATTGGGCAAAGTCTGCATATTGCACTTTTCTGTCCACAGTGTTCTCTTTTCATGTGAAGAAGCTCCCAACAAAACTGTGTACCCTTTTGTTGCCTTTTTAGACATGGTTTATAGCCTAACCTTTAACCGAAAAGACAGATAGGCAATTCTCTATTGTAACAATTTCATAGAGGTATTTTCCTTTGTCTAACAATAACGATAATTGGTATTCACTTGGCACCTTGGAGTTTGTGTGACTAAATAATATGTATATAATTAAAGCTTTTAAAGAAAACAGACCCATTTACCCCATCCCCTTACTAGAGTTTAAATAATTTAAAGGCTAGATGTCTTTGTGGTTTGAGTCTTAAGAATTTTTCTATGTTAAAATGTAGCCTGTGATTTCATATGTACCCCCTTTCAATACTTCAACCTATCGGAGATCTATACTGCTTCTCATTAACTCTTGGAAATATATATGTACATACATAAATAGGTTCTATATGCACGTATGTGCTCACACACTTGCCTCATTGTTCATTTATACAACCAGGGGACTTGCACCAGTGTACTTTTAGAAATCCTTAAGCATTTATTTAAAATGTGCTTTACTTGGAGCGCTTAGGTGGCTCAGTTGGTTAAGCATCTGACTTTGGTTCAGGTCATGATCTTGTGTCCGTGAGTTGGAGCCTCCTGTCAGGCTCTGTGCTGAGAGCTCAGAGCCTGGAGCCTGCTTTGGATTCTGTGTCTCACTCTCTTTTCTGCCCCTCATTCTCTTTTCCTTACCCCCTGCTCATGCTATGTTTCTACGTCTCTTTCTCTCTTTAAAATAAACATTAAAAAAAAAAAATTTTTTTTAATGTGCATTACTTTAGTGACCTTAAAATAACTTGCAAAAGGGAAATCTGACCAAAGCTGAAGTGACAGCCACTGATAGGTAAGGTAAACACTTTGACTCCTTTCCCTGTTGGAGAGGTATCTGAGATCTGGGATTGGGCGTATGTGCCTGTTTTGGATATAATACACAGACTGGGTCTGAGGTTAAGAAAGGCCTTAACTGATCTGTAGTGTATAGTATTAACTTTGTGTTCTCTTCTCAAGTATTAGCTCTTATTCTTATTCTTGGGCAGGAGATTAACCAGAAATTTCTTTGTGATCCTTTCCCTCAGCACCCCCACCTCTTAGTTGGAATCACTAGGAGTAAAAATAACACTTTAACTGAATGTCAGTTCTTACCCTAGCAGCCTCCCACCCCGAAAATCTCCTCTTGAAATGTAATAAATAACTAGGAGTTTAATTACTGTAAGAAGCCACAGATGTACCTAAGTGCTGTTTTTTTTTTGTTGTTGTTTTTTGTTTTTTTCCTTTTCCAGCTGGGATGTAGCTTTTAAAGAAAGCTGTCTTTCAGGGAGGAGGGGGAAGAGGTGGACCAAAGGAAATAAAGTATCTTTCTTAGTGTGAATCTTGTTTTTTAAGATGCTTCAACTTTCCATACTAAATAATTCATAGTCATGTTTCTAAATCAAAAGTATATATCTCTTGGGAATGTCAGTACTTTAAACATCAGTTTAAAAGAAAAATATTTTATAGGCGAGTACCAGTGAGATGATCTCCATTTCAGAGAGGAAGGAAGCTGGCCCTTTGTATTGATCAAGGTTTATGCTCCCACCGTCCTTTGTCCTACAGGGGGCAGGTTGAGAACCCTTGTTCTACTCTGCACAGTGCAGTAATGAATTACAAGATTTCTATGTCCGAGGATAGCTACTCTTTATTTTCAGTTTTTCTGAAGTCCAACAGAAACATTTGTAGCCTCCCAACATTATTAGGGAAATGTACCTTGTTTTGTTGACATTTTAGATGCCTTTATTTTGGTATAAGCCAGTAGGGATTAAATACTAACTACAGTTTCTGGCTTTCTGTCATAAGTCTTGTTAAATGGCAGTGAAGAGTAAAATGTTAACCTTAGTGGCCAGATGGAGTATTGTGGCCCTTTATAACACTTGTGAGTTAAAAATATTTGTGACCATAAACCTTCCTTGTCTTCGTTCCACTTAAGACTAGGCATAGTTTCTCTTTTGGAGTTTGAATATGACTGTGTTTTAGTGTCTGTATCCTACAGAAGAGCTGTGTTTTTTAACCTACCTAATGAAAACCCTCAACTACTGGGATTAATTTGAGGATTTCCAATCAGCCTTTCACAGTTTGTTACTACCCTGAGGGGTTCCCTTTAGCCAGTGACTTTAGTGGAAGAATGTGAAGTTAATCCAATTTCTATGTTGATTACTATGTTAACTGTCTTAATTTAGCAATTCAAATTTATCTGCCTATACCAAACAAGAACCCTGCTACAAAACTGTGGGAGTAGTTGATTTTATTCTTATTATGCTCATATCTCTTTTTAGGTTCTATAGCCAAATAATGGCATGGAAATTAATTAGGCCCACTGAGGTTAGGATGAAAGAATGAGGTTGGAATGATTCATCACTGGAAGGTAGTGTTTTCCAGCCTATAACCAGGATTGAGTTAACCCCTGGCTTAACTTGCACTGTTCTGGAGGTGAATAAATGGCTCTTTTGAAGAATATGTATTGTAAAGCCTATTTCCATTGCACAAAGTGTAACTTACTCTCATTACTGTCATCTGTTTTGTTTTTAAACTTTTGGGAGGAATGTTGAGATATTAGTTTGAATTCTGACATCTTTAAGGGGGGCTCTCAAGGGTTATGAATCAATTCCTGATGTACTGTGTTCAGTAGTTGTGTCTTTTAAGTTTCTCTGATTTAAAAAATTTTTACATTTGCTGTTTGCAAAAAAACCAAAACTGAGTAAACTTTAAAGACCTTATTGGCTTTATTCAGTGATTCCTGAATTGGGCAGTATCCCATCTAGGAGACAGAAAGGAGCTCTGAAGAACTGGATAAAATGGGAGACTTTTATAGGCAGAAGGGGACAGGAATAGGGAAAGAGTGGATTTCCTCATATTTCTCTGGGGGACAGAAGGGGTAGATTAGGTGGATTACCTCACTAGTGCTGACCAGGAAATTGCAGATTTACAAGTTTAAGGTTACATTCCTGGGAGAGGTTGAAGTTGTAATTAGGTTCGGTATTAAGTCTTGGTTTCCTGATACGGGACTTAGCACAAGTGACACTATTTTGGACCTGTTTTTTTCTCTCTTTTAACAATGCCACCCTCCTCCCCCCCCCCCCCCCCCCCCCCCCGCCCCTTTTGATCTCACTCTCATGTGATGAAAGGAAAAGTGTAATACAAATTCAAGGCGGGGTGACTGGATGCCTCAGTCAGTTGAGCATCCTAACTCAGATTTAGACTAAGGTCATGATCCTAGGGTTGTGGCATCGAGCCCTGAGTTGGGCTTGAAGCTGAGCGTGAAGCCTCTTTGAGATTCCCTCTCTCTCTCCATCTCTGCTCCTTTCCCCTGCTGGTGCATACGCTCTCTCTCAAAAAAAAAAAAAAAAAAAAAAAAAAAAAAAAAAAAAAAAAAAAAAAAAAAAAAAAAAAAAAAAAGAAAGAAAGAAAATTAAATGATTACCACCACTCTCAGCTACTACTCTGAAGTTCTTGAACTTTTTGTTGAACATCTGTGTGGTATTCATGGCCATGATGATTTTTGCTTTTAATCGCTATAATGTTACAAACCATTACTTCAGGTTCACAACTTTTAAGTTGGTCATTCTCTTGTTTACTTTTTTTAATGGTCCTTTCTTAGGGAGATCATTCTCTTGGTGCTTAGCAGCTGTGGACAGGCATTTATAGCTTTTCAGAGAATATAGCATGCTAGGGAGACTACTGTGATTGTTATAAGCAGAAAAATTCCCATGTTTGGAGTGTACTTTGAAGCAATGGTCTCTGAGACCCAAAGCAATCAAAATCAAGTAAGTCAAAGAAGGGATCGAAGGGTTCATTTTTCTAAGTCATGGGGCTCATATAATCTTATGTCACTGAGTTTCAACTTCCCAAGAAGTGTTAATCCAAGATTAGTAGGTGGTTTTAGCTATAGCACAGATATCTCCTTGCTGAGCTCAAAGATAATTAAGGGCTGTCTTAATTGTCAAGAACAACTTTGGCCAGAAAGTCTAAGGATTTTTGCTGGGCACCTGTTGTTTTAGCAGCAGATTCTGCAATACTTTAAAGAGTTAAGGAGGAGGTACTGACCATAGCCTCATTTACATTTATCTCTAGCCAGTGGAGCATTGATCTGCCAAAGGAAGCTAATTCTGAATCATGAATGCCTCTTGGTAATTCCCATTTGAGTCTGTGGCCTAGGACAGGAAAAGTAACAACCATGGAGACCTGTAGAGTCTGGACCACACAGGTGGTTTTATTCTGGTTAGCCTTGCCTTTATGGCCCTTTCTTCATGCAGAGCTGGACCCAAGGTTCTGGGAAATGGCCTTGGGCGGGGGGGGGGGGGGGGGGGTCCTTAGAACAGATTGGAGTCTTTCTTGATAAATCCAGCAGTCTGAAAGTTTAACCCCCTTAGCAGTGGCCTGGTAGTAGAGATGATGGTGTTCTCTTTCCAGCCCAATGCCAGGGTAAAGAAAAGAGAAGACGAAAGGGTTTCATGTTTAGTTAAAGTATGAAGTCTTGATTCATTGTCTTGGGAGGAAGCAGTCTACATTGATGTCAGCTACTTTTCTTCCTTGGCAATTTGATTTGAAGGTCTCCAGTGTTTGTACAGGACCACAGATGTCAGGTAAAGCCGACTTTAGCTGTGAAATATGCGCCTGAGGTTTCAGTCCCTGAAGTTTGGCTGCTATCTGGCTAGTAAGGAGGACCTGGTATACTTTCTTTCTAAGGGGATTTTAGGGATGGTCTTTGTTCTTAGTGATTCCAAATCAGAAAGAGTGGAGGGGCGACTTGAAACATTGGTTTGGAGAGTCATAGCCAAATATTTGAGGAAACTAGAATTTAGGATCTAGTCCGTTCTACATGTTTGTAGTCTCAAAGACAATAATGGGATTAGAATTTAATATCAACAGAGGTGTAAACAATTTTTCTCTCTATAGTTACCCCTATCCCCTCTGCCCCGGCAGAGATTATTACAGTAAAACTCATTATTTGTATTTAACTTGGCCTGACATAAGTGCAGCAAGGAGAGTGGTTGACCATATGAACTCTTTTTAAGACTCCTTTGCTGGAACTTTTAAGCAATCTTCTATTAGATTCTGAAAAACCTGAGACCAAGAAGCCATTCTAAGGACTCTTCGTCTCATCACATTTACCTGTAATACCATTCCACCCATTGCTTTGGTAATTTGGTTAGTGTTTCCATTTGTGTTCAGGTGCAAGGAGGAACAGATTCTTACTGAAATCATGTAAATCTCTATACTGCCATGAAAAGGATACTCCAGAGTTTCTGAATTTTGGAGAGATTAGATAGGGAGAAAAAAATAAATGTTTTCTCTTTGTTTACAAAGGTATGCTTTACCAAATTGCTGTAAGTCATAGATTAAGAAAATAAAGTTTTCCTTAAATCTACAAAATCAAAATAATAAGGAACCAACAATATTTTGAGACAAAAATCATAAAAATTAGAGTCACCTTTCATTAATACTTGTTCTGCTTGAATCCAGTTTTCCCATTAGTTCTGGTGATTTTTACCCAGTTAAGTTTTATGATCTTAAAGTTAACAGAAACTTGTACTTGTCAAAGTGCTTTCCATGAATCTCCTTGAAGATGAAGCACTTTACAGGAATTCTTTTGCAGAAGCATCAGAGTAAAACACTACCTCTGCAAATGACAAAAGTCTTAAAAATGATTTCATGTTTTATAGATCTGAGTATTCCATCATGATGGAATTGACAAGGAAATTTGGTTATTTTTGTGATATACAACATTTAAGATAATACCTGGAATTATTTAATTGTTTTATTTTAGAGAGCATGAGTGGGGGCGGGGGGAGAAAGAGAACATCTTAAGCAGGCTCCATGCTTAGCGCAGAGCCCGATGGAGTCTTGTTCCCACAACCCTAGGATCACGACCTGAGCTTAAATCAAAAGTCAGATGCTCAACTGACTGAGCTACCCAGGTGCCCCAATAATAACTGGAATTATGACTGATAACATTAGTATAATACTAAGATATATCAGATTTCTTGGAGTTTCGTATGATTTCGGGAGTCCTAACATCCTGTCTATACAAATACAACATAAAAAGGCTTTGTATTCTTGACAATGCTTCCCATGTAATTTTATCATGTAAGTCTAATTAGTTTAACATCTCTCTTTTTATAAGGACAGAAGCCATATCTTTTGAGATGTTCCAGGGATCCTCTGAAAAATCCCAAGTTAGTTTGAGGTCAAAAAGACTTCATTTAGAATTTGATTTTGTGAAGTTTATCAAAAATATCAAAAAGGTTTTAAAACATTTGGTCACATAGGATCATAGGTCACTTTGAAACAATACTTAACCATTTAACCATAGTGGTGATTAAAGACTTTGAGTGCAAATACAGAAAGTTAAATGATTGTAAAAAAACCTTAGCTCTCGTTTAATAAGGAGGACTGACTTTTCAGAAATAATCAATGACCTGATAAAAACGACATTGAAACAGAAAATTACTGTGACAAGACATGAAATTTTTGTTTTTCAGGCAGTCTGCTTAAAAGGTAAAGAAAAACGTTATCAAAATTTCTTATCAGGAGCAGACCAGTAGTCCAAGAAAACTGTGTTTTTAGCAGTTGAAGGAAAATAAGTTTTAGTTTTGTATAAGTACACTACTTGTTTTAAAGCTTAATTTTATAACCTTTATAATGAATTCATTTAATTTTAATCAACTGATCCAAACAAGATAGGATTCACTTTTTCTCTTCCTGACTTTCTATTTAATTTGTCCTTTATTTTGCCTTATTCCATTTTTAAGTAACCGGTTTTACTTTGGGACAAATTTGTCTCATTTTCCCTTCACAGAAACCCATTTTCAAACCTCATGCCTTTTCTAACCCAAACAAACAAAACCCGTATCCTGTTTTCCTTGAATATATAGTTGTTTTCCTTATTATTTCTGGTAGATTTACTTACATATGTTAGAATTCTTACTGTTTAAAAGCCTTAATTTCTAGTAAAAATAAAGAAGTACACAACTGTGAATTGTCTTTTAGCATTAGAATTCTGTGGGTTGGCAAACTTATAAATACTTTTTATAATTTTTGGAAACATATGTTTCTCATAGTAAATTTCTCAGCATGGCACAAAACGTGTTTACTAATAGACCCAAAATATCTTGAGTTCCTCTGTAAAGGAAGCCAAAAGTGGATAAGCCTATTTTTAGTAATTAATGTTCTTGTGTTTTATCATATTTGCAAATGATTTAGATATTAACCACTCATCACTTAATTTAGTTTAGCAAAACTGTAAGATTTCAGGTTACCAAGAAGATTTGGGGAGACTATTAAACAATTTACCTAAGAACGTTTATCTTGCTTACATCTATTTAATTTACTTGTTGTCAATAATTATGTTTAGGTTACTTATGAAAATTTCATCATACCAAGTTATTTCTCTTGCTGATAGGTTTTAAAACCGAGAAAACAATGAACTTATTTGACAAATAAATCCAGGTAGAATAAAAGTTGTATGTCTCTGTTATATTCAGTGTTGATAACTCTAAAGATGTGTTTATTTTAAAGAAACTTACAATTAGCTTTAATACTGAATATTTTCCTAGATCCATGAACCTGAAAAATAATTGAGTCAGTTTCTTGTTATATTTATGAGAATTTTAAGAATGCTTTAATTTATATAAGCGCTTAGTTTTCTTTGTCAGTTAAATAGAGTTCTTTTACAAATTAATTTTTGGCACTATCATCTGGAGGTAGAAAATACCACATGTATAAGGTGTAGACACATATATAGACAGATGCAAACAGAGACCATATATAGCTTTTTTTTTTTTTAATTTTTTTAATGTTTATTTATTTTTGAGAGAGAGAGAGAGAGCGCGCGCACGCGAGTGTGAGCATGAGCAGGGGAGGGGCAAAGAGAGATGGAGACACAGAATCCGAAGCAGGCTCCAGGCTCTGAGCTGTCAGCACAGAGTCCCATGCGGGGCTTGAACTCACGAGCTGTGAGATCATGACCTAAGTGAAAGTTGGATGCTTAACTGACTGGGCCACCCATATAGCTTCTATTTTAAAATTACTGCTGTGAATCAGATGTAATAGTCCAAAATTCAGTAGTTATGAAAGAAGTTGGATCTAAGTTGTTCTGGTAGGTAAGATAAATTGAGATTACTTGCTCAGATTGCTAAAACGTTTTACTAATATTTGCTGGGAAAACCTGTGAAAGAATTTCTTATTTTGTCCAAGTTTTAATTGACTTTTTCCTCTTTTGTGGTTGTTGTTTGATAAAAATAACCTTCCTGAAGTTTGTCCATTAACTTGGCAGAGTTTTGTTTGTTTTATTTTAGGGTCTTGTAACCTTTTTAGAGGTAGAAAGACAGTTGAGACAGGATTACTGGAATGAGTACTTGCATTAGGAAGGATAGAGGGGAGCAGTAGGAGTTGGCATTCATCTTGTGGTCTTGTGTTTTAGATAGATACCTATTGTGTCTTTAATTTGTCATTAGCATTTTACAATGAATCTTTCAATGAAGCTATTTTGGAATCTTGAAACCTTTGGAGGCTTCTGCATAGGAGTTAAAATCGGTATCTCATTCTGTTTGCTTAATCTGGGAGCCCTTACTTTTAAGTGCACCTCTTAAGTGATTTTACTAATGGGAACATTTTTCATAATGACCACTGGAGTTTCCCTGCTGGGACTGACAGCAGTTTGGTAGGACCCTTTGCCACAGTGGAGTGCAAACCACATTTCTGCCCAGCCATATCTGCCTCAGATGGAGTATGTGCAGCCCATATTTCTGCTCTGTGGTATTTAGGGGCCCCTAACTTGATGGTTATCAGGCTAAATTCTCTGGATAACACACAATGAGGTTCCCTAATTCTAGGTTATTTTTAGTAAGATTTTCTCATTTTTGTAGGTCTTTACAGCTTCTGGGACAATAGTTCTTAGAACTTAAAATAAGTAGGTATGCTAGAATGTGTCTTGATTCACTTTTTAGAATGTAAAGATCTCTTTATGATTTAGTTTTTTAAATTTGATTTAAATTTTGTTTTTATCTAAGCCTTTAGATCTCTTAGAGCCAAACTAATAGCTGAAAGGGATGCGCTGCTGGGTTGGGAATTTTGTGATGTCTTACAGTGTACCTCATTACATGGAAATTTTCTTGAGGTTAGCAGGTGACCTACCGTTAATCCAAACATTTATGTAACCAGCTTAACATAAGATAGGAGTCTTCAAGTTAGGTGGTGAGGGCTCTTAATGGCTTTCAAGTGCTTCACCTGTATACACCAATTTTTGTGGTCTCCCCCCCCCAACCCCCGAGATTCCTATTAGCAGTAGCCTTTATCTATACAAACAGGACAAAGGTTCACCTTAACACACTGGCAGTAGCCAAGGGATGTTCTTGCCCATTGGCCAAGAGACAGCTGCAGTATACCAGCAGCAGTTCCCAACCTGCAACTGGGGAACGGACTAAACCAGCAGACGTTAAAAATGAGAATGTGTACTGGACTGGGTTCCCAAAAGGGGAAATTGTGGACTGAACCAGCGGGAGGGGCTTGGGTTCCTGGTGGAACCATCTGCTGGTACAAGCCGACCTGCCCCCAACTGAAAAGCCAGTTAGTTTGGGAGCTTGCTGCAGGGAGTGATGTTCAGAACTAAGAGGAACTTACCCATGGCCTTTAGGAATGGTGAGAAAGACCTAGAACTCAGGGGTTTGCCGGTGCTACTCCTGTGTTCCTCGTAGTCCCTGCGTGTCATCAGAAGTTCGCTTACACATCTTGTACTGCCACCAAATCAAAACAAACAAAAAATTCAGCTGAATAAACTTCAAAGATCTTACTGGCTTTATTCAGCTATTTCTGAATTGGGCAGCATCCCATCTAGCAGGCAGAAAGGAGCTCCAAAGAGCTGAACAAAGTGGGAGTCTTTTATAAGCAGAAAGTGACAGGGACAAGGAAAAGCGTGGGTTACCTCATCCTTCTTTGGGGGTTAAAAGGGGTCTGTTTGGTGGATTACCTCACTAGTGCCGAACGGACAATTCCACATTTACTGGTTTAAGGTTACATTTCTGGGAGAGGTTGAAACTGCATCAGATTAGGAACTAAGTTTTGGTTTGGTTTGGTTTGCTATGTGGGGCATAGCACAAGTGACTCCCATTTTTTAGTTCCTTAGTTTAACACACTAAATTAATCACTGAACTCTTCTGCAGTGAATCCATATATAGAATGAATAACTCTTGATTTAATATTCGTAAACTCAGTTTTCATGTGTTGGATGTCCTTAAGGAGACTCCCCCTCACGCCACCCCTGCCCTTTCTATAGAAAGCCCTTCTGTTGCTTAGTCATCTTGTATTCTTAGTGCCCACATCTTAATAAACGCATTGGTGGTTGGTGAGCCTGTGAGCATCTAGAATCAAACCAGTTCCTTGATCATGGATTTAAACAGTTTAATAATGTAATTAAAGTAACACATTAGTAACAATTTCCTTCTGGGTATATCCTCCTATACCATATACCTACCATATATCCTCTAGTATCACCTTGGTTGGAGTCACTGCCATTCTGGGTGGGTTCTTTTTGTTTTTTTTTTAATGTTTTATTTATTTTGAGAGAGGGCTGTGCTGCCATCACAGAGCCGGATGCAGAGCTGTAGTCCACAAACCATGATCTGAGCTAAAATCAAGAGTCGGATGCTTAACCGACTGAGCCACCCAGGCACCCTGAGTCATTGTCATTCTATACGAGGGTTAACGGGAGTTGTTTCTCGATAGGTCTTCCTGCTTCCAAAGTGGCTGAGTCCTCCTAGACAATCATACGTGATTTGTTTTTATAAGAGCCACATGCTGTTGTTCTCAAAATCTTCTTATAGTGGTCTCTGATGGAGTTCAGGACACACTCCCTGAAAATAGGGAACCTTGGCATATTGAGTATCTGAAGTTGCAGGAGTTTGAGAACACAGAAGCAGAAAGATCACCCTGCCCACCACTGCCCCTTCCTCCCTGAAAGAGGTCATAAAACTCTTCTGTGAAAGGTATCCTCATAGTACTGGGAAGGAAGAAATTCTTAGCACCAAGCACCAGAGACTGGGAATTGGGGGCTGAGAAATAGTACAGACAAACCTTGTTCAACTAACCCTCGTCTTCCTAGTTACTTCATCACTTAATACCCCTAGCCCCAACCCCTTTGCCTTGTCAGGTCTTCACAAAAGTACTCTTTGTCTAAAAGGTATAAAAGCTTCCTGCTCTAGTCACTTCTTTCAGTCTTTATTTTCTTGCAAAGGCTCCCACGTACATGTAAAAAGTTCAATAAAATTTGTATGTTTTTCTCCTGTTACTCTGTCTTTGCTAGTCTAATTTTCAAACCCAGTCAGGGGCCCTAAGAGGGTCAAAGAAACCTTTCTTTTTCCCTATACCTCCAAAGGCTTCTATGGTCTGGCCCTACTGCCTCATTGATTCCTATCCCTCTTACTACATTTAGCTACAGCCTAGCTGGTCTCTGCCTGGAGTGCTTCTCTGGACATCCCCACGGGGATTTATTTGTTTACTATTACATTTCTAACAAATAATCATGAATTTGCTTCTTAAAACAATGCAAATTTGTTCTATTCTGGTTCTGAAGGTCAGAGTTCCCCCAAAGTGGGTCTCACTGGGCTATGAGTAAGGTGTTGGCAGTGCTACATTTCTTTTGGAGTCTCCAGGGGAGAATCTCTTTCCTTGCCTTTTCCAGCTTTTGGAGGCTGCCCGTACTCTTACGTTGGTGGCTCTCTCCCATCTTCAAAGCCATTTGAGTCTTTTTCATGCTGCATTACTCTGACACTGACCCTCCAGCCTTCCTCTTCCATTTATAACAACTCTTCTGCTTACACTGGCCCTACGTGGGTAATCTAGGATAATCTCCCCAACTCAGAGTCATTTGATTAGCAGTCTTAATTCTATCTGCAATTTAAATCCCCCTTGTCATGTAAACATAACCTTCACCGATTTTAGGGATTAGGATGTGGACAGCCAAAGTGGGCCATTATTCTGCCCAGCACAGTGGCTAATTCATATCTCTTCCAGACCTTGGTCAGAGTTCACCTTCTCAAGGATGCCTACTGTTTAATGCTGGAGACTACCCCTCTCTTCATTTTCAATCCCTACTTGACTCTACCTTTTTTTTTTTTATTCCATTCCTCACTTCCTTATAGCTGTTCTATTGTCTTTTATATGTTCATTTTCAGTCTGCTGCACACACCTCCTATTGCAAATGTACACTCCAGGATTCATCTTCATTACTGTATCTCAAGTACCTAGGACAGTCGTTAGGTCATGGGACTTGTGTACAAATGTTTGAATGAATGAATGAATGAACGAACGAACAGTGTGTGAATCTTAAGCAAATCTTTTTCACCAGAGCTTTACTTTTCTGTTGCCCAGCATGGATACCTGAAATGGACGTAGAATGAAGGGAAGGACTTGGGACTCCTACATTCATTAGCTTTCCTTTCTAACCTCAAAGGTTTTAGTCCTGCCAGCTCTAGAACCACAAAACCTCAGAAAGAGTGGCGTCGGAAACACTCTGTTGTCTGTAGGAGCCATAAAGGGCCAAGAGACAGAGAAATGTTGGTGTTCATTGCCAAAGAACATTCTCCCTGTGACTCCTGCAGCTGTTCAGTGTATTGTCTCTGGCAGCTCTTGGACCCTTGTTAGCCCAAAAGCCAAAAATCTGAGCCTGACAAGGCTGAGGAATCCGTAGAGCCTATGAGGCAGCTAACAGGTATGGGGGTGGGGTGGGGAATTGACAGATTTTAGGATTGAGGAAATCACATGAAGTTTGAAACCACAAACCTGTATTATTTTAGGAACCACAAAGGAAAGTAAAGAGGTTTAAAGAAAACAAACTAATGGCTCATTCCTGTAGTTGACACATCAGCCCCATGATCTTAATGCTTGGTTGAGTTCTTCCCTTGGCATAAATATATCCTGAAATGCTGGAATATATCCTGAAGCTGGAATATATCCTGAAAATGCCATTTTAGTGGTAAAGATGAAAATTATTATGTGGGCATATATCTGCTAGGTAGATGGCCCCATCAGTCGCTTACCCACGCTTATCTGTAAGTTCTCATTACTCCACTATTTTGAGTGCTTTAGCTCCCTGCCTGGAGTTCCCCAAAAGAAAATGCTTTGGGGCCAAGGTTTCTGTTTTTATTTTGGTAGTTTCTTTTCTTAAACTTTAGAGACCAGTGCCTTCTGCTTACCTTGTAACTTGGTCTTCAGAGAGGTTTGTGGTCAGAGGAAAGGCTTTGCACTACCCTGATTTCTCCCCTGGTGCTATGCTACTGGAGATACTGAGAACCTGCTAGTTTGCAAATAAGTGTCCAGACCAACGTCACTTTATCCAAGCTGGATCTTTCAAGGTGTGAGAGAAATGCTTGCCCTTGACCTTGGCCATGATTCTTTTTAGAGATGTTGCCTTTTATATTTGCTTAAACTTTTCTAGTCTGTATCAAATTAAAACCATTTGAGATCCATAACTTAGTTTTGATGCTTTTTAAAGCACCTTTGTGTTAGAAGGTCTGTTTATTTTTCCCCACATCTACCTCTGCTTCTGCCATTTTCCTCAAGTTAGACCCAGATTCCAGATGCCACATCTCTGTAATCCTGTTGGCCAGAGGCTTGGATCACATTTATTCCATGTTTTTGTCTTGGCTTCGAGCTTTTTTGTAGTTGGCAGTTTGGCACGATAGACTCTTGAAATAAAAGTACACAACTGATCAAGGTAGTTTCTCTTTTTATGCCGTTTAATAAGAATTTGGATTGTAGTGGGTAAGGGTGGCTGATGGAGTGCGCCAAAAATTGAAAATATGCTTTCATAATTATCTCTGGTTTGAAATACTTGAGGTGAGAGAGAGAAAAAAAGCTAAGTTTGCATGCCTTTAAGGGAGGTCATTGCCCTTTCATGCTCAGCTTAAAAAAAAAAACAAAACTGTTCTTATCTTTAGGTATATTTTCAAATGCTTACAACCAGTGATATAGGATGTGTGGTGGGTATGGCTGGGGGCCTTTTAGACAGATTGAGTTGCATGAGCAAAGCCAGAGAATGTATGGCTTTGCATGTACTGCGACTGTTTGAGGGACAAGGAGTGGTTCAGATACTTAGGTGCTTGAATACATTGGCTGGTAAAAGCAGTTGTAGAAGGTCCCAGATGCTTATACTGTTTATACCACAAGTAGTTTGTACTTACTTTGATAGACAGCAGGGAGCTATTGAGGGTTTAGGAAAATCCATTAGGAAGTAGTAGTGTTAGTGTGGATTAGCCTCATGAGGGACCTTTGGGAAGGTTGTAATTCAGTGGTTCAGATGAAACATGAGGGCCCAGAGGTGGACAGAAATCCATGACAGTGGAGGAGTCTAGGCAGTTGGACAGGCCTCACCAGGGGATGTGCAGTGGTCTTTCAGTGGTCCTGCTATGACTTTAACCTGAGGTCTGGTCCCCAAATCAGTTGGGATCTAGGTCTTAGAAACCCTTTTTTTCCTTTGCAGACATTGTACTTAATGAAGAATTCTCAAAATATATTTAGGATGTTTTTGATTAAGTCTATCTTGTTTGGTGGCTGTCTGCAAGAGGTTGAAAATAGGAAAGAAACTGATGAACCTTAGTTTTCAGAACTTTGTATTAGGAAGTTTGGAAAATAGGGAGTTTTTCTTTTCTCTCACGTGACCAGAAAACTGTTGTTCCCAGATAGGAGAAATGGAGCGATAATATTGGTTTCCTAAAACCCATTAGTGTAAGAAACTTTAGAAATGAAAGTACACACAAGGCAATTTAAGTAAAAAGGGGGGAAAAAAATCAATTAAAAAGTCTTTATGGAGTTTTGGAAATAACAGTGAATGCAAAGACAGAGGTTGTCCTTCTTTGCCCCCTCCCGCCCCCCCCACCCCACCCCCCAGTAAAATCATGCTTCCACCAAACTAACACCTCCTCTATCTCTTGGAGCCCAGGGAAAAGTTTAGAATATTCTAGATTGATCTTTGCTAAGGTGCCTTTTCATAAATTATTACATGGAGAATAACAGGAGAAAAAGCAGTCTTAACTGGCACAATTGATGTCTAAATTAAGATGTGAACATATATTGAAACAGTATTTTTTAAGCTTTAAAATGAATGGTTTTGTGATACTGGAATGTGGCTCCCCCCCCCCCCCCCCCCTTTTCCAAAGGGTTTCAGAGCCAATAGAATCTATAAATAGTGCAGGCCGGTTGTCTGTGGTAGATTGAGTAGAGCAGAATCGCCTGTCCTTAAGTGAAGGGGAAGTAGCTTTACATTTTTAGTAACTGAATTGTTGGCCAGCATAAAGGTAAGGGCCATGTGAGCAACTTATTTATAACTTCCCATAAAGGTATGTGTCTGCCTCAAGCAGAGAAACTGTCTGGGGTGCTTGAAATGTAAAAGTGCAGTAGAATCATTTTCCATACACAGCCTTCCTAGCTAGTTGGTGCAATAAAGTGATTGTTCACATCCCTGGGGCTTTCAGAAAGAGGGGTGTCAATAGCTTAGCTTATTAGCATCGCCTCCTATGGAATAGAAGGGACTGAGGCCATTAAATGTGAATCTATGGTTTTATGTAGTGAAGAGTGTTGAGATATTAATTCCCAAGGGTATTCAGGACATAAATTTAAGCCTGGTTGAACCTTTTGGGTGTGGTCCTACTTCTACCATGTGGGCTAACTACAATTAGGTTCTTGTCAAAATATTTCATGGGTATAAAAAGCACTTTATTTTTTCACAGATTAGTTCAACTATAAGTAGGTTTTTTTTCTTTTAAATAAAAAACATAGAATCCAACTGAATTCCCTGGTAACAGTGGGAGAAGGGAAGAAGTGTAAAACATTTTCATGGCATCCTGTAAAGTGCATGTTAAACTGTTTTCGTAGATGCCAGAAAATGGAATCCATTGTTACATGTTAATTAATGTCATCACTCGCATCAAGAGTAAATCACTTTACAGCCAGGTTTAACTCTATGGATGAAATTTTTATAATCATAGATACCCAAGTAAAATATGTTTTTGGCCCTCCTTTGTTACTCATTGTATATTTTCAGAGACTTGAGTTTTTCTGAATATTCTGTTGACCATTTAAAGGATCTGCATATATGGCTAAAATGTAAACTTTGGCTTTTGTGCCAATATTGTGGTTCTGTTTAGTATTTGGGCAAGTTGTAATAAGTGGTAAATGGCTCACTAACTATATTGGAGGCCTCATAGCAGCACTAATTTCAAATCGTGCTGCGTTTATAATTTACATATTAAAAAATATTCACTTGATTTCGTTTAGGGACAAAGCTGACATCCTGTATAAGCATTACTCCAAACAATCCTATTTATTGGTCCAATTATTTCAATTGAAAGATGCTGGTTTACTGCCTTTTAGTATATGTGAACAATTCTCAGTGAAACTGTTAGAGATCAGTTGGACTATAGTGGCAAAATAACCTCACAGGGTTTCAATTCACTTTTAATTTTGAGTCCCAGGATTAAGGATCATTTATAGTATAATGTAACAGTGTGGGCAAATATAGCTTCCTTTAATGCCTCTCTGATATTTTGGGGAAAAAGCACTTTTAGTCAAAGCATTCACTTACGAATTGCATGACAGCCTTTTCTCACTATAAATTTCATTCACATTTCCTTCCTTCTCCCACATCCTTAAAAGACAGGACAGCATGCAGTGTTTTGCTTCATTTTATCTAAAATTTTTTTTTGAGATGTGGTTTAAGGTAGTTCTTGAGGATAGATGTCAAGGTAACTAGTTAATGCTGTTTGAAAATCAGCCTCTTAATTAAAAATGCTTAATTTGTGCAAGAAAACTACATGTTAAAATGAATTTGGAAAGATTAGATTGGAATTGCCTCAAATTCAATTAAGCCACACTGCATGGACGTGCTGGGAATATCAATACAATCACTGTAAATTTTGTACAAACTGATTTGTTGCATTATCTTGCTCATCTAACATACGGTACTTTTTGTGTCCATATTGCAGACGGCAACTCCAAACTAACATGGCAGTCAGACTGTGTGATGTGGCTTCTCTGCTTAGAAGTGGTTCGTGGGCAGCAGAGCCTTGGACTGGGGTCTGTGGGATTTTTCTTAAATTCTGTAGGCTACTTTTTTTAGCATGTTGCAGGAGTGCTGAGGCCATACCAAACACTTGAACTTTTCATTTGGCATACTAATTATTCTTACATTTAACCTATTGCGGTATGGCCATCATTAGGATTTAAAGCACATTGCAATTTTAACCACAGTGGTATATGTAGCATCAGAACCATGCTTTTGTATGTAACTTTTTATAATCAAAATTAGGATTTAGTGCAGACTCAAAGAAAAGAGTGACAAGCTTTTTTAAAAAAAAAACAAAACAAAAAAGTTTTGGTATGGTCTGAATACTAAGTTACCGTAATTCTTTACATTCTGTTTACTATGTATTTTTTTGGTTACTAAATTTTGAAGTTATTTACAATTCCTGATGCTCAAAAAAAATTGTTGAAATTGTAAATCTGGCTGAAAATTATTTGCCCAGTAACTGTTGAAAGAGTTTGCATTCTGTGAACAGTTGTGTTGAGCCTATCAATGGAATATGCATTATTTGTAAAATATAGCACATTAGTATCATTTTATTCTGAGCAGATGGTCCTATAGCTGAGAGATGCTGTAATTTTCAGCACACACAGCCTACTGCAGCTGTTCACTTGAATGTTGGCTTAGGAGCTCATTCTTGCCACCTGAACATGGAAATAAATGTGCAATTAAGTGAGGAGTGTTTGTTGTCCTTGCTAAATCCTGCTAATTTCAGTCAATGAACACTTTATATTTCAAATGCCATCCCAATGAGTTAAGTCCAAATCTCATATTTGGGGTTCACATAGTTTCTACACATACCCTAACTTTTGAATAATGATTTGTTTTAATTGGCTTTGGCCACTCTAATCTTGAGACTCTTTTGTCTTCATAAATGCTGGGCAAAGGTAAATTCCACAAGAGTTGTGCTGTGGAAAGTGACCCACAGCTAATATTCTGCAGACTGGAACAGTTATGCTTTGTTAAGAAATTTGGAAACTCCTTTCTCAGTTTCAGATAAATTTGTTAATTATAATAAAATGCATATCTTTTTTTTTCAGATTTTTTTTTTTCTTACAGATTTCCAAAGATTTATTTTCCCTTACTCCTTTAAGTATTCCCTGAGAACACTTAACCAAGAGAGGTAGCATGCAACTTGTAGAAAAACCCATTTCTTTGAAAAGGAAATGAAGTCATAGAGAGTTAGTTTGTTTGATATTTCATAGGTGGCCTGGATTTTGTCTCCGATTTTTTATCATGATAGCACTGATTCTTGTCCAGTCTGACCAGTCTTAATCTGGTCAGTTGACCAATCTCAATCTGTCCTATGCTGCCTTCTTTTATAAACATCTCTTGGCAGTAGAGATTTCTTCCTGTATGCTTATCCACTGTTGCGCCCTTTTATTTTTCTTAGACAATATGCTTTTTAAGAAAAAAAAAAAAAAAAACAAAAAAACTTTTTTCTCTTGTAACACTCTTTCCCTCTACTTTGCTTTTTAAAAAATTTTGCCTTAAATTCTTTGCCTTTTATATGTAAAGAAGTTCCCTAAAACTAGCATTCCATCAATTCAGAATTGTCAGTTTTGAGAAGTTGTTCTTTGTGGAGATGAGAGATGCATTGGATGAAATATAAAGGATAATTCTTTTAGTGATGCTTTGATTTTTGGATTTCCCCCAATCTTGGCTGTCCAAAGTAGATAGCTATTGGAAGATGGTTTTAGAAAATTTGGGGCCGTGGTTTGTGACTCTTTTGCTTAAAGAGCATAGCATTGATTTTTAGGAAACTAGATCCAGATTTTCTTATTAATGAGTAGATTTTTAGAGTAGCCTGAACAGTTTGAGGCCATTTCCCCCAAATCTGCTACTTATCCGGTATTTGGAGTTTATAGATACTTTATTACCTGCATTTCAACAGGCTTATGTGCTCAAATGAAAATTCCTTGGGCTGGTCTGTTTGCAAAAGTTGAAATCTTTATATTGTTGTTTTGGTGGACTGGATAGGTTTTTGGTTTTTTTCCCTTTTAAAGTCACAGTCGAGGCAGAATGCCATACTGCATTGTTTGGGGATTTTATTTTGATACTGTAGATCAGTTGCCTTGTTGGTGATCTTTAGTTGCCAAGGTTGACAAGAATGGCTTATTAGATTCTACAAGGTACACTAAGTATGCCGAGCTTCTTTTCCAAGTTATCCTACAAATCCTTTTCATGCCCTAACACTTAACATCAGATATTTTTCTTAGTTCTTACCAACAGAAGAGGTATAAGATATTGTCAATCAAAAACATTTTCAATATGTAACCAAAACAGTACATGTTGACAAATTTATATTTTTTTAAAATACTCTTACTCCTTGATTTTAAGTTAATGGATGTCTGTCAGTTTTAGAATATTGAAACTCTTAGGCTAACTTGAAAATCTCTTCAAAGTTAGGAAGACCATTTTTTGGTTTGTTTTTCTGATAGCATGTTAAACACTTCTGTCTTGTAGTATGTATTATATAGTCAGGGTTTAATTCCATGCCCTTTGGTACTAAATTTTCTCGAGTATGTGGACATTGCAGGTGAGTAAGGGTATATGAGTAGACCCAGAATGTGGTTCTAGAGAATGTTTAACATTTAAATTGTGCTTTTATGTGCATGTATGGAATATGTATGTGAAAGTATAATTGTGAACTTAAATTGACTAGCTTAATATATGAAGTAGAAATTAGTGTAGGCGTTGCACTTTTTGTTGAAGCTTTGTTGTAATTTCAGCAGAACGACTTGCATTTAGTGACACATATTTACATTCTTGGTTGGAATCTCTAATAGTTTATGAAATATGAATTCTGACATTTCTTATTTTCTCTGTTTTTAGCAGGTAATTGCTGCCATGGAAACACAACTGTCTAATGGGCCAACTTGCAATAACACAGCCAATGGTCCAACCACCATAAACAACAACTGCTCCTCACCGGTTGACTCTGGGAACACAGAGGACAGCAAGACCAACTTAATAGTCAACTACCTTCCTCAGAACATGACACAGGAGGAACTAAAGAGTCTCTTTGGGAGCATCGGTGAGATAGAGTCCTGTAAACTTGTAAGAGACAAAATAACAGGTATGCAATTTTGTATAGGTTACTCACCTTTAAAGGATTATGTTTCAAGGTGTGAGAAAATAATGGGTTTTCTTCTAGTAGGTCATTCAGTGATGCAGTTCTACACGTCTAGATACTCTGTTACTGACTACATCAGCAGCATGAAACTTTGGTTTTAGAGTTTTCCTTTTAAAGCATAAAATATTTTTTATGGGCAGTATATGTTATAACTAGACTTTCATATACCCTGAACTGTATAATAACATCTTTGAAAACTGTTTTAAGAATGTGTGTATGGGACAGAAAGTGTCATGTTGACCTTTAGTTTTAGTTCCTGAGCTTATATGATTTAGCATTTTAACAATGAGTTCTAAGAAGAATACTCTGTTTGGAAGAAGGAAGAAACCTCTTAAAATGTCTTTTCCCTTAAGTTTGTATAGTCCTGCTTATAATATATATGACAGAGTAAATGGTAGTGTTCACATTGTCAATGTATAAATATTTGTACTGATATAATTTGAGTGCAGTAGGATCTAATGTTTTGTTCCTTGATAAGTAAAGGAAAAGGTGGTGTAAGAGTGTTTCTTTTATCCTAAAGATAAAAACGAAAGGATGGGTAATTTGGCCTTTGATACTACATTTTGAATATTAGGTAGTGGAAAATATCCTTAGAATTTTGTAAGATTCAACTAAATTCTTAGAAGAAGCCAAAACCTAAACGAGGAACATGTTCTTGGGATACAAGAGTTAATGCTTCTGGCAGGAGTTGTTTTCAAACATGGAAAATGTGTGAAGTGTACAAAGGCTAACTTTCTCATGCTCATGTTAAAATTGGGTGATGGTGTATATGAAATTGCTTTACATGGCTTGTAACTCCTACTATAAAACTAAATATATGAAATGGGTAAAGAATACCTACAGGCAGTGTGAAGAGTTGGACCGGGAGTCTGAACTTTAGTCAGTTACATGACTAAAGTCATGCTCTTGGCCTTTATTACTACCTTTTTTAGCAAAACAGTATCTTTATATGTGAGTTTTGCAACCTCTTTGACATAAATGACTATGTGTTAAATGGCATAAAGGCCATGACATCAAGGATGTGATTTCTGGTTTGATTGCTTAGTAGCCATCCCTACCGTTAAAAAACAAAACAACAACAAAAAACCCATGAACTAGGTATATAAAAGTTGCATTTTTTGTTATGATACTGAGAGTATATGAAAGTATGAAACAAATCCTACGTCGTTTGTATTAGGCATCTACTACAGAAAACATCTCAAAGATTTTTATCTCTCATCTCTGGTCAGTCTTGAATTGTGCTATTCTTTCTGAAGTCCTTTACGAGAACTGTTTTATGGTGCAGGTGGATAAATTGGAATTGTGTGTTTTTATACCCTTTGCCTTCCTGTCTTTAGTGTGATAAATAGTGGTGGTAGAGCCGTAGTGCATGGTGATCTGAAGTACATGGGTAGATACTGGCAAAGTGCATTAGTATTTGCTGTCCATTTCCTTGACCCCTCACCAACACCCTCCTGTCTTTTCAGTAAGATGGGGCCAATTAAGTTTTCCACCATGGTAAAATTTCTGTTTATAACCTCTGGTAAGCAAATGGAGTACCCAGGAAAATCCATAGTGAGCATGAGGGTCAAAAGATGTTTTCTAAACTTCATTTCATGAGACACAGCCGTACTTGTTCTTTAAAACGAATGTTCCATTGACAGACAAGTTTGAGAAATGCTTCCCTTGATAGTTTCCTATTTAAGAGCCAAACTGCAGATCATCAGCATATTACAAACCACATATTAAGATCCTGCAGTAAAGAAACTAGTTTTCTGGCCTTATTTGACCACAGAACTTGTTTTAGGGGATATCTGCTTAATACTAGATTTACATTGAGCGTATAAAAGCTTTCATTTAATTATCAGACAATCTGAAACTTCTCTGTAACCTGTTGGTAACAGTAAAATATGTGCAGGTTTCAAATATGAACATCTATGGTAATGAGCTGTATAATGGATTAAAAAGTTGAGTAGGCAAGTAAGAACACAAAGGAACTCTTCTAGTGGCCGTGTTTTGACTTAGCCCACTGACATCTTCTTAGTATGGGTTAAAACAGTGTTTGGAAGGGTCTGACTCATTTAGCTGTAAGCATAGATTACCTCAGATACGTTGTTTTTAATTATGAGTGTCTTAGTAAATATTTGTATAGAACAAAATAGTCCAGTAAATGGTAGGTTTCTAAAACTGGATTTTGAATGGTTGTACTTTACAAAGTGGGCCTATATTTCTAAGAAGCTACTATTAATACATCTAGAAAGATTGAAAGAATGTGTGAGGATTTGGACTCTGCCCTGTGGTCTTTAGCATTAGCCAATTTTTGTAGTTTCTCAGTACACATTTTTAGGGTTAAATTTGAGTTCCTGGGTCTAATTATCCAATTTATCCTACCTCCCCGGGAGCTGCCAGGCCAGCTCTTTGTATTCTGTTTTTGTAAGAGGCGGGCATTAATTGTTTGGGTTGTAAGAAAACTATGAGATAACTCTTTGGGAAAAACATCTAAGTTGCTCTTTGTCATTTTTCTTAATCTTCCCTTATTTAAATAATGCCAAATTTAGGAAACTGTATCTCAGGTAAAAAAAAAAAAAAAAAAAGGTCTAGTAGGAAAGTGTGTGCCTCTTTCCTAAGTCCTAAAAAAGAGTGTATAATTTTTAGATTGTTTTGGTGTTGGCAAATTAATGTCACTATTTTGATAGGATGAGGATTAGAGCAATACATTGAGAAACCTCTTCAGTAGTAAATATAGTAATCTTCTTTTTGGCCTACATTCTATTTATTATGTTGTTTTTCAGACCCTTTCTTTGGTTTTGTGCCCAGCTTTATGCTTCATCCCATTTCCTGTCTCTAGGCATTCGTCATGAGAAGCCACTGCTGCTTGTACAGTTTAGCTGATGTCGGTCCATCTCTTTTGAGTTTATGCGCTTCAGAGTCCTTGACACCTGCTGATGCTGCATTCTAGAGGAGTGAAATAGATTTTAGGATGCAAGGAATCAGTAATAGAATGTTAGAATCAGAAAAGTCCTTGAGGTGACCTTAGGCAGCTCCCTCACATAACAGGTAAGCTGAAGCCCAGGTTTGTTTAAATGACTAATTAGTCCAAAACCACATGGCTATTAAGCAGTAGAGTAGGGACCAGAATTCTGGTTTTCTGTTTTTTCCTGGGATATTTCCTCCTCGCCTTTTGTTGGAGGCCAGAACTCATGAAAAATGAACTTCAGGACTAACTGATGAATTTATAGTGAGACCCCTAACTTGTATAAATTCACCAAGGGGCATCTTCTGGTGTATGTGTCATCTTCAGAAGGGGAAGGAGAGATTTTTGAGAGTAAAGGACTGAGGGATACATAAAATGAAGAACGTCCATGCTTCTCTAGAAACTTCGTAATCTGTAGTTTTGTATTTGGATATTATAGCCCAGTGATTCCTAAATCTGGCTGCACATCCTCCTGTGAGGGAGTGTTTAAAAATAGAGATTCTGGAGACCTTGGGAATCTGTTGTCAGAAATCTCCCCAGGTGATTTTGACGGGCAAGCAAGCACTTTTGGGAATCACCCTTTTAAAGTAGTCAGTAGAGTACTTGCATTGGAATCTGTTGGGATGACTACTAGAAACGCAGCTTCCTGGACCATGCCCAGACCTACTGAATCAGAATCTTTGAGGTGTAGGGCCTAGAATGTTCCATTTACCTGGGAGTTACTCACTTCTTTTCCTGAACATTTTTCAGGGAGATAGAACCAGAATTAACCAGGTTTATCTGAACTCTGGCTAGAGATGGGAGAGTTGTTACAACCACAGTGCCTAATTCTGTGGTAAACTAAGTTTCAGGCGCTGCCCCCTCCCCAGCATTGGTTTCTGATGCGTTAACTCCTAGTATTCAGTACTAGAGATGTCAAAGTCACTAGGCTGTGTCTTTACTGAACACCTGACCTGTCCCTGAAAGGGTGTGTGTACATGTGTAATTATTTTTCAGAATTCCAAGAGAGCTTGTTCTGTCATTGTTACTTTTCCTTTCTTCTAATAGAAGAGCAAGGGAAGTTAGTTGAAGACCTCAGGTCATGAGTGGTACTCCTTTTTGTCTTGGTGTGATGGCTTCACTCTTATTCTAGGAATTGTTTGAGGTGGGTCCTGTGGCGACCCCATCAGCTGTGAACTAGAATCTTTCGTTCAAAAAGGAAAAACAAAGAGCTGAAGGGGGGCACCTGGGTGGCACAGTCAGTTAAGCATCCCACTTTGGCTCAGATCATGATCTCACGGTTCTTGGAGCCTGCTTCAGATTCTATGTCTCCTTCTCTCGCTGTCCCTCTCCCACTCCTCCCTCCCTCCCTCTCTCTCTCTCTCTCTCTCTCTCTCTCTCTCTCTCTCTCTCTCACACACACACACACACACACACACGCGTACGTGCTCTCTCTCTCCCTCAAATAAATAAATAAATAGACATTAAAAAAAAAAAAAAGGCCCAAAGAAACATATACAAACTATAGGTGACCCAAGAGGGACTTTGCCACTATTGATTACCTCTCAATAGGCAGTGCCATCTGTGGAAACACAGACTCCTCCCACCTTGTTTTGCCTTAGGGCCTGTGTGGTAAAATCTTTTTTTTAACACGAAGGTTCTTAGCCAGATTTGAGTTATGTCTGTTGCTTCCTGAGAACGTTGAAGTTAGTTTTGATTGTTGTTTTTGTTATCAAAATAATGTGCTTTTCAAATTTCATTGTAATGCCATTGTATTCTTCCCTTCTCTTTTTGTTTGCTGTTTATCAAATAACTGACAGTTTTTATTTTATTTATTTTATTTAAAAATTTTTTTCTTTTAATGTTTATTTATTTTTGAGACAGCGAGAGACAGAGCATGAATGGGGGAGGGGCAGAGAGAGAGGGAGACACAGAATCTGAAGCAGACTCCAGGCTCTGAGCTGTCAGCACAGAGCCCCACATGGGGCTCGAACTCATGGACCATGAGATCGTGACCTGAGCTGAAGTCGGACGCTTAACCGACTGAGCCACCCAGGCGCCCCTTATTTTATTTTTTTAATTTATTTATTTTGAGAGAGTACGAGCAGGGGAGAGGCAGAGAAATCCAGGGGAGAATCCCCTGGAAGCGGGGCTCAAACTCAAGAACTGTGAGATCGTGACATGAGCTGAAATCGAGTCCAATGCTTAACCGACTGAGCTACCTAGGAGCCCCTCCCCTCCTTTTTTTTTTTTTTTTTTCCCATAAACAAATACAATCTTAGCTTCTCAGAATTGAAACAGATAAATGGTATTTTATTTTTCTAATGCATGCCTTCAAATTTAATAGCACTTACTACTGTGATGAAGTCAATCAGAATGAGTGAGCCTCAGGCTGTTTTGCTGAACATTAATTTGAAAAGGTGGTTGTGTGTGTCAGTTACAATCCTAAGGTTAGTTGTTCAGTGTCAGTAGTATCAAGAGAGTAAGAATTCTGATTCTTTCAGACAGATAGTTGAAGAGGGCAGAGTGGGTGGCTGGCTGGTGGTAGCTTAATAAACACCTCACTTTGCAGACTCTGGGTACTGTTTAATTAGAGATTTAGCAGAAAGGCTGTTGTGTGCTCAGGTCTTCACAAAACAAGACAACTTGGCTCTACAAGGTAGATGCTTTGGTGGTCCCTAAAGTATTAACTATGGAATGCAATACGTTTGAATATAGCTATTCTTAGATTTTAGTGACTAAACTTGTATAAAGTGATTTTGTTGTTGTTGTTTTTGGTGGTGCTGAAGAAACTTTATGTATATTTATCAATATGTATTTAAACCTAATTTTTTAATTGCACCTTTGTCTTTTCCAATGGTCATGGCTAATCAGTCATTTAAAAATTTGATGTTATTACCATAGAAGCTTTTTTAAAGTTTTGGGGGAAAGACTTTAAAATTCTTCTATGTTCATTTTTTTCCACTCAAACCTTGAACTGGAGGTGTTTTATAGAACATATTTCTGTGTCAGCATTGATTAATGTAGATGATGAATTTCAGGATGATGAAATTAAAAATTTATCAAATTTAGGAAATTAAATATGGTTCTTTACCATTATCAGGGAAGAGAAACTTTTTCTTAGTTCTCTTAGTTACATTCACAGGCCCCCAGGGATTGAACCTAACAAAGGATAGATTATACAGTGTTTTATGTCAGTTATATCTCAATGAAACAGGGAGGGGAGAGATTTAACAGAAGAGGCACACAATTTTTATTAGCATTATATGTGCACTGGAATTCACAAAAAAAGAAAAATAAGTGGTTAGACTCAAGGCTTATATACCATTTTAACAAAGGAAAGGGGGTTTGGGTTCTGAGGCATGATAAATTGTGAGGAAGTGACCAGGAATTTACAAGGGGGAAACTAACAGAAGGTATTGAGCCATTTTATATTTTAGCAAGGTTTGTTCATTTTGGTGCCAACTCTCCGTCTCTGGTGGTGAAAGTTTCTCTGCTCTTTCTGGCACAGAGGAGGGGGACCTCTGCCCAAGGGAAATTTGTGATTTGCTTTTTAGGCAGAAAAGAATAGGGTAGAGAACTCTTTTCTGTGTCTGTTGGTTCTTAATTGTCTTCTGTTTGGAATACTCCTTAGGCAAAACTAGTGTATTTGGGGTGATATCGTCTAGGACCCTCTTATCATACAGTAAATTAACTCTTGGTTAACAAACCTAAACAGAAAAGGCTCTTGGGATGTTCCATGGTAGTGCAACCTGAAATGGCTAGTTGCTGGGAAGAAAAGATAACTGTTGTGAGGATATAGAAGAGTTTGAAACAGAATCATTGCTGATTAACTTCTCAGTCATTGAGATTTCAGTTTCTCTGATTTTCTTGATGTTGATATTTATGTCACTTTGTTTTATTCCATTAGAAGAAAATGAAGAAAAGTATTGCAACTCCCTAGAGCTGATTACACATTTTTCAAAAGCTTTTTAAGAATATTTACTGGGAGAATGAGGTTGAATCTGTTGTGCAAATGAGGCTTAGGAGTTTCGATTCCATGCCTTCTTGACCCATATCCTCATTGGGGCTTCTAGAATCATGATATTTGTCTAGTCAGTAGATTAAGAGCACGTGTTTAGTGCCTTTGACTTGATTCCTTTATTAATTTGATACAAAACACAAACATTGTTAATGCATTCAAATTAATAGAAAATGTGGTTGAAGTTCTTCTGTAAAGAGTTCTCCCCTTGGGGGCGCCTGGGTGGCTCAGTCGGTTAAGCCTCTGACTTCGGCTCAGGTCATGATCTCACAGTTCCTGAGTTTGAGCCCCGTGTTGGGCTCTGTGCTGACAGCTCAGAGCCTGGAGCCTGCTTCGGATTCTGTGTCTCCCTCTCTCTCTGCCCCTCCCCTGCTCATGCTCTGTCTCTCTCTGTCTCAAAAATAAAGAAAACATTAAAAAAAAATTTTTTTTTAAATAAAAAGAGTTCTCCCCTTCAAATTCAGCGAAGTGTGCATGCTTGTGTGCTATTTGCTATTGCAAATCTTTTCACACTTTTTGTTTGTTTTTGTTTACTTCTGCATTGGGATTGGTAGCATAGAGTAGAAATCACTTTCAATTTATTATTTAGTGGCTGTCCTAATGATGGACAGATAATATAGATGAGAAAGAAAATGGCGAAGGTAATGGGAGAAGAGCTGTTTTTAAATTCTGATACAGGATTTCTTCTTCCTTTTGTAATCCATACAATGTTAAAATCCTGTCTATCCTCCGGTGTGAAATTGACTCCCTTTATGATTTACTACAAAATAAACCTGTTTCTTTTGATGGTTCTTACTTCACTATCATCTTATCTATTGCACTACGTTTGTAATAGCCTTTTTTTAACTTTCTAAATTATGAATAGAGCAAAGCATTTTTATTTTGCACCTGTTGGAACATTTCTTTTTAAATGTTTCCTGAACAGAATAGTTGGTCATTGAAACTAAAACTGTGCTTTACAATTCGCCAACTTCTTCTGAGCTTGTTCTAAGTTAATTGACTCAGTGGAGTGCATTGCTACTACTGAATTTTGAGAGCTGTGGAAACCCTCAGCGCTTGCCTTTTCAACTAAAAAGGTCAGCTTTAAAAAATATTTCCTGGCATTTTACTTGTGAGTGTCGTTTGATTTGATGCAGTGGCTTTAGTTAGCATGTTTTACTCCTTAAAACGTGGTTTCGCTTTTTAAAGTTTTACAGTGTCAATATTTTGACACCCTTGAATGTCCTTTTATTGGTGATGGTTTCTGTCATCAACTGTATTCTGAGGAGCTTTAAAGCTGTAAAGCAGCATTGGCAGCTCTTCCAAGTATTGTGAAGAAACAGATCTCAGTTAAAACGATCTTTTTGTGATCCAACTACTCAACCTTATGTTGTATATCATATTTAGTTCATTGAGGGGCAATCATTCTACATTGTTCCAAATAAGAGCAAAGATTCTTATGCTGTATACCTCCTTCACAAGGGGGGTGGGGCACGTGGGGATGCAAGATGGAAGTATTCAATTTGAACTGTGTTCATTGCCTTCCTTTGTATCTTTCCTTGTGAAATGGACTTGAATGCAGTGGTAATAGGATTTACCAAACCCCTATGTACACTAGGGTTGTTATTTGCTTAGCTTGGGATCAAGTTCTCAGGATTAACATTGAAACAAAATGCCTGCTACTCCCCAGCTAGGCAGTTGGCCTAATGAGGCTATTTTAGAAGTGTTAGTTTAGAAAGACCACGGTACACTGAGTCCATATCCTAGTCTAGCCACTTACTAGTCTAGCCACATAATGTAGCCTTATGGGAGCCATTTGCCTCAAGTTGAGTTTCTTATAGAGTGGGTAGCATACGGGCATACTCTTTCTCTTGTCTCCTTCTTACCAGTTAATACACATTCACTTATATGACAGTTGCAGACTCTTTTTCCTTAGGTAAAACAATTTTTGAAAAAAATCTTCAGAGAGATCTATTGCCTTAGAAGTCTTATGATTTCTCAGACATCACATGGGAAGAAGAATCCAAAGCTAATGTCTTGTTCTTCACTTTCTAGGTGATTTGAACAAGATAATTGATTTTCTAGGGGTGGGACAAAGTGGGAAAAGGAAGTTCAAGGCAAGACTTGGGAGCCCAGAAAGATGATTCATGGTACTACATCAGTCTCCATGAACTAGAGTGATGGAGTGTGGAGTTATTGCTCTGTGTGGTATTGTGTGCGTGTTATTCAGAATGAATGAGCTTAACTTAAAATATGAAGGTACTCTCGCTGAGCTTCCCCAGTGGTCTATTACTGGCGTAAGGTCAGCAAGTTGTTAAATTGAGTCATGAGGTACTGGTTAGATAAAAAGTAACTGAGCCTTATTTTCACTTTTATGGACATCTTCTTCCCTAAAATTAGTACCCCTTTACTATCAGTTGTAAACACTATTACCAAATACTCTGATTTCATAAAATAAGACGTTCAGGTAGGGAAATGCAGAGACCTGTATGTTTGAATGTTAAGAAGCCCAGTGTTCCTATAGTGTTAGCAGATCAGAGGACTTTAAGACAAAAAATTGCTATCTCTTTGTTTTCTCTTTGTTGGAATATTCATTGAAAACATTTAAAGCCTTGCTTTTATTCAGTCGCCACAGACTTTACAGATTACAGTTTGTGTAAGGGGGGTGGCGATTTCCACGAGGGCACAGTTAACTTAGCAGATGCAATTTTACATCGTGTTTTCCTTTTTTTGTTAAATCCGTATGCATATTGTGAATTAGAGTTTATTTTTAGCTCTTAATGAGTTCTTTTCTCATCATTGTACTTTTTGTTGGAACTCTGTTTTCTACATAATGCTTTGGTTTTGAAGGGGGAGTGTATATGGCTCACAAGTCCTGTAATCCACCCCCAACCTCCTGTCCAGCTCAACAGAAATTTGCATTTTTGCATTTGAGGTGATAGATCTCTTTATTTTTTTTTTTTACTTTGTAGACTAGTTGCGGTGATGTCCTTGACTCTCCACAACCTGTTTGACCTTTGGGCTTTATCCTGAGAAAGTCAAATTCTCCTTTTAAAGTAAGGTTTAAAGGAGGCACAGCAGCATGTAAACCGGCAAACCTGAGTCATTTCATTGTATTCAAGGTCACTGGAGCCTGAGGGAACAATTTTATTTCCCCACATTTTGATGCTTTAAATCCAGTCTTAAGGAGCCACCAGGTCAATAACACAGTGGCCTCCAAGGCACTGTTTTCTGAATCCTTTTTCCTAACCCTGGTACTGGTCCCTGAGAGCTTTTTTCATACATCTGAAAGGAATTAATAGTTTGCTTTTCATCTACTTTAAAATGTATTGAGTAGGCTGGTTATAGTGTGTTAAATCAGTTCCCCCAGGGAGTCTGTGGGACATATCATCAGTATCAGTGGTTTGGGGGCAGTCTTCAGTTTTTGAAAAGATCAAATAACTGTTTTTATCTTTTTCTTTTTTATATTACTTTTATTTTTTCACTAGTCACTGATGCAGAATTGTTAACTGTAATTGTTTGAAAGAATATCCAGTGGTTTTATGTTCTCACCCTGCAACCTGTTAAGATATTTATGTAAGCTTAAAGGATTACAATGGGATATCTGTTCAAGTAGCTTTAAGTGGAAACATGGCATGGAGTTCGGGAGGGGGATGGCGTGGCCAGGGTATCACTAGGTTTTAGGAAATGATATGGAAAGCCTTTGAATTACACCTTCATTAGCCTGTAGATTCTACATTCAGAGAAAACAGTTGCTTTGGGGACGATAATAGTCTCATGTAGCTCCTGGTCACTTTGTGTTTCCTTTGGAATTTTGCTTTACCTGTTTTAACATAGATGAAAATGACAGAATGGAAGCAAAGGGACAGGTTAGCTCTGTGAGGAATAATGGAATCCAAGGTCTTGGGGCAAGAGGCAAGACTGGGAAGTCATTATGTCTGACTGTAATGTAAGATTTTAAATTGGAGGGCAATCATGTGATAAGATTTGATAGCTAATGTAGTTATCACTGTGATTAACCTTTAGTTTTTGTTTCTGGATATTCAATCAAAAGCCTTGAGAATTGCTGGGAAGGAAAAGAAATTCTGGGTTAATTTCCATGTTTTAAGAGTGCAAGGGCTAAAAATGAAGATGTGCAAGTAGCATGGAATAGCATAATTGAAATTTTTAATCGTATGTTTAATCTTTCATATTCTGGAGGCTTACGAAAAAGAATGTGTCCCTCTCTCTTTCTTCAGAAGAATGCTGTTTAGAGTCAAACTTTATCTGAATCTCAGCTGATCTCAGAGGTATCTGTAGTTTTTACACCTTTATAACTTACAACTGTGTGTAGAAGATAGAGTTTTTTAAACACTGTATAAGTTCTACTTCCTTTTAGTCTCAGATGTAATTCTTTTAGAGAAGAGCAGAGATCAAGAACCCAGATACAGTATAGAAGGTTTTGGGTTAAAGAGATTCGTATCAGTGTGTGTGTGTGTGTGTGTGTGTGTGTATTTTTTTTAATGTTTATTTAGTTTTGAAAGGGAGACAGAATGTGAGCGGGGGAGGGGCAGAGAGAGGGAGACACTGAATCTGAAACGTGCTTCAGGCTCTGAGCTGTCAGCACAGAGCCTGACCCAGGACTTGAACTTGTGAACTGCAAGATCATGACCTGAGCTGAAGTCAGACACTTAAGTGACTGAACCACACATGTGTCCCTGTGTTTTCTTGCTAGGAAATATTCTGGCTTGAGGATGGTAACATTGGTAATCTAGATATAAGTGGAATACCTTAATAATGTTGGTGCTCATGAGGACAACTAGTATAAGCCCTTAATTTATGGATTTGTTTGGGAATAGGGTTTGACTACTGAGTAAGTGATCTGGCACAATGCATAAGATTTTTCAAGTTTTACTGAAATAAAGGAGATTAGTTTATGATATATAACTATTTAATCGCCTCCTTTTTTTTATAAATAGCAAGGAAGAAATTGTCAGCAACCACCTAAGAAAACTCCTTAACACTAAAGGCTATTGAATATTGGAATGAGCTGAAAGACTAGTGTTTAGTGAAATCTTCATTTGAGTGGTGTACTTATAATTGAATACCTGGCGTTTTGTATAGCACTTTACAGTGTAGGAGGCTCTTTAACATGACTGACTGGAATGTTCTGGTATGAATATATTTGTGTAACTTAACTTGACAAGGGCAAGGTGGATGGTAGAATCACAGGGGGTGAACATTAGAGTCCCTTTAGCCCAGCTTTATTCACGGATGAGGTATCATTTAACACATCTACATCTTAGGGTTTAGTTAGCAGGGAGGCCTTACGCTCCTAGCCCCCTTTTTCTTTAGGAGACACTTTCTGGCAAAAAGATGAATTTTTCTGAATGAGAAAACTTTTGCCACTTGTCTTTGCCCTTCTCTTGAAATGTGTTTACAGAATTGCTGTATGATGTGACCCAAATAGCCTATAAGTTCTGTCTGTAGAAGTTGCTTCCCACATCAGATGGTGCTTAATATTTAATCTGGTGCCATAAAAACACAGCATTTTCCCCAAGAATGAGCCTCCGATATGTGAACAAACTTCAGATATGTATTCAAGTAACTTCTGTAATAGCAGATGAAAGAAAGCATCATTTTAAAAGTCCTTAAAATGAATTAGTTTAGGTGCTTTTTATTTCTTTAATTTTTTTTTAGTAATCTCTGCGCTCAACGTGGGACTTGAACTCATGACCCTGAGATCAAGAGTCACGTGCCCTTCGACCGGGCCAGCCAAGTACCCTAAAATTCTTTTCCCCACCATCCTGCTTACAGGTTCATGGGTACTTGAGACGATAAAACGACAGTGAGCTAAGAAGATTATTTTCATGTTTAGATTTTTCCTGTTTCGTGGGGAAATTGTATCCAGAGTTAGTAGCAATGGTCAGATATATTAAGTTGTGGAGTATATGACTTGGATATTTCATTTTCAATGCACTTTCTGGTCAGTGGTGAGAAAGAAGCCTCTGTGCTTCTCCAGGTCAGTATTGTGGTGCATTTACTGTGATGCTGATGTGGACAGTACCACATCACTTTTGTGTGCTAATGAGGCATTGTCTAAACAAAATCTTTTAAGCATTTGCCGTGTAAAGTGTTCATGTGACTTTTAAATTTGGAGGATTACAATAGTTCCTCTTTTCAACTTTTAAACTAGGTTATTTTGTCAGAGATGCTATGTGTGATATGAATGTGGCAATCATGGGAGCCAGACCATTTGTATTTCTTTTTAGAAGCCATCTGTTAATTGGCAGGCAAATTGCCCTACAGTCTCAAGAGTGGCTTGCTGTTTCGTAGCTGTCCCTTAGCAAAAACAAAATGGATATTTTTGTCTGGTACCTCATTGACTTAATTTGTAGCCATCGTTCCCATCTGATCTGTAGCCTTTAAACTTTGACATCGTACTGCTGGCTTCCTCTACAGATTATGTTGTATTGGGATTCTTTTCTCCTTCCTGCTTCAGAGAGGGCTTTCTTGAGGTCCTTGAAGCTGTGTCTGCAGTATTTAAATAAGTTTTCTTTATAGTCAGCATTTATATCTGAACCTGACCAAACACAATTGGTCTGTTTGGGGGTTCCTAAGTATAAAAATTAGTGCTTTTATGTGACTATTTTAAATTGAGAGGGAGAGGGAAAAACAAAAACATGTTCCTCATATCTTCTTGAAAACCTGCCTTTATTAAATATAAACTAAACAAAATGTGCTGTACAAAGAGAAAGAAAATCACATGTTATTTATACCTAAATCTTTGTGTCAGTTGGGGACAGTGGATGTCCTTTGGAATTTTACTTCCTTTGTTTTTGCTAAAAATATCTCTAATTTAATTATGGTCCTTGTTTTTGAAATAAAATGAAGTAAAGTGGAGAGTTGCCCCTGAGTGAAAGCCTTGTTACATATATTGTGGATACTTGATCAATGATATAGATAAGGTGAAATGATCCGTGTTTTTACTTTATTTGAAACTCCCCCCCCCCCCCCCCCCATTGATGTGATGCTATCCAGGGTCCCCTTCTAAATGATCTAGCCTTATCCCCTTTCTCTTTTTTTCTGTTTTACCGTTTATACGTGTAGGACTTAGGTATGTGCGTGTATGCATTCAGAAGTCATGTATAACCTTGTGATAGCTGCACAAAATTTCAAAATAAGGTTTAACACTTTTGTGTTCATTTATGGTAATTAGTAACACTTTCTGTCCACTCATAAGAGCAGCTAAACTGGGGGGAGTGGAATTCAGGTATATATATTTTACAGCTGTGTAAAAGAGGTCTTAGAAAATTATTAAGAGTTGCCTGGGTAGTCATGTTTGGTTTTGCTCTCTGGTGGGTGGGGTTTTCCGTATCTATTAGGTGCATAGTGAACGAATATATTGGAGAGGCTGTTGGGTTGGTAGTGTGTTAAGCGCTGAGTATTAAGGTTCAGGAGGTTCCTGGTCTCTTGTTACTCTTATGAAGGTGAGAAGTTATGCCATAGAAGTACTGAGCTGTTGGGTAGGAGGAGTTGCCTTTGATTCCATTTCTGGCCCTTATTATGGAATGCCCACTGAAAGAAGAGAGTAATTTGTCCAAAAGTTCAATTTTCAGGATAGGAGACTTGGAATGGGTTAATCATGCTCCTCCTCCTCCTCCTCATCCTCCTTCATAATATTTATTTATTTTTGAGAGAGAGTGCACAAAAGCAGGGGAGAGGCAGAGAGAAAGGGGGGCAGAGGATCTGAAATGAAGAAGACTCTGCGCTGATGGCAGCAGGGCCTGATGTGGGGCTCGAACTCATGAACTGTGAGATATGACCTGAGCTGAAGTTGGCCACTTAACCGACTGAGCCACCCAGTCACCTCAAGGGTTGATCATGCTTTACCCTCTACGGTAGGAGTAGAGGTGCAGAGGCTCAGAAAATGGTAGCATGAGCAAAAGGTTTGTGGAATAGGAAAATAAGGAATAGATGAGAGGTTAGCTGATTCAGACTGGGGCAGTTTTAGGGCCTTTTGAAAGAGGTTGTGGGTTTTTATCCTGTAACTTTTGTTTTTTTAGAGATCTCTGGGGATTTGACTGAAAGGGATTTGGGTCACGTCCCTTTTCTGGACTGTCAAAAACTTCTTCCTCGGTGGTCTTGATCCTAGATCTGTATGTCCTGATTGTTTCAGGCTCCCAGAGTTAACCTCCCTACATTTCTCAGTTTCTCTCTCCTCTTTCTTCATTGTCCCTCCTTGCTTGGTGGGTGCTGCAGTATGACCACTACTGACGTTCGTGTGGGGCAGGCCTGCTCTCAGTCGGCTTCCTTACCTCTACATACCCCACGTGCTGTTCAGTCATTGTGCCGTTGGATCAACCATCTCCTCTGTTCTCTACACATTAGCTCTTCTCCATATGCCTATTTCCTTAATTTCTCTGTCAAGAAACTCCTAGCTTCTTCTGTGTTTCAGTCAACTAAATATATCTTTTGCAAGTTTGTCCTTGTTGAGCCTGAAACTCCGTGATTAACCATTAGGTGTTCATGTTCACTAGGTGCCTGCATCTCCCTTATTTACTGTCTTGCTTTAAATTTTTGAGCAAAGATCTTAAGAGGGCAGAGAGCATGTGGCATTGATCCCACCTGCTTTTCTTTAGCTAGGAAACCACACTGTGCGTATAAAAGCATTTTAATGCAATCTGCTGACGAGAGAAGTGTCTTGTGTGGGAGACAATTTTGGCAGTAGCAAACATGTTTGGCTTTAGCCATAAGAATTGCTTTCTGAGTTTCTGGAAAAAGAGTATGCAAATCAAGTCCTGTTTTAAATGAATCTTTTTATAATGTGGATATCTCTAATCTGTTTTGTAATGATGGATTTGTTTTGAGGATTTAAATGGTTTGTGCACCTGCAGGATGCCATTCCTTTTTTTTTCTTTTTCTTTTTTTCTAAGGGTTTCTTTTTTCTTTTTTCTTTTTTCTTTTTAATCTTGATGGATTAAGAAAGAATGGTGAAATTCTGGTCAATCGATTACATGACAAAGAACAAGAAAAAAAATTGCAGGTGTATTTGGAGATTATGAATATCCTAGTTGAAAACTTGTGAACTTTGGATGCAAAGCACTCTGCCTCAGTATTATTCCCAAACTTGGCCAAAGGCGGTTAAGTGTATGCTGGAAAGACCGACTTTAGAAAGGTCAATACTGGCTTTGAACAACCAGCTAGCTGTGTGCCTTTGAGCAAGTTAATATGCATCTCTGGGCCTCCAAATTTACAATCATAAAATTGGTACGGATGTATCTGTACAGAGCTTTATTGTGAGAATTAAATATGAATATGTATAAGGCTAATAAGTTGATGGCAGTTTATAATTAGGCAGTGGTACTATTTGCTTCTAGAAAGCTTAGATAAAAGCAAGTATGGAGAAGTAGGAGCAGACTTTCCCATAGACTTAAGTGAGCTTTTCGAATGGGAAGGGTTGGGTTGGTGAACCTTTAACTGTGGATGAGAGATTTTATTTTATTTATTATTTATCTTTATTTATTTATTTATTTTACAAATTATTATGTGTTCAAGAAGAAAATATTTCTCTAATAAGATTTCTTTTTTAATCAGGAGGACGTGGTGGAATTTGTAGACTGATGTTTCCCCTTGTTCCGGACAAAACAGGAGCTCACCATAGTGATTTGCAAGATTCTTTGACACAGTTCCAGAAAGGGCACTGAGTTAATTATAGTGCTTTAGGACCTTTAAATTTTTTCCTTGCAATATCAGAATAAAAAATAATGTCTTACACAGAGAGACAAACAGATTAAGAAGCTGTACTGCTTTTTGATGGACTGCTTACCAGTGTGTGTGTATGTGTGTATGCACGTGTGTAGATTGACACCAGCTGGTAGTGCAAGCAATAGCAGATGCCCTTTTTACTACTGCTGTTGTTAACTGGTTTCTCTCTTTGCCCCAGCAATATTTTGTGATGTATAGTTCTTTTGCCCTCATCTCAGATGATATTTGCTTGGATAATGCCATTGCCTTTTAAGAAAGCACAAGATAAAGCAAATAACACAGGCCTCTGTGTGTGTACAAAATTAATTACAAGAAATGTGTACAGAGTTAATTATAATTAACAAAGTAATGAGAATATGGCAGCAGACCTAGATCTTAAACTGAAAATAGTTTTTGCGTTAGCTCAGAGGGTTGTTTTTTTTTGTTTTTTTTTTTTTTTTCCATTTTTGTTCTCATCATGGGGCCAGGGGCCGCTAGGACTGCTGATTTTTCTTTGACAGCAACTAATTGCTGTCAGTAAGTGATGAGAACTGGCTTTTGTTTTAATTGTGGTGTTGAGATGCTACAATATCTCACTCTGTCTCTGGTTGGGGAACATCCAGTGTAAAATCTTATCCTAAGTTGTATATGCTAGAGCAATTAGTTTCTTTTCCCCACTTTGGATAAAGATCACATTTCCTTAATTTTCCTGGTCTTGGACGAAAGACATCTTAGTACCCATGTGCAGTACTCAAGAATTTAATATGCTGTTGCTGTTCTCGATAGCCTAAGACTGAATCATGTGGGAGTTCTTAACGTTGTCTGAAATTGTGATGTATTAAGAATCCACGGTTTCACCAACTTAAGCAAGGTCACGCTGCATTGCCAGCAGATTCATAATTACTGGGATTGGAACCATAGGAAAATAGAGCTCTACCAGTTGCATAATCAGAGGACAGATATGGCCATTAAAAGTAACTTGAAAGGAAGATGCCTTGGTGCTAGGGATGTTAACAGCTCCCTCTAGAATTAGGCTGCTTAGGTAATATTTACCAAATGATCACTATTTACAACTTGGATTTCAGCAGAAAAGTTACAATTTAAACTCTTCTGTATTATCTCAACATATCTGTGAAGTCCAGAAAACCATTTTAAAATATTGGGGCATTTTAGTCTTAGGCCAGCTTTATTAGCATTTGGGTGGAAGATAAGTCTCCGAATGAGCCATCTGTTTTCTGTATTATGTGAGCTTTCTAGGTTGAATTCTCCTTCCTTGTGCTAATCCCTGGTAATGTCCTTTGGGAAGCTGGTAAAAATGCTCTGAGCTTTCAGGGAGGCTGGCGTGTGTTCTGTAGTAATAGGATCTCACTAGTCCTCTGCCTCACAATTTGATCTTCCTCATTAGAGGGCAGTGAGGAGGACCTGTTTAATTTGACCTGAGTTAGTTGAGTGTTTAAATGAAAGGTCTTGCTGCATCTGGCATGCTGTATCTGAGGAGACTCGGGCCAAGTCAGGAATTAAAATTTGGAGCGAAAACGTGACTAGAAAGGGTTGCATCCCTCCGTTCTCCTAAGATCCTCTCAAACCTTTACCCTGATGTGTGTGGTGTCCACATGGTTTTGTTACATATCAGATCTGAGATATTAAGAAAGCTCCTTTGTAAAGTCTGGTGCTGCTTGCTTTGGTGCCAGAGTCGCAGTGCACAGCCTGTCTGAACAGACACACATAACCAATGCCCAAGAACAGAAAGTCCATCTGAAGAAACACAACACATTGGCAACTTGATTGTGTGTTTGGGGGAGGGAGGGGTAGGTGGGTCTTTAAAAAAAAAAAAAAAAAAAAAATCCTTCCCCGCCCTCCCCGCCCCTGCACCTCCTCCCTCTCCCGGAATTAACTTGTTTTCCTAATTCAAATTATTTGCTTTTTTTTTTTTTTTTTTAAATGGTGAAGTTTTATATAGGGGCTGTGTTTGGAGAATGAATCTTTTCAATTTGCTTTTTTTTTTTTTTTTTTTTTAAACTATTGCATTATTTAACCTTAGATTGTAAATAGTCTTGCTTGTCAGAGAGGACCATAGTGACCTGTTTCTGCTAACTGTGAGGTTTAGAAAAGATTCATGCTGCTTTTGTCCTTTTTTATTTCATAAAACATTGCTACTGCTCTAAATGAAATAATAGATACACATCAATCAGTGTAGTCACCTTTTATTGTTGATTCAACTACCAGGTTTTTACAGAATTCACTCTGCATTTTATTTGACTTGTACATGAATAGTCTCGGCAGACTTAATTATATTAGTGAAAAAGCACTTTCAACAAAATTATATGCTGACATCCCATAATTCATACTTACAGATTTGTGAAACAGATTTATGTAAATCTATCAAATTACTGTAGGTGACATTATTTTTTAAAACTGAGATTTCATTTAAAAGGTATTTGTAGAAATTTTTCATGAGAAATCTTACTTGAACTATTTAAAAAAATATCTCGCATCGCTCCCTTGTAAGGACAGAACACTGTAACATTTGAGCACCTTTGTTCTGTAATCCATCTGGAACAATGTAGGGACATGGGCAGCAGGACATCTCTCCTCTAAACCTAAGTTCGTGAAAGGCACACAGCTGTTTCTTTGTTCATTAGCTCGTTCATTTGTTCAGTGAACATGTAATTAATAATCTGTGCTAGGTTTTTCTGTGTCAGGAACTATGTGTGGCTTGCCCTTGCTCAACAGTTCAGTGGGGGTTCGGGTGGGGAGGAATCCAAATTGACTCACTACCCATGTGTGCTAAGATAAGGGTATATAATATAAGGGCTGTGGAAGGACTGAGGAGGATTGAACAGTGTGTATTGGGAGTGGGGCAAGTTGTGTCAGGGAAAGGGTCTTAGAGAAAGTCTCAAAGGATATGTGGGAGTTGGCCAGTTAGAGATGTGCGCAGGGAACTGAATGTCCATTTTAGGGTATGTGTGAAGTAGTAGAAGTTCGCAAGAAGCCGATGATGACCTTGGAAACCAGAGCATAATTGGATTTGTCTTTGAGGAAGATCCATCTGGGGGCGCGTGCGTGGTTCAGTTGGTTAAGGGTCCAACTCCTGACTTTGGCTCAGGCCATGATCTCATGGTTCATGGGTTCGAGCCCTGCGTCAGGCTCTGCATTAACAGTGCAGAGCCTGCTTGGGATTCTCTCTCTCTCCCTTTCTCTGTCCCTCCTCTGCTTGCTTGCTCTCTCTCAAAATAAGTAAACTTAAAAAAAAAAAAAAAAAAGATTATCTGGACAGCATCATGGTGGAGGACAACTGGTTTGGGAATTGACAGGAATGTAGGGAAAGGGTGGTTGCTTATAGTATTGTAGCAGTAATCTGGGTTAGAATAGTACACAAGGACCTGTGTTAATCAGAGGAGGGGGAAGGAGGGGCAGATTTAGCTGGTAGAACTGGCAGGATGCGATACCCCTATGGTAGAACTTACACTCAAACTGGTCTATTGACACAGCTTTCCTGTTAGACTATGAATTACTTCCTTTGGGTCTTGGATCAGATGTTACCTTCAGGGTGAGGCCCACTCTGAGACCATTCTATTTACATAGCGTCCCTGACCCTCTTCCCCACACTCTCCTCTCTCCTTTTTTTCTCCTTAGCCCTTATTTTCTTCTAATACACTGTAGAGCTTGTTCTTTTGTCTCCTAGCAGGATGTAGGTTTTATAAAGAGGAACTTTTTGTCCCTGGGGACTAGCAAAAAGTAGACTTTCTATAATTGTTGAACAAATGAATTCTAAATGTTGGTGAGAAATGTGTAGGATGACTTATTTTAATGCAGAATTTTACTTTCCACAGTTCCATGTTGAGAAGGGTCTCACTTAATACTGGTTGGATAAAATTAATGTACCAGGTTTTATAATCAAGAATTATGGAGGTCTATTACCTTTACCTTTAAACCTGAGGGGGTAATTTGATATTCTGCACATTGGTAGTAATTTGAAATAGAAAAGACTAAGTAAAGTGACCTTTGAATTAAATGGGTCCAGAAGATTGTGTATTTTTAATTAAAATATGCAATTAAATTTTTAATTAAAGTGTGCTATTAAAAGCAATGTAGGTGGCAAGGGAATGGCTGCTGCTTTGAATTACGCACAGTTTGGGATAAATTGGAGTTTACTGTGTTTCCCACCAGCATTTTGTTACTAAAAGGACTCTTCCTGTTTTCCTCTTCCTGTTCTGATCCCCGTGTGGCTCTTGATAGGCCTCGGTCCCATTCAGAGGCCTGTGGAGTGCTTCAGCTCTGTGCTATAGACCACTTGACTGTGGTTCTAAGGAGCCTGTTTATAACTGTTCTCCTTATGCCGGGAGCAGTTTACAAGTGATTTTTCTGTCTCTTGTGAAGAAGGGATCTTCTGTGGCATGTATGTTAGGTTAAAAAGGAGGATGCAAAACAAAAGGCATTCGCACACACAGTGTATAGAATGCATGGACTGAAGTGTGGTATTGACCCAGAGTTTTCAGTACATGCATGGAGGTCTTAGGCCATATAACTGTTCACATGACTTCCTCTGTAATGAAATTCTAGAATCCTTCTCTTCCCTGTTAGGACTAAGGCTTGGATTAATGGTTCCAAAATCCCTAATAGCCTTGGGACCACAGGTAGCTTGTATAGATAGCTGGGGACAAGTGCTTTGACGTTATTCTTTATATCCAGTTACCAGAAGTTTTTTAGCCTTGAAAGACAGGATTTATTTGTCTTGAAGGATTTTTTGGGAGAGCCTTAGCTTTGTCATTGTGTTCAGTTCTAATCACGCTGGGTTGCTTTTATACTTGGAATTTAAATGTAGAGCTTTATAATTTTTATTTTTAAAGAAAATGATTCTTGGTTTTGGGTTTATCAATATGCACATTCTAAATTCAGAATGATTTGAAAACCAGATTTGGATGATCTGGATAAATGATGCTTGGTTTCCATGCCTTCCCTGGTGGTTTATGACTGTTAGTTACTAGCTGATGAATACAAGAGTGGAAAAAGTGGATCCAGGCTAAATAATTGTTCTTGATTTTGACTCAGTGTTGCTTTTACTTTATAGAAATCTGCACTCACTTAGGATAACCTGAAGTAAAGTAGTCACTATATAAATAAGAGGCAATTTACTTTGTCATAGGAATGAATAATAGCATTGAAATTCATATATACAGAAACAGATATTTGCACATAAAGTATAGGAATTTGAGACAGTGAGCAACTGTCTCAGAACAGTTTTTGTGGTAGAGCCCTGTTAGAAAATGCCTGGTAACATTACCCTTCATGCATATTGAAGGTGGTCTGGGTTCATATATTAACCAGCTGTGAATTGAGCTGAGAAGAGCATAGCATTTGAGAGTCCTGGAATCAAGTCCTGACCCTTACTTCCTACCTGCTTTTTTGATTTGAGGAAGCTGATTGACCTTGCCTAGCTTCAAATATCCTCCTGTCTCCTTCACAGGAGAGGAAAATGAGTATCTCATATGATAAATGTGAGGCTAAAATTAAATAGTAAAATACCACATAGCTGAAAGATGAGACTGGAGGGAGTCTTGCCTATGTTGGTATCATCTTTGAAAGCTTTAAATTATTATAAGCATTCAATAAATATTTGCTGACTTGACTAACATATTTTAAAATGAAAATCTCTGAAGTTCCTAACTCTCTTGTACTTCACTGCCAACATGCTAATTCAGCTACTATAGTGGATTTAGAAATGCAGCCTTTTTGCAGCAAATCTCTCCTTTCATATTATCTTCCTTAGAATAAAAGTAAAATTTTGCTTACTTCAAACATATTCTAATTGATGGGTGGTGCTCTTCCTGATAATGCCACTGAGCAAATTAGAAACTTTGTTTGTGGAGGAGAGGTCATTTAGGGATAAATATTTTCTGAGTGTAGTCAATTCACAGGTACTAGAAACTTGGCTGACTCATTACAGCTAGCCATGATTGCTGTGTGGGGTCAGGTCAAAGACCCATTTAGTGGATGGACCATCTGATGTGATGTTGATGATAATAGCTTTGGTTAAATACGTAACACCACTGTGTTTCTCACTCATTCATTTAGCAAACATTGGGAGTGCCTACCTTGTGCTTAGGAGTAACCAGCCTGGGAGACAGCTAAGCAGGGACTGGCAGGGCAGGCTTACCTTCCCCGGTGACCCACCTCCAGCAGGTACTGCTGTGCCTGAGAGTGACCCCACAGGCCAAGAAACAGTTTCTCTGAAGTGTTGGATAAAATGAAGGTTTTAGAGGGAAGACATCTGAAACACTTCTACCTGAAAACAGATCTGTAAAAACAGTCCTCCCGCAAAGTTTCTTCCATGCCCCGACCCCTCAGCACGTGGCTGCTCTCAGGGCTTCCCAGATGGCAGATTTGTAGCCCCCGATTATCTCTCACATTAAAACTGTGATTCTCAAACTTGGCTGTTTGTTAGAATCGCCAGGGTTTTTTAAGCCTGTTACCAATGCTTCATAATAGACTAATAAAGTAAAAATCTTTGGGAATAGGATTTAGGCATCTGTTTGCTTCCCCACCCCGCTGCAAAGCTTTGTAGATGATTTCAGTGTGCAACCAGGGTTGAAAAAGCACTTTGATTAGAGGCTATTTAAATGCAGGTGTGAGGATAGTGTCAGGAGATAGGAGAAATAGACTCTTAACGTTGGTATAATTGATTATTTGACCTGTTTAGTTATAGAATAGCAATGTGACAAAACTGCACAATGTTTGGCTTGCCTTTCTTTTCCCCATTATATTTGTAGCATCTTCTTGATTTAATTTTGAAAGAATACGTGGAAACTCCTTAACATGTAGTAGATACATGTTATTTTTCCTTACTTTATCTTTTGACTAAAATGATCTACTTCCAACAGTAGCGAACGTATTCATCACTGCCTCAACAGCCTTGTTGGATAGAAATTACTATCCTCATTTTAGAATTTAGGAAGTAATGGCTCAGAGAAGTTAAGTAGCCTTCTTCAAAGTCACATAGCTAATAAACAGCAGAGGCAAGCTTAGAACTCCTGTGTGTCTGTTTCCAAAGCCCATGTTCTTTCCATCTTAACTGCTTCCTTGAGCAGCTTTCATGTTCATCCCATTTGACAATAGAGCTGCAGCACATTTTCTAAGAGGGCACTATGCATGCTATAGACACATGGTAAATGTCAAATTAGTAAAAGGCTGAGTGCTTAAAATACAGTGGCTTCACATGGAACTTTTTAAAAATAGACCTGTGAGTAAAACAAAACTTCTGTGATTATTGTGAGAAAAAAAATAATGAATTAGTTTTAGCTCATCCCTCACCTTTTTTTTTTTTTTTTTTTTAAGTTTTTTATTTATTATTTATTTTTGAGAATGACCAAGAGAGTGTGAGCAGGGGAGGGGCAGAGAGAGTGAGAATCTCAAGCAAGTTCTGCGCTGTGTAGAGCCCAATGCAGGGCTCAAACTCAGGAAACTGAGATCATGACCTGAGCTGAAATCAAGAGTTGGACACTTAACTGACTGAGCCCCCCAGGAACCCCCTTCACCCTCTTTTTTTAAAAACAGGAAAAAAATGCAATTTGATTAGAGGGATACTTTAGCAATGATTACCCCAATTTTTTTTTTTATTGAGGTAAACGGACATATTAGTTGTGGGTATTGTACAACACCCAAAATCTGATAGTGGTCCCAAAATATAATTACAAGTTTTCATAGTTCTTAGGTACTGTATTTAGTGTTCTCTCTCTTTTTAATATAGTTCTAGGGAACCACATTTGGATAACCGGAGTGGCTGTCCTAAATACCTGTATTCATAACCACATGTGCCTAAAGTGCCCCATCAAGGACGAAGATCCCTTAGTTTGCTGTGAAATTCATACAGAAGCGATACTTAATAAAAAGTATTTGGAGCTTTACCAAACATCTTCCTGGAAACCCTCAATTCGTTTGGTTTAACTTTTAATAGACTAAACCTTTCTTATGTCCACTGTTGTTACCTACTCTACTGTAGCATTTTTTTTGAAACTGTGAAACTTTCCCGTAGTTGAAAAATTGAGACCTTTCAGATTGGCTTTACTTACCTGTGCATTCCATTGATTTCAGCCTCTTGAATACCTTCCTTTTTTTTTTTTTTTGAGTTAGGACATTATTGAGCCAGGAGTTAGAGAGCTCAGATGATAGGGAAAAACAAGATTTTTAAGCAGCTCTTACTTGAGTAACTGTGTTTTATTATTTTTGTTTATACTTTCTTCCCTTCCTACATGTTTTCATTGTTCTTACTGGCTTGGATGTTCTCAGTGTAAATCTTCAGATTTCCCTGTATTCCTTATCTAGGTCATCAGATCTTTTTTAGAAAATTAGATTCAGTTTATTTGAAGAGGCCCTCCTATAAAATAAATGTCCATGTGCACACACGATTCTTCACCTTTTAAATGGAAATAATTGTATTTGGTAAAGGCTGTAAATTTGCCAGGGTACAAAGTACAGAACATTGACAGATTCTTGGTTGATGCGTGACGCCTTCCCATTTTTTGGGTAAAGAAAACGAAACTGAATAAGTCATGCCCGTGAAGCCCACTCAGCAGCTCGGCAGAGACTTGCACCCACAGTTTCTGAAGCTGAACGTTGCATTTGCTGCTGGGTGCTCTGGCTCAGGCAGGACACGTTTGATGGAATGCTTTGGAGGTGTGTGTGCGTGCGCGTGTGCACTTTAAATGCACAGCTTGCTGAGTTCTAACTGATGTTTAAACTTGCAAATGTAGTAGACAGGGGATGAAAAAAAACACGTGTATATTTCTAGAAGAATTAACGTAGACTTCTTTTTACTATTGAGAAAATGTGCTGGTGTTAATGACAAGACCATATGCCAAAATGAGAGTGGATCGCTGGCATCAGTGGTGTAGAACTAATGTATGCCTTTTTCTCCTTCCCTTTCATTAGGGCAGAGCTTGGGATATGGCTTTGTGAACTACATTGACCCTAAGGATGCAGAGAAAGCTATCAACACCCTGAATGGATTGAGACTTCAAACCAAAACAATAAAAGTATGTTTCAGTTTTCTTCATACCTACCTGCAGAACAGAGATTAAAAACAATTGAAATCTTCATGTAGTTCTTTCCTTTATTCATTTTGTGCCCACATAGACATTTCTCTGGGAGGCATAGCAGAATTTTTTGTTTGTTGCATGACGGGGGAACCTGTTCACGAGGACTTCATGTAATCACTCCTTATTAACAAGGCGGCAGCAGCAACTTGCTTAGCTAAGTACTTTGTGAAGCCTGCTGAATTAAGTCTCCTTCCTTTATAGTGAATTACTTGCCATATAACTTGGGGAAACCTTAGACCAGCTCTTTGAGCTCAGGGGTTGGCAGAGTTGTTCTCTAAAGGGCCAGGTAGTAACTATGTTAGGCTTTGTGGGTCATATAGTCTTTGTCACAACTTCTCAACTCTGCCCTTGTGTGAGAGCAGCCATAGCCAATAACAATGTGAACGAACAGATGTGACTGTGATCTTATAAAATTTTATTTGTAGAAGCTGAAACTTGAATTTCATGTACTGTTCATGTGTCACAAAATAGTCTTTTTCTTTTGTCCCAGTCATTGAAACATATAAAAATCATTCTTAGCTCATGGTCATAAAAAACAGCTGGCAGGCTGGGTGTAGTCCTTGGGCTGTAGTTTGACTCTGCTCTGACTTTGAGGAGACTGACTAGATGAGCTTACTTGCCACACAGGTTATTTTTCCTGTTACATTTTTCTTTTCAAGACAAATGATAAATAATTTGTGGATATTTTCCCACTTTTGTGAATTTTCGAAATGCCAATGTAGATTGTATCTAGATAAGAATTTAATCCAGTTTGCAGTATAGATTTCTTTTCCTTTACAGAATAAAAGGGATGTTGCTTCTGGCAAACGCTTATTGCATGTGCCATCAATTTCCCCTCTCCTGCCCAGTGCAGACATTGCCAATCAATCATGGCAGTCTTTCTCCACTCAGTCTAGATGTGGCCCCCAAATATTTTTCAAAATAGTGTTCCAGACAACCTCTGTCAATTGACTCAAGTTGGAACCTATTTCCCACCCTTGATTTAAGAAGTCAGCTCAGACGATAGCCTGAGTGGTGAGGGTAAGTTAGTCAAGGCTGACTGTGGCATCCATCTTGCTTACAGACTTGTCTAGATTCTGCTCATTTTTTCAGAAATCTGGAAATGCAGTGTCATCTTTGTGCTTAAAAGTTGCTTCTCTCAGAATTGTTAACTAAAGTAATTCATTAGCTCTGGGTAGTTTTGACATCTCATTCTTTATTGGCCTGTAGGAAGAATGCCTCCCAGCTCTGTCTTATCTAAAGGGAACTGTATGGGGTAGCTCCCAAATATACTTGGATGTAAGATGTCCAAGAATTCTACGTGTTTCTCTTTTAAAAAATTTTTTTTTATTATTTTATTTTTGAGAGACTGTGAGCATGGGGGAAAAGCAAGGGGGGTGTGGAGAATCCCAAGCAGACTCCTCCCTGTCAGTGCAGAGCCCAGCTTGAATCCATGAACCGTGAGTTTATGACCTAAGCTGAAATCAAGAGGTGGCTGTTTAACTGACTGAGCCACCCAGGTGCCCCACATTATTACTATTAGGTAATAATCAAATGCTGTTAAAAAAAAATCTGATATCCAGTTATTTTCAGATTGTTTTGTGTGTTCTCTGTTCTGTGGATTTTTGAAGGCCTCCCCATTTTAAATTGATTTCCAGAATTGCTGCTAATTTATCTTAGTGTTGAGGTCCTGAGTTGTGGTTACGAAGAAATTGGAAGGGATGGTTGGGGTGGCTTGTTCCTGAACATACCCTTTTCTCCATTCCAGAAATAACCATCCTTATTTTAGTGAGTCAGTTCTTTAGCTGTAAGTTCTTCTGCAGTAATGTCCACAGGAAGGCAGAGATGCAAGGGAAGAGTTGTCTGAGAATGAGTTTCCGTGGCTTGCAAGGAGACCATTGATGATGGCTGCTTCCTCACTGCCCATTGCCCAGCTTTCTCTTCAGGGCCCAGCTGCCCAGGCAGAATATGCAGAAGAAAGGACAGTAATGCCTTGTGGCTTTTAAACTGTGACATCTGCTACTTCTCTTCTGATTTTCTGAAATGGGGGTGGGAGCGGTGGGGAAGCAGCAGGCTCCTTTTTCCCCCACCCCCATTCGGTTCCTGTAAAAATATCAGATAACAGCTGGTATCCTCAGTTTGGCCCAGATTTCTCTGAGAGGCAAAGCAGACCATTTTCCAGAACTACAGAGCACCATTTTTGTCTGTTCTTTGTGTGTTTTTTGTCTTATTTTCAATTAGACATGTTTTGTGTTCTTACACAAGATCTTGAGCCAGTTTTTTTTTTTCTTCTCACATGTTTGCTGTTTTAAGTACCTTTTAGAAGCTGCATGTATATACCTTTCCATTCCCTGAGATACCATTCCATAAATTGGCCTTTTTACCCTTCTTCCAGTCTATCCTGGTGGTGGTTATTGGACTAAACTTAAAAAAAAAAAAAACAAAACAGCACTTTCTTCATGTTACTTCTCAAACTTCTCTTGTATCTCCCTAATCTTTTACCTTATCATTTGATTTGACTTTGGAGTTGACCATTGTTGTTACTGCTTTCCACAGTAGTCAGACTGGCTCTTCTCTGGCACGTGATCATCGTCTCAGGCTCTGCACGTATGCTCCTGTAGGCCTTGCTTCCTGGCATACCCTTTCCCACTTACCTTAATTGAATAGCAGCCTCCCTGTCTATTGGAGCCCGTCTGAAGTTCCTCGTTCCGCCTCTGCCTACCTGGGCATGCCTCCAATAAGAAGAGTTGAGACCTTTAGTGCTCATAGAGTTTAGCTAAGACAGGGCTTTTGAAGACAAAACTCTTATATTTAATGTGGCAAAACTCCCTTCAGACGGCTGCAGTAGACTAATAAATACGTCATATGCAAGTGTACAAATGTTTGTGTGCTCCTCAAGTTAAGTCTTCCAAGATACCTAGTATTTAGTATGCATTTGGTAGAATTCCTAGTAATTGGAATATTGAAACTGAAATCAAGTGCCGTGGAAGGTGGTTCATTTAGTAGTTTCTCCTGGGGCTCCCTAATAGCATTAGCCGAGTAAGGTTTTGTACAATAGACGGATGGTGTGTTGAATACATGACAAATATTCAGTATTTTTGCAGTGAGTGAAGCACCTCAGGCACTGTGAAATCCTAAAGCAGTTGTTCCGGAACTTGTTTGCATCAGAATCACAAGGAAAAGTGGTTAGAAATACATATTCTGGGGCCCACCTCAAATTTCTGGATCAGTGTCCAGAGGTGAGATGCAGGGATCTGCTTTTTAATATGTTTTCCAGGTAATTTGTGACAGCAAGTCTAAGGCCTAACACTTAGGAGCCACCAAAATGTACCTTTTCTGAATAGGTGGGTTCTCTAAATATTGGTATTTTTGCATGCTAAGTTCAGTTTCTTTCCATCTTTTATCTTGAAAATCGTCTTGTGGATAATTCTCCTGAGCATGCTGAATGATAGCTGAACATTCAGAGTAAAAAGTGGTTCATACCATCTTCACTTCTTAAAAAGTGTGGCTTAGAAATTAGAAAAACTTAATATCTTCACCTTATGTTAGAAAGATTTTTATTGGGGCGCCTGGGTGGCTTGGTCGGTTGAGCGTCCGACTCCGGCTCAGGTCATGATCTCACGGTCCGTGGGTTCGAGCCCCACGTCGGGCTCTGTGCTGACAGCTCAGAGCCTGGAGCCTGTTTCAGATTCTGTGTCTCCCTCTCTCTCTGCCCCTCCCCTGCTCATGCTCTATCTCTCTGTCTCAAAAATAAATAAACGTTAATGAAAAATTAAAAAAAAAAAAAAAAGATTTTTATTAAAAATAGCAGCATTCATAGGTTAAAGTTTCAAAGTGGTTATTCTCTTCTCCTAAGGGTCACTTTTTTCCTTGGTTGGTTCGAGGTTTTGGCAGCTTACCTTACTGGTGATGTCATACCATCTCTGAGCTGCACAGAGGCAGTTATGATAAAGCCTGTCCATGTTGTCCCTGATATTGGGATGGTTAATGAAGTGTGAAGATGACTAGATGTTTTTAACTTCTGATCTTAGGGAAAGTAATGAAAAGGTAGTATACGCACAATTGAGCCCTGGGGGATGGGAATCTCCTCATGACAGTGTCAAAAATTGTATGCTGGGGGGAGGATCTCATCAAGAGCCCTCTGGTCCTGGTCCCCATGGGCACCTTTTGTTCTGTGGATCATTTGGGTTCTCAGTGGTTGTGACTAGTGTGTTCAGTCTTCATATTCTCTACTTATTTTGGTTTTAGGGAGTCTCTAGTATTGATAAAATCTAAGTTGGCGTATGAAACATTTATGGGTTCAAGCCAGTCCTCATGCCCTCTCCCCCTACCCAGAGAAAATGTATTTTTTGCCCAGGTTAATGGTATCAGACTTAAATTCATATTAGCAGATTAAAATCCTTCATTTCCAAAAGATCTTGCATGCTTTCCACCCCCAGCAAGTACTGTGAATAGGTGATGGAGGTCCTGCCCCTCAGTGTCACTCCTAGCTTTTCCCCTCCTACAAGGAGTGTAGGAAGCTTTGTTAGTCCCTAGGTTTCTCTGAAAGTGGGAGCTGTTAACCTCAAGGAATAGAAGTCTTTTGTTATTATTGATAGATACTCCTACAAATCCATGCCTTCTCTGCCACACTGGGGTGGGGGTGGGGGATCTCTGTTTGAAATACTACTAGCGTGAAAAAAACTGCCTAAATTTGTTTTTGATTCATCGTTCAGACATAGGCCAGCCTAAATTTCACCTTTGCTTAAAAGTTATTAATTGACCTCATTAATGTGAAATTTCTCATATTAAGATAACCAAACCACCATTTAAGTGCATATGGAAAAACTTACAAACCACACTTCTGAAAGTTTACTCTCTCAGGACATTGATAACATGATTTAACTGGCTGTGTGATCTTGGACAGTAATCATTCAGGTTTCCATTTTATCTGTAAAACTAATTCATCTTGAGAATGTTTATTATCTGCCCCCCCCCTTTTTTTTTAACTTTCCATAGTCTACCAAATTGCATATTACAAAAAGGTGTAGCTACTTAATAGATTTTTAGTCAACTCATGGTTATCATGGAATGATTTAGTTAGTGGTGAAATGCAGCACCCCATCCTGAAGAGACAACATGTTAATACTTTCTCTTTGTGGTTGTTGAAAATTTTTGCAGCCACAGTAAAATTTGTGTGGGGAAACAATTCTCCACATCACCTAGCCCTCTTTTTGTTCCAGAATTATTGGGGAGGGGATTGATTCTTATCATTATAACCCATTCCTTCATGCAGTTAGGAAGGAATGCCCGTTCCTTCTGCCCGTTAGGAAATGTGTAAATCAGCTCCGCACTTTAGAGAAGGAAAGGACATGGATGTGGAAACAGAAGTGACGTTAGGCTTGCCACCTGGTAGGTGCTCCGCTAAAAGATCAACAGCATCATTCTGGGGTATTTGAGACCAGTGGGTTTCAAATGGCAGTAATGCTGAGAGTTCATGCTTTTGTAGGGAAGTTTGAAAGCAGCTGTTAGGGGAACCACTTAGAATTAGGGAGAGCAGTGAGCAGGGGGAGGAATGCCTAAAGGAGCAGAGAGCATTTGGGGATTATTAAAGGCAGGTGTGCCATGCCAGGGTTTTATAGTGTAGGTGAGGGAGAACCACCAAAGTGTTTTGAGCAGAGCAGCAATGGATTGGACTTAAGTATTTGTTATGAAGGGAAGGTCTCTCTAGTACGGACTCCACATCTCTGAGCATCTCAGGCTATGCTAGTATTCTTTCAGCTTACATAGTTGATTTTGTTTTCTGTGTAGGTACAAAGTGTAGATGTTTGTAGGAGAAGGGTGGGCTTTACAAACTTGTAAAAGCATCTACTATAAGGTATCCCTTCTTTCTTTTTTTATGTTTATTTTTTTGAGAGGAGAGAGAGAGAGAGAGACAGACAGAGAGACAGAGAAAACAAGCAGGGGAGGGGCAAAGAGGGGGGGGAGGGAGACACAGAATCCGAAGCAGGCTCCAGGCTCTGAGCTGTCAGCACACGGCCTGATGGGGGGTTCGAACTCACAGGCTGCAAGATCATGATCCAAGCCGAAGTCGGACGTTTAACCAACTGAGCCACCACGCACCCCAAAGTATCCCTGATTTCAACGCTGCTGCATATAGATCATCATTTATCTTTTTACCTTGACTAGATTTGGAAAATTTGCTAGTAATAGTCTGAAGGACAGGCCTCAGATTAACTGACAACTTTGGAGATGTTAACTTAAATTATTATTTGGCTGGTCAGACTTTAGTTTGTGGAGGGACAAAAAAAGTGGAAAAAGTACATCGCAGGAGTGGAAGCAAAAATGGAAGCTGAGTAAATGATTTCTTTGCCTTTTTTAAAATAAAGACTGAATGTATTATAACTTCATTTTTAACCCATGGTCTGGAAATTTCTAGAGCCGTGTGCCGAGTTTTAATAGTATATTGCTACATCTGATCATCAGAAACTCTTCAATACATTTAAATAAAATTCTTATATTGAGCTGAGTATACACAGCCCTTATTTGAAATGACTAAGATTTTTTAATAAGGTATTATTTGTATAATGCCTGTCATGTGTTTGCAGAATATTCCATTGTGAGCTGTGAATTTATTTATTTACACACAAAAAAAACCACTATAGGTTGTTACTTATCTTGGGTAGCCTCAAGAGTGTGGGTAGGTGGCCTAGGATAGTCCAAAACTTCATTGTCCCAACTCAGGCTTATTTGTGTCACTCCTGCTCCTTCAAGGCTCCCTCCAAAGTGGGAATGAGACAGTTGGAAATTCCCAGAGGGCAGTAACTGAACTGCTCTTCCGTAGACATTTTTGGACAATTGCTGGCACAAAGGCTGAGCCTGCACAGAGTGATGGGTGAGGAGGAGGGTTCCTGGTAGCACTGTCTCAGCTTGCTTCCTGCCCTTACTTGCTTGTGAACCACAGATGGGATGGTGGGGAGTGTCTGGGCAGTTGACTGAACCCCACTTTCTTAGGAGGGAGTTTATAGATCCTTTTATTCAAGCTTCTACCTTTTCTGCCTGTTTCATAAATGTGCATCAGCAAAGGCATTTCTGCAAAGCACTGTTAACACTTGTCTGCTTATCTTTTCTACTGCTTTTAAAGGGTAGGGTAGGGCTTTTGTCGCTTTTTATTTGTGACTTGGGAGTAGTACTAGGTAGGTTGGTGGCTTCTGCCTGTTCTACCAAGCTAGCTTGAGAGGTTAAGACAGATACGGTAACTTCTTTTTTTTTTTATTTTGTTTTTTTTAATGTTTATTTATTTTTGAGAGAGAGACAGAGTGTGAGTCGGGGAGGAGCAGAGAGAGAGGGAGACACAGAATCTGAAGCAGGCTCCAGGCTCGAGCTGTCAGCACAGACTGATATGCTAACTTCTGAAAAAGGGTCCCTCAATTCCTTGCTCTATCTACTTTTTATAGTAGTTGCATAGGACTTTTATCCTGTTACTTGACTGGACTTAGGCAAAAGCAATATTCCTGTAGGCAAATACTCCCTCTGACCAATGAGATGCAGCTCAGGTTAAGGGACTTGTTCAAACACCTTGTAGCTAACAGTACCACAAGGGACACGTTGGCTGATGCTGGTGGCTTTTCTTGTTTTCTTTTCACCTCATATTTTTGACATTTAGGTGTTTCATTTAGAACCAGATTATAGATACCACTACAAATGGAATATTGTCTTGGGAACCTTAATTTGGGTCCTTTACTGTCTTGAGACTTTCTGGCTCAGATCTCTTTTAGATGTGAGAAATTGGAGCTGTTCCTAGTGGCCAGAAAACTGCTGTCTGTCAGGATGAATGCTGGAGATAGCCAGACACCCACTTTGAGAATAAAACTAGTGTCTGGAGGTCCTGTCTAGAAGATGGGCAGGATCACATAGGTTTAAATATTTTGATGGTAACTGGAGAGTAAAAGAATTACTATTACAGTAACGCTCTGGATCTCTATTCTGTAGGAGATGACCCATACAGGAATCTTTTTCTGGTAAGTTCTTGTGAGTCTTAGAATGCTAGTTTAAAAGCTACAGAAAGTACATTTGTTATTCTTTAAGTTTGTGTGGACTCTTTACAAAAGCACGTGTGGTCCATTTTCTTTTACTCCCATCTCTGACTGATTTTCCTGTCGTTGCCCTTAGCATCAGTTCTAAGCCCTGAGTACGACATCAGACTTGTGGGGGTTTTACTTTGGAAGTTTCTTTTTTTTTTTTTTTTTTTTTTTTTTTTCAACGTTTATTTATTTTTGGGACAGAGAGAGACAGAGCATGAACGGGGGAGGGGCAGAGAGAGAGGGAGACACAGAATCTGAAACAGGCTCCAGGCTCTGAGCCATCAGCCCAGAGCCTGACGCGGGGCTCGAACTCACGGACCGTGAGATCGTGACCTGGCTGAAGTCGGACGCTTAACCGACTGCGCCACCCAGGCGCCCCACTTTGGAAGTTTCTTGACGTACTACTTGTGATTAAGCAAGAGAGAGAGGGCTCTATTTTGAAAACTGTACAAGCGGTCTGCTAGTTGTGTGCCCCCCCACCCCGAATGAGAACAACTCCTTGAATGCTGCATCAAGGTTTAAGAGCCACAAGTCCTGGATTTATGTCCTGCTCTATTAAAGTGGTATTTTAGAAATCTAGTTGGGGAGGAATGAAAAAGCTGCTTTTACTCCAAAGTAAGTAGTCCCACTGTTTTAGTTTGTTAGTTTGATTTTGTTGGATATTTAAAACTGTAGTTACCTTGTGTTATAGAGAAGCGGATGGTGGAAAAAAAAAATCAATAAATCATGCTAATGTGCTCTGTTTTCTGGTCATTAGTATAAGGTTACCTCCTCCCACAGGAATTGGGAAGTGTAATCCTTCCTGCGTAGGTTCTGAGGTTGCTAATGAGTCTTGAAGTGACCCTCACTGACCCTCAGGCAAGCAGCAGGAAAGGCAGCACCTGCATGGTCCTGGAAACTGATCATTCAGAAAAAGCTTTCATTTTTACAATTTTGTTAAATGACTGTTTAGAAATTCGACTGTTCCCACTTCCTTCACACAAACGACCCTGTTCATATTCTTAGAAAGATTCTGGAGTCCTTGAGAGTGGCTCTTACTTCATAGAATTAAATCTTTTCCACAGACCATTCAGGCTGATGAGCTCCCTAATCCAGCTGAGCCCCATCCAGCCAGGCTGATATTTGGAAATACCTTTGGATGAATTTTTATGGGCTTTGTTTTACCTTTACATTTTTGTATTTATTGGTTATTTCTATTCATGTATACCTTAATTTTCAAGCTACTCATTCTTACTCATTTGGAAACCAGCATTGGTGGGTGACCAGGAAGAGAGCTTGACATCTGTAATTTTTTTTTTTTTTTTTTTAATTTTTTTTCAACGTTTTTTATTTATTTTTGGGACAGAGAGAGACAGAGCATGAACGGGGGAGGGGCAGAGAGAGAGGGAGACACAGAATCGGAAACAGGCTCCAGGCTCCGAGCCATCAGCCCAGAGCCTGACGCGGGGCTCGAACTCACAGACCGCGAGATCGTGACCTGGCTGAAGTCGGACGCTTAACCGACTGCACCACCCAGGCGCCCCAGACATCTGTAATTTTTATGAGCTTTCTAGGAATCCAAGTATGTCTCCAGAGTTTGAGGATTACCTATTTAAAGTCTGTCTACATAAGGGACTTCCAAAGCATTAAAATGTTCATCAGAATCACTAAGGTGGGGTGGTTGATAAAATGCATAGTTCTGGACCCCAAAACTTACTGAATCTGATATCTGCAGGGAGAGACCAAAAAATGTATTTTAACCAGCTACCACAGGTGATTCTTAATAGATGGTGGTCTGACCTGAGAACCATTGTTTGGTGGACCTTAATGATTTGTACTTGGATAGGTCTGTGGTGCTTGTTTCAAAATGAACCTACATGTTAATGAAATTTTCATTTGTAGGTTCTGTCATAAAGTATCTGGAATGCTTGTGGTTAACAGATGTACTTTTAATGAATATAATGCTGGACTTACCTGAATAATATTCATTCTCTCTCTCTCTCTCTCTCTCTCTCTCTCTCTCTCTCTCACACACACACACACACACACACACACACACACACACACACTCACACACACATTCACACGCACTCACAGTAGTCATTTTCAGGACATTTCAGTGCCATTAAATACTTTTAGTATTACAAGTACATAAATGTCATTTAATATTTGATTCTGAGCATAGGGAATTTGCAGTATCGTTCTTCTGGGGCCCATTCATTTAAAATGGGTATTTCATATTAGTATAGAGATTGGGAGTTCAATTATATGGTTCAGGATGGTTGTGAATCCTTAGAATATGGAAGTTGCTTTTAGAATGCAATAAAAATTTGTCTCCTATTTATAGACTCCCAACCACACCCCTCTTCCACCCCTCCACAGTATCTGGATGTTTGAACTTTTCTAGTCCGGGTTTTAATAAATGGGAATTTGTGTTACTATCACAAGAACTTGCCCACATAGCATGTTATAAATATTTAAAGAAAAAAAAAACTATTTACTGTATGCCACCTTAATTTGGAAGCCTTTTGACCTATAAACTGAATTTTGTTCCGAAGCTATGTGAAAGCGGTGCATACTGTCACCAAAAGGCTTAGAATGTCTCTGTTCTCAGATTTGCAAAAATGGGTTAATAAGTAATTGTCACCAACTTACAGCGTTTTCCATAGTGTTCTCCTTCATTAACCAGTGTCTTGGGGGAATTGTGAAATATGCGTTGTCTGCAGACCGCTCTGGTGCACAAAGTCAAATGAACTGTGAAGGTGAAGGCTAAGAACACCCCTCTCACCTTTGTACTTTGTTCTTTGAGTATTAAAGAACATTGATCTACCAAGTGGCAAAGGGGGTACTATTTGGCGGTTTAATTACAGCCAGTGAATGTTATTGATGCTATCAATCAGCAAGACCCAGGGAAAGGGCACTGTGCCAGACTATTCGGTGCTCCCGACAGTGTAATTAAATACCGCAGGACTGGATTCTCAAGGTAAAGTGAGGTGCTTCTGCACATCTGAAGCAGGAGAATGCTTTGTCCTGCAACAGAGGTAAAGGCGGTTATCCCCTCTTACTGCTCCTGTTTAAATTTCCGGAGGAGTCTATGAATGGCAGTGATACGGTCTGTTCATTGTGTACAGTTAAGGTTGTTGGTGTGTTCCTTAAAAACCCTCTTTCTTGTAAGGCCTTCACAACTGGCATACAAAAGGCTTTAGGAATATAGTAATTACTTTTTGTTAAAGCTGTTTGGGGGATATACAGCTCAGGTGTCTAATAGATATTTGGAGAATGAGGGATTGTCTTTGAATGAGACTATTAGTCCTGCAAATCAGTTCATTTAAAAAGCTTTCCCTGTGATTATTCTCTAATGTCTAATCATGTTGAGAGAAAAATATCTTGGTAGGTTTGAAGTTATAAAACATTCAGTAATATTTCAAGGGTTATTCCTTTTGAATTATCTATTGAATAAATTTTTTATAGTTGTATAATTTATGTCAGGTCCACAAAAAATATATAGGTAAGACTTTCTTTGGCCTTGGGGAGGGTTTATAATAACATTCCTATTATCTCTCTTTCTTTTTCTTATATGTCATACATGTGTCTCTCACACAATTTCTTTCTAGTCTATTTGAGAGAGAAATGCCATAGGCAATCCAAAATGTTTGGTATTGCCTTTTTTTTTTTTTAATGGTGTATAGTTTATACTCATTAAGGCTCAGCAAAGACAGGCTCTCACTGAAGGAAAGTGAGGTGGTTTCCTAACTTTTTGTGCATATGCGTGTGTACATATATACATGCACACGCACACACTAGATTCCTGACAATCGGATTAAATCAGGCCTGAAAACATTAAATATTGACTGTTGTGTTTTAGTTGTAAGAGATATGGGTACAGACTATTTTTACATTTACAACAGGTGTTTGAAGGAAGACTGTTAGAAATTTTCCCTTGGATGTTTGAGGAATAATTTTTTAAGTACGTTAAAGTTTTGGTAAGAGTGATTATTTCATCTTCAATAGTCTTGTCCCATTAGGGCCTTTTACATTATATGAAATCCTAGCAAGTCCAGTGGTTAGTTTCCAAGTTTGTATGGAGGGGCATATGCTTTAAAGGTTATTGGGGTGTCTGGGTGGCTCAGTCAGTTAGGCATGGGCTTAGGTCATGCTGTCATGGTTTACAAGATTGAGCCCCGTGTTGGGCTCTGCACTGACAGCATGGAGCCTGCTTGGGATTTTCTCTCTCCCTCTCTGTCTGCCCCTCCCCTGCTTGTGCTCTTTCTCTCTCAAAATAAATAAACATGAAAAACAATTACTAAATATAAGTTATTAATTTCTATCATAACGTGTTTTTTCCTCTGCCCCCCAAGGTCAAAGCTGTGAAATTTAATATTAAAAAATGTTTAATTGCAAATTGTTTTTTAAGGACGATACAATCATGGTTATACAGTCTTGGATAGGGAATATCTGTAAGTACTTAATTCCGTAAGCATTTTGAATGTCTAGCACATATAGGTCCACTTTGCTAAATGTTGGAGCCGTGCTAAAACATGACAAGATATAGTCTTGTCCCTGATGCCATTGTATAGTAGAAAGAGACAGCACTGACTTTATATGACCATTTTTTTGATGTATGATAAGTGAATGCAGAGTACAGTGGAAATGGATATGTCACTGGCTGTCGAGAGGCCCCTGCAGTGGTTTCAGAAGTGATAGAGTTTTACAAGATAGGGTTTATCACGTAGAGAAAGAAGACACGTATTACACGTGAAGGAATGTCTCATCCAAAGGCACAGAGGCCTTTATGTGACATGTACTTTTTGGAAGAAACTTGTATCTGGAAACTATAAAGTGTATTTATTCAATCAAGTATTAACCTTCTATGAAAATGATTGGTAGGCAAATTTGATTAAACCTAGCCCCATAGTTTACATTTATTCTTTTTTAGGGAAGACCTAATTCATAAAAGGAACTATGGGGATGAATTTTGGGCATTTGTTCACATTCATATATCTGCCCTGTTCTGCAAAGATTCATGGTAACCTATGAGACTCATTTAAGATGTTTAAAAATGGTACCAAGATGAAATTTCTCTGTGGAGTATTTAGTGTACACACAGAAATAGGATCATTATATTTTCATTACTGTATATATAAGTAGGTCAAAGAAGACTTGGATATCTGAACCAACATTGTGGCGAAGCAGTTTTTCTTCTAGTTACAGAACAAAAGGAAACTTATTGTAGATGGTATTTAAAATAGCCTTTTAAATTGCCACGCTGATTTTGACTATTCTGTTCACCTAGCTTATGGGAAAATTATCTCCACATTGTATATGTATTTGACCTACACACATACGTTTTTGTAGACTGTCACTCCCTTGGTTCTAAAAGCCTCACTATGACATTTAAGGGCTCCAGAATCTGCCCCAGCTTCCTACTACGGCATTGTCTTTGTTCTACAGAGATTTTATTCTGGCTCACCTGGGCTCCTCCTCCTTGAATATGCATGCCAAATTCTTATCTCCTGCCTTGGTTCATTCTCTGCCTGTACTGCCTTATACCACTGTCATTACTTACCAACTTTTATTTGGCCATAAAAGTGTTTATTTTTTGGGGTGCCTGGGTGGCTAAGTATGGTAAGTGTCCGACTTTGGCTCAGGTCATGATCTCACAGTTCATGAGTTCAAGCTCCATGTCGGGCTCTGTGCTGCCAGCTCAGAGCCTGGTGCCTGCTTCCAATTCTGTGTCTCCCTGTCTCTCCCCCTCCCACGCTTGTGCTCTGTCTCTTAAAACTAAACATTAAAAACATTTTTTTAAACCATTTATTTTTCTCTGTACATTACCATTTCTTCTCTTTGGTGGTCTGCTCTCAGAGGGCAGGCATCTTTGTCTTTAGAGCACTTCACAAAATATATAAGCTTTTATTTAAAGTTTCTGAATGAGGGGGCTGCTGGATGGCTTAGTCGGTTAGGCATTCGACTTCGGCTCAGGTCATGTTCTCACAGTTTATGGTTCGAGCCCTGTGTCAGGCTCTGTGCTGACAGCTCAGAACCTAGAGCCTGCTTCAGATTCTGTCTCCCTCTCTCTGGCCCTCCCCTGCTCATGCTGTCTCACTCTCTCTCTCTCAAAAATAAATAAAGATTAAAAAAAAATTAAAATTTCTGAATGAGGAAGTTTTTATGTAGTGCTTATAAGAGATAATGGGGATGTGCTCTGTATGCTCAGAGATAGGAAATAGTGGGATGTGTGTGTGTTTATGTTTTCCATTTCAAACCTTAGATGAAGTATGCAAAAACTCTAGGGTATGTAACCCACCAAAATTGGCTTGTTGAGAACCTTCTTTTTCTACACATTACCAACCAGTGTTAATTAGCTTTTATTGTTAAACAGCTCCATTTTACTTCTACCAGGTACTGTGGTGACCTTCTTTAGGTTTAACTTTTTCTAACTCAGCATTTTAATCTGCTGCCAGTGCTTTAGATCTACTAGTTGGTCAAATACTACATGAATTACATTTTAAGTTTATATTTACACGTAAAATTGTTAACAGGGAACTTGATAGTGTAGCTTTGTTAGAGATTGCATCTGATCAAATTTCAGAAACTTGAAAGAACCCTTAAGAAGCTACTACTGAAGAATGGTTTTTTAAGAACTGAATGAGTACATCTATTTTTCTGTAAGCTAGTTTAACTTCTGTTGTTTCCAGTGAAGCACAAAAAGCCAGATTGTTTGGACAAGCATCACACCTTCTAATCAGCTTGCCTGAAAAATACTTCAGAAATAGCCTCTGCAGGAGGCCATGGAGTATTTTCAGTCTGTAAGAATCGGAGCACCCACTTGTGGGTGGGGGTGTAAGATAGGAATACATATAAGAATTAGTTTCAACCCTCTAGGAAACGTACAGCCTAATAATATAAAAGCTTTGTAAGTGAATTGCAGTGCTGTTACCCTGGGAGGTGGCTTTGAGGTAGTCTGCTGCTCTGGCAGTGTTGAACAGGCCCTACACCCATCCGAATATTGAGTACTGAGTACTGATATTTTCCTTATTCTTTATGTCTAACATCCTCCTAGTATATTTCGTGAGTGTCCAAAGTGAAAAACTTTCACAGTACTCTGCTAGCATAGCCTTCTTGGTATTTTTTCCTGGTGTGAAATCACATTGAGTCATTAGGCACTGGTTGAATGGTGTTTTGTAACCCATCCCACATTCAGGTGCATACATGCGCCCCTCATCTGAAATAGGCACTATTCCCCAAAGCCCATTTATGATTTCTGCCACTGTCTCCCCAAAACGGAGATGATTCTGTTTCTCATTTTGCATCTCATTTTAGGCTCTAACAGATATTTATGAGAGAGAATAAGGAAGTGGGAGTATTTAATATGCAGTACTTTGGGGAAAGAATATTAAAATCAAGTTGGTCTTTTCTATCAGCTCATTTAAAGCTGCTGGATGTTGACCTTCTATACAACAAACAGCATTTTCCTTAGGCTTCAACGAGGGCTTGGGTTCTCCCATACACTTATCTGCTATTGTCTTACAAAATACATGGAAGATTGTAATGTAATATTGTAATAATTAGTGAGGATTAATTTTGATAATAACTGCGATGGATTTGGAAAAAGACTTAATCTTTGAACTGTTTTTCTGTTAAAGTACATACATCTTGTATCAAATGCCTCCTCTGTGTCCTCTTATCTGATCTCAGAGATAATAGTGATAATTTGAGTTTTTTCTTACATAAATTAGGGATGCTAGTGATAACACCCAATTTATAACCCTGATATTAGGATCAATTGAATATTAAGGTATGTAACATACCAAGAACAGTGTCTGGCACATGGTAAGTGCTTAGTAAGTGTTTGGAGCAATCATTATGTATGAAATCATTAAGGTATGATTGAAACATTATTATGGTTCTCCAGCTTTGTGCTAATAGTTTTATTTTTCCATTTAATCCTTGTAAGGTCCCTGTGAGGTGAGGACTTTCATTTACATCAGATTGTAAACGAACAATAGAGGCTTCAGAGAACGTAAGGAAATTATTCCCTAGTTATATAACTGGTAAGGCACCAGAGCCAAGACCTGAACTTGGCTCTGTGCACGTCCAAGCCCTGTGTTTTCAGTGCTTCATAACTTTGGAGGGCTCCGGTATGAGTATCAGTTTCTGGCCACTAGTTCATAGTATGCCCTGTTGCGGCCAGAACTTCACCAGTGATAATACATTCTTTTTTTGCCTTTTAAGTTTTTTTTGACATAGTAATACACTGATTCCTGTTTGCCTTAATTCTAGCCTATTTATATTACTTAATTCTTCTTTTTGTTTTAAGCAAGCCCCATGCTCAGTGTGGGGCTTGAACCTCGTGACCCTGAGATCAAGGGTCCCATGCTCTACCAACTGAGCCAGCCAGGTACCCCTTACTTAATACTTCTAAAGATATGTGGCCAAATAAATACAGGCTCATTTCTCATTTTTTAATGTTGAAAATAAGGGAGTCCGCTTTTCCTAGCCACTCTTGAAAACTTCCCAGTGCAGAGAGGTTAGGAATGAACTCTGGTGGTTATAGCTGAAACTCCCATCTCTTTTATTTTCTTTTTTTTTCCAAGCCACTTTAGGGTAATCACTTGCTAAAATTTTAACGGGCTAAGTGAAGGTATGGAATGGAATATGGAACAGTTTGATTGGCAGATTCTTGCTTAGACCTTGGGATGACTGACTGATTGACCACCACTGCACTTGCAGATCCAGTTTAATCCTCAACCCCCTCTGGATGCCACATTTACCACTTACTCTGTTTGTTTTCTTTTTTCTTTCTTTCTTTTTTTTTTTGTTAGATTCTTTACATGCACAGATCCTTAGGAATTTGAAAGACGTTGTTGGCTTAAGTTGCATTTCAGGAATGCTTTACCATGGGTTCCCTATTTACCTTTACCAGCGTGAGAGTCCTTGTTGAACCAACGGGGTTCTGTAGCCAGGCAGAAGCGACAATAGACGGGCAGATGTGATCTGCTAAAAACTTTGATGGTTTAGTAAATACTTTGATACTTTAATAAAACTGTACTTCAATAAAATATAAAGATGTCTGTCAGGACAGTCTGTTTGGACCCTCATTTAATTGATAAGTGTTGGATGAGACAGATGTGGGTAGTATTTAATAGACTATGCTCAGTGTAGTTTTCAGATGCTGAGTTTAAGATGTATGTAAAAGGAAATCTAATTTTTCAAGTGTCCAGTTTATGATTAGTTGCTTAGTAGGATACTTAGAAGTAGTGTGCTTTTTTTCTATTGTTTTTAATAATGTCGTATGTGATCACTTAAACTCTTAGGACATTATTTATTCTTTTTTCAATTTTAAGTTGGGTATAAGAGTCAACTGCTTTGAATTTTATTTAATGTTGCATTAAAACTTGGAAATGATGTAAAGCTGGGTAGTCTCTCTAGTATAATACACCCAGTTGCTATTTTCCCTTTCTGTTAAATAATACATAATGTTTTTTAAATGCATGTTTAATACCTAAAATATTCTTTTCTAGGTAAGTTTTAACTTACTTGGTATAAAGCAATAGTTTCAAGATTCTTAGTTTGATTTTTTTTTTTTTTTTTTCCTCTTCAACTGTCCTCCCCTCTCCCCACCTCTCTCCCCTTAGCTTTTTGTCAGACATCTCCTAAATAGTTCTCAGGCATTATACTAGTAGAAGAAATATAGTAAGTGTCCTATGGACTAGACCCATTTTGATGTATTTTGGATTTTCTTACGTGTATAGAATAAACCATTTTGCTGAGCTAAAGTTCTTACCTTCTTGCATATATCTTTTTCCTTGTATATGTCTCATCATCCTCCCAATAATTGTTATTTTGCTAGAAACCTGTATGATTTCAGATTGTGTCTCAGGCAGTGGTGTATTGGAAAATCTCTTGATGAAGGGTCAAGGCCTGTGAATCCTACACTCTTTTGCTCTGCATCTTTGGACAAATCACTTCATTTTTGTGTGCCTCAGTCTCCCTCCTTCCTAAATAAAAAGAAATGGGGCCAAATGATCTGTTTCCTTTTTGTTCCAATATTAAGACCTTTCCCCCCAGCAACATATTATTCTATCAAAGATTTTATTGCCTCTGGAGATTTGAATCCCCAGTTTGTGAAATGACACTTCATTCTTGACATGTTTAATGGCATCTACAGTCTAGTCTATGAACAGAGTGCCATCATGTATGATTTTTGCTTTATTTACGAAGTAGATTATGGCCCTTAACTTTTTACATAAGATTTCCAAAGTGAGGTTTCTCCACTTTGTGATTATAAATCCTCTTCATTACGGTAATGTGTGGCAGGTACCAGGGTGTGCAAAATAGGATAAAGACAAGGTTTCTTATTTCAAGGACGTAAGGCAGTTGTAAGAGAGGATAAGAGATGAGTTTATCTTGGTTTCTTCAGTGTGGATGAGAAACCAGGCATGTGGGTACTGGTAAAGGTACTAACTCAGACAATTGAAGGTGGATGAGAGTGGATGTTAGGCACTCGTGATGCCATTGTAGAGTCTGAAGTGACTCACATTTAGTTGAGTGGGAGGTGCAGGTTATACTCACACTGGGAAGTAAGAGAGAGGAAGGTTTGGAAAACTACTGAAGGTTGTGTGTGTTTATATAGAAAGGGAGTCAGTGCCCTGAGCGTAAAGGACTAAGAAATTTGAAATTAATCTTAAAGCATTAAGGAGTCCCTGAGGGATTTGAAGCTGAGAGTAACACAATCAAATGTGTTTCCTGGTGTTGCTTGAATTAAAACAATCTTTATGAGACTTAAAGCAGAGGTTTCATTTGTATTTTCCACCAATGGAGTTTTCTAAATTCCATGTTTTGGAATACCTATTAAAGGTAACTCCCCTAATCTATAATACCCCTTTTTAAAGCCTTCCTGCTAGGGGTGATTGTTGCTTTGAACTCTAACACCTTTTCTACAGCTAATCTTTAATTTCTTATGGACTTATTTCTGTATGCTTTGTTCTCTCGGGTTTACTCATTTGCCACCCTTTGTGAAACATGCTGGCCCTTAAAAAACTTAGACTGTGATATGTATATGCCTTGATGTGTTTTTGAGACTTGTTCCTGGTGGGGTTTTGCATTTAGAAGCAGATAAAAGTATAGTTCCTCCTTTTGGATGCATTTTGAGGTCTCTGGCCTGAATTGTGATTGGAGATCACATTCTTCCGTGTACTTCTCAGCTCTTTGGAGGCTCTGGTGTAACCACCTGTCTGTAAAGCCTTAATGCTGTCACAGGACCTTTGCTACTGCCTACCAGAGCCAGAGCTTTTATTTAGTGATAGTGTCACTTTTCAGACAGCCCTATCAAGACTCAGCTTTTTGATATGAACAGCAATTAATTCTCATTTTAAATAGGCACAACCATGATCTTATCTATTCCTCCCAGCTGAAGAGAATGAATAGAGCTTTTCAAAAAAGTCTGAAGTGGCAAGCATCTAATTTTCAGGTTTAATGTTGATAGTCCTGGGTCAGTAATTGACAAATGATAGAAGTTGTTCAATGCTGATCTTGCCAGTGGGAGATTTTTCAAATGTCCTTAGCTTAATAAAGAAGGAATTGCTTTGTTCATTTATAGACCTTATCTCTTTAATCTGTTGGTATTAATGTCCACTGTCACTGATCTTTTGTTGATGAGTCCAAGAGAAATGAGAGCAGTTGTGTTTTTTGGGCAAAGGCATTTTGATGGACTTACTATTGAACGTGATGTAGTGGGATTTTAAACTCTACTATGTACATGTAATGAAGTGCTAATTCTTATCCATAGATATCTTCATTCCTTTTAATTCTGTGTGTTTTGATTAACTTGTGTTTTGATAGCCTATTCTTAGTATATGTGTTACTTGTCCTTGAATGTTTAATGTATAATTAGTTTTAGTTGCTGATGAATAAATGAGTTTTTAATTACAAGGAATATATTGTGTTTCAAACTATTCCATTTTCAAGACCTAATTACTTTGATAAATCTATTTTTATCTCTATTTTGTCCGGTGTGATCTCATTTACGAAGAACAATTTGAGAAGCCATTGGCTAGAGCATTTATTTGCCTGGTACTTCTAACTGCTTTCCTTGCTTTCCCTCAAGTAATCTCAGTATTGCTTGTCTTTGTTTATTATATCACTTGTAGGGTTGTGAGAAATTCCAGAATAAACCTGAGTTTTAAATTGCTATCTTTGGAGTAGATTGGTGTTCAGTGTTGTACTCTCTGTATCATCTTTAAATATTTAAATTGCAGACTCTCTGGCTGCCTCTTAAATTAGATCCTTCACTTAGTAGTTTTGACATTTCATAACCTTGCTCCTCAGGCATTAAATATTCACCTGTTTAAATGGCAGTGAAAATTTAAAATCCGAACCCATTCTGTTAATCCAGTGAATGTAGATTGGAGAAGAGCTTGCAGTTGGTGACAGAAGAATCTATTTTGACTCCAGTGGATCATATGCTGCAGGGCTATTGTATTGAAGTATTTCTAATACATAATTTGCCATAAAACAAAGCCATTTCTTGGGTCTTCTCCAAGGGGTATTAACCTTGAAGGACCATAAAAATAGACTTAATACTTTGAGGCTTATGATAGACCAAGAGTTCCTGTAGGTGAGCATTATTCAAGGCACCAGTACAGCCTCCACATCCAGAAAAATCAGAATGGAGAAGGTTGCTGATAATTACCAGGTACAAAATTTATCCTACTGGGGGAGTCTTCTTCCCACTTTGATCTAAGTACATTCTGTTTATAATCCTTTGAGATAGAAGAAGAAATATTTTGCTTTTCTTGGAAGGGAGGATGTTACTGACAGTGACATCCTTGATAGAGCAGGAGAAGGACCTGCAAATCCTAAGAAACAGGTGTAGGGGCAAGACATGACACATTGGTCTGGGTGAAGGATGGTTGCCCTTCATTACATTTTTATTTCTTGGAAGTTCATGAGGGGTAGAGGGGGGATACATTTCTCATTTAATCACATTCTCAGAAAGTAATAAACGTAAAAATCCTAAGTATCATGTGAAGTTTCTCCAGTGAGTCTCAATCTGTGGCCACTCATTCTTTCTTGCTAGAAGTTACTTTTTAGAGAACATATTAATGGAAGATAAAATAACTTTGATATAACTTTAATATCTGGTGGCATCCTGTTTTCTGCTGCCTTAGCTCAGTTTCACTGTGTGTGTTAGTGTGAGAAACAACCCAGATAGATTTAATTCCTCCAAACTTTAAGAACAAAAGTTACTGTAGTAAATTGTAGAAAGAAAATTGGACGAGGATACAAGGATCCCGTGTTCAGAGTTTGGATCCAGTGGTATGTTACTTACCTTGTCTATACTATTTGCCCAGCTATAAAATACTAATGTGTGCCCTACCTACCACAGACAAAACACTCTATTTTGCACGTGGTAAAGTCTCCTAAGTCCCTAAGTATAAGTTAAATGGAAATATTTGTTACTACCATGAGTTTATATGTGATAGTTCCACTCTGTCCTGGGACTGGAGCCAGTTTTTTGAGAAAGTAACTAAAAAAAATACTCTTTTGAGGAGATTTACTGTTGCTTCTAGGAGTCCTTTTAATGTGGCTGTGTTCTAAAAATGTACCTTGGATTCGTTTTAATCAGGTATGGTAGGATATGCTGACATGGAAATTATTGTTAGAAGGAAGCAGTTTATAGTTACAGACCTTTAGAAACAGGGGCCTGGTTGGTTCAGTTAAGCATCTGACTGGCTCAGGTCATGATCTTGGGGTTTGTGAGATCAAGCCCTGCCTCAGGCACTGGTCTGACAGCACAGAGCCTGCTTGGGATTCTTTGTCTACCTCTCTCTCTTCCCCTCACCTGCTTGCGCTCGCTTGCGTGTTCTCCCTCCCTCCCCCCTCCCTCCCTCCCCCCCCCCCCCTTCTCTCAAACTTAAAACAAAAGGAAACAGCCCTGTTTTCCATGACATGTAGGGCCACATGGGGAAGCACCAAGGATGATCAGGAGGCAGAGAGATGAAGGCAGAGTATGGTCCAGAGCCTTTATTGAAATTCCCAGTGGGAAGGAAAGGGTGAGGCGGGATAGGTATGCTGAGTTTAGCATTGGATAGCTTGAATAATTTTGGAGGGCTCTAGATTGGGGGTGGGGAGTTTCTAGTTGTCAGACACCCAGCCCTGGGGTGATTTAGGGTGGGGAATATAGGCTTGGTGTGTGAGAATTTGATACATGAGAAAAGGTGTGGGATTGGTTTGTTTATATATCAAAGGCAGGCTCACAGGAGAGTCATTTACTGTCTCCAAGAAGTAGTTATCTCTGGGAGGGGCAGTCTTCAGGATCCAGGCCCCAGATGCTAGAGCATCAAGAATACAGAAAATAAAATCTAGTCAATGCAGGCTAGAAATTAAAGCAGCAGTGTGAACTTGAGACTGGACATTGAAGAAAAACAAAAGCAGATAACATAACTGACCCAAGTATGTTTTCAAAGCTTTTATATAAGCACTAAATATAAACCCGTTTTCCTAAATATATTTTAGGATAACTTTTAAAACACTCCACCCACACTCCTCTGAAATGCACAGAGCAGTAAATGTCACTGCCTGAGTAAATTATTCTGGAACACAGTAATGGACTCAGGTTACTCTCAGTTTTAATGGTCTGTGTCTTTCTCAGATGCATGTAGAGGTAAATAATGTTTATAGTCACCTAGGTTTTTAGGTTCTGTGCGAAGAATTCTGTGTACATTAGAAATTATTAAGATTCCTAATCATACAATGGAGGTACGGTCACGTGGTAATAGACTTAAATTTGCACGAGTTCACAGAGCCTTAATGAATTGAATGTAGTTTCGAGCCCAGGCACACTGGTTGGAAAGCCATCACCTAAAACTACCATTATACTGCCTCATGCCTTGCTTGAGCTCCTGGAGTGGCTGTCTGCCTCCATGGCCTCCTTCATCAGTCCCTGGGAGAGAGAATGTACATATGCTTACTCTGTTGCCCGTGGGAAGTGGCTCTTCCTAAAGGGAATGCTTTAGTCACATGATCCCGAGCAGACTACAGCTGCCTTGCTGAGAGTTCTCAGTCTCCGAAAGCAAGAGTTTAAGTGGTGGGATTTGTAGCTGTTAATTGAGAATTGGGCTTTAGAAAAGAAGTGGGATATTCATTGTTTTCATATTACTGAGGGTATCTGTAATTCATTTGCTTTTTTTTTTTTTTTTTCCTTTTTTTTCTCCTTCAGTTTATAGCAATCCCAAGACTAGGTTCCACTTGAATTATTTTGTTGATCACTTGGAATTTTCCTTCATATTTTTCACTTACATTTAAGTTCCTCAATCTTCATTCTTAAGTGGTGAGGCATAGAGAAAAAGTGCACGTGCATAATTATCTCTCGGCGCTCCACCACTCTTCCAAATTCCTTGTGTCTGTAGTATAGGACAGTGTTCATGCAACTTCAAATATAGCCTGTGGACCAAGAGGTGTGTTTTCACTTGTTAATGAGCAAACTTGTTGAATAAAAGATAAGAGTATTAAATGTTAACACTAGTGGGGCAGGGATGAAAGATAGCAAGACCTTTTTATAAAGTAATATAAATCTGGCTTACTTTTTTTGTGAAAAGCCGAAAAGGAAATGGTGATGACACTGTGGGCATAATTTAAACCATGGAGAATATATTTGAAAATACCAAGAGCTTGTTGAAATTGAAGACCTTTTTTTTTTTGTTTAATTTTGTTTTTGAAATGAGCAGTGGACTAGTTTAAAGGTGGATACTTACAGATGAAAGTAGCAAGCAGAAGTTACCATGTTACAGTACCTGAGCAAATCAATATGAGTTAGACCCATTGGCCATTTTTATGAATGGTCTGGAAGATGGAGGCTATATTGTGACCTTGTAGTTAGGTAGTCCAGAAAAGCTTAGAATTAAACCAGAGGGAATGTGGTCAGGAATAGCATATGAGATCCAGAGCTGTCTGAAAATTGGCAGAGATAGGTGTAGGCAAAGAGCTGTCGATTATGTTTTGGGCAAGCTCTCGATGACTGCATGAACTGTCCGTTAAATCTTGTGGTCTAGGAAGCTTGCCCTGGGCCCACAGGATCACTGGTTATTAGATTGGTTTTACTCAGCAAATGTTCTAGCATCTATCATATGCCAAGATGCTGAGGATAACAGTGATAAGAGTGAGAGGTAGTTCCTTAGTGCATGGAGCTTACATGAAGAATGTTGATTATCAACAAATACAGGCAGACTTATTTTGTCTTCTATCCTTGTAGAATTTTGAACATTATATCTTAGAAGCTTTTTGAAAGGATACATAAAATGGTAGTTAAAGCCAATAAAAGGGACTTAAGACCTTTTAGAAAATAAATGTTACAGAGGCTTGTGGACAAGAAGACAATAGACAAGGAATGGCTAGAGATATAGCTTGTTCACATACTTAAATGTCCGGAAGTTTAGGGATGATAAAATGCTATTTTGAAATGAATCAAAAAGGCATACTTAGTGATAATATGGTAAATTTTTAGAAACTTTGTACCATCGCCTGCAGAGATGGGAGAGGCTCAAAAACAGGTCACAAAAATGTGTTGGATGAATTTAGAGTTCTTAAACTGAATTACTCGATTGAGCCTACATCTGTAGCTTAGGGGGTTGGCCCCAGTGAGGACATCCTGTTACCCTAAGTAGTACTGTGCTATGTGCACCACTGGTTTGTTTTGAAACCCTGCAAACCTAGGGATAAATATGATCTCTTTTCTCCTCCTGGGGGAATGGCATTTTCTATTTCTTGATCATTTCTCCAGAAAGGAGTAAAATGGTTAACGCAGGACTTATTTTTAACATCCGTGTTTGTTATGTGCTCCATACGGAAAAGCTGCTGACTAACTTTAGGCAGTCGTTGAGTTTCTGAAGGGAGGTAACTGAGTGTGTGTAGATGCTTAATTTCATTTTCCTTTCCCAGGTTTCCTATGCTCGCCCAAGTTCAGCTTCTATCAGAGATGCGAATTTGTATGTCAGTGGACTTCCGAAAACAATGACCCAGAAGGAGTTGGAGCAGCTTTTTTCACAATATGGACGCATCATTACTTCTCGTATTCTTGTTGACCAGGTCACTGGTAAGTCGGCAGCTGCTCTACACAATCTTTGACACTTTCTGAGTGGCAGATTGTGAAATATTTTGCCTTTCCGTACAGCAGTCTTGCTTCTAGAACATATCAAAGGTATATGTGGACCAGAAAATGCAATTTTCTGCTGGAATTGTTCATAAATATGCATGCATAAAAATAGATTGTGGAGTGAAGTGAGCGAGCTTGAGTCATTTCCACCCTGAAGGGGCAGGTTCGAAGCCTGTTTTATGGCATGTAATAAATTTGTAGATGATAATAATCCTCATTTCTAAGCTGCTGCGTGAAAAAAAGCCCCTATTCTCCATCAAGTACTCCTCCTAATAAGCTGTCTTGTTTTTTTGTAAAAAGCATAGTTTAATACAGCAGAATGCACCTAGTTCTCTAGGGGAGGATGACACCATGTCCGCACTAGCTGTTCAGGCCGGTTTCCAGGCCCATGCTGGATTGTATGGGCGTGCGTAAAAGGTTGACTTTTTGAATGTTAAAATATTTTATGCCTGCTGTATCTTTTGACCAACTGAGATGAGAAGACTGATAGGTGTATTAAAACTTTTGTTGGTAAGGGAGCTCTTTTGCCAAAGCCTTTAAGAAAAGCAATACTGATTTGATTACAGATTTTAAAAATAAATGGTAATTTTCTATTATGAAAATAATGCTTATTTTCTAAAAACATATTGAAAATAGAGCAACATGATAAGGAGGGGGGAAAATTAACCTTAAGGCCATATACTCAAGCAGTCACATTAAGGCTTGGGGGAAAATGTAGACAGATTTTCCTCTTTAATATTCTTCATGTTTCTTCCTTTTCTTTCCTCTCTTTTACTTTTCCGGTTTTCCTTCTCCTTTTCTCTCTCTGTCATAATACCACCGGAAGACATTCATTATGTATTACAATGTCTGTTGTCTTTTTAAAGTAAGCAGTGGACATCCTCATAATGCTTTGTGTTTCTGTGGTGTCTGTTATTTCTCCTCTTTCATTTCTCATTTTGTTTATTGGAGCCTCTCTTTTGTTTTAATGAGTCTGGCTAGAGGTTAATCAGTTTTGTTGATATTTTCAAAGAACTAGCTCCTGGTTTCATTGATCTGTTCTGTTGTTGTTTTAGTTTCTATATCATTTCTGTTCTAATCCTTAAAAAAAAAAAAAAAAAAAGGAAGCACTAGATTAACTACAGAAAAAAATCAGGCCAACTTTTTATTTCTTCAAGTGAAGCTCAGTTGAATTGATGTGAGTTTGAGTAGAAGCAGCCCGTGTTACGCTCTTCTGTACTGTTAATTGGGCTCATCCGTAGGAGGCACCACGCTTAGAGTTTTTGGTAGAGAGAGATCTACCTTCATACACATATGCTTGGGAGAATGGCCAATAGGTTGTGCTTTGTGAAGAAAATTTAGGGAAGGAAGGTAAAAATAAGGTCTTTTCATGATGACTGTGTTTTATAATCTTTCTTACATGTTCTTTCATTCTGTGCTGTATCACACAGACTGCTAACCAGGAAAAGAGAAATCGAGGTTTAGCAATCCAGATAAATTGGCTTAAAGCAATAGAAATGCCCTTTCATTTGTTCATATCATTTATGCTTTTTAAATTATTCTTAATGAGGACTTGGTGAATTGAGAGTAGATTTCACTTCTGTTACAGAATGCCCATCTCCTTAAGTGCAAATCCATCCTGAGTACATTGGCTCCCAAGGAGACTTACTTCATCCCTTCTGGGGTTAGTCATTGGTTCTTAAGTGTGGTCCCACCCCTGCAGCATCAGCATCCTCCTGGAACTTCACTAGAAATGCAGATTTCTGGGTTCCATCCAGCACCTAATGAATAAAACTCTGAGGATGGGCATTGTATCAAGCCCTTTGGGTTATTCTGGTGCATGCTCAAGTTTGAGGACCTCAGCTTGAGATGACTCAGTCTGTGTAGAGGCTATTGCATTGCTCATCTTATGCTTTCCTCGTGGAATAGTTAAGTTCTTGGGGGTTATTAATTCTTCACGCTAGTGAAGAATATATTTGCTGTCATTTCACCATTGTATCTTCATACTTATGGCTTTCAAGGTGAAATTATTCACTTTATCTGAAATGAAAAATAAAACCCTGCAATTTTGTTATTCAGCCATCAGGTGGTAATGTGCAACTGATGTAACTTAAATCAGAAAGGAAAAGTGGTATGGGCTGACATAAGTGTATATGGAAGAAATGCCTATCCACTTAGAATATAATTCTAAGCCATTGAATTTACACAGTATTAATTACAAAGCAAGTAGAACTTCATTCCTTTTTAAGGTTCCTGTAAATCGTGATCGTCTAGTACATTTTCTCAACCTTTCTCGATAACCTCTCATTCTAGACTCGTCTAGCTACCTTTCCCAAGCTGGTACGTCTAGTACCAATTTGCTTGCCCAAAAAGTATTTCCCTGGTACTGTTTTATCTCCAGATGGCCAGCTATGGGTTGACCTCAGCTAGCCCATTTAAGCTAATTAAATGGAATGGGTTGGGTTTTTGTCTGCCATTTTTCAGAAGCTGGACAGGTATTTGGCCATCGCTCTGCTTTCCTATTCTTGTCTGTCAGAGTGGGAAGAACATGAGACAGAGAATGGCATTTCCATTGGAGTAATACTGCTAAAGCCAGAAAGCTTTGAGACTTTATTTCTATTTTATTTATTTAAAAATGTAGGTCCTCTTTTATCCCTTTTTCAGCTTATAATAGTTAAAAGCTGTGGGGGAAGTTTCCAGGAATGAGAAAACCCTCTTTGGACACTTTCTTAAAGGGCCAGTGTCCTATGTAATATTATTAAGTAAAATTTTATTATTAAAAAGTTGGATGTAATATCTTTCTACCCCTGTAATATATTTTTAGCATAGCTTTGTAGCATTTTTAGCAAATGCCTGGTTCTGTTCTTCTTACAAGAAAGGAAGCTACTGTGCCCTTCATTTCTGAGCTGCTTATCCAACAGCACAAGAGAACTGGAACTCAAGCATGTTGTTGTTGACATTATTAAAGAACATCAGCATATGGGGGGGGGAGTGGAGAGAAGACAGCAGGTAGGGAGAACATGGGCATACTGGTGTGCTGTTTTTCTTGGCTTATTGGTAGGCAGGTGATAATGGGTATTCAGATTGTGTAGATGACTTCATTAAAAAAAATACAAAATTGTGATTCTAGACTGAATTGCTACAGAGGTAAGGTAAAACTCTCCTCCTCCTGTTATTTTGTGGCAGATGTTATATGTAGGTGAAAACTTGTTTTTAAGGAGAAATTAATTTATCCTTTCTTCTCTTCTTCCCTTCTCCTTCTGCTCCCTCTTTCCCAAATCCTTACCCAAATTTACCAATAGGCATATCAAGGGGTGTAGGTTTTATTCGATTTGACAAGCGAATTGAGGCAGAAGAAGCTATCAAAGGCCTAAATGGCCAGAAACCGCCTGGTGCCACAGAGCCAATCACTGTAAAGTTTGCTAATAATCCAAGCCAAAAAACCAATCAGGCCATCCTTTCCCAGCTGTACCAGTCTCCAAACAGAAGGTATCCAGGACCACTAGCTCAGCAGGCACAGCGTTTTAGGTAAGTCTGGTCTGGTTCTTATGCCCAGCTACTAAACTCAGAACTCTCAGGTTCACTGTGCAGTACTTTTATTGATAGGATCTCTTGCTTTGCTGTTCTGTTGTTGTTGTTTTCTTTCTTTTTCTTACGGGCACTGAGAAAACCTATTTGAGGTGCAGTGTCTTATGCTAATATTAAAGGTGGTAACAAAAAGGGACGATAAGCTGTACTAGTGATTCTCAACTGGGGAGTAATTTTGCCCCTCGGGACATTTGGCGGTGTCTGGCGACATTTGTGTGGACATGACTTGGGTGCAGTGTGGTACTGGCATCTAATGGGTAGAGGTCAGGGATGCTGCTGAATATCCATCCTTCAGTACACAGTATAGCCTCCAACAGCAACAAATCATATAGCCCCAGACATCCATAGTGCAAGGCTATAAACTCCGACCGGCAGAATGCTGGGTTGTTTCTGTTTCCAGTACTTCTGATTTCTTCTTTTTAGTTTTTTTCTTGATAAGATTTTATTCCTGTATTTCAGCTTTTAGGTCAAGCTCTTTCAGTTACTTTGCTTTATAATATGTACACCACTAAGGATATATAACCTATGTGAAAACATTGTTTCTACAAATGGATTCCCCTCACCTTTTAAAATTTTATTTCTTGTATTGTAGGGGTTGGCAAGCCTCCTCTGTAAAGGACCACATAGTAAATACTCTAGACTTTATGGGTCATGGTTTCTGTTGCATACATTTTTTTTTTTTTTTTTTAACAACTCTTTAAAAATGTAAAAGGCATTTTTCACTCCTGGGCTATACAGAAACAGATGGCAGTCTGGATTTGGCCTGTGGGTGGTAGTTTTCAGACCCCTGTATAGTCCATAGAATGACTCTGCATCTTCAGCCCAAAGAAGGCATTCTATCTTGTAGACAAGCATAAATATTTCAGTTTTTCAAGTTTTATTTTAAACTTGGGATAACAATCAAATCAAGAGTCATTTTAAAAACATCTCTAATCTGCATGTGAGAACAGTGACTTTAAGACTTTAAACACAGCACAAAGAACTTCTGGTTTCATAAGCAAAGTCACCCAGTTTTTTTTTTCTTCCCCAGAACATTTTTTTAATATCCTTTTGGCCATATGGTATACTGCAGCCATAATTCCATCTAACCCCATGCTAATTTTTTTTCTTTTTAATCCCAAGTGCATATCAGTTTTCTTTCTTTCCTTGCAGGGGTAGAATAGTTAATTACTAAAAATAGGATCACAAATGTAGCTTAATGAAGAGTTATGTTTTTGAACTTAAATCACATGCGTTTTTTTCCTTTGGGGTATTGAGAGTGCTGAAAAGAGTGGAGATAAAATCGGTCAGATATCTGCTTTTAAAAAAATACTTGTGTCACCTGAGGTGTGAGAAGGAAATTTGCCATAAACAGTATGGCCACTTCCTACTTAGGGTAGCTTTTGCCCTGGGAGTAGAGGTGGTACTATCAAAAGGCTCCATTTGGAACTGGATGCCTGGGTACCCAGTCGATTGAGCCTTTTTTTCATTCTCTGTTTTAACTTGGCAAGGTTAAAAAAAAAAAAAAAAAAAAAAAGCATTGTCAGAAAGCACACCTGGTACCTTTGACTTTGGTGGATGATAGTGGCCATGGCTTCAGGGAGAGGTGCGCAAAGCAGCTGGATGCTTGCCCTTGTGGAGAAAGAAATCTCATAAAACCATTTTTTTTAGCTCTGCCTGTGGGTTTCCTCTGTGGCATCTTAAAGTGAATAATACTTTCTGGAAATTTTGCACAGACACATTTGAGGGATTTTCGAGGTGTTTCCTGGACAGCCCATCCTGTTGACTTCAGAGCTCTTTGGGGCCTAGAAAAGAGTTTGGAGCTTACAGAGAGGAAGGTTCTTTGAGACTTACAGGTTGATTTCAACCCTGTGAAAATAAAATAAAATGTTTGATGTTAATAGAAAGCTGTTTTCACTTTAAATTGTTGGTTATTTCTGGTGTTTTCCAAGTTAAGCTCTCAACTTGTTTTATGGCAGTTATTAACTAAAACTCTGTTCTGAGACTCAAGATTGAATTCTGAGGAAGATTGGGCAAGAGGCCTGAGATGACAGAATCTTCAGGAGAATGCCTGATTACTGAAATGGCCAGGCATGCAGGGGACTCCCAAGACTAGGCTGATGACTACTGTATCTGCTCACAGCCCCACCCAGCCCACTCCCTGCATGTTCTCTGCTTCTTACTTGTGGTTCTGTAAAGCTTTCCAGGATGTTATGATGGTCAGATTTATTATCTTGCTAAATATATTTCTGCCCATCCTTTGCTTTTATCTTTTTATTCCATATGTTAACCAACTTGAAATTCTTCCTTTCCCTGACTCCTAGAAAAAGAAATTCTGAAAAAAGGGGAATGAGAATTGTCTGTTATAAGGAAAACTCGGTTTTAGAAATTGAGGGTGATTTTTATTGTCCAAGATTTTTATTGACTCTTGTCTCTACTGCCCTATGATCTTTTCCTCCCGTAATCTCTGTCTAGATAATAAGTTACGAACTAGTCTTTGAGCTCAGTGAAAGCATTTGGTCTAGACTGAGTGTTAGAAGAAATCGGGAGTCCTATCCCTAGGGTTCAGGTTTAACCTGATGTGTGTTTGGTTGCTTTTCTTGAGTATTTTAAGAACTTGGTTGTCATTACCTTGACTCCCCCCCCCCCCCCCCCCCCCCCCCCCCCGTTGAATTAACGTTGAATCTTCTCTTCATAAAGACCGTGGAATTAAGGACTTGCTTGTTTTGCTAGTATTTTGTTCTTCTCTCGTTCAACTCTAGATCATTACAGAAATATTTTCTTCCTAACGTCTGTGTCCTAATGCTCTTAGCCTTCAGTTTATCACCTTCCAGCAGACACTTAGAAAATTTCTGTTTTTTATGTTGTCATAGTACCTTGGGAGTTGAGAGAGATTGGAGAATACAAGTTATAAGTATAACAATAGTCAAGGATATTTTTAATATTCATGAAATGCACCATATCTTTTAAGGTCAGGAAAATTAAAACCCACGCAATAAAGGTTAAGTTTATTTTTATTAAAAAAAATTTTTTTAAACGTTTATTTTTGAGAGACAGAGAATGAGTGGGGAGGGGCAGAGAGAGAGGGAGGCACAGAATCCGAAGTGGGCTCCAGGCTCTGAGCTGTCAGCACAGAACCCGATGTGGGACTCAAACCCACAAACCATGAGATCATGACCTGAGCTGAAGTTGAATGTTTAACGGACTGAGCCACCCAGGCGCCCCAGGGTTAAGTTTAAAAGTGGGCTTGTGAAGTTTATGACCCAGTTAACCCATATGAATAGTTAGAGAATTATTTTAACATGAGCAAGTGCTTATTTAATTGACTACAGTCTTCAAAATAAAACCATCCTTATTTATTTGGATACATAGTATAATTCAAGCCCCTTAAGTATGTTTTTGGGACACCATGTCCGAATTAAGCTTTCAGCCAAATATTTCATCTCTCTTCTTGTGGAGCAGCTTTAATTTTATTGAATGTGATCTAGTCTAATGGCCTGTGTGCCTGCTTCTATAAGCCTTTATGCATTTGTAAAGTAGCCATTTAAATCAGCACTCGTGTTGCATTTAAGGCAAGTGCTGATGGCACTACCATGATTTCCTTTTGGAATAAACTGGTATCAGTCCTCCTGAGTAATTTTTTTTTTCTTGTAGAGGATAGATGATGCCATCTAATTGGACAAGGGGATAAGTTGATGATCTTGTGGTTTAACTTCAGAGCAGATCTGGGCGAGTGCTTTGGAGAGGTTTTGAGAACCAGTTTGTAGACTTCATAGTGTCACTTTCTTAACCACTAGTAATCTCTCTATATTTTTATTTCTGACTTTAATTAAAGTCACATTTCCCCTTTTACTTGTATAGGCCTTCCTGTAGTCTTGTTGGCCAGTTTTCTTGGAAGCTAAGCAGATGTCTTCTTTCTGTTCTCTACTTATAAACCTCTAGTTTTGAAATCAGAATGCTCTATCTAATATAGGGTTCTGTTCAAAATATGGCCTCGTATGAGTTGTATTTGTACTGATAGAAAAATGTTTGTACCTGTATCCCCAGTATATGTTTTTATAAATTATATGAACATGGGCTTCTGCTATTACATTCATTAACTCATAAACACTAGTCAAACACAGGAAATAAAGATGAAACAATATATTAAATGTCTTATTATCATGCTGACTTACTATACATTTCATTTACCCAGTATTTTAATAATAAATATGTCTTTAAAGCAAGATTCATAAAATTATCTTGGTAATTTTGAACTTCATGTCTGATTTCATGAAAGTGAGACATGTTAGATTATCTTGTGTGTAACCTCATAATGTACTTTGTACTAAGAGTAGGAGAACTCATCTGCTCTCCCTGTTTTTGTTTACTTGTGCTTCCCTTACTGGTGTCATCCTCACTCTGATGATGAGGATTTGTATAGAAATCTTTCTGAAGCTACATCTTCTTCAAGGGTTATTTTAATTAAAGCTAGGTTTCCCTATCTAATCCTCCAAATCCACTTAATGTGTTACTTGTAAAGTGGATTATGTCCAAGCTAAAGAACAAGGGAAGAGTGTCACTCTCCCTTTTGAGGACTACTCAGTCTTCCCTCAGGAAAGTATGGGGACTGAGCAAGAGTACTGGGTGCAGTGCCTCAGTTAAATTTGAGTAAAGGATATTGTTTTTAAGTTTATTTACGTAAGTAATCTTTACAAGACCCTGAGATCAAGAGTCCCGTGTTCCTCCAACTGAGCCAGCCAGGTGCTCCAAGAATACTTTTAAAGTTAAAAGCATATTTTTAATGGGCATTTTAATATTTTCTTGTCACACTGTAGTTAATCGTTATTCACACCCATCTGGGTCATTCTGGAGGCCACTAACTTGTTAGGTCTCCATTAAAAATAGGCTTCTGTTTTTAAATGAGCACCTATTAAAAGATGTCTGCCCTTGGGCTCTGGACATACCAGCAAAGATGTATAATTCTGGAGAGTAAAATAGTGGTCATGTGTCTGACCGGTAAACTAGGCAATTACAAGAGAAGATGCCTAGTTTACAGTCTCCCAACTGCTACAAACAAGATTTGGGGTGCACAGTGCCCACGTGAAGTGCCCACTGATTTCTCCCAACTCCCATGAGGAATAGTGGGTGTGTGGCACTAACTATTGCATGCAGACTGGAGTTTTCAGCACTGCCTATGTCCTGTTTCTTAGATCCCGTGTTCCTCTTTGCTCTCCTTGTTAATGGAGGATGTGGGAGAGGAGGATGTGGGAGAGGATGGAGGAGGGAGATGGTGGGAGGGGGCCGGCGGGGGTTGACCAAGAACTTGGCTTAAGTTCCAAAGGACTGAATTTTTCCTGAAAGTGTAAGTAAAGAAATAAGTGGTCAGGATCACAGTGTGTCCTAGGATTTCACAGGTGAGGCAAATATGAGGCCCACTGAGAGAGCCCTCCGAGATCCTAGTGTAAAGGCCTAGAACTCCTGCGTGGGAATCCTTGGATTCTCTAAAACCTGTAATTCACTTCTGGGGCAGTTTTGGTTTCTACCCTGTCTTGAAAATACTGAAAATTTGCCTAGAAGATTGCATTTCTGGACTTCAGGTTGTGGGTTGGTATACTGAACTGATAGTGGCAGAGCGTAACAGTCCCTACCTGGGCTGGCAGGGACGACATAACGCTACTTTGAATCGATAAGGTGTCTCTGCATCTGGCCCCTTCAGCACTTTGGAAGGAGACTTCAATATGCTCTTCTTTTCTATAGGTATCCTCTGCCAAGTGCATTCTTCATTGATCATTCTAGCAATTGCATGAAATTATTTGTATCATATTACTTGAGGGTTGGTGATACTAATTTGTATGCATCTTTATTTCTGGTGTTGGTGGCCTTTCCTTTTTGGAGTATAAAGGCATGACTATCACCTCTGCAGAAAGCAAAGCCTTCCCACCTATGTACTCTTTCCACACATGTGCTTTTTCCTTGCATATACAAATAGGCTCCCCAAGCAGCCCTCCTGATAGTTTTCATTCTGGATTAAGTAGTTAAGGATATTATTGGTAACCTTATTGCTTTATTTGTCACCAGATAGTTGTAAACCTGCAGCGATCCAGGCCTGTGTTTATGCACAGTGGCACAGTGGGGAATGAACGTGTCCCTGCTCCTGAGAGGGTATTGGGACAGGACCTACATACACAGATGAGGGTCTTTTGTCATTGTGATTTGTTCTCGTCCCTTACACTTTGCACTACATCAGCTCAGTTATTTCTTTCTGTTTTCACAAAACACACAAAATGCCCTGGGGTGATTGGGAACAGGAATGTATAAAGGTTCTTTTTCCAATTCTAAAAGACCAGAAAGAGATGTTTTCTTGGCTTTTATAAAACAAAAGGGAATTGCTTTCTCATGTGTCCCCTAGACTCATTTGAGGCCACAGGTTAGACAATAATGTTGAGACATTTTTCAGACTTAACCTTTCATAGGTGTTATAAGAAGGAAAAAAAAAAGTTGTTCCCCCTGCCTCACGATCTTACTTTGGACACTGTTGAACATTGCAGCAGTTGAAGGTGGTTCTGTCTACAACGAGTTAAGTTATGCCTACATCCTCTGAACACATATAATTAATTGGTATGCATTCTGGAAATTGAAACATGAGAGTGGTCCGTTTGAAACTGACAAGAAAAATCAAGTATTATAAAATCAACTTAAGTTTTGAAATAGGAAAGGGATGGGGAGTTTTAAAGAGTACCTACCCACCCCCAACTATTGAGTTTTAAAAATATTAAGGGAAGCTCAAGTTGGTTGGTTTGTTTCTACCTGGCTTCTTACACCTTGAGTGGGGCTACAGTTCCTGTGGCAGAATCAAAATAAGCCTCAGTCTCAGGGTCTGAACTCTTTGCCCTCTTGCCTGCTGGAGCAATGAGTCTGTTGCCTTTCTCTGGTCTTTAGTTGAGCACGTTGAGAAATGACACACTTAGCTGATACTGTCTGTAAGGTTCTTTCTGCCTGTAATACACCACTTTGTAAGAAATGAGAGTCCTTCAGAATTGGGAGATTGAAGGGAAATCATAGAATATTGGTGCCACCATTTACTAGCCCTGTGGTCTTGGGCAAGTCACTTAATCTGTGTGCCTTGGTATATTCAGGGACCAACAGAGCTATGAAAATTAATGCTAAAAAAATTCAGCTGAGTAAATGTGAAGATGAAATTGGCTTTATTGAACAATTCATGAATCAAGTAGCATTTTACCTAGCAGACAGAAAAGAGCTCCAAGGAGATGTACAAAATGGAAGGCTTTTATATACAAAATGGGTGGCTTTTATAGGCAGAAGGGAACAGGAAAAGAGAGGTTTTTAACAAAGAGTGGATTGTTTCAGGCCAGGTACCTTCCTTTGGGGGAAGGGTCTTTCCAGAAGATTACCTCACTAGATTTCACCACGTAATTCCAGATTGACTGATGAAAGTTCATATTCTTGAACCTACTAGTAGATACCAAGTCTTAGTTTGCTGGCATGGGGCTCAGCACAGGCGATTCCATTTGGGGCCTGTTTCTTTTTTTTAACAGCAGTGTAAAATACATGTAGGTGCATGTGAAGCACTTAGAATTTACCTGGCGGTAGGTGAGAGCCCAAAGATTAACTGTTCCAGAGCCTCCACATTTCCTTTCTGGTTTGCTCAGATGACCACCAACATTTCCTCTATGTGGCACTAAACACTGTAGCGATAAACTATCCATTGGGAAAAGTAGTGTCTTAATGCCAGTGGGAACCCATTCTCTCCAGTTTTGAGACCCAAAGTTTTGAGACTTCACATAGAATTAATATGCAGCTATCCCCTTGGAAGATGGCAATAACAAACCCAACTCTTTTGAACGTCCAGGGGAAAATGAGAAACTGAAGTTTGCTAAATGTGTGTTTTGCAGGTTGGACAATCTGCTCAATATGGCTTATGGAGTAAAGAGGTAATGACAGAGGTTCATGATACTCATAATCCCTTCCCATAATTGATTAGTTTCTTTGATTTTGGGAGTGTCCCCCTTCATAAGTTTGTGTTCAGTTTTCTTTTGCATGTACAACCTAATGAAAAGCTGCTTTTTGAAGCACGGTTGACTGAAGGAATATTTTTATACTGCTGGATAGATACTCCCGGTCTTTAAAAACCCCATTATTTGTTGTGTATTGCATCGCGACGTTATAGCATGTTTATGTATGTGTTGGTACCTTCCCCTCCTCAATCCTGCTCAATTCATGAAGCCACTTCTAAATATATTCTAAATATATTCTAAATATATTTCTTTGCTATTGTGGGTCATATTATCCAATATAGCATATAATGGCCATTTCATAACTTAATGCCTTGTCAAAAGAGCATGTCACTGCAAGCCTTGATTGAAACATCAAGTGGTTGTATGTATCTTTTGATGGGGGGAGGTTTACTCAAACTCTTGGGATGGGAGAGGGAAAAGAAATAACGTCCATTGCTGTAACCAACCTCTGTTTCTATTTGTGTGTGTGTGTGTGTGTGTGTATGTGCGCGTGTGTGTGTGTGCGCGCGCGTGTGTGTATGTGTGTTTCCTGTTTTGTTTAGTAGGTTTTCTCCAATGACCATTGATGGAATGACCAGTTTGGCTGGAATTAATATACCTGGGCACCCAGGAACAGGGTGGTGTATTTTTGTGTACAACCTGGCTCCTGACGCAGATGAGAGTATCCTGTGGCAAATGTTTGGGCCTTTTGGAGCGGTCACCAACGTGAAGGTCATCCGTGACTTTAACACCAATAAATGCAAAGGTTTTGGATTTGTGACTATGACCAACTATGATGAGGCCGCCATGGCGATAGCTAGCCTCAATGGATACCGTCTGGGAGACAGAGTACTGCAGGTCTCCTTTAAGACAAACAAAACGCACAAAGCCTAATGAGCTCTTGTCCTCAGTCCATTTATATATGAAAACTATACAACAAAGGCAAGTTAAGAGAAACTTTATACATTAGTAAATGTCTTTGTAAGTCAGTGTTGAGATGGGGATAAAACGACTACTTAGCATCCTAAGAAATATGTGAGATTTTTTATTGCTAGTATTTGAATTAAAACTTCTTAAATATCTTTTATGTTTGAATATGGACAAGAGGTACAGGGTTTTTACCTGTCACATTGCATTCTATTGCCTTCTTTGAAGAAGGTGGACCTTTTAAAGTGTTTCAGCTAAGGGAAGACATTTCTTTTCTTTTTACATAACTGCCTTGAACCTGTGAGTAAATATTGAGGCTTTGTGTTGTAGTTCTTCAGTTGGTTGTGTCTTTTTTTCCCCCTTTTATTTCTTTTCCTAATTAGCTTTGTGTTTGGTTTACATTTAAAGCATTACTGTTATGTCTAAGAAAAGTATTTTGAAGTTTACATTTTTATTTATGAAGTTAAAAACAGTATTTATTTTGTAATTATGATTTGGGTTGGGGAAGGGGGGGGCTACATTATAAACGCTTATTGTAAGAATACTGGAGAACTTTTCGTAAAGCAGTACCTTGCCAAAGAGATAAGAGCCTCTTTGATGTGGGTTTAAAAAAAGCATCTATTTTTATAAAAAAGAAAATTTGGAGAAACTTTTTACTGGTCCTGGAACAAATATTTTGACTTGAATACTTTGAGAAATCTCTTCATATGACACCTAGTGAGCTTTTAAAATTTACCAGGAAATTTGCAGTGGTTGGAAAATTTAGAAAGATTTATGATGTAGAAAAACTACTTTTGAGATCTTTGTATGAAAGGAGTAGAATCAATGGGGGAAACACTGCTGGTTTCGTTTTTGTAATCACCAGTGGAGCGTCTGATCATCCTGGTTATTATGTGATAGGTGGCTCACATTGATTTGTGATTTTGAAACAAATAAAAAAAATTTACAAAAGAATATATAAGAGCAGGCAAGAAATTTAAATTACCAAGAGATGGGGGAAAAAAAAATCTGTTCTTCCTAAAGAAATCCCTTCAGATAGAGCTCATGGTGTTTAGTGATGTACTTGCAGTATTGTTTGAAGAATTGTTTTGTCTTAAGGAAAAAAGATGTTGCACATGATTTGTACTGCAGCAAATCGGCAAAAGTGATCTGAGTTGGATATATTTGAAGGTATTTTGAAAGTTACGTTCAAGGCTAACACCTGAGCTTTGTGTAATGTAAATAAGACCTTGTGTTTATGAACCTTTCAGCTAATTTGATTTTTTTTTTCCCTTACATGCCAAGTGATGTTCAGGTTTTGAATGTTTTTGTATCAGTTTTTTCCTTTGTAAATGGCATTAACATTGTTACTTGAGGTCTTGCTTAATCACTTTCGTTGTCCTGAGGACTTGAATTTACAGTGCATCAGATTTGTTGCTAATTTTGTCTGTAGATAGTCTAGCTTCAGCTGTTTATGGTGATGCTACATTTTCGTTTATAAATATGTTTGTGGTAAAAAAAAATGAGTATAACCATAGGTTTTGAACAAATTTCCTTACATTTTTCATACAAAAATCATAAATATCTGTATGCTACTGAAATTTAACTTTGTATGATGCTTAAACCACTATTTGGGGAAATAATAAAATAAGTCTTTACCATGTATGAAAGAAATTTTAAAAAATACAAAATATTTTCTGATTAGCATCTAGCTTATAATAAATTTTCAAAAAAGCTGAAGGCAAAAATGCCTTCATCAGGATGCACTGAGAACTATATAGTTACGTCCTGCTTTTTGTATAAACTGAGATGCTCACATGCTTCCCCTTAGAACAGGCAATGTGCTATGCATAACATAGTTGTACATTATCTTTGCGGTTGCGTTGAATTTTATTTTTTATTATTTAAAAATTGTAGTTATAAAATTTTTCAGTATAGTACAGTACATATACTGTGAGGCGCGTGCTAAAGTGAATAAGCGAGTTTTCATGCTGACCCACTCAATGCTATTCAGAAATCAATTGGCTTAGCACTTTCTCATATCCTTAGGTGCATTTAGATTGTCAGAGTTAACCTTCTGCGTTTAAAAAAAAAAACTAAAAAACAAAATACATGTATATACTTAAAAAAAAAAAATAAGGTTTCCCTCACGGGAAAACAGCAGCTACGTGCTTCTTTCCTATACTACTGTAGCAAACCAAGGCATTGATGAGAGGGCATGCAAATTGTGCTTCACTTTACAGTGTTTATCAGAGCACTTAATAAAATGTAAGGCTGGTATTTATTTGAAGTTGTACAGTATGACTTAATTCACATCTGTTGGAATAGAAAATATATTCTGTTGAGTATTTAAGAGGCTGTACATGTTTTCTTTTGTGTTTGGATTCTTTGTACTTTTTCATGTTCAGTACATCAATAAACAAAGTTGAAGGGAAAGAACAGTGTGGTGAGTAGGTCTTTATACACATTTTGGGGGCTCCTGTGCTCAGGCTGATAAACTTACTCTCTAGAGTTAAGAGATTCTCTCAGAGCTTTAGTTGAAAGCAGTGTTATATCCAAAGTAAGAATTCTAAAAGCATGTTAGTTGAAGTAGAATGTGCAAAAAAATTTTTTTGAATGACACTTCTGATAGTCAGCTTTCAAATATTACTTAATGAGTAATTTTTATAGGAATACATGCTACTATCAGTGGTAACATTTGGGTAATTGGATTGGATGCTGACATCATTTTGTTGCTCTGATTTAATAATCACCACCTTTTTTTTTTTCTTTTTTTTTTTTTTGTAACAAATGGGAATTGTCCTCACATATTTACGTGAGCTAAAGAAAAACCAAAGAGAAGGAAGATAACTTATTCTGCTTCTACCAGCAAGGTTTAATTCACCCATGGGATTAATTTCTGGTGTGTCAGATTTATTCTTGTTGCCCTAGTGCCAGATTGTCAAGAGACTCTTCTCAGAAATCAGAAGCTCAGTTTTCATTAGGTTAAGGCTGATGTGTGTAGCATGTGTCCAAATCTTGAACTGTACCAACCCTGTGTTGTTCATACATGTTCAGTTCTTGTAACACATCCTTACCAGATGTGTGGAGGAAAACAAATTCTTCTTACTGATCTTTTATGTGAACAGTCTACTTCTATAGAGCTTAAGAAAATTTGATATAATGAAGTACTCCCCCCCCCCCCCCCCCCCGCCTTACAAAGTATACTAAATAGTATCCTAAATGGCTCTTTTAGATTTGATTGTATCTGTCAGGGTTGGTTTTGTTTTTTTTTTTTTTTTCTTTTTTTTTTTTTGTAAAAAGCCATTCTAAGAGTAATTGTCCTGAATTCACAATGTAGTAGTCAAGAGATTAGCTGAGTGACAAGACAATTCCTTTTCTTCCAACATGCAATTAATCTCAAATCTCCATACCCCCTTCTTTATTATATGAATTTAATACTCTAATTTTGTGATGTCAGAACATCCTCCTGTCACCCCTCTCTTCCTGTATGCTTATCTGTATTTTGACTGGTTTGCATGTCAGCAGTTCTTTTATATTTGAGCAGATAGTGGAAAAATTCTCAGGAAAGGAGGTTGATGAGACTACTGGTATACTGGAGGAGAAATGTTTTTTCCTTAGTATCCTTTCCACCTTATGCTTGCAAATTGTCTAGAGTATTACAATTCAGTGCTAGGGTTGCCAACATAAATTTTTAATCTTAACATCATTTTACATTTTATTTTATTTTTTAATGTTTATTTTTGAGAGAGAGAGAGGGAGACGCAGAAGCAGGCTCCAGGCCCTGAGTTGTCAGCACAGAGCCCAATGCGGGACTCAAACCCACGAGCCGTGAGATCATGACCTAAGTCAAGGACAGACGCTCAACAGACTGAACCACCCAGCACCCCCATTTTCATTAATTTAATCTGATTTTAGGAAAAGTGTTAGCAGTTTAACTTTTCTGGTTTGTTTGTTTGTTTGTTGTTGTTTTTTTTAAATAAACCTACTGTAAGAGTCCTACCCTTACTTTCTAAGAGGATCAAAAATGTAGGGGAAGCTTGTAACATCCTGCTTAGAAAGGTTACCTTGAAATAAGAAAATGCATTTATCTTAAATATGTTGAAATTTTAATATACTTCCAGAACAATATACATACACCTTTTATTGGGAGAAGATATATTTAGGAGGCATTGGTTTTGATCCTTTGTATCTGTTGCTATATTGAAACCTCAAACAGTAGAAGAAAACAGTATTGCTAAAATCATAATAATTATTGTTTGAAGAGCATTTGTAGCCTCAGTCATTGCTGCAAATGGTTCATTTTTCTCTATTCTTTGTATTCTTTCTCTGGAAATTCCCAGAAGTGGGCTCAGTTCCCTTGAGTTGGAAGGATTAAAAAACATCTACACCTTTAATACAGGCAAGCCAGTTGATGTAGGGTTACTGAAATTCACCTCTCCAGAATTCTGGCTTATAGAAAAAAACAAGTTTTTTTGGTTGTTGAACACAGGTTTATTGGTTATCTGTGTACTGTGTGTTGTACCCCAGTCTATAAAAATGAGCAAGATGTGGCTGTTAACTTCTTGGAAACTGTCATCTGGAAGGGAGGACAGACAAGCCACAAGGCCATGACCGCAATGTCATAAGTGCTGTGAGAGCCCAGAACAGGTCTCAAGCTAGCTTGCTGTAGTTTTTATAAGCCCAGTTACAACTTGCAAAATTGAACCAGCTTTTCCCTTCTTCTAGATTCTGCTTTTCCTTCCTCAGATTTGTGTGATTTTTAATCTGACTTTAGTATTATTGAGTGAATCTTGAAGTGCTCTCATATGCATTAAGTTGTCCATACCTTTCTGAAGCAAAATAAAAGTTATTTTATACAATAAGACACTGTTTATCTGAAGAGTTGGGTTGATGAAAGAATTTGGCTGGTTGTTCTTGACCTCTCTAAACATATAATATATGGGGTGACAACGTGCAAAGCATTAATATGGTAAAATACCCTGAGTATTAAAAGTATGCTGACTGGTGTTACTCTCCTTTGAATTAAGACATATCACAATCTTGGGGCCTCAGATTCAATATTAACATTACTTTTAGTTTACCTAAAGATGTAGGTTAAGATGTAGTAGTTTATACTAACCCCCAGAAATACTTACATGGGTGTTAACATTTTCAAATACCTTCTAGCAACCAAGCATGTACAGTGTCTCAGAGGGCCAGACATAAATGTTTGGATGACGTCTGCTTCTCTGTTCTCACACAGTCTGTCTTGTGCTCCAGAAGATTTGTCCACGTCTACAAGTAGCTATACAGTACAAAGAAGAGCAAGAGTGCTGTGTGTGTGTGTGTGTGTGTGTGTGTGTGTGTGTGTGTGTGTGTGTGTGTTTGTGTTGGGTGGGTAGTTGGGTGGGAATGGGAAGCCACACTGTAGTAGCAATTCAGCTGGGGGATTAAGTGGGATTTGAAAGAGATTGGGGGAGGAAAGTCAAGAAGAGAACGCTGACCAAAGACGTGGGTAAGCTTCTATCTATGGGTAGTATTTTCTGGGTAA